>NC_141621.1:26107822-26824489 GCF_047967505.1 Dipteris shenzhenensis
CGAAAAATGCTGCCCACATATGTTTGTTGGATAATATATATGAGGCCATGATATGAGTGGCTAATGTATTGTCCAAATTCCATCAATGTGTATCACCCTTGGCCATAACCACGTTACAACGGAACCACTCTAATATCTTTCCAACATGGAGTGTGTGTGGAAGTGATGCAACATAGAACTCTATGCACGCTCCATCTACATGTGCCTTTGCAAACCTAGCCTCTACATGGGCTCATAATCTAGCCCAAACCTCTAATAAAGCACAATTGAACGATATGCATATATTGTAAGATACCCACTTCTCTTCTAGTAAATTGCACAACTTGTCTTTAATCGATCTTTACCTTTGCTTGTGCAAAAGGTACTTGAGCTTCCTAAACTTTAATAATTAGAGGTATTTTTTAATACAGGTACCCTGGTTATCTTTTATTCTCAACTATCTTATTGAAAATCAAAATTATAGCAAGCTAGTATTCGTTCATTTACATTTCACTTTACATCATGGAAAATTTTCAAGTTATGCCTTTTACTTCACTCTCTATTCTTCTCATTGTTTTTTGCTCTCTTTGTTTTTTTTCTTATTGCAATTATCTTTATAAACATATCTCCATAATACAGGTCATGTGTTTCATAACCCATCCTTTCAAAGACATTGTTTCCTTATTCCAATTCCTTTTTTTAATTTCATATCCTCCTTGACTATATTAATCATAATTCAATAGCATAGATCGCATACTCATCTGTCTTTCCTTCTTGCATCTAACAAAAAGATTGACTTAATAACACATATTCAAGTACGACCATCTTTACTCAAGTGATTTATTTTGAGTCCCTGCTAGATCCACACATACTTATAGACCAAGCAAAAGGTCTATATCCAACCAAGTTAGTAACAGATTAAAAGTCGAATCACTATGCAACAATTATCAGTTTGTGGGGCAGTTTTTACAAAACATAGCACGCACCCTCTAAGAAAATGCACAAAAAACATCCCAAACCATTTCGCCATGCTCATATTCCTAACTCATTCTCTTGAGCTGAATACATGGCCCCTTTTTGCATGCACAAGGTTTCACATGAACATTTGCAATCCCTATGCATTTCATCCCTCACAAGACCCATAGTGAGAGCAAACCTTCCCAAGGACTCTGCAGGGTTGCCTTAGCCTTCAACTAACTACAACTAAGAACCTAGACTAACAAGCCCATGTCAATCAAGTTGAAATGATAATCCCCTTAAACATTTTGACATTTGGAGGTCTTTGTCACCTTCAGTCATATCACCCTCTACATGCAACCGATCACAACAAAATAAACACAAAATAGCATGCATGAAGTGATGTTTGGGTAAAAGAACATTACACAATGAAGATGCCTTTTTAATTCATTATTATAGAGCATGTTCAATGGATTACATGCTTGAGCGAAGACATTGAGATAAGGTAGGGTGATGGAATATATGTCACCCAACTCTCCCCTTTCCACTTCGTAGGAATGGTCTACTCTAGAGAATAATCCTCCCCGGTGGTCACCCTGCAAATTTACACCAAATTTTTTGACCTATGATTCAAACAGGACTCTATCTTTTTGGTAGTTGACAAATTGACCAAAATAGGCCATTTTATCCTAGAAATTACCATAGACACTTGTTTAGACATAGCCCATGTATTTATACTAGAAAACTTCAAGGTATAGGACTACCACAGAATATTATTTCTAACCTGGATAGCAAATTTACACCAAAATTTTAGCAAGATCTATCTCCTGCCATCTGTATGTAGCTATATCTAAGCTTTTCTTATAGTCCTCGAATTGAGAAAAAAGTTCACATGGGTACCTTTTCATGATTCTTCAAAAACTCGTATGAGAAAAAAATACACTTGTAGGGCACTAGAGTCTTCGCGCTAGAGGTGCACTTTTTTCCCATACTTGTTTTTGAAAAATCTTCAAAAGGTATCCATGTTTACAATCATTTTCAGGGTTTTTAGGACTTCTAAGCTCATTTCAAGTGTCCAAATGCCAAATTATGTATATATGAAAAGTTTTGATTTTTTTCAAAGAAATTACCAAAGTTTTTGTCTGATAAGTACTAGATATTTATTCCATTTTGTAAATTTCTCATTGAAATATTGAGGGATTCATTAGAGGCATCAAGGTCACTAAATTCTTCATTGCATTAAAAGAGCTCATTCATAGCCTTCATTATCATATACATTGATGTTCTAATCATGCTCATATTGGATTAAGGTTGTACCAATCCTTATTAAAGGGAAAATTTTATTGTAATGAGAATTTGGTTACTAATCTATATCTTAATCTATATTTCTAAAAGCATTATACACTACTTAGGAGTGTTAGTAATGGTCATGGTACATTGTGATTTATATATATATATATATATATATACATTTATTAAAATTTCATTTAATATAGTATATACCAATAAAATGTCTCTAGGACTTGTATGTGTAGGAGGGGGATATTAAAAAAGCTCACGAGAAAATGCTCACTGAAAAATCACATCTGGTGGAATGGAGTTTTTCTGTGTCAATTCATATAGTATCAAAGATTTATCATCTTGCACATGATTAACACAGAATCAATTTAACTCTATGATTAAGTTTCCATACTTTGATTATGTTTGTAAAATGGATGCAAATAAGATCACCTATGGTTGATAACCCAATCTGAAATGGCCAAAGTATGATTGTTCTTAACCCAGAATTTACCGATGTCCATAAAGCAAAAGCTACTATATGATGTTGCTATTGTGCCACTCTAATACAAGTGTTGACTACACCGGTTATCATCTCTATCACTAGTTCTTACTTTGGCCTTGATTTCCTTCTATAGGTGCTTAGTGCTTATTAGTTGGAAGGATACCTATTGTAAGGAAGGGCTTTCACTACTATTGTGATCATAGTACATCAATATGAGGAGTTATTTCATTGTTGTTCATTAGTTTAGGTGGTTTATTTGCTGGTTGTTGATTGTAAAAGTTTTCTTCATGTGATTCATTGCGGTTTCTCAGAAATAGGAGGCCACTTTTATGAAAGCTAAAAAATGTACTAAGAGTGCGGTCTATGATTGATATAGTGAAACATTTTTTTATGCTTGTACCCTCAATTTATATTGGCATTTGTATGTAACATGCATATATATTATTTTTCTTCATATTGTAAAGGAGTAGACACTTGGCATGTCATGATAAATGACATTGCTAAGGCCCTCCTTCCTTCTCATGCAGAGACACTATTTGTGCATGTTTGTGGAGATGTTCATATGCATGTGCACATTACTTAGACATCTTGTGAGGATGACTAAGGTATAGTGCATACAAATTTGAAGGAGGTCAAGCAACTTTACAAAGTCATCTTAATGAATTCACTACTCTCCTTGTTTAGTCCTTGTTTAGTGTGATGTCAATAAACACCATGTCTTCTTTTATATCCAAAATCTTGTAATAAGCCTATAATTGATGAAGGCTTCTCCCTTAGTTGATATCACTTAATGTTAGTGCAGCAATTCACCCATTTTGTATGGAGGGGGAGTGTACATGCATGTTGTGATTTGTGCAATAATGCATGATTGGAGTGCTTTAAATCTACATTCACATGATTGGTGGATGTGGATATTGGCTAGGGTGGATGGGTCCCTACTCAATAGGTGGCCACCTCCTTTGTATGTGTGGATCATCTTAGCATTCCATGTGATGAAGGTGATAGCTAATATCGTTCCATTTGATTAATTGTTATTTGGTGGTCCTCTATATTTATCTCTCACTCTCCCAGTTGTGAGCATTCTCCTCTTTGTGCGCTCTCATAGGTTTTGCAACATGATGAAATCTTAAAGATTAAGGAAAGGGTAAAAGTATGCTTGGATGTAGCCAATTTTGATGAGGTTCAGGGCATTTTTTGTATATATGTATCTTGCTTGCCCATAACTTATGCATTGCTCCACCAAATTCGATAGACTTGGTCTTCAAGTTGTAGGGCTATGTTGCATGTGAAGCATGCATCCTAAACAGTATAGGATAGATCAATTTAGTCAAGAACATCCAAATTTTGTTCTGCACATAAATGCAACCAAGTAATCATTCAAAAGTACACTACATGAGTTTCTCCTTGACCAAGGACACACCTAGTTGAACATTAAGTAGGGTTTAAGGGAACTCTAGATAATATTGTGCTAAAATTATGCATACCCATTCGAGGGCACGCTCCATATCTTTTTCTTAATTTGTCAAAAACCAAAACTGATTAAAAAGATGGAATCCAAACTACTGGGACTATTGCATGATGGACTTAAAACATTGATAGTTGTTGATATTAGTTTCTAGATTCTATTGAGGATGGTGTAAATTGCACCATACCTTAAGGGCATTAGGGGCAAGCCCTATCCCTAACACTACAGTGTTCTCATGTATGTATTCATGTTTATGTTCAATACAATATAGTGTCTATAGAGTAGCTATATTATGTGCAGTTCTCTCTCTCTCTCTCTCTCTCTCTCTCTCTCTCTCTCTCTCTCTCTATATCATGGTGTCAGAGCACCAGGCGCTCCCAAGCCCTTACATCTCATCAAGGCACCAAGCCTCCTTGTGCGAGGCATCTTCATCTCCAATCTTTGTGAGATTTCATGAGAGAGCATTTTGATGAGAGAGTGTAAGCCCTTGTTCCATCAAGCTGTAATCCCTCTCTTTGAGGCATCTTCATTTCTTCTCCAGCTCTTTGTTTAGAGCTCTTTCCTCTCTTCGATTTGGTTTAGAAAGCTCATGATTTTGAGCTATGGAGATAGAGTTTTGTTTCTTTCTAGTGTTCATCATTCTTACTGTTCCTTGAGAGAGACTTGCTTCAAGATTTCTGTTGCAAGAGAAAGGTTCGTTAGAGACATCGTCACATTCCTAAATGTGGATTGAAGAGGCACACACAATAGGTGGTGACCCCTCATATCTGTAAGCGTGATGGTGAATTGATACAGGCAATCAATCGTGTGACATTTAAACCATCCCATCAATTTGACCCACATGTGCAAATTGTCTCTAATGAATACGAGCCACCTCCTCCTCTATACATACCAAGATAGTGCCCCAACCAAGATTTTTGCTTTTGGATCCTCCGACTGAGTCGTCGGCGGTTCCCATACCCGTATAAATGCATCATGTGGAATCCATTAACCGATGTTGGGAACCTATTGCCATGCACATTTGCTATCTAGAAAGTCCCATGTTTGAGGTCTTCCACAATCCAGTATGGGCCCTGATACCTCAACTTGAGCTTGCCCGGAACTCTTCCTAGCCTGGAATTGTACACTAAGACTAGATCTCCCACTCTAAACAGTTTGAACTTAATGTTCCTGTTTACCCATGCCTTACGCCGTTCTTCAATGACTTGAATCATATATTGACTTTGAATCTGGAATCCTCCTCTAGGTAAAGTATTTGCTTTTGTCAGAACTACACCGATTCTTCTAGGGTCATTTTTCCATAGAAATCCACAAACTTGATGTGATAAACTCCATTGGGACAATTGGCTCTAGACCGTATACCAACCGAAATGGTGTCATGCCTGTAGTTACTTTAAATGCCATTCTATATGCCCACAACAATGAATCAAGCTTTGTATCCCAGTCCTTTCAATTTTTTGATACGGTGATTTTCAAGATCCGCTTCATGGTCTTGTTGTTACTCTCCACCTCTCTGTTTCCTTGCAGGTGATACACTGTGGCCATTTTATGTGCTACCATGTGCACCTCCATCAGCTGCTTCACTGTGGTGTTTAGAAAATGAGTTCCTTGATCCAATACTAATTCAATTGGGCGTCCAAATCTTGTGATAATATTTTTGTATATAAAATTTGTTGTGCTAGCTGCCATATTATCCTTGAGCGCCTGTGCCTCCGCCCATTTAGTCTAGTAGTCTATAGCCCCATCACTACATATTTGTTTCTAGTATACTAGGCTGCCAGTTTGAATAGTCCCATAAAATCTAGGCCCCAATTTTGAAAAGTCTCCAATGGGAGAATTGGGTTCAAAGGCATCTTGTCCACATTTACTAGATGACCATCCCTCTAACAGTACCAACATTGCGCTTTGCAAATTCATGTGCATCTTTGATAATTGTTGGCCACCACAGACCTACCTAGAAGTTTTTTTTCATCGTAATCTCTCTTGCAAAATGACCACCAGATATCGCTTGATGTGCTTCTATTAGCACCGCATTTGTGTTCATGCTCTAGAACACATCATTGTAATACCCAATCTACTCCTCGCAATATAACATTGTGGCCATTATCACAAACGGTCGACTCTTCAGTGCCATACTCTTCCTCTGATCTTGAGACATGATCTTGAGACATTTCTTTCGCGAAAACCCCATCCGTCAAAAACTGTATCATGTTATCATACCAGTGCCTCACCCGAATAGGCTCTACTGCAAACAACTGTGCATCTAGCAAATCATCCGAGATGCCTTCCAAAGGTACTCCCCTTCGGTTGCACCTTGTTTTACCAAGTACAACAATGCCTCCTGATCTACATGAAAGACGATCTTGTTGCCCAATAGGTAATGATGGAACTTGCCTAGAGAATAAATCGTTCCAAAAACTTCTCTCTTTGTAACTGAATAATTCCGCACTAGTGAGTGTCCAGCTTGCGTAGTACACTGGCTGATACCATCCCTTACATTGTTTCTACATCAAGACTGCATCAATGGTGGCAATGTATGATGCATTCACAAACACATGGAAGTCTAGACTCCAATACAAGGATTGTAGTATTAGGGCCCAACTACCAACATCTTCTTCAGCAACCAGAATGCTTTCTCCTCTTCTTGGTTAGCTTGGTGAGAAGCTGGCAAACATACGGTAGATACCGCAAAAACTGATTGTGCCACTTCACCTGACCCACAAATCTCTGTAACTCCTTAACATTTCACAAGATCTCGGCCTTCTAGATGCCTTCCACATTCCTGGGATCTATTGCCATTCCCTCTTCTAAAATAATGTTACCGACGAGTAACACTCCTCTCTTTACTGCAAATGCACACTTTGCTGGGTTTAAGCTTAACCTTGCACTTTTGCACTTCTCAAAGCACAAATGCAACTGATCTAGGTGCTCAGCTTCTTCCCAAACATGATAAAGTCATCCAGGAACACCCGCATGAATGTGGTTAGATACGGTTAAAAGAACTTCTGGATCCATGACTAGAACATTGGTGGTGCATTCTTTAATCCAAAAGTCATGACTTTACTGCTGGCAGACAACCCCCATTCTATGACAAACATTGTTTTGCCGTTATCTTCCTTAGCCATTTGTAAGCTGTCCAAAAAACTATACATTTCATGCCCTACCACCACATCTAGCAATGTATCACAAAAAGGTAAGGGAAATGGATCCGTGATCATTGCTGCATTCAACTTCCTATAATCTACATAGATCTAGAGCTTCCCGCTTTTCTTGGGCACAATTAAAATTGGTGATAGCCACGTGACTATATCTGTCAAGTAAATGAATCCTACCCTCAACATCTTGTCTATCTCCTTCTTCATCTACTTTGCGTAATTTGAATTCATTCAATACTGTTGTTGAATTATGGGCTTGGCATCTTTCTTTAGGTTAATGCGGTGAACACAGAGAGCAGAATCCACTCCCCATATATCCATATATTCCCATGAAAACACATCCTTATATTCTTGCAACAACTTCACCAATTCATGTCTGAATGTTCCAATAGCAAATACACTCACCAGGTTGAACTCTTCCAAGTCATCTTCTTTCACCCTCGATGTTCTCTGCATATGATCCTCATATGTCAATTCAACTTTTAAGATTAATTGCTCTTTATATATCTGGTATAGTACGATCTCCCCCTCATCTGGTTTGAGATCCACTATGACTGATTGGTCCTCTTTGATTCAAACCCCCCATTAGGTACTGCATCTTCTACTATAACTATGCGCACTTCCGTGGTGATAAGTCGTTTCACCCTACTGCCTTGCTAGACGAGTGCTTCCACATCAATCTTGAGCATTGGGACCATTGCTGGATTGGCATTTAGAAATTGTTGCTCCTCATCATCATCCAACTCTATTCGCATATTCACCCCTTGTGCCATTACTAGTCGTTGTTTCTTCTGTAAAGTGGTGCTTGGAATCATCTGCATTTTCAGCTTCTTTTTTCCATTTTGTATTGTGACCATCGAAGATCCCCAACCCTATTTTACCTTGGCTACCTTGAACCACGGCTTTCCTAGCAACATGGGGTAACACACATCCTCTTCCTCCCCTTTATAGGGTTACAAAATTAATACGAAACACCATATCCTGCATGGATATCAACTAACTCCATATTATTCCTGTTGGTTGAATTCTCCTTTGGTTTGCCATGCAAACCTAAAATGGGGCAGTTTCCAAGCTAGAAAGTCCCAAGCACTGGAACATGTATTGTGATAGAATGTTGACATCGGATCCCCCATCTAACAATACACCCATCAGATTCAGACCTTGGTTTTGAACTTTTACCACCGGTACCATATTGTCCACATCCTCGGGTTTTGCTCGTTAGATAATTGGTGACTCCCTCTCTAATTGACTTGGTGGTATAAATTCTTGAGGTTGGAACTCTAGGTGGGGCCACATCAAATCCGCCACTAGCCTCTTTCTTACTTCCGAGACCATTCGTAATAGGTGCTCCACTAGAATCTTTACCTCCGCCTTCTTAAGGGCCCTCAATAGTCCTTCCAAAAAATTCTCCAACCCGAAAGATTTATTCGAATTTCACACTATAGGGTTTGCCTCCCTCTCCTTCCCTGGCTTTGTACTAGGTGTGGGAAAAGAGCCTCTGGGTTCCCCTTCTACTGTGATTGTTTGTTGTTCCACTTGTTGTGGCTCATCCACCTACATTTTCTCAATTTGCTTTAATATCGCCATCTATACCTCCTCTTGGTCCTTCCACTTTAGATGTTTCCCTTCCTTTGGTTGCGCTTCTTCTACCAGTTCGTGAATTGGACCCTTGGATCGTGTTACAGCATACACATTGACCTTCTAGTTCTTTGGAGATCGCCCCTACTTTTTGCATGTCGAGCAATCACACTGCTGCCATTCATAGACTTGTGCTATAGATTTCATCTGACATACAGAGGTATCCCCCTTTTTTTCAATAAGTACTACATCTTTTTGTGTCGACAGTTGGTCCTATGGAGGTGGTCCCCACCTTGGTGGCCATTGTGTGATCTCCAGTGTCCATTCTCCAAAAAGTACTTGCAGTCTTTATCTTTGCCTGAATTTTGTTGACCTCAAACTGCCTGTAGGTTCCAATTCCCCCTCTCGTTCCAGTTGCCTCTCTGGTTCCAATTATTCTTTTGCTTAATCTGGTTCACATTCTGCACCTCTACTGGGTTGATGGCCACTTGATTAGTGCCAATTGCTAGTGGTCACGGTACCTGTTGTGCCAGATTCATTCGACCATTGGGGTTATACGAACAGACCCCAGTTGGGTGATTCTTTGTGTAAAATCTTGCACTTCGGCTGAGCCACTAACTTTAGTGCTCCTCCCAAACCCTTTAGTTTCTCATCCCAAAGTTTCTCTATATCACTTGTTTTCTTTCTTGCTTTCTTCTTTCCTTCCTTGACTTCTTTGTCTCTTTCTTGCTGGACTTATTTTTCTTATCTTTTCGCTTCTTTTTGGACTTTTCGTCCTCAACCTCTGAATCACTTTCAAAATTTTCACTTTCGGATTCAGTATCCTCATCCGTATCACTTCCAAATTCTATTGTGTTAGAATCAATATCACTATTTGAATCATCACCTTTGGATCAAATTTTAAAATATTTGCATCTCCATTCTTCTCTTTTAGCTACATCTATCAAATCATTGAAAGCGTTAATGCATTGGATTTCCAATCCTTACTGTGCTATGTATGTCTTGCATCAATCCTTTGCAAAAGTATTCTACCAATATCTTGGTTGTGGGTTTTTTCACTACATCCAACCTAGCAAATGAGGTTTCAAAATTTCTATTCGCATAATATTTGGCCATCAACTTCTTCTTCAGAGTTCTCGCATTTTTTTGCGTATGTCATTTGGGATTTTTTATTTATGGAACGTATTTCAGTTTTGGATAATCTACGAACTATACAAGGCCATACGAGTTGAACCAACTCATTGCCCTGCCACTCAAGGTACCTGCAAACTATTGTAAATTTTTTTGGATCCCCAAACATTGTGTCAAAACTGCTCATGCACTATTGAGTCTCAAATTGTGGTACGTGGCTATCCGGATCATCTTTTTTTTTACCCCTAAACTTGGTGAACTTGCACTTCAAACTTGCTATGTTTGGATTCATTCTATTAGCTAGTGGAATCCATGGAATTACTAGCACTACTAGCGCTATTGGCACTACTAGCACTTGTGTCACTACTGGCACTTGTGGCACTAATGGCACTTGTGGCACTGATGGCACTACTGGCACTACTGGCACTTGTGTCCCTACCGACACTATTGGCTAGATGATTGAAGTGACTGGAATTGTTGATTTATGAAAGCTTCTGTATTCCATGGAGTAGCCGAGTGTTGGCTCACTGGGATTACTAGTACTGGATTAAAAAAGTTTGGTGAGAAGAAGTGACTTCCTAGACCTTTTTGCTTATTCGGATTGAATAGACTTGCAAAATTCAAAGTGAACTCCTTAAATGGGATCAGTTTGGTGCCTGGGTCCTAGTAAGCCTTTTGGTATTGCATATACTAGTTTTTGTACTAGCTTGGTCCTGGTGGCTCCTTTGGTTGATGCCAAATTCGAGTACCACAAAATACTGTGAGTTCTACTAAACTACTGATTGTCATCAGATTCTTTGGTTGCTTCATCGATGATGGTTTCCAATCCCTCTACTACTATTAGCATACAAATTTTCTTGTCTTCAAATTCTATGGTAAATTTCCTTATCTTCAAATTCTATGGTCAGATTCCTTTGTCCAATCCTTCCAACTTGAAGTGGGTCATACCATAAGCAATGGTTGGTTTGCCACTGCGCCAAAGCCACAGCTCCAATTATCGAAACCAAAGAGTTGTAATAGTTCAACCATCATAGCCATACCCATGTCATCTTGAGACACCGTTGGGATGTTACTATTTGCCTTAAAGCATTCTGTTCTTACAGTTGTTTCAGCAGTACATGGTTCTACATCCAGTTCTTGTAACTGCTACTACTATATAACTATGTACGAGATGCAATGGATCCTGATTGATCCTTGAAATCTGATATGCAGACCGTCGCTTGGTGCTTTCCATTCCACCCATAACCTGAAATTCCTTTCACAAATGCTTCTCCTCTTTTTCCATATCAAATCTTCATCAATTATGGAGTAGCAATGATTCCGCCATAGAGCCACACGTGTTATCCTTCCTGATCTGCTCAGAATGTTTCTTTCTTTGGCCACCATGGTCTCAGAGTTGGCAGGGTACACATATAGTAGGATTGCTAGTGTTTTGGGGTTCATCTAAAACCCACAAAAGTTTTCCATAATAATATAAACTCAAAATGCATTGTATAGTTTATATGCAAAGTGCAAAACATCATTGCGAATAATACAAAGAATACATTACTAAAATAAAAAATATATTATCATCTTGACTACTCAGAACAAATCAACAAATACTAAAGAAGTGATAGACATCTCAGGATGCAAAATGCTTACAACAGTATATTCAAAAACTCTCTCCACAATCATCATCTCAGAACAACCCATTCCCAATTGTCTTACATTCCTAAACATGGATTGAAGAGGTACACACAACAGGTGGTGACCCCTCATATTTGTAAGCATTAAGCTATACTAAAATATATCTAAAATACTATCTGTAAGAATTAAGCTACTACTGGTGGAGAAAGGCATGATCACGTAGGATATCGGTAGTGAACGATGAGGTGGCCAAGATGTGGAATAACCTATGTGTCAATATGATGCATGTCTACAATGAAGAATATGATATGATTGCATGAAATGATGCTATGGTAGTGATGGTAAGGTAGGGGAACAAAATAAACAAAGGCGACAATAACCTCTAACTCAATGCAACTCAAAGTTTAAAATTGAAGCACTTTCACATATATATTTCTTTAAGGATACTTAAACAACTTTCATTAGTTGCCAAAAATTCTTTTTGTTAGTAACGTCTTCTACGAAGCTCGTTCACACTTCACTCATAAACATGTAACATAGCATTCTAGTGCATGGAGAGGTAATTTTTCAATAGGGGGACTTACATGCTATTTACATATGTGAAGGAATTTGTAGATACTTGGTGTAATGTATGTGTGTAGATTTATGAAGGGTGATTGAAAAATGTATGCATGCAGGAGGGGGTTAATCAATTACATGAGAATATAAAAATGCAAGAATATGAACATTTTTAATGCATATCTACTTGCATGGTTTATAAAGAGCAGCCCCCGTGTGAAATGGCATCCACTTAGTTGTCAAATAACCTTGCAATAGAAGTCAAAAACTAGTGTGAATCCATGAAAATCTATTGGAAAAGAGGTTGCACTCATCCATATACTAAGTTTAGGTTGATAAGCACACTATCCCCTAAGGATGAGCTTTAGAACTATATTATTCATGAACAAGGATGAATTTTTCATGAAGAAGCCAAAATTTTATGTTGGTATAAAAAAACTTTTATGAAACTTATAAAAATAGATCAATAAACTTTCATTGTTATTTTATATCAACATATAAGTATAGATTCTATAAAACATCCATGTTTGTGAACTATTACAATAGAATGGGATTGGGCTACACCCGAGCTGTTAGTATATGAGAATGTCCCAAAAGGTTGTATATGTGTCTATGTTCCAAGATTACAAGCAACATGTACATGAGCTTGTTGCACAAGAGAAGGTTGTGTCTCTATGAGTGTGGTGTCCAAGGATGAGATTGCAAATAAATTCCCCAACCACACACTAATAGAGGGATAAGCATAGAGATAAACGATAGGATGAGGTTCACGAAGGCAAGTTGTAATCTTCATCATCCATTACACTATAAAGAGATTTGCAACTCTCCACCTTTGATATTTGTGCAAAATCTACATACTAAAACTTACCTCCTAATTCAAATCCCCAAACATTCTCATCTTTCCTTGTAGTACTTGTGCTCCCTCTTTTTAGCCCAAAAGGGCCCTTTAAATATAGCAAATAGAACCCAAAGAAGCCCATAGACATGCACACCATAGTACATGAAGGCAACTCCAATCAAACCACTTACAAGATGATTTACCCTGATGATTAGGGATTGGAATGACTTATGTGGCTATTGATGTAATGCCTACCGATTCAAATCCCCAACCATTCTCATCTTTCCTTGTAGTACTTGTGCTCCCTCTTTTTAGCCTAGAAGGGCCCTTTAAATAGAGCAGATAGAAGCCAAGAAGCCCATAGATATATGCACCATAGTACATGAAGACAAATCCAATCAACCACTTACAAGATGATTTACCCTGATGATTAGGGATTAGAATTACTTATGTGGCTATTGATGCAATGCCAGGTGTGAACAATACAACAAGATGTCAATCAACAATTGGATGACCATGCCCAAGTAAGAAACCTTCAATGTGTGAGCACGAGGACAAAACAAGTCAGTTAGTAAGCTTACCTTATGCACCATGTTGATGTTTTGGGAAAATCCTTTAGAGGGTCTTTATTGCTTGGAGGTGGAGTCACGCCCACTAGCAAATTGAGCACATGGAATTGGATGACCTATCTATGCTTCTAAAGAACTCAATAATAAAAAATTCAAATTCTAGTTGGGATTTTAGTTTAGGGTGTTCTTATTTACCTTCCAAACCATTTGATGGTTTCACACCAAGGGGATGAATCCCTCAAGATTCTACTTTTACTGAATCTACCTTCATATGGAAATATTCAATATATAAGCTTTTGTATTTGTTGTGAAAATCATCTTTCATTCGCGCCCTTGCCAACAGATAGTGAATCATGACTGGTGGAACTATGACATGCACCTTCTATGTGACATTTAATGTTTGGTTGAACATTATGGTACAAGTAGATTTGGAGTATGATTTGTTTTTAATAGGACCTCTAGCACCATGTACGATGGTAGGCTGGGGTCCAAAACCATTGACATATGGAGTACACGTACCCCATTTGTGCTTGAGTTTCCAAAAACCAATTTGATATGCAA
Source organism: Dipteris shenzhenensis (assembly GCF_047967505.1). NCBI lineage: Eukaryota > Viridiplantae > Streptophyta > Polypodiopsida > Gleicheniales > Dipteridaceae > Dipteris > Dipteris shenzhenensis. The sequence continues at coordinate 26,122,023 of NC_141621.1, forward strand.
AACCTTCATATTTGAAGGACCACCCTTCTTTTCTTTTGAAGTTCAATTTGGCAAACCACCCTTCCAACTAGAAGGTTAAGTTTAAAGGCTTCCCTTTCGATTACAATGGAAATAAATTTCCCCCTTCTTTAATTATTTGTATTTGTGTATGGGATATTATGGGGTTTTTAGAAAATAGGAAGAGTGAGTCATATAAAGAGGTGGGCTCATGTCCATGTGTTCCAATAATATAAGAGAGGCCACATGCCAAGCGTGTGGAAGGCATGTGGAGGAGTGTGGAGCCAAGAGGAATCCTTTTAGAATTCCCATGTGGAATAAGGAGGATGTGGACATATGGAAAAGAGAGGGTCCTATGGGCTCCATGTGGGGAGACTCTTGACTTTCTCAATATTTTAAGAGTCTTGAGCATCTTTTGATGGGACACATGGCAAGAGTAGCCAAAAAGGATATGGATGGTGACATATGGGCCTATGTGATTAATGGGGAAAAGAATCTATAGGCAGCAATTGTAAATGGGTGAAGGAGGGTGATAAAATCTCTATAAAAGGAGCCCTCCTCTCCCTTGTTCATCATCTCTGCCACCATTAGGCCTCATCTTGCTGTAGCTCTAGTCTCCTCAAGCCTCTTCCATGAGCCTTCTCTCCCTCTTGTAGATATTCTCTAATGTAGACGCTAGAGTCCATCTCTCTCTAGTTTATTCTCTCTCTATGAGTAGTCTTGGAGCTTCCGCTCCCTCTTGTATGTATGAAACGTCTTCTTCTCCCTTGTGTTTGTAGTATTTTGAGTGTATTTGAGTGAAGTCTTACTCTCATGGCAATGAAAGTCACTTCTTATCATTTTCCTTTAGTCTCCATTCCTATGTTCTTTTCTCTCTCTATTCAAGTCTCTAAAGTAGTTCTTGTTCGGCCGCTCACTGTGCACACATGGTCCATCCATTTCCCGAGCCACCATGCAAGATTCTTTCTCTATTTTAGGAAAATTCTAGGGGTATTGGATCGTTGATAATTGTGGAGCCTTGAGGGAGTAGTTTGCTTTAGGTGAAATCTGCATGGGTAGATGGCAGTTAATATAGCAGTTAGACCCCTTGTCAGTATTTGGCCTATAACTTTCTTCTCGGTGGTCCGATTTTAATGAAACTTATATTACGCAAAGCTCTCTTTAAGGGTCTCCCTCCCATCTAATTAGTTTTTTGCATTGGGTCCAGGACAAGAAGTTATGAGTCTGTGTATGACTATTTATTTTTATGGCAGTTTTTAGCCCCTTTCAATAAACTGTCCATATCTCTTCAACCGGTTATCTGTTTTCAACGAAGCTTAAATTAGTACGAATCTCACTTCAAGACACATCCTTGTATGTACTTTAATTTTTGATATCAATTTTCTGGTGGAAGTTATAGACCTCTGTGTTTTCCAGCAGTTTGTAGAATGATTTTGAGCCATTTCTAGAGGCTTTTGTGAAGGAGGTGCCATGTTTCCCCGAAATTTACCCATCCAGCCAAATCAACCCCTTCAAGCCCCTAGATATATATCAGTTCATGTCATATTGAGCCAAAAGATCTTCTTCCAATAATGCATCGCTCTTCTTTTTGGTGCTGACCGGCTTGGTGAGATAATGGCCTCTGCAGATCCTTTTCTTCTCCCGATGCTGGACTACAACATCACTTGGGATGTTATCATATTCATTATCCTCTAAGGGAAGCAAGGAGAAAGATATTTTCATGCACTAGCAGCTTGGTGTGAAGAAGAGTTGAGTCTTTGGGTAGTTTTTGACTATAACAGTGGAGTGGTGATTCTCAATGCTTTCAACTTCTTTTGATATGCAAATGATGAAGAGTACAATATCTTGAAGCCATTATGTGCACTTCCAATTGTGAGAAGGGTGATTCTTGAATGCATGTATACACAATGTTTTCATGGTGTTGGTTGGTCACTTATTTTTAAAGATTTTGTTGAGGATCACATTGTGGAGGGTTTTCAACAAGTGGTTATGCATAATGCATTGGTCTTGGTATACTAAGGCTCTGTGCGATCCTATTTGGATCTTATTTGGGATATTATATGGATCTTGGTGTTTCCTTTTTGTGTTTCATCATGGTGAAGATTCTAGTGTTTTGAGGGACCCAAGGGGAAGAACCGAAGTCTTATCTTTGGGATTTTGTTCGAGGATGCCGGCTTTCTGAATGGTCCATGAAGGATTGGGCAGAGATTTTGCGTGATTTTCTTAAAGGTGTAGCCTTGAGTTGGCATGAGGCCTTGCCGGACTCTACCAAGGAGGACTGGGACCAAGTGGTGGCAACAATGAAGCAGAGATTTAGGGCAGTGGAGTCGCCAAATGCTTTAATGTTGCAGTTGGACCGGTTCTATCAAGGAGAGGGTGAGATGGTCTCTGCATTGGCAATCCAATATGAAACTTTATGGACAAAGTATGAAAGGGTAGGTTTGTGAGCTGTGGCATCTGCATCATCGGCCCCTCAAAGTCTCTCAGGGATGGAGCACTTAAAGATGAGCAATTCGTTATGTCTTTGGAGCCTTGTCTTCGCTCAAAAGTAATGAGTAAAGATCCAACAACATACATGGAGGCACTTTGCATTGCGACCAAGAAAGAAGCTTCTCTAAAGATCGAATCCTTTTTTGTGTCTTCAAGAGCCTCAACTCCTAAGGTGGAGGTAATGGGCACTCCTTAGGTACCAAAGTCCTCTGAGTTAGATCATAATATCTCCCAATTGATGGTAGAGTTTGTTGATTTGAAATTGCATTTGGTTAATGCACGACAACCTAGAGCACCAAAGAGTGAAGATAGGCCTCGAGATAAGAGTGGGGTCACTTGCTATGAATGTAATGAAAAAGGTCACTATCATGCCGAGTGTCCTAGATTGAGAAAGAAAGAAGAAAAACAAGTATCCTTGTTAGAAGCTTCTTCAGGGGATGAGGAAAGAGAGGTAATGATGGCTAAATGGGGGTGTGGTAAAGCAAAAGAAGAAGAAGAAAGCAAGGAAGAAGTAGATGAGGAACATCAGGAAGAGGAACACCATAGTAAGAAAAAGAAGGCACCTAGAGCACCAAAGAGTGAAGATAGGCCTCGAGATAAGAGTGGGGTCACTTGCTATGAATGTAATAAAAAAGGTCACTATCGCGCCGAGTGTCCTAGATTGAGAAAGAAAGAAGAGAAACAAGTATCCTTGTTAGAAGCTTCTTCAGGGGATGAGGAAAGAGAAGTAATGATGGCTAAACGGGGGCATGGTAAAGCAAAAGAAGAAGAAGAAAGCAAGGAAGAAGTAGATGAGGAACATCAGGAAGAGGAACACTGTAGTAAGAAAAAGAAGGCACCTAGAGCACCAAAGAGTGAAGATAGGCCTCGAGATAAGAGTGGGGTCACTTGCTATGAATGTAATGAAAAAGGTCACTATCGCGCCGAGTGTCCTAGATTGAGAAAGAAAGAAGAAAAACAAGTATCCTTGTTAGAAGCTTCTTCAGGGGATGAGGAAAGAGAGGTAATGATGGCTAAATGGGGGCGTGGTAAAGCAAAAGAAGAAGAAGAAAGCAAGGAAGAAGTAGATGAGGAACATCAGGAAGAGAAACACTGTAGTAAGAAAAAGAAGGCATCTAGAAGGAGAATTAGCCAGTCAGACTTTCCTTTAGGACAAGGCATTGGAAGCTATGACTTGTTGTCCAACCTTAAAGAAAAGGAAGCTCATATTACCTTTGGTCAATTACTTGCTTTGTCTCCAAAACTACGAAAAGAATGGGAAAAGCTAGCAACCACAAGAGTGTCAAAGAAGAAAAAGAAGAAAAGTGCCATTCCTGTTGTTCAAAAAGGTAGATATAGATGTTGGTGATGATGTACCTATGGTTGATGTGATCATTGATGGTCAAGTGATTTCTAATGTTTACATTGATGGAGGTGCATTGATTAATGTCATGAGTGAGAAGACCATGATAGATGCTGATTTAAAATACTCTAGTACTACCTCTCCTTATCACATCAGATTGGCTGACAACACTAGGGTTAAGACCTTGGGAGTTGTAAAGAATCTAGAAGTGGATGTATGTGGAATTTTTATGCCGGCTACTTTTCAGGTGATCCCTATCAAGCTAGATGCATGTGCCTATCCATTGATTTTGGGAAGGCCTTGGCTACGTAAGGTGAAGGCTGTTCAAAAGTGGGATACTGGAGAATTGATTTTGTAGGGAAATGATAAGAAGGTGCGGTACAATATCAGAAGTCGCAAAAAGGAAGTTGTCAAGGAGGAGTCTTCAACATTAGAGAGTTTGAGCTGTAACTTAACCGATGAAGTGACAGGCTATAGCTCCGAGGAGTCCAGCTCAGAGGGTGAGGTGGAAGGAGTGGCCTTTGGTCTTTGTCTTGTGCTGGGATGGAGTCAGGAGGGAACAAGGTGGTGGTGCAAGAAGATCTTATGGAGACACTTCATATGGAAGATGTGGAGCACACTAAACGATGCCAATGCAATGGAGAGCTTCTTGGTGATTCTCTATTAGGTGGTGAGAAGCTCTAGTACTTGGATATGTTAGATGATTTTCCATGTCTCTTTGCAACAAGCTATTCACAGGTTCAACCAGTCTCTCTTGTGGAGCACAAGATTGAGTTAAAGTTAAAAAGCAAGCCAGTTGTGCAACGCTTAAGGCGATTGGGGGTGATCCAAGTTGAGGCACTAAAGAAAGAGGTAACACAACTACTTGAGGCAGGATTCATCTTTCCTATTGATGATTTAGAATGGATATCTCCTGTAGTTGTCACACCAAAGAAAGGAAATAAGTGGCTGGTTTGTGGGGACTTTCGTCCTTTGAATGCATGCACTAAGAGGGATCATTTTCCTTTGCCATTCCAAGATGAAATACTAGACCAAGTAGCAGGGCATGAGATGTATTTTGTATGTGATGGGTATTCTGGGTACTTTCAAATTCGTATTCGGGAGGAAGATCAAAAGAAAACATCATTTGTCACACCTTGGGGAGCTTTTGCTTATAGAGTGATGCCTTTTGGGGACCAATGCACCAGCTACATTTCAAAGGTTGATGAGTCAAGTGCTCGAGCCTTACTTGGGAAAGTTCATAAGGGTGTTTTTGGATGATTTTTGCATTTATTCTTGGCACATAGATCACATGGAGAACTTAAAGATGGCCTTAGCTAGGATTGATGAAGCAAAAGGGTGTCTAAATCCTAGCAAGTGTCATTTGGCTCAAACAAAAGTAGTCTTATTGGGGCATATTGTGTCTGAAGAAGGCCTACAACTGGATCCTAACAAGGTTCAAGCAATCATGGCATTGCCAAGTCCTAAGAGTGTCACTGTTGTTCACATAATTCTAGGAAAGAGCAAGTATTATCAACGCTTTTGTGATGATTTCATAGAGATAGTGCATTTTGACAAGAAAAGGAGTTTCTTTCCAATGGGGTGTGAAGCAACAAGAGTCTTTTCAGCAACTTAAGGAGGCTATGAGTAAGGGCCTGATATTGAAGCCCCCTGATTGGTCTCAAGACTTTTATGTAAATCCAAGTGTATCTTTGCATTCAGTTGGTGCTGTATTGCTACAAAAAGGAGAGGCAGGTAGAATGCAACCCATCTATTATGCCAGTTGACAGCTTACAGAGGTGGAAACATGGTATGAAGAAATGGAGCAGCAAGCTCTCTCTTTGGTGTTTTCAATCAGAAAGTTTTGCTCCTATTTATTACCTTGACCATTTTTCTTCTTTACCTCTCAGTCTGTATTAGCATATCTAGTTCGCAAGCCTAATTGTGGGGGGAGATTTGAAAAATGGTTGTCAGAGCTTCAAGAGTTCTCTTTCTCTTTTGTCATTGAAAATACCACTAGATCCACTATGGCAGATTTACTCACAGGACGGTAGGATCTAAGAGAAGAAAAGAAATATAAAGAGGACATTAATGATGAAAGGGAGACACCACCAACAACTTTTGTCTTGTATTTTGATGGGAATTTTAGTCCTTCATGCCAATAAGGAGCCGGGGGGATGGTCTTGATGAATTCTGAAGGTCAAGAAGTATGGGCAAGAGGACAAGAGCTTCCAGGTATCACAACTAACAATGCAGCTGAGTATAATGCTTTGATCCTTGGTTTGGAGGGTTGTCTTCAAAGTCAAGTTAAAGAATTGGAAGTAAGAGAAGATTCTCAGCTTATTATAAAGCAAATGCAAGGGCATTACAGGACAAGAAGTCCTCATTTAAAGGAGCTTAATCACAAGGCTATGGCACTATGTAGTCAATTTGATTTTCGCAAGTTTGTTCATATAAATAGAAAAGAAAATCAAAGGGTAGATGAGTTAGCTACTCAAGCCATTGTAGTACAAGACCGGGGGGTAGTTTCTTTGGTAGACACTAGATGGCCAGAATTGCAAGATGTTCAGCAATATGTGGAAGAAGGCATGTTTCCTCAACAGTTAACTCCACAACAGAAGCAGAGATTTGTAAGAAAGGTCTGTCCCTATACTATTGTTGATGACATTATGTATAAATTGGGAAAAAACAAGGTGCTCTGTTGGGTGGTCCATCCCATGGAGACTAGGAGAATCCTAGAAATGTGTCATGAATGCTCCAGTCATTTTGCTTTAGCGAGCACAACTAGGAGAATTCTTAATGCAGGTCACTTTTGGCCACGCCTCCATAAGGATGTATATGAATGGTGTTGAAGTTGTAACGTATGCCAAAAGTTTGGAAGGCGACAGTTGATTCCTAGGCCCTTGAAGCCTATTCCAGCATATGGACCATTTGAGAGGTGGGGGTTGGACTTTGTGGGATCCCTCCCTTGCTCATCTCGGGCAAGAATTATTTATTGGTGACCACAGATTATGCGACTCGGTGGGTAGAGGCTAAGGCCATAGTCAATAGCAAGGCAAGCACAGTTGCAAAATTTCTCTTTGATCAAATTTGTTCATGCTTTGGTTGTCCTTTGGAAATTCTCACTGATGGAGGAACCTCTTTTAGAAATGAACTAATTGAAGATGTGGTGCATAAGCTAAAGATAAAGCATAGCATGTCCACGCCATACTATCCCTAATGTAATGGCTTGGCTGAGAAAACAAATGGATTGTTGTGCAATTCAATGGGAAAGCTTGTAGACACCAAGAAAAGACATTGGGATAGGCACTTAGCAGAAGTTTTATGGGCTTACAAAACCACACACAAGCTAGCTGTTGGGTTTACACCATTCCAACTAGAGTATGGAATAGAAGCCATTTTACTCATTGAATTGGAGATACATAGTCTTCGCACTACTATTGCAAGAATAGAAGGATAGGATGATGCCTATGCTCAATGCTTGGTATAGCTAGAAGCCTTGGATGAATGCAAATTACAAGCCTTATAAAACTTGGAAGCTTCTCAAAAAAGACGCAAGGCCCGTTTTGACACCAAATTATGCAAGAAGATATTGTAGAAGGAGATTTGGTCATGAGATTTGATAGCCGTTTGGACAAGTGGCTAGACAAAAAGTTTATCGGCCGATGGGAGGGACCATATCGAGTCAAAAAGAAGTTCACGAATTGAACCTATCAGCTTGAGGATGTTGATGGCATGCTGATACCCAGACGCACCAATGAGTATCGCCTTAAATTCTTCTATGCTCTCGACCACCTAGAGAGCCAGCAAATCCTTTCTATCACTAAAGAGGATCTACTAGGGGGAAAAGATGTGACGCCAAAAATTGATATTTTTTATTTGGCATTGGTATTGTTTTCTTCTATGTTTGATAAGAGTTTGAGTATCAAGTGATAGCCTAGTGGCTCTCACTTATTTCTATTTTCTAACATATTGTATGGGATTGAGAGGATGAGTGGAATGGACCATTGTAAATACCATAGGTATGAATTATAAATACTTGGTATGGGGTGAGAGTTATTTGTGTATGGGATATTATGGGGTTTTTAGAAAATAGGAAGAGTGAGTCATATAAAGAGGTGGGCTCATGTCCATGTTTTCCAATAATATAAGAGAGGCCACATGCCAAGCATGTGGAAGGCATGTGGAGGAGTGTGGAGTCAAGAGGAATCCTTCTAGAATTCCCATGTGGAATAAGGAGGATGTGGACATATGGAAAAGAGAGGGTCCCTATGGGCTTCATGTGGGGAGACTCTTGACTTTCTCAATATTTTAAGAGTCTTGAGCATCTTTTGATGGGACACATGGCAAGAGTAGCCAAAAAGGACATGGATGGTGACATACGAGCTTATGTGATTGATGGGGAAAAGAATCTATAGGCAGCAATTGTAAATGGGTGAAGGAGGGTGACAAAATCTCTATAAAAGGAGCCCTCCTCTCCCTTGTTCATCATCTCTTCCACCATTAGGCCTCATGTTGCTGTAGCTCTAGTCTCCTCAAGCCTCTTCCATGAGCCTTCTCTCCCTCTTGTAGATATTCTCTAATGTAGACGCTTGAGTCCATCTCTCTCTAGTTTATTCTCTCTCTATGAGTAGTCTTGGAGCTTTCGCTCCCTCTTGTGTGTATGAAACCTCTTCTTCTCCCTTGTGTTTGTAGTATTTTGAGTGTATTTGAATGAAGTCTTACTCTCATGGCAACGAAAGTCACTTCTTATCATTTTCCTTGAGTCTCCATTCCTATGTTCTTTTCTCTCTCTATTCAAGTCTCTAAAGTAGTTCTTGTTCGGCCGCTCACTGTGCACACAAGGTCCATCCGTTTCTCGAGACACCATGCAAGCTTCTTCCTCTCTTTTAGGATAATTCTAGGGGTATTGGATCGTTGATAATTGTGGAGCCTTGAGGGAGTATTTGCTTAGGCGAAATCTACATGGGTAGATGGGAGTTATTATAGCAGTTAGACCCCCTGTCAGTATTTGGCCTATAACTTTCTCCTTGGTGGTCCAATTTCAATGAAACTTATATCAGTATGAAGCTCTCTTTAAGGGTCTCTCTCCCATGTAATTAATTTTTTGCATTGGATCTAGGACAATAAGTTATGAGTCTCTGTGTATGACTGTTTATTTCTATGGCAGTTTTTACCCCCTTTTAGTAAACTGTCCATATCTCTTCAATTGATTATCTATTTTCAACGAAACTCATATCACTACAAAGCTCACTTCAAGGCACATCCTTGTATGTACTTTAATTTCTGATATCAATTTTTTGGTGGAAGTTATAGACCTCTGTGTTTTCTAGCAGTTTGTAGAATGATTTTGAGCCATATCTAGAGGCTTCTATGAAGGAGGTGCCATGTTTCCTCGGAATTCACCCATCTAGCCAAATCAACCCCTTCAAGCCCCTAGAGATATATCAGTTCATGTCATATTGAGCCAAAATATCTTCTTCCAACAATGCATCGCTCTTCTCTTTCGCACCGACTGGCTTGGTGAGATAATGGCCTCTGCAGATCCTTTTCTTCTCCCAATGCTGGACTACAACATCACTTCAGATGTTACCATATTCATTCTTCTCTAAGGGAAGCAAGGAGAAAGATATGTTGTGGTTTTCTTTGCATATGAAAATATTTTCTTCATCTCTCTTTGCAAGTGATAAGGGTCTCTATTATTAAGATTGGGAAGAGCAGGAAGCTAAGAGGTGCGTGAAGTTTCATTACCCCCAACTTCATGTCACACTACTTTGTTTTTAAAAGACCAATTAGAGATAAATGGTCTTTGCTTAGGTGGATTATTTTTTAAAGAGCATAAGGATATAAATTAATGTTTTTCAAATTAGTTTCTCATACATTCAGTCTTTAATCACTTTTTCTTTTTAGCTAGCCTTCTTAATTCTATGATATAAACTCACAAACATGTGAATAGAGAGATTGAGTGAATTAAAAATTGATCTATACGAAACATGTAAACTTTGATAGCAAAATTTTAAAATGTTCCACTTAAAACTCAATGATATAAACTCACAAACATGTGAATAGAGAGATTGAGTGAATTAAAAATTGATCTATATGAAAAGGATTCATATGACATATCTATGTTTCGATGTCAAAAGTGGTACAAAAATTTGGAATTATAAGCTAAAATTTGGTGTGCGACATCATCTACAAAAGCCCATATTAAATTCCAAGAGTGGGTCTTTCAATATCGCTTTGTAATGAATACAACATCGATCTTTTTTTAAGAAATCTAAATCTTGAAATTAACAACTTAACATTACAATTTAAAGATTGTATAAGGAATTAAAATTAAATATTAAGAGTGCTTACAATTTAAACATACTTTTGTAATGATTCTTACCATGAGTATCATTCTTGAGAAAATATAAACCTTGAAACAAGTTCGAATTGCCAATAATATTGTAATATAGTCTTTACAAATACAATGAGAATGCATTCTTGATATTTTGGAAAAAAACAAGATGGATATCTGGAGTGGGACAATTCCTCAACAATTGGAACTCTTTTCCAACCTTACAATGGCCACAAAGATTTTTTAGCTACACTTCCAATTGAGTAAGTCTATCTCTTGTAGCAAAGGTATTGACAGTAACAATATGTAGAAGCAACAATGTAGCAATGATAGAAACAATGGTCGAGAGTGGGCATTGCATCAACAACAAGCCGTGGATGAGAGTTGAGTGGGATATCAAGGCGGCCTACTTCAAGTAGCTCTTATAGTTTTCTAGGTTTTTTGGGAGGATTTTCCTTAGACTTTTGCTACTTATTGTTAGTCACCCTATTAAGGCTTCCTACAAATTGTTGGCCTTGCATCTATTGCCAAACAATATCTTTTTTGGTTCCCCCTAATTTTAAAACTTTAATACTCCACACTACCTCTCGCCTAATTAAATCCATGGCTTGCATCTTGGATCATGCTATCTCTAAGAAATGTTACTCATTTTAGGCATTGCTAGATCCACAATTCTCCTCCAAGAGTCAATTCCTCTATCTTCTTCAGAAAGGAGACATGATGCTATCAAGAGTAAACACTTACCTGTCGAGCCATTATACCTAGCAAAGCCACATTGGTGATTCAAAGGAGACTCCATGATACTGCCAAGAGTTAAGACTTGCTTGCCTTTAGCCAATGTACCTAACAAAGCCATATTTTAAAGTTCATTGTCAAGAGTTTAGAACTTCTAGGCTTGAACTTAAGTTCAAGCATCAAACTTTGAAAATTCTAAGTTCATCACCTCTAAGGATCAAGGTTTCATTCTTGAACTTGAGTTCTAGCATAGGACTCTCACAAAGATAAGTTCAACATTACAATTATGGTAACTACAAGTAACTAATACTACATGAGTGAGACTAGTAGCATATCCTTGCAAAGTCGTTCCAAGTATACTAATATTTGAAAACAAGTAGTGCAATTTACTTGCACATCGGTCGTCACATTCGTTTTGAAGGAGAGCGGTTGTCGTTGCATGCAGATGGAAAGCCGGCTAGAGAAGTCGATTGAGATGCAGGTAGTTGGGCAACATGGGAACTGGCTATGGAGGTTATGAGGTCGTTCCAGGAGCGCTGGAGAAGGGGATTAGTCGCTGCAGCTAGCCAATGAAGGAATTCACTCATAAACAGTCATGGATGCTTGCATGCTATGGCATTACTGAGTATGTCGAGTTGTTTGCAGGGTTTGGAGCTCAGTTGGCCGTGAAGCTTCGCCTGGGTGTTTGGAAAGTCGGGCTAGCAGCTTTGCACTATGTTGAACTTATAGCTGTTGTGTTATACTCGTGCTACTCTTTGTAGATGATAGAGCATGAACTCTTTGGAGAGAGAGAGGCGGTGCTTTGCTTAGACAAGCTGTGTTGAACTTGTATAGCTATTGTGTTTAGAAAGCTGGGCTAGCAGCTTTGCTTAGGCAAGCTATGTTGAACTTGTAGCTGTTGTGTTATAGTCATGCTACTCTGTAGATGATAGAGCTTGAACTCTTTGGAGAAAGAGGCTGTGCTTTGCTTAGACAGCAGGCTATGTTGAACTTTGTATAAATGTTGTGTTATATTGGTGCTACTACGTCGATGATAGAGCGTACTAAGTCCTCTCTCTCCACATGACTCTTTGGACACAAAAAACTTCTCTCTATTTGAGTCACCAAGAGACCTCTCTCTTAACTGTCTCCCAATGAAGACTATGAGGTCTTTTCTCAGCTAGTCATTTGTGGTGTGCTCTCTAGCTGTGCCCTATCTCTTCATCTCCACTCTTCTCCTCTCCCCTCTTCATATTTTGTTATGGTATTAGAGCATGGTTTTGCCTTCCACTGAGGCACCATGCTTGAGAGAGTGAGAGCGCGAGAGAGTGAGAGAGTCTTGAGTGTTCTCTTCCATGAGAGACTTCTGTTCTTTGAGAAAGATTTCCATCCATAATTCCATTCATTGATTTGTGTTTAGAATTCCCATTGAGAGAGGGAGTTTCTTTAATGAGAAAAAGATAGGGAGAAGAGAATCTAAGTGACCTTTGGGAGGTTAGATGGAAGGGAGGAGACAAGGTTTTTTTTTAATGATAATTTTTTTAAGACAAGAATATCAACTAATGCAAAAAGTAGTTGAGATGTTTTCTCATCTACCAAGAGTTAGGATGAGAGTGCACTAAGGTGATGGACAAGGGACAATTTATTTAACCAAACATGTATTGTAGGTGTGTACTCATAAGCGTAGTGGATGCAAGAGAAAGAAGCACGCCAATGTTGGAGAAGAGTTAGAGGAGTGCCTACAGAGGGTGAAAGGCAAGGGTCATCCAAGAGTAGGTTCAAAAGACAATGATGATGACCACAATGTGTGTGTGAATCATGCACTAGCCACCCCTTATAGAAGGGGGATAGAATTGTATAAACACATCCATAGAAATTATGTAGTCCATGATAATCCATAACACAAGCATTCACTTACATATAGGGGGGGGGGTGTGTGAGTGCGCACACGCATGTGGCCAAGTGCATATACAATAATACTTAGCACACAGGCAAGTGTGCATGTGACACATAGTGCTTTCAAGTGCTATGAAGAACAAAAAAGAAAAAGAGTTTTCAGATGATTGAAAGCACTTTCACATGACTAGAACCCCTTCCAAGAAATTTGAGGTGCATGCACTTTCAAGTCGTGGCTAGGACTTTCGGGTGTCTATGAGCTCTTTTGGCTCCTTGAGTGTGATTTTCAACACCTAAAATGCCTTTTGTGTGTGTTGGAAAGCATTTTCAAGTGTATGCAATCCCATACATTTTGTTGGAAGCACTTCCAAACTATGTGAGTACTTAAAAGTGCTATTCTAATAGGGGAGTGCTTTCAACAGCTATAAAGTATAATAGAGAAAAGCACTTTGAGGTGCATGAAGGCACTTTAAAAAGGAAGATTTATGGAAGTGTGGTTACCTATACTGACTCAACATTTTCCTTCACTAGTGAGTGGTTGTCCACGTCAATCTCGCAAAGCCCTAAACCCTTCTCACACAATTGAGTTTGTGCCTCTAGCTTTCTGGCCACGCCACCAGGGCTGTGGCGACACCAGTATTGTAGCCATCTATTTTTTCAAGGTTTTCAACTCTGTTAAGAACAATTTAGTTGTACTAGAAGCACCTTCCAACTGAAGTAGAGATCTCTTTTTTTTCGGTACTCAGCTTCTGCTGTCCTTGAGGTTTCTTCCTTTATAGGGAAGCTAAGTTTCACACTGACAAGCATCTCTTTTTTTTGGTACTCAGCCTCTGCTGTCCTTGTGAGCTCTACATGTTTTACTGAAGGTGGTTTGACCTTATTTTTTACATCCAAAGGCTTGCATTCTGCAATCTCCTATGGGGACATTGACCTTCTTACAGTACAATAAGCTTTTACTGCCCCATTGGCCTTCCTCCACTTGTTTAGCTTCCTATTGAGGACACTTGCTTGGGCCATAACCATCTTCAAGACATTTTTGCAAAAAATTGCCTAGGAAATTTGGTGCCCTTCTTATTCATCTTTGGTTACAAAGCACTTTATGAACTTGGTGGTAAGATCTTCATTGGGTGGAATCCCTTGGTATACTCTTTGATAAAGTAGCTAGCACTCATCCAAGAACTCAAGGTGTACCATGCTAAGGAAAATTTTGTTGGCCTTTATGTGGCTACTAGTGAACACCATCAACCATTGAGTCTCTGGGGGATCAGTGTCATTTATATTTACCGGAAGCTTGTCTGACAAGCTCAGTCCCTACTTCGCATTCAATTCGTCAGCTACATAGCAAAACTGAGTGAGATGAGTATATTCAAATCGCTTACCACATCCTGCATAGAGAAACTATACAACATAACAAAGAATCAAGACTGCTTGCCTCTATTAGAAACACATATCAACAATGAATGAATAAGGCATTTGAATAGAACTTAATAGAAACGCCTTACCTTGTGAAAGGGTGCACATATGATGACACTTATGTTCCAGCATCATTAGGGCACACATACTTGTTGGCACACTTTCTCGAAGGAGTTTTCATCATTTTGCACAAATGAGGAAGGCATGGTTAGACAAATGAATAAGGGAAAAGAGAGAGAGAGAGAGAGAGAGAGAGAGAAGATGAACAACGACGACTATGATGATGATGATGATGTGTTTTACCATCCATGAAAACTGAATGTGACCTATGGGAACATAACAAAAGCCAATGCATCTATGATAGGTCATATGCTTGATTACATACTGTGGAAAACATGCTACATGTCTAGTGATCCAACAAGTGATGTCTTGTCTCCATAACCTTTGCGATGTATGATCCCATAGCTAAGGTACTTTGGGAGAGGAAACTAGTAATGCTCAAATTCTCTGAGATGATAGTCTTGAAATTCTCTCTAATGTTGAGTAGGTATCATATTCCAAACAGGAGTACTACTCAGACTCCATATGCCATGATGGCATAGTGTGCATAACTCTTCGAAGGAGGATGGGTGTGAAGCGTGTAGCACGCCATCTACCTATTTCACATCGTAAATGGTGTGAAACAAATCTCACAATATCTCTAGAAGGTAAGGTTGAGTACATTGTCCCCTTGATGCAAAGAAACACTCTTTGTAATGTGGGCATATTGTTTGAATGTGGTACCCAAATCTTGTGAAGTGATTTGCATGCTCCCATGACACTAATGAATGTCTCCTCAAGAATGCCTCTACAACTTGTTTGTCTTCTATCAAAGATACCAATAAGCATTCTGTGCCCCATCATTTGAAACATCATTTTGTGTCTTCCATCCAACCCAACACTAGAATATTAATGTTGTTAGTTTTCTAAAACTTCAAACTTGCCTCCTATGACAGACATGGGAATCTCTTCTCAAGCAATGTGGTGACCCAAACCAAGTATTGTGACATCCTCTCTATTGCCAATAGCTCCATTGGGGTGCTGCCAATCTCCAAGAGTAGGATTGAATTTGGAATAGTGTCTTTTACTCCCAAGAAACCAGTTATGAAATAGTCTCTCTCCCCCTCATGCATCTTTCCTCTATCTCAGAGAAATTTTTTGGGGAATTTTTCCTTCCTTTGGGGAATCGAACTACAAGGTTACCATCCAAGTGTGGACTGTGAGTTCTAGGCTCGATTTATTTACCTTGGAAGAAGGGGTGACATCTACGAGACAATGCAAAAAAAAGCAACTTTCTTTATCACCGTTAAAAGTTGACATCAACTCCCAAACACAAATGACATGAAATCCACATTTTCAAGGCGGTTGCACACAAGAGACTTCCTCCTCGCTAAGCCAAAAGTAGACAGGTGAGGTGCCACATGCCAAACGGTAATTGATCCTTCCAATCACACCACCTGGATAAGAATGGTGGGCAAGACCCCTTGCCTAAGCATATGGGTGGGCAATTCCTTCACGGCAGAAAATCTAATGCCGGTCGACTAGTGGCTTGAGAACCCGAGGCTTCTTGATGCATTGGTAGTAGCCTTGTCGGACATGCGGGGGCTTGGTGTGTATCCATCCTCACCAAACGCCATCACAAGGGAAACGGGGTATTAGGTGGGAGCTCCTCGCAAACGGGACATCTTTATAGACTGCCCATGGTCTGGTAAAGATGTCCCAAGATTCGCTTTGTTAGGTATTAGGTGGGAGCTCCTCGCAAACGGGACATCTTTATAGACCCAATGTGTGCCCATGGTCGGGGCATGAATTGGTAGTCTTCAATGGGCAGTGGGGTTACATAGCACCCAAGTACGAATCTATCAAAAGGTTAGTATTCAATGCATTGTTGACATAAGACTTCAACTATATGTGAATTGATTGATGGGATGAGTGGGTGCCTATGTTTGAGCAGCCAACTTTGGCTACTCATGAAGTTGCTCGTCATGGGCGCCAGTCAACTACCACCTCACTTTTGAAGTCCGCCCAATTTCGTTTGTGTGTAACTGGGTGCACCCATCCAGCCCCAATTCAAGCATTCGATCATCCCCTAGCATTTATGGTGGGCAGGCATACCTTGGTGTGTAACCACCCTTAAAGTTTTCCTGTCAAAACCCTGTTTCCACTAGTGTTGTTGCACAAAGGGCTGTGTTGGCAAACGATGAGAGAGAGCCATGTATGCTAGAGGCACACTTGCACATGCTGATGACGAGGAAGGGAAGGGAAATGCTGATGATGATGGGAGAGAGCCACATGTGTGAGGCACACTTTTCCATGCTTACGAGGAAGGGAAGAGAAATAATGGGAGGAGAGCCATGTGTGCGAGAGACACACTTGTACATGCTAATGAGGGAGGGAAGCAAAATGTTGATGATGCTTGAAGCTCTGTTAATTCTTTTGTTTTTCAAGACCACCTCGCCGCCCGATGGGTACGCCAAGCTTATGGCCCCAAGAGCATTCCTTACGCAAAGGGCCATGTTGGCAAACGATGGGGGAGAGCCACGTGTGAGAGGGGCACACTTGCACATGCTGATGAGGAAGGGAAAGGCGAAATGCTAAAGCATTTGTTAAAGAAAAGCTTCCACAAGACAATTTGGCCCGTCACAACTACCTTTAACTAGCACATGCACATTAATAAGAACAAAATCACTAGTATCCACAATTGAACTTTCAATGAGAAGTAATCATTTAACCCCTCCCATTGGTCCTCCACGTGGGGGAAATGGATTGTGCTCGAACTTTTCGGGCCGATAAGTGCTCAAAATACGGGCTCATGACTTGGCCAGATTCTGGCCTTCGGCCTTCCGTTCGCTCGCCATGGGCACTTAGTGTGTAACCACAAACTACCCACCCCTGCTGTCGCATGGGCGGGTTACATCGAGCGGGGCGACCAAAAAAGGGTCTAGTCGTGCGTGCACCTGGGTCTAGGTAGTGGAGGTGAATTGTCCATCTCCTGCGGTTCATACGTGGGGTGTAAATGTGGGGAAATGGGTGGCCATATCGAGTCGGGAGGCTGTGGCCAATCGTGTAGGCATCGCGGGGCCGGTACCGAGAGCGTTGCGGGGAGGCGAAACGATGGGAGAGAGACAAGTGTGAGAGGCACACTTGTACATGCTGACCAGGAAGGTACAAACAAGGGAAGGGGAAAGAAATGCTCTGTTGTTATTAAGCTCAAAGAGTTCTCTCAAAAGAAAAAGCTTCCAAGGTGTTGGCTATGGCGACAAGCCAAGATCATTATCCCCTTCCACAAGAAGATGACCCGAGCACCTGGCTATGGCGTCCTCCCCCTCCTGCCCTCCCCCTCCCCCTTCAAGATCCCTTCTTCGTCCCTGGCTTTGAACCCTCTGCCCCTCCCTTGCCTCCTCATCCCCTCGACCAACCTCAGCCCTTCCCTCCTGATGACCCTCCCCTCGATCTTCACCTCCCCCCCCCTTTCTCCCAGTCCAAACCTCCCTTCCGCCTCGTCGACCTCCTCGGTGCTGCCCTTCACCGTTTCTGGCGTACCTCCCACACCGTGCTTCGATTGGACCTCCGCCGCGCCCTCCAGGTGGACGGCCCCGTCGTGCGCTCCAGGGACGCAGGGAAGCGCCGGATTCCGTACGATAGGCAGTATGGAGCGGGGCGGGCGGGCGGATATTCGGAGGAGTGGGAGGAGGACAGGCCTGACCAGGGGTGGCTGCCAGGCATCCAGGGTGGTGGTGTGCAGTTGAAGCTGATGCAGGTATGTGATTACTGTGCGCGCCACCCTGAATTGAATTCAAGCAAAGATCTATGGGACACTTTTGCAGAAGATTACGCAATTCTACATCCCGTTTTAAGGTAGTGCTCGCCTCTTCGGGGGCTGAGAAAAATTGTGAGAGACGGAGAGAAAGAGAAAACCTTCATTGCATTGGGACGCATGAAACCTGTTTTCCAACTTGCCAGATTTGGGACTTTCCAGACAAAAAGACAGGCTTGCTGAGTCTTCCTTGGGATCTTAATATCGGTTTTGGAGCGAAAATTCAAATGGACAAAGGAGGCCATCTCGAACCCCAGATGAGGGTGCGAGCAAAGCACGCCGCTCTACATTTGTTACCCATACCACTTTTGGAACTACGTGGCAAGTGGCCCTTAGGCGGGACTAGATTGGCGATAGACATCCACTACAGGTATTTCTGTCTATTCTATATGTCTGACCTCATCTTGTAGTTTCCCTTTTTGTTTCTCTAGTTGGTGCGAGGTTTCTTTACAAAAGCAAGGACTACTGCTCCCAGACTTGTACTGGGAATTCGAACAATGTATGGAACAAAATTTGGTAAGGATCTAGTAAATAGCAGAAACAATCATCCTGCCAAGTTTGACATGAGTACAAATACAAGGAGACTCTGTGGTAGGCCTTTACTTTAGTTATTGTTCTAACTTCCACTGCTACGGTTCCTCTGTACAAAGGCATGTAGCCCACTTGATTTAGTCGTTTGCAGTCAAGTCCCCTTTGTGTGCGAGTGATTTGCAACCACCTTCTTCCCGCAAATTCCAATCGAGTATGAACGAGGACAGGACTTGCCTCATATGGGAAATTTGGGATCCTGTGTTGTGGAAGTATTCCGCTGTCCAAATTCACATGGCTGGGTCTTATGGGCTTTCTGGCGTTTGTTCTTCTTTTAATGGCATTCCTGCAGCAGGTAGTTGCTTGTTCTGTCTTGTGAGCCTTTTCACATGGGAGGCAATGAATGGCATTTGAAGGAGGCTGCAAATGTCTGTGAAGAGGCTCATTTGAGCTGCTGGGTAGTTAACACATGGTTGAATAGAAGTATCATCTTCGCTGCTAGGAAATTCAACAATTGGGGACTAAGCAAAAAGGCTTGAAGTACAGCCAGCCATATGTCCATGTGCTTGTCTAAAGGGACTGCCAGGGCATTGGGCTCCAGCTACATGTCATGGATATGCTCCAGGGACAGAGACATGCCTTGTCAGCTCTACATCCTCTGATCCTTGATATACATGGACGGATACATTGATTTCATTTTACCAGCTGATGGCAATACAAACCTATTGGGAGAAGCATGTAGGCTCTCCCTTGTGCTCTTCTAAGACGTTAAAAAAATTCTTTGTCTCCACTTTACCTTTTTAGTGTGATTGTCATCCTCTTGAATCCATCTAGAGTAGCCACATGAGTTTGTATGAAATGAGAAAGAGCATAATACGAGAAGATACGGTGGAGAGAGGCTACGTCTGCAATCTTCCTCAAGACTTTATAAGGACCATAGTACCTATGGGCATGTTTAGTACTATAGGTGATAGTGATATCATTACCATAGATAGATGATAAGGGTTGTAACTGTCACCAATTGGTATTTCTCAGAAGTCTTTATTAGATCGACTATGGTCAAAGAAAACTGGCATCCTCAATGTACGATATACCTAAAAAACATCAGGATATATGGAACAAAAGTACACGTTATATAATTTGAAAAAAAAACCGATCAAATTATAGATGCCACAAGTTATCATGCTAATCTTGCAGCTGATGTCTCTGCTCCTGCGAATGCCCCCTCCCCTCCCCCGCTCCCGTCTACCCCCCCTCGCACTGCGCGGCCCCCTCTCCCCTCCCCCTCCTCTTTCTCCGTGGCCTCCCGCCGCGCACCTCCGTCCCCTTCTCTTCCCTCTCCGCCCGCCATCCCCCCCCCCTCTCCTCCCTTCTCCGCCCCTCCGTCCTCTCCCCGCCTCCCCCCCTCGCGTTGCGCTACCACCCCCCCGCCCCCTCCTCCCCCTCCCCGCTGCTGCGCAATGCTGCCCCCCCCTTCCCCTCCTTCCTCGCCTCTCCTCCCCGCCCCCCTTGCGCTGCGCTGCCACACCCCCTCCCTTTCCCTCCTCCTCTTCCCCGCCCTGCGCTGCGCTGCCCCCCCCCCCCCCCGCTTCCCTGTACCTCTCCATCCCTCCCTCTTTCCTCCCCCGCCTCCGTACCACTCCCCCCTCCTTCGTCTCTGCCATCTCCTTTTCATTCCCCCGCCTTTTGGAGCGTTCGCAGTTTGTCGGTGCGGTATGGCGGCCATGAGCCCGGAACCGGTGGCCCAGACGGACCCCCCCCCCCCTCCATCAGCCTACCGCATTTTTATATTCAGCAGCAGCCCGGTAAGGGGAAGGAGAAAGGGAAGGAGAAGATCAGCCAGCCTCCCCCTCATCCTTCACCCCGGCCCCCCTCCCCTCCCCCCTCCTCCTCGGTCCCCCTACCTCCCCCCCCCTCCAGGATCCCCCCAGCACCGTTGGTTTCAGCTCCCCTCTCTCCCTCGAGCATGATCTCGAGGGAACCCCCCTCCGCCTGCGCCACCTGCGGCCCCGAAGCCAGCACAGACCTCCCCCGCGCCTATCCCTCCTGGCCCGGCGAAGGGGAGAGGCCCTTCCCCGCAGATGGCCAGCACCACTCCAGCTTGTTCGACAGCCATCACCCCTCTCTCTGGTTCATACTCCTCATCCTCGTCCCCACACCCAAGGGTTGCTCCTAGAGCTCTACCTTTGGAGTTTTACCGAGCAGGACCTTGGGATTATTTGGATGCAGCAGGTATTGGCTCCTTCCCTGCATGCCTAGACATCAGCATCTTCTTCCTCCGAAAGGGGGTGGAGGGTAAGGTGTCCGTCCTTGCCCCCCACGATGGTCCTAGCTATTCCTTCACTATTACCAGTGACGGGAATGAGCAATGGACGAATGAAAATGTTTGGGAGACGATTCGAGATTAGTCCTAGGAGCAGGTGCAGGACTGGATTGGTAGCAGAGCAGCGGAGCTTCTTCAGCAGCAGTGGAAGGAGGGTGACGTTCGTCTGCGATGGCGCCACAGCGCCAAACGATTCCGCCTTTTGGTCATTATTCGACCGCCTCTGGAGTGGGTCTACGCGGAAGGGCTCCGCCCGTGGAGGACCTCAGAGGTAGCGGGCTTCTACAGTGTTTCCTTGGCAAAGGCGTCGAGTTGGCTAGAGAGAGCTTACCACCATGGGACGAAGGGCCTTTCCCCTCTGTTGAAGGTTTTAGAGGATGGGTCCGATGATCCGGCCTCTCCTTCGAAACCCTCACAGAAGCGCCTTCGTGTGCACACTGGACATCCTCCGACCACCTCGACATCGACCGCAAGCAGATAGCTGTTTGTGGCCCATCTCCCCTCTTCATGAGTATACACATTATCTCTTGGAACGTCAACGGGTTCCACTCATCAGGAACCCGTGGCCTCAGGAAGATGGTGCTCAGACAGGAGCTCCAGCCAGCCCTGGTGGGAAGGGTAGATGTGCTCCTATTGGAGGAACACAAGCTTTCGGTTTCTCAGACCAGTATTTGTGGGAAGGTCCTCACAGGACGCTCCCACACCTACTGGGAACCTTCGGTTGGCGAGTAGGGGAGGAGCGGGGGTGTCTGTACCTCCATCGACGCTTCTCTAGTTCAGCATGTGTGTGGTTTTGGCACCCTGATCCCAGGACGAGCGCTTTGGGTGGGCTTGAATATTGAGGGATCCTGCATCGGCATCCTCAATATCTATGCCCCGACCAACCTCAGACGGAGAGCCGCTTTTTGGAGCTCCTTGACAGACTTATTGCCAGAGATGGATTCTTGGATTGTAGGAGGGGACTTCAATAACCTTGAGACCTTAGAGGATCAGCAGGGATGGGGCCCATAGTTCCTCGGTATAGCTCAGGCGGAGCAGGCAGATTGGGACACCTTTTTGTTCGCTGTGGGAGGTCGGGACAGCTGGAGGGAGCCTTCCTTTTGCAGATGGACTGGGAGGCTGGACTTCTCTTGGGGTTACAGGAGGGAGGGAGGCAGACTTCTGGAGCGGTTGGACCATTTCTATGTCAGCGATTGGGCGCTAGGAAGAGGTGGAGAGTCAGGAGTGGTTCCAAGGACGACCCTCTCTGACCATGCCCCAGGCATCCTAGTCCTGGACTCAGCCTCTCACTCCTTACCTGCACGTTCATGCCAGATCCCAGAGTCCATCTACTCCAGAGCAGCGGTTCGCAGCAGGATAGTGGACCTGTGGGAGCAGGATTGGGACCCCATGGGGGATATGGCAGCACAGGTAGCTCAGGCTCTTGTCGAGTCTAGTCTCATTTGTCAGCAGGAGGCGATTCAGGTCAGGCAGCAGCGGTGGGTGAAGGAGAGGGGTCTCAGACGAGATCTCGCCTCGATACAGCGGATGCAGCAGTCTTCTCTAGGCTCTGAGGAGCTTAGATGGCAGGAGGTTAGAGCCCGAGCGATGCTAGAGGAGATCACCCAGCGACGCTCAGAGTTCTCGTTTCATGCTTCCAAGTCCTTTTGGGCTAGGAAAGGCGACAGGATGTGCAGAGAGTTCTTCATGACTCATGGCCAGAGGTCAGAAGGGAGCAGCTCCGATCTCTTATAGCGCAGGATGGTAGTGTCAGGTTAGATCCAGACGAGGTCCGGGACTTGGCGACAGATTTCTACAGATCCCTGTTCCAGCAGGAGTCCCCAGACCCTCGTGCCCGCTGTTGCAGGGAGGAGGTATACACCGTCGCTCGTGCAGCCTAGCATGAGTGATTCCCTTCTCGCCCCTTTCACTGTGGCAGAGATGCAAGATGCGGTGAGCGCTATTGATGGGCAGAAATGCCCAGGTGAGGATGGGCTCTCTAGAGCTTTCTTTACCACCTTCTGGGAGCAGGTCCACCAACCCTTGCTCGCAGCCTTCCAGCATATCTTCTCCAGCGGACAGATGCCAGAGAGCCTTGAGACAGGCTTGATTTGCCTCATCCCCAAAAGGGGGGACCGTCAGGAGATCAGACAGTGGCGCCCTATTACCCTCCTCCCGACTGCCTATAAAATCCTCGCCAAGATGATCAGTAGCCGCATTCGCCCCCTGCTACATGACTTGATCCATGACACCTAGACTGGTTTTGTCCAAGATCGCAGCATTTTGGACAACATTTTCACATTCTTAGAGGCGACGGAGTGGGCCCAGCACAGTGGCCAGCACCTTGCCATACTCCTTGATTTTGAGAAGGCGTACGACAGGGTAGATTGGTCCTTCTTGGAAGGTACACTCTCTCGGTTCGGTTTCCCGGACGAGTGGATCAGAAGTATTGCTAGCCTCTACAGGTCGGCCTCCAGCCGGGTTATCATCAGCGGCAGGATGGGGGAGAGATTCACCCTCGAGCGATCGGTGCGTCAGGGCTGCCCGCTTGCGCCCTACCTCTTCCTATTTTTTGCGGAGGCCATGACTCACTTCCTACGAGCCCGTACCACTGGTCTTCGAGGGATGTGCCTCCCTATTTGGGACGATGCAGAACTTCTGGACTCCGAGTATGCAAACGACACAGCCCTGTATGTGCAGGATGATGTTGAGTCACTGGAGCAAGTGAGACTGTCCTTAGAGGTTTTTTGCCTAGCCGCTGGGGCGAAAATCAACTGGCATAAGTCAGTTGGTTTTCTTACGGATCCGGGAGCCAGCTCACAGTGGGGTATTTTCGTGGGGTCTCGCTGGATCCCTAGAGGACAGACGACACGTTACCTGGGATTCCAGGTAGGCCTGGATATCACGCCGGCTCAGCAGTTCTTACCAGTCCTAGTCTCCATACGACGGAAGCTAGCCTTCTGGAGCACGGCTCGACTATCCTTGGCAGGCAGGGCCCTTGTGGTCAATCAGGTCCTGCTTGCCACCGCTTGGTACGTGGCCTCTTGTTGGTGTTTCTCGAGATCGTGTGTAGCCCAGCTGAGGAGACTGGTGCGGAACTTCCTTTGGTCTGGCTCAGATGGTTCCGGCACCACCAGAGCCCGGGTCGCCTGGCAGACGGTCATTCTCCCCCAGACAGAGGGCGGCCTTGGCACCATAGATCCAGAACTGCAGAGTCAGGCATTACTTGGCAAGTTAGTCATCCGCGGTCTGACCCCAGGAGGGCAGACGTGGAAGCTCTTGCTTCAGCATGGTCTCAGCACGTGTACCCCCAGAGAGGGGGTGATTGGCAGCCGTCTATCCGGTGGATTTTCACCTCTGCCCCACTGACTCAGCCCCGTTCCCCCTTCCTTCGTAGCCTCGTCTTGGTCTGGAGGAAGTTGCGACACAGCCTCTCCCAGGTTCCCCCTAGCTGCCGAGAGGAGATAGACAGACAGCCCCTGATCTGGAGTAGCCAGGTGACAGATGATACAGGTCGCCAGCTTGGAGAGAGATCCCATATCCCTTGGGCGCTCTAGGCGCGTGGGCCCGCGCGCTCGCTCCGGGTTTGGAGAGACGTCTACAGCCAGTTGAGCCCAGGCGAGCTGGCAGCAGCAGTAGGTACGGCACGTGGGATCTAGGCTCGGCGAGCGGAGATCGATGCTGCCATTCCAGTAGGTTGGAGGATTACCATGATCACCAGACAGCTCCTCCCGGGAGATGAGAGGTAGCTAGGGCAGTTCACACCCCATGGCATTCCTTTGGTGGTTGCAGGCCCTTTCTCGGACTCCTCGATTCACTTCTTCTCCGTCGCCAATGATAGCCGTCTCCAGAGCAGAGAGGCCATGATCGACCCCCGGCTTCCCTGGCAGCGCCTTCGCATCATAGGGCTGCAAGGGAAAACGTGGCATATAGACCCCCCGATTATGCAGGACCAGGATTGGAGACTATGGATCTGGGAGGGCCGTTCCTTGACAGAGGTGGAGTGGGACCCAGGGGAGTGCCGCTGGCCACCATTGGAGACCTCAGAGAACCCTACCCCCTTCTTCTCTTACAGTGCGCGTACTGGTAGGCGTGCTCTTGGGGCTCTCCAGCGCGGGCTACCCACACAGGCACATAGTTGGTATGCCCAAGGGATATTTTTGGTCTTTCTTCGCACATTCTGGAAGACTCTTTGGGCAAGCTGGCGGCCGAGGAAGATCTCTTACTTTCTTTGGATGGTGGCCCACAAGGGGCTACTAGTTGGCAGCTGGCTGAGGCAGATGGGGCAGGAGGGGCACTGCCAGATGTGTTTTCAGGAGGAGTCGTCCCTGAAGCACTGACTTTGGAGCTGCTCGCATGCTCAGACAGTGTGGAAGGGAGTCATGGGGATCCTAGCGACGGCTACACCCGAGCTAGGACTGGTCACTTGGGGAGCCGTTTGCTGGTGCAGCACCGAGATGGGACATCACTTGGCTTATGAGTTCTCTAGGCAGGATCCAGTTTTCTTTATCACGCAAGCCACGTGGGCATACATGGACAGCTTCCCTTGGCATCTGACAGAGACAGATGCAGGAGCGATGACTCGGCACCCAGTTTGGGAGATCATAGGGAGTATTGTAGGCTGGCATATCTGGACTTCCAGATGCGCGCAGACCTTAGGAGATCAGGCTTCTTCTGCTACCCAGACCCTAGCGGACATTTGGAGCACGATCATTCACACGCTCAAAGGTCAGTGGGATGAGATTCAGGGGGAGTCCTGGGCAGGGAAGGAGAAGAGACGGCGCTTCCTTCGCGACTGGGACCATCGAGAGCTGTTCTTCCAGCACTCTGCTCAGAGTCTTCAGTGGCATTACTCCCCCCCACCGTGGCTGTTTGTCCACACTCTGATGATTATGCCCTGAGAGGCTTGTAATTAGTATTTTGTTACCTCGGGCTGTATCCGTTTTGCGATAGCAGCCCGCTGGCCTTTAGGCCCTCTTGTACTCTCGTTTTCAAGCAATATAACTAGCACTACTTTTTGCGCAAAAAAAAAAAAAGATGCCACAAGTTACAAATCATAACCAAATCAACCAAAACCTGGTCAATTTAATAACAAGACAGTTTATAATTCATACAATATTGGGGAACATCTTGAACCAAACGTGGTTCAAAAGATCTAGTCGAGCCAAAAAATAATTGGGTGTCGGTCAAAACTGAGAATTTCAACCTCTTCATCGCTTCTTAATAACTCGGAAGCGGTATAAAGACTCTAAAACGAGTTGTCTACATTCAGAACAACATGAGCCTTCTTCAATAAATTTCCAGTAGTGAGGGGTTTTATAGTAGTGAAGGGCTGCCCAGAGTTCATCCATCAAGGAATCCATCTCTCGTAGCAGGTCATGAGGTCTACGAGGAATAATCTCCGATGTAGCCTCGTCCTCCATCTCAATAAAACAGTAATCCAACGTAGGTGTCTCATTACTTTGATGTCCTTCCATGGCTGGAAAATATCTCGCACGGGAGAGGGGCTAGAAGAAAAGCAGCTGCGTCCAAACACGTGCTCTTCCCAAGAGAGAATCTGGTGCTGCGTGGAATCAAGGAAGAAGGCGAGTAGAGGACAGCAAGAAAGATGGCGGAATCTGATAGGCTGATCTGAGACAGAAAGAGGGTGGGAAATTCGCTTTCATGCGCTGAAGTGCTGAAGTGAGAGAGAGAGAGAGGAATCCCAAGTATATAAATAGCCAGGAAGGGCCATCAAAAGCTAGGCGAATTTAGGGTGGGTGCTTGATTTAGAGCAAGTGCTTTCCTTGCTAGAGAAAAACAAAAAAGCAACCTGCTTTTTTAAACCAAAAACAGTCTCGCTTTTAATAGATCTGGTCCTGCTTTTCTCCAGCCAGCCAAAAATAGCCAAAACGCGCTAAAATCAGGCCAGACGCTCCTTCCCAAAGACAAGCGCCTGCCCCCTATCATATCGCCCCTATCTCTGATGCCCGAATTTCTTAGACAAGCAGTTCTCTGGCTTGCGAACGCCCTCTCTTTCCTCCTACTTCTCAACTGCAGCAAATCTAGGTCTCTAGGGTAGGAATCTCATCCTTGAGAACCTAGAGCGAATTCTTTCCCTAACCAGCCTACTCTTCCCTACACAGCCAATCACACTAATTATTGCCCCCCCCTCCCCCCTCTATGCTTAAATATTTTGCCATCATATACCACTCCTCTCTCCCCCCCTCCCCCAACTAATTAATTAATATGATTTTTTGAATGTTAGGGGCACCTATTAGGAAAGTAGTTCAAGGTGAAACAAGTTGTTTGTAGTGCTTTTTGTCACTTGCCTTCCACCTAAAAAAAATTTACCAAGGCTTTTGTTTTGGGGGTAGGGTTCCTCTTGTGCATTTGAGCAGATTTTGGGAGTCTCCAACCGCACAATTGTGTTTGAACCTCTATAACCCCCTTGGAACAGGTTTCCATCTCAGTCCCGGAGGTATGCTTTTGGAAGAAAATCGTTCTAATCTGAATTTTTTAACTTCATAAATTATGCTTTTTATCCTCATTTGTATTGATTTAGTTTGGTGTTCATTTTTAATATAGGCACACATTTCGTGTTATAATTTAGATGCAGTGAAATGTCTTGGTTAGATGCATATCTCACTGCACAGCCATGTAATTTTCCTTTTCTTTCTTGTAACTCCTTTGTAATCAATATTGTGTCAAGGCTTGGTTCAGACTGCACTGTTTGTTGTGGTTTTATAGGAGTGGGGGATGTTTTTGGATTTATCTAGATATATGTTTTTCTTGCAAACATGCAAACTTGACCTTCAGTTGGGGACTTTAACGCAAGGATAGGCGCTGGTCAGGCACTACTCCTCGACTTCAGGGATGATTCCACTCTACTGCCAGACATTGACCTTGAAGAGGCAGGTATGCTACGGGTTTCGGCTGACAGACGAGGACCGTTCACATTGTATGGGTAGGCCCTATTAGACCTCCGCAGGATGCATGATCTCATTATTTATAATGGTCTTGATAGATGGCTCGCATCAAGTGGTTTCATGTGCTTTCCACATGGGGGAGGCTCCAGTGTTGTGGACTACATCCCCTGCCTTTACATCTCGCATCACTGACTTTACCGTAGTACCTCTCCCTCCAGGGATTGATCATATCTATCTTTTCTTTAGCATTTCTACTCCCCGTCGCACAACACTTTCCACCCTGTTGAGCTCTTACTCCACCTACCATGATATACGCTTTGATCGCGATCACTCACCTACTTACTCTGGCCGTCTGTACATACTTCTCGCATACATTGACTTTATACCCCTATTAGAGGATCGTGCTGCCCTAGTCACCCGCTCACTACACGAGGTTGCTCTTCACACCACCCGCTCCACCCGCCCACCACTCCCTGGAACCGTATCCTGTAATAGTTGGTACGATGATGAGTGTAAGGCTTTACGCCGTCAGCTTAGATTCGAAACCAAAAACAGTCTTCCGAACGAACTAGAGACGCTACACGAGTATTGTCGACTGATACGCAGGAAGAAACTTGACTTTGTTCGCTGGAACGAGGACAAGCTACTGAACATTTTGTTCAGTAACAACTCTAAGGACTTTTGGTGGAGATTTCTTGAGAGACGGTCCCCCTCACCACTCACTGACACTCAGGTGTGGTTTGATTATGCATGCACACTCTATGATATCCCAAATCAGCCAGTCCCTAATCTCTCACATATGCCACACCTCACATCCTGCACCCTCTTCACTAGGGGAGGGATAAAGGATGCCGTAATGAAACTTCACAATGGCTGAGCGAAGGATCATGAGGGACTATGCACTGAGTTCACTGCATATGGGATTAACCTTCTAGCCATGATCTTAGCAAAGCTATTTAATGAAGCTGTTTGTTTGGGGTTTCCACGCACTTGGACCATGAGGGACTATGCACTGAGTTCATTGCATATGGGATTAACCTCCTAGCCCTGATCTTAGCAAAGCTATTTAATGAAGTTGTTTGTTTGGGGTTTCCATGCACCTGGACCATTAACACTATCTCACCCATTCACAAGACAGGGGATCCCATGAGCCCGGAGAACTACATGACCATTATGATTGGACATGTCATGTCCAAGATTTATGCATCAGTACTTGATTATGAGGTCAGCAGATTTGCGGAGTGTCGAGGACTTAGAGCAGCGGGACAGGCCGGATTCAGGCGTGATCATGGGACTATGGACCACATTCTCACGCTCAGATGTATCATTGAGGAGGCGAGGGCACGAAAGCAGAGGGTTTACTGTTGCTTTGTGGATTTTCACAAGGCATTTGACACGGTTTTGAGAGCCCGCCTCATACGATGCCTACAGGATTTGGGTTACGACCAGGAGGTCATTTAGGCTATCGTGGCACTTTATGAGCGAGTTTCAGGCAAAGTCCGGGCAGGGTTTGGATGGACAACTATCGGGGTCAAACAAGGGTGTCCATTATCACCTACCTTGTTTGGTCTCTACATTGACGAGCTTGAGACAGTGATGCAGACACAGGGGGGTAGGTTGCTCTCTCGCGGGCACGCTGATCCATATTGGTTTACGCAGATGACGTGGCTCTCTTGTCTTCCTCAGCAGCAAAGGGGCTCTAGAGACACCTTGATGCGTTACAGTTCTTTTGTGAGTCTCATGTTTTAAAGGTCAACTTGGGTAAAACCAAGGTTATGATCTTCAATACATCTCGAGCCGTCATGCGCCAGGAGCAGTTCACATTTGATGGGTCTCCTGTTGAGGTAGTTTCATCATATACTTATCTTGGGGTCGTCTTTTTCGGACCCATCTTCACTATGAGACCCGTGATGCAGGTACGCTTGAGCAGAGGATATGCTTCATTGGCTAGTCTAGAGAGGCAGTGCTTCCGCTCTCACTTTCAGGATCCACGGACCAAAGGGTTGCTTTTGAACTCCTTTGTCCGTCTAGCGGGGATGTATGGCAATCCATGCTGGTGGCCAAACTTGTTGGATACAGAGTGGGTCAGGGTGGAGCGGCTACAGGTTCTCATGTTATCACGGATGATCGGTCGTAAGCCATCCGTTCCTCACCAGGTCATTCGGGCAGAGTTTGGGTTACCCCCATTATAGCTAGATGCTGCATTTCAGGTCATCAGGTATCTGTACCGAGTCAGGGAGTATGGGGATCACACCTCTGGGCGTAGTAGGATACCATGGCTAGCACTGTCCTCTTCTATGGCACTTGCAGCAGGGGGAGAACAGAGTTGGTATGCACGCACAGAGAGATGGTTTGAGGGACTAGGGCTCCACATGGACAGACTACCTCCGTTCTAGTACAGCATGGATTCTCTGTTTTCTCCCCTCCTATCACACGAGGTTAACCAAGTTATTCGTGTAGCTACACACATTTCGAACCTGGTTGGGCCCGAGTGATCTTCTAGTGAAACTGGGCTTCTACAGAGATCATTTCTTACAATCACAGTGGAGGGTTTCATTGATCCACTAGGATACACGCAGATTCACCTTCCCCACTCGTTGAGGATCTCTCTTGGTCAGTTCCAGGTCTCTTCACACAGATTTCGTATTGAGAGCGGCAGAGCAGAGTCGTTACCCAGGGAGATGCGCATATGCACACTGTGTGACATGCAGGAGGTTGAGACAGAGGAGCATTTCATCTTTAGGTGTCCTGTTTATTATGAGATCCGAGGGCATTTCTATTGTCTCTGAAATTTCTATTGCCTCTTCAGACATAGTTATGGGATTTTGGCCCGTTTTCTCTCCTACCCAAACCAACGGTGTTTGGCAGGTTTCATTCATGAGGTGCTTAGATACCGCGAGAGGATACTCCGAACACGGAGACAGGAGCAGACTTCTTACTCGACTAATCCCTCTCAGAGCTCTATCACGGAGTTCTTTCAGCCAGATCACATAGACTCCCATGAGACGAGACCTTGACACAACTGTGACCCGGAGCTTGTGACCCGACAACTCAGACAGAGGGCTGACACACAGATCATACTTGGGGACATCCCCTCCTTGTTCAGAGTCGGAGCCCGACTGACGGGGGTCACAGTGGCCCTGGTTAGATGCAGAGCTATGACCAGGAGACGTACCAAGACTGCGCCTTTGAGGGGCCGACAACATTATTGCCGACCTCATGCCTCCACTGCCTCATCCATCCTGATGTCCTACTGCTGCTGATGATGATGATGTTGATGATGATGTTGAGATTGATTTATAGTCGACTATCGACATGACTATGTTTTACTTAGGACTTAGTATTGCCATTTTGCATTTTTTGCATTCTGCATTGGTGTGGATGCTCATTTAGTAGCTCCACTACCACAGCTCATTGTATCAGGTTTTTCACAGTCTCATAGACCCATCGGTCTTCCGAAGACTTTAATAAACTTTCTTTCTTTCTCTCTTTTTCTGTCAGACTAAATTCTATGTTTGTTTGCTTAGGGGAGAATAAAATGAAATGTCACCGTCTTCACATGCAGTTGCTAGGATAGCGGATTCCAAGGCCCCAATATGACGACAACAAAGGTTGCGGGACACCTACAAGAAGAAACGGAATGATTGGGCAGAAGAAGACCACAATGGGGGCAGATCGAAGAGTCTTTTGGGTCGGTCCTGCAGCTTTCGTCAGTCCCCTTTTAGGGGGTGGTTCGTCACTTCAGAGGGGCCAGCCCTCCCCCTATACTAGGGCCCTTGGGCTTTTTAGTCAATATCTGATGTGCAGCACATTGGCTGCGATGTGGGGCCTGGGCAGCGTACAGGTTATGATACCCATTATGGAAGATCAGTCTGCAGGTAGCAGGACAGCCATGGTGGTGGCCATCCAATGGGCCACACATGGGTCCTTGCATTGCACCGGATAGCTGCTGACAGTGGGTGCTTTTTGTAGGACAGATAGGACTGCGCACAGGCCAGCATATTGGTAGGAAGATAAACCACATGGTGGGAAGCAGGGGGGGCAAAGCCTAACCAATGGACGAGTAGTAGGCAGTATTTATAGACCCCCCAGATTGAGCTAGTTGACCAGCCAACCATATGGTTGGTTAGATATAGTTCAGCAGGAATAAGGCCTGGTTGGCCAGATTATAGATTACATCCCTACTGATGATATTGCGGGCTTCAGGATTCCAAATCGTGTAGGCCTTGTGATCATCACTATAGCCAACTATATACCTTTAAGTGATTTATTATCAAGTTTTCTTCAGTTGGCATTAGGGATATGAGCATAAGCCGTGCAATTGAATATCCTAGGTGATCTATTCTAGGCTTTACACCTGTAAGGCCTCTTCAGGAGTTTTGTTTAGTAAGGCTTTCGTACCGCTCTGATTATGAAGGTACGTAGCTGTATTCAATGCTTCAGCCCACAAACAGTTTGGTATACTATGGGCTTTCAGCATACTCCTAGTCTTCTCATCTAGAGTACGGTTCATGCATCCAACAACATTGTTTTATTGGGAAGTATGGGAAGTAGAGTGTTGTCTTTCATGCCCTTCTCTTCACAGAACTCAATAAATTCTGTTGATTTATATTCTCCCCTCTTAACATGTTTGCCAGTTTGGTTTTCAACCATGGCAGCGAATTCCTTAAAATACTTAAGGGTCTAAATTGCTATGAGCAACATGAAGTAAACCTTACCTCCTACTGATTTGACATTCAGAGGACCACATAGGTCATAATGTATCAGCTCAACGATATTATTTTTGCTTGAATCTTTCTTTGCGTCTGTGCTTTCCTATGATACATCCTTTGCAAATCATCTTCTCGTGACAAAGATGATGCAAGCTTCACAAAACCTTTCCTGTCCACAATGACTAGTATTTTCATGTTGAATTGGCCAAACCTTTCATGCCAAAGGATTGCTTTATTGCTTAATTGAGAGATGTAGGCCTTGAAGTCAGGTAAAGATGATGTCAATTTATAAAGGTCTCTTCCTCAATTCCCCTGACTATGGTTTTGAAATCATCAGCCCTGTCCCGAATGAGACATTTCCCTTCATCAAATTCCAC
Source organism: Dipteris shenzhenensis (assembly GCF_047967505.1). Lineage (NCBI taxonomy): Eukaryota > Viridiplantae > Streptophyta > Polypodiopsida > Gleicheniales > Dipteridaceae > Dipteris > Dipteris shenzhenensis. The sequence continues at coordinate 26,154,877 of NC_141621.1, forward strand.
CTTATTGTTGGTTTAATAATGTCACTATTAATGACAACATATATTGACCTGTTGCTGTACTAGACTAAAAGGAGCATGATAAAGTGTTCCAAGATTCAACTTTGACAATTCTTCCTTATGCAAAAAAGGGTAATGAGCGTGGAATTGAAAAGAGGACGGTCTCTTAGATAATTTCATTATTTACTATTTTTCTAATTACTCAAAGTTGGTGTTATTAGATGTCGGCGCATTAGAATAATCTAATCGACATTTCTTCAGCATAATCTTCATCCAACCATGTAATTTGTGCTGGTAATTAGCTTGTTTTATGATGACAACTATATCATAGCTTTCAACGCATAGTTCAAAGATTTCTACATGCAACTTTTCTTCAAACCTGGAACATACAAAACGTTATGTATGTCTCATATATCTTTATTTAGCATTCGTATTGGTATCTTATCAGTACCCTTGATTTGATGAAGTGTGGAGTCTCCTAGTTCTACATGGTCACTATGACTTTTCTCTAAGTGAGAGAACCACTCCTTTGTGCGGAGTGAAGTGACTGGAGGCTCTGGAGTCAATGATCAGCTTCACCAGACTTATTTGGTTTAGAGATAGCTACGGATTTCTCATATTTACTAGTCTGATGCATGGCTATATTAGCGGGTGTCTTTACCACTAGCTTTAGACCCTTGTCTAGCCGTATCTGTCATTTTCTTTCAACATTTGTAAGCAAGGTGACCAGGCTGTGAGAAGTGCAGCGGGAATGAACAACAGTGAAGGGAAAAGAGAAAACCACTCACAAAAATGAACTAGAAACAGAGAAAACAAGAGAGACTTGCACAAGGATATCAGGAGAAAACCCCTCTACTGCTGGGTAGAAAACCCCTCTACTGCTGGGTAAAAACCTCTGCTGTGGAAGACTGAGATGGAGAGAATGGGGGAGAGGAGCTCTATATATAGGCTCCCCCCTCAGCCCTAGACAACCGACTGGCAGGGGTAGGGGCAGCCGGCTGAGCTGGTAGGTGCAGCCGACCCAAGAGGGCCAGCCGATTGGGGGCTAGGGGCTATAAAAGGCCCCCAACCAGGGCACCTACTAGGCAGGCCCCAGAACAGGGCAAAAACAGGCCCAAACCTGCACCGTATGTTCCTCCATGTTGCCGTGGACTGGGCAGCATCCATCTCTCTCTCTCTCTCTCTCTCTCTCTGTGCCTCTCCCGGTCGGGCAAACCCACAAACATGGCCCTCACTCTCCCTCACATGGGCGGGTAGATCCACAAGCAAGGCCCTCACTCAGTGAACCAGGAGATGCCCTCACTCAGTGAACCAGGAGATGACACCTTTAACACCTCCTCTCAGCTCCTGGATCATGGATCAACCTGAGTGAGCTGGAATGATTGCCAAGCAGCTGCTGTGCCAGGGGCTTGGTGAAGAGGTCCGCCTTGTTTTCCTCCCTGTACGCAAATTGATCACGTCATTGAGCAGCTTCTCCTGGACATGGTGGTACTGGATCTCAATGTGCTTGGTACGAGCATGGACCACGGGGTTTCGAGCAAGTGCAATACAACTCTGATTGTCACTATGGATGACTATCGGGATGTCTGTGGGAACCGGATCTCCCCGAGTAACCGGCGGATCCAAACTGCACACAAGTAGCGGAACATGCAGCACGATACTCAGCCTCGGTCGAAGATAAGGCTGTAGTGGGTTGCGTTTTACTGCTCCAAGTGATGGCTGCTGAGCCAAGAGTAAAACAATACCCAGTGGTGGAATGACGAGTGTCTGACTCTCCTCCCATCGGAATCACTCCAGCCTAAAAGATGGATCTTGGAATGCTGCGTTGACTAATAGAACAACCCTCAATTGCGAGACCCTTGAAGATAGCGAAGGATCCGCATACAGGCATCCCAATGGGTTCTTCTTATCATCAACCAGTAGTATGAAGTAGATAGCCCCGCCAAGGCTGGCAATAGAGGAGATCAACATGGACCTGCTCTAGAGGTAATGACGCCTGCCGAGAGGCCTGCTTCAGAAACTTGTCCTGGTGTTGCTTCCCTTGAATACATGATTGGCACCAACCATGCTTATTGCCCACATCAGGTAAGCCAATGATGTCGAGATTGCCTTCACCATGAACTTTGATGACAGAGCTATCGCCGATACACAGACCTTCCCTGGAGATCACAAAATCCTTGAGCCTAGCGGGAGGAGGACTCATATTACGAGATGCCCCACTGTTGACGATCCAGGTCCAAGAATCTTTGGCTTGAAGAGACAGAACCCCCTCTCCAACAGAGGAAGCTCCTACATAGAGTTGTGCATTTCAAAAATGGTACTATTTCCTAAATGTGCTCATTGTTTTGCTTGGGTTCTATGCAACTTGCTTGCTTTTTTAGCCATTGTATGAGCAGGTTCAATTGATTGCAATAACCAAGAATCTAGCATGTCCATTTCTAGAAAACCAAAAAAAGCTCATGCATTGTATGAAAAGGAGGGCTCTTTTAGGTGGTAGGATCTATACAATTCAAGGTTCCTTCTACTTAAAGGTCAAGATGCACAAAAGTAGTAGTTATAGCAGCAGACGAAGAACCTGTACCCTTACTGTTAGGGCACTTCCTCCAATAATGGCCTTTCTTGCCACAGTGGTGGAACGACGAGTGTCTCTCTTCCCATCGGAATCACTCCAGCCTAAAAGCTGGATCTTGGAATGCTGCCTTGACTGATAGAACAACCCTCGATTGCTGATTACACGAGGGTAGCTCTTGATGACGAGGATCAAGACAGAAGATCAACCAATCAATGAACTAGGATGTGCAAATGTAAGAGCTGGTTCTTGATGATGAAGCAAATACACACAAACAATGCGTGTCTTCACAAGCCCTCAATGAGAGGCACTTGTGGATCTCAAGAAGAGCAAAAAACGCCTTCGAATGGTGAGGCTAGTGGGAAATACTTGAAGACGAGGTAGGCATAGCCTTATAGCCACTTAAAATGGATGGCTTAGTTCAACTGGGGTTTATAGTTACCTCAATTTTTGTTTTCAGCCAAAAAAACGAGCTTGCAATGACCTACAACAGAATTCTGTCCAAGTCCGTTAGATTTTGTTGATGGAAAAAAACAGAATCTGTCAGGGATGACTTCTAAATTTCTTTGAGACCTTCATCTAAAATTATGCTAAGATAGCATTACCTTTGTCAAACTTGTCTAGAGGGATGGAGAAAGGGAAGTATAATAAGTATTGGCCCATTATGTGGTAGATGTGTGAGAGATTGCGTAGAGAGAGAGAGCAAGAGAGTATGAGCTTGAGAGCTGAAAGCTTGAGAGCTGAGTTGCAATAGAAGAGTGTAAAGAGTACAACTGAAAGAGTGAGTGATAAGGTTTTGTCCTAGTGACAAAACCTTAGTAGTCACTAACCATAGTTAGTGAACTAACTGCGGTTAGGGGAAAAAACCTCTTAAAGAGGGAAAAGTGCCCTTAACTAGCTTATTAAATTACATTGGTCATTGCTGAATTATATCTATAATTCTAACACCCCCCTGCAGTGCCAATGTCATGTACAAGGCTGATCAATCACCAAACGGATATAAGTTCAAGGCACTGCGAAATGCCTCAAACTTTTCATGTGGTAGTGCTTTGGTGAAAATATCTGCAACGTTGTCATGTGTGGACACAAAGATCATACTGATCTCTCCTGCATGCAACTTCTCTCTGACGTAGTGATAGTGAACCTCAATGTGCTTCGTGCGAGCATGAAACAATGGATTCTTTGCCACTGCAATGGCACTGTGACTATCAGTGAGAATTGGAGGACCCTCCAAAGACAAATGAAGATCAGCAAATAGACGTCGCAGCCAGACACATTCAACTGTTGCTGTGAAAGCTGCCCTATACTCAGCTTCACATGATGAGGTAGCCACTGTAGATTGTTTCTTGCTCAGCCAGGAAATGCAAGATTTACCCAAAAAGAAACAATTGCCACTAGTGGACTGCCTAGTGTCATAATCACCAGCCCAATCTGAATCACTGTAGGCATGCATCTGCAAGTCACCCCCCCTGGGAAATAACAAGCCAAAAGACTTCGTGCCCTGCAAATAACGGAAGATGCGCTTAACTGCCTGCCAATGCATAGTTTTTGGGTTGTGCATGTACCTGCTCACCTGAGATACTGCAAACTGAATATCAGGTCTAGTGTTGCAGAGATATATGAGGCATCCAACAGCCTAACTGTAAGATGTGGCATCAACTGATTCTCCTGCATCATGCATTGTGAGTTTCAGCCCCGGCTCCATGGGAGTGGCTATGGGCTTACAATCATGCATGTTAAATCTGTCCAAGAGTTTCTGCACATACTTGGACTGAGACATAACAGTGCCACGTCTCTCTTGAGAGAACTGGATCCCCAAATAAAAGTGAAGCAGCCCCAAATCTGACATGTCAAAGGTGGTCTGCAAATCAGCTTTGAAATCTGCAATTGTATCTTCATTGGACCCTGTGAGCAGGAAGTCATCAACATAAAGAAGGATGACTAAAATTTCCCCCCCATCCATCTTGATGTAACTGTGAGCCTGCTACTCGGGCTCTGATACCATGTTAGAAAATACCCAACATAGGGTACATGCAGCGGAAGACTTATAGTAATGCCCAGGAGCTCACACAGTGTGGTGTGGGATGTGGAATCACAAACTTCTTTACTTAATGTGCATCACATAGATGTGCAGACTCATCAATAGACAATGAACCAGCTAGATATAGAAGATCCCAAAACTTATATATTTCCGTCCAAAACTATGGACACAATACAAAAGAGATAGATCCAGAGTCCCACCAATGGTGTGGTCCTTTGATCTAACCACAAGGTCCTTCTCCTATCTGCCGGCTATCTCTAGACTCGGGTCCGCGTGCTCCACCTTGAGCGTCTGTAGACTTTCCGTCCAGTGTGTTCTTCTCCACCTTACTGCCTGTGAATCAGCCTAGGTGGACAGCCCCTGCCAAGCTTTGTCTGCAGCACATAGGTCCCTGTTCCACTGCTCCAACGTGCTTGTGAATGGCTGCTCCAGAAGGTATGATGATCTCAGCAGCTTGCTGCCCTAGAAGACAGCCAAGGTCCAGCCTCTCCCTAGAGCTAAGTCTGCAGCACCTGTTGCACTCTCTCCCCTCCTGTAGATAGGCCCAGAGAGTAGGCTTCCTGCTACTCCTTTCTGCCCTAGAACTGCTGGCTATGCTGGATATGAAATGAGGCCTGTGGCCTCTGCTTTTATAGGCCCCAAGGGCCCCTTGAAGTAACCGACCAGCCAGCCCTAAATGGGCCGACTGGCTGGTCTATTTGGGCCGACCAGTCTGCCCCAAAACCAGCCCTTTAAGGGCTCCAAAACTAGGGCCCTTTGGCCCACACTTCCAGGGCTTTTGGCCCTCCAATCTAGGCAAGGGCCCAGCCTATATAAGGCATGCCTCTGCCCACTGGCGTTCACCCTGCTGCTGCTGGTTCTGCCCTCTGCCAGGCTCTTCTCCAGCCACGTGTGCAGCGCTGTATTGAACCGTACTGCTGCTGACGTCATCGCACCCTGCCAAGTCAGATCTAGGGCTTGCTGTCCCCGCCTTCTGCTCCTTCCATAGGTTCCGTCCTTTGCAGCCTTCTTCTCTTGTGAGGTGCTGCCCATGTGGCAGCCCCCTCTCTCTCTCTTCTCTGGGCATCTTTTGCCCTAGGTCTCCCTCCCCCACGCTCTCCTCATTTGGGGGCTTACAAATGGGGAGGTGACCTTTCCAACACCCCCTCTCACCGACACATCTCGGCCCAATGCCAACACGGCGATGAAGATGCTCCAGTATTTCCCTGGTCGTAGTCCTCTGGAACTTTTCGATGTCGAAATCTTTTCTTGGCTTTTCATCCAGTGGCTCCTGCTCCACCATGTCTGGTTCCGCTTCCGCACACCATCTTGGTACACAGGTCCATCTTTGGTAGCACCTCCTGGCACCACCATCCTCCGTCACATTCCTGCCTTCAAACTCGAGCAATCCAGCCGTCATGATCTTCCAGTTGTCCCCCTCATAATGAGTGAACAACCTGGAGTCTTCCAAGCACCATGCTTTGAGGCTCTGTTTCAACCCGTCCTTCTTTCGGCAAGGTCTGCAACAAATGTACATCTCCAGATCACCTAGACTACAAACTTTAAACGCTCTTGACTGAACCTGAGTCACCCTCCTTCTCGCAAGGGCACAATCCTCCAGTCGTGGAAGTCGATTCCCTAGAGTTTGTGAATCAGGGTCGTCCTTCAGCAAGGTCCCTGTCTTCAGGCTCCCACACCTGTGAGCCTCCTACTTGGGCTCTGATACCATGTTAGAAAATACCCAATAGAGGGTACACGCAGTGGAAGACTTATAGTAATGCCCAGGAGCTCACACAGTGTGCGTGTGGGGTGTGGAATCACAAACTTTTTAACTTATGTGCATAAAATAGATGTGCAGACTCATCAATAGACAATGAACCAGCCAGATAGAGAAACCACCAAACTATATTTTTCCGTCCAAAACTGTGGACACAATACAAAATAGATAGATCCAGAGTCCCACCAATGGTGTGGTCCTCTGATCTAACCACAAGGTCCTTCTCCAATCTGCTGGCTGTCTCTAGACTCGAGCCCGCGTGCTCCACCTCGAGCATCTGTAGACTTTCCGTCCAGTGTGTTCTTCTCCACCTTACTGCTTGTGAATCAGCCTAGGTGGGCAGCCCCTGCCAAGCTTTGTCTGCAGCACACAGGTCCCTGTTCCACTGCTCCAACCTGCTTGTGAATGGCTGCTCCAGAAGGTATGATGATCTCAGCAGCTTGCTGCCCTAGAAGACAGCCAAGGTCCAGCCTCTCCCTAGAGCTAAGTCTGCAGCACCTATTGCACTCTCTCACCTCCTGTAGATAGGCCCAGAGTGTAGGCTTCCTGCTGCTCCTTTCTGCCCTGTAACTGCTGGCTGCTGGATGATGGAATGAGGCAAGTGCCTCTCCTTTTATAGGCCCTAATGGGCTGGCGAAATACCGACCAGTGAGGCTCCCTATGGCCGACCTAAACAGGCCGACCAGGCCCTGACCTGGTCTGCCTATAAATGCGCCTTTGGGGCCCTCTTTTCTAGGGCCTGCTGGCCCACAATTCCATGCGAGGGCTGAGCCCTTGGCGAGCCCTAGATAGGGCCTGGTTGGCTGGCTTTGCCCAGCCCAACCAGCCCTCCATATGGGCTGCCATATGCTGCTCCATCCCCCACCATGTCAGCGCCGGCTCACCCTGCTTCTGCTGGGCCAACCTATGCACCCCCTCTCACCGACACATCCAGGCCCAGTGCCAATCCCCCACGCTCTCCTCATTTGGGGGCTTACAGATGGGGAGGTGACCTTTCCAACAAGCCTGCTCGAGGTACAGGGTTTGCTTTCAAAGCAAACATTCAGGCTATACAACACTCTGGTATGTATTTGATATTTTGCATTTGAGCCTTTATAGCATGCTGTGGAGAGACATGCCTTATATAGGCTGGGCCCTTGCCTAGATTGGAGGGCCAAAAGCCTTGGAAGTGTGGGCCAAAGGGCCCTAGTTTTGGAGCCCTTAAAGGGCTGGTTTTGGGGCAGACTGGTCGGCCCAAACAGACCAGCCAGTCGGCCCATTTAGGGCTGGCTGGTCGGTTACTTCAAGGGGCCCTTGGGGCCTATAAAAGCAGAGGCCACAGGCCTCATTTCATGTCTAGCATAGCCAGCAGTTCTAGCGCAGAAAGGAGCAGCAGGAAGCCTACTCTCTGGGCCTATCTACAGGAGGGGAGAGAGTGCAACAGGTGCTGCAGACTTAGCTCTAGGGAGAGGCTGGACCTTGGCTGTCTTCTAGGGCAGCAAGGTGCTCAGATCATCATACCTTCTGGAGCAACCATTCACAAGCAGGTTGGAGCATGGAACAGGGACCTGTGTGCTACAGACAAAGCTTGGCAGGGGCTGCCCACCTAGGTTGATTCAGAGGCAGTAAGGTGGAGAAGAACACACTGGACGGAAAGTCTACAGACGCTCGAGGTGGAGCACGCAGACTCGAGTCTAGAGATAGCTGGCAGATAGGAGAAGGACCTTGTGGTTAGATCAGAGGACCACACCATTGGTGGGACTCTGGATCTCTCTCTCTTGTATTGTGTCCATAGTTTTGGACGGAAATATATATTTTGGTGGTTTCTCTATCTGGCTGGTTAATTGTCTATTGATAAGTTTGCACATTTATATTATAAACATTAAGTTAAGAAGTTTGTGATTCCACACCCACACCGCACACTGTGTGAGCTCCTGGGCATTACTATAAGTCTTTTAGGTGTGATCCCACATCCCCCACTCACCCTAGGTCTCCCTCCCCCACGCTCTCCTCATTTGGGGGCTTACAGATGGGGAGGTGACCTTTCCAACACCCGCTCTCACCGACACATCTCGGCCCAATGCCAACACGTGGATAAAGATGCTCCAGTAACTCCCTAGTCGTAGTCCTCTTGAACTTTTCGATGTCGAAATCTTTTCCTGGATTTTCATCCAGTGGCTCCTGCTCCACCAGGTCTGGTTCCGCTTCCGCACACCATTCTGGTACACAGGTCCATCTTTGGTAGCACCTCCTGGCACCACCATCCTCCGTCACATTCCTACCTTCAAACTCAAGCAATCCAGCCGTCATGATCTTCCAGTTGTCCCCCTCATAATGAGTGAACAACCTGGAGTCTTCCAAGCACCATGCTTTGAGGCTCTGTTTCAACCCGTCCTTTTGGCAAGGTCTGCAACAAATGTACATCTCCAGATCACCTGGACTACGAACTTTAAACGCTCCTGACTGAACCTGAGTCACCCTCCTTCTCGCAAGGGCACAATCCTCCAGTCGTGGAAGTCGATTCCCTAGAGCGTCTGAATCAGGGTCGTCCTTCAGCAAGGTCCGTGCCTTCAGGCTCCCACACCTGTGAGCCTCCTACTTGGGCTCTGATACCATGTTAGAAAATACCCAATAGAGGGTACACGCAGCGGAAGACTTATAGTAATGCCTTGGAGCTCACACAGTGTGGTGTGGGATGTGGAATCACAAACTTCTTTACTTAATGTGCATCACATAGATGTGCAGACTCATCAATAGACAATGAACCAGCTAGATATAGAAGACACCAAAACTTATATATTTCCGTCCAAAACTATGGACACAATACAAAAGAGATAGATCCAGAGTCCCACCAATGGTGTGGTCCTCTGATCTAACCACAAGGTCTTTCTCCTATCTGCCGGCTATCTCTAGACTCGAGTCTGCGTGCTCCACCTCGAGCGTCTGTAGACTTTCCGTCCAGTGTGTTCTTCTCCGCCTTATTGCCTATGAATCAGCGTAGGTGGACAGCCCCTGCCAAGCTTTGTCTGTAGCACACAGGTCCCTGTTCAACTGCTCCAACGTGCTTGTGAATGGCTGCTCCAGAAGGTATGATGATTTCAGCAGCTTGCTGCCCTAGAAGACAGCCAAGGTCCAGCCTCTCCCTAGAGCTAAGTCTGCAGCACCTGTTGCACTCTCTCACCTCCTGTAGATAGGCGCAGAGAGTAGGCTTCCTGCTGCTCCTTTCTGCCCTGGAACTGCTGGCTATGCTGGATATGAAATGAGGCCTGTGGCCTCTGCTTTTATAGGCCCCAAGGGCCCCTTGAAGTAACCGACCAGCCAGCCCTAAATGGGCCGACTGGCTGGTCTGTTTCGGCTGACCAGTCTGCCCCAAAACCAGCCCTTTAAGGGCTCCAAAACTAGGGCCCTTTGGCCCACACTTCCAGGGCTTTTGGCCCTCCAATCTAGGCAAGGGCCCAGCCTATATAAGGCATGCCTCTACTCACTGGCAGCCCCATTTGCTACTCCCCCAGGCCCCAGCCATGTCAGCGCCTGTTCACCCTGCTGCTGCTGGTTCTGCCCTCTGCCAGGCTCTTCTCCAGCCACACGTGCAGCGCTGTACTGAACCGTACTGCTGCTGATGTCATCGTGCCCTGCCAAGTCAGATCTAGGGCTTGCTGCCCCCGCCTTCTGCTCCTTCCACAGGTTGCGTCCTTTGCAGCCTTCTTCTCTTGTGAGGTGCTGCCCATGTGGCAGCCCCGTCTCTCTCTCTTCTCTGGGCATCTTCTGCCCTAGGTCTCCCTCCCCCACGCTCTCCTCATTTGGGGGCTTACAGATGGGGAGGTGACCTTCCCCACGCTCTCCTCAGTAGGTCTTGACACTCTTGCCAGAGACTAGGGACAGAGTTTGTTAGAGTATTCCAGTATTGATGAAACCAGACATGAGAGTCTTACTTGATGCATCATTCACCAATCTGGATGCTTTTTGGGGCATGATTGGAGACCATGTTACCTCAGCCATGCAAAGCATTTGGGACTATGGTACTATGCCCAATTCACTTACAGAGGGTCTCATTCATCTTATCCCAAAGGGGACGTTGCAAAAATTTAATTTTTCATGGAGACCCATCACTCTCTCGGGAATATTCTATAAGATATTGGCCAAAGCTATTAGTTTGCGTTTGTAGCCCATTCTTCCAGATCTTTTTCATAATACACAAATAGGCTTCGTGCATGGCAGAAGCATTTTTAATAATATCTTCTCATTTTGGGTGGCTTCACATTGGCCTATGTAGACCAACCAATGTCTTGCCATTCTACTCCTAAATTTTGAGAAAGCTTATGATAGAGTAGATTGAGGTTCTAGGATCATGGGGTTAACCAAGGGATTGCATCACTCAGCTCAAAAGGTAGATAAAGAATTTTCTTCGGAGTGGACTAGATGCTTCGGTAGGTGTTAGAGTCAGGGTTGCTTGGGAGGCTTTGATCCTACACATTGACAATATCCTCACTCATTGAACCCTCCTCAGAAACACTCACTTCATTCCACCTTGGACACTGCAGGCATTCCCCATTCCTACCAGAGCAGCCAGGCATGCACCACTAGCACTCTCTCCTTGCCCACCACTCGCTCTAATCTCCTACTCTGAAAGCTAGACGTATATGCAAGTTTATAGTAGGGCAAGGCGATGGTTTAATAGCAAACCTCCAAATTTACAGGAAGGGGGTCTCAATGTAATAGATCCAGACTTGCAGAGTAGAGCTCTATTATGCAAAGTGGTGGTCAGAGGACTTTTGCTAGGACAGTAACCTTGGAAGGATTTTTTAATTTGTTGCATATAGTCAGTGGCGATCGAGTGGATAGTACCAACCCATCTCAGGGATCACTACCTCTTATGGATGCTATCCTGAAAGCTCAGGCCAGCTTCAAGACTGCTCTTTGGAGAGTTCCCACCTTCCTCTCGAGAAGAGATTGATTGGCAGCCTGCCGTGTGGATGACAATATACTTGATGATCATGGTAAACCTCTTGTTATCTCTGATTTTATGAAGTGGTCTCAATGGGAGAGAGGTTTTGCTTCCTCTAGGGGCTCGTGGAAGAATTTCAAAAACCTTCTAGTAGAGTGTGCAATTAGTAAGTCACCTTAGAGAAAGTGCAAGGAGAATTCAGTAGATTGATGCAACCATACCCTTGGGTTGGGTTCTTCCATGTGACAAGCCTCACTCTCTATCTACTTGGCTTGGGGCCTTGACGAGATTAGAGGTCCCACATTAGGTTATAGGACTACGAGGATTAGACAAAGATGCCTTTGTCTTTGATGTTCTTGTTGGAGGCAGGTTGTCTAGGTCTACATATGAGATACTTATGCATATTCCATTTCAGCCTATCAAGGTGGTAGGTTATGTGGAGTAGTGCTTTTGGGCTTCAAGATGTCTAGACCCTAACCCAGATCACATTCGCTTGGGTTCATGGAGGATTTGGCTTTGTGGATGTGTCTCCATAAAGTATTTGCAGTGGAATCCCAGGGAGTAGAAGTGGGAGTGGATTGATGAAAGGCATCGAGACACGAGCCTCCTCTTCTTTCATTACATGGTCATTAATGCCAAAGTTTCAACTCAGCTTAGAGGTTGGAAGCCCACCAGAGCTCCTTAGATTTTCGCTGAGTTGTAGAAATCCTTTTGGAAGAGACATTGGAAATCCCTTAGGAATAGAAAACTGACTCTTTTCTTTTGGCTTTCTATTGATGGAGGGATTGCAGTGATTTAGTGGAGATCCGTGTTTGGTGTAGACTTTACTTGTATTCGTTGCCTTTCTGCTATGGAGTCTATCCATATTCAGCATTGCTTATGGGACTGCATATAGGCGAGGATCATCCAGGAAGGGATTGCTAGCGTAGTGAGCACCTTATGCCTTCTCCTTTCTTCACGACTTGGGGCTTGGTAGCTTGGCTCTCTCTTTTGGAGTCTCAAGCGTTTTATGAGAGACATGACTTTTCTTGGGCCCTTTCGGTTTGATTTGGTTAAGTCATGCTCTTTGGATGACGTTCTTGGCTCTCCTTATAGACCTGCTCATGCCTCTGTGGTTACATCATGGGAGACTGTGGCGAGCATATCAGTGTGGCAGATTTGGAGATCTAGATGCACGGAGTCTTTGGATAGTTCCTAGGTCCACCCTGCACATACATTGGCCAGTATTTGGACAGATACGGTACACACAATTGTGGCCATTTTGGGGAGCATGCAAGGGTCTTTCCAGGTAAACTATACTACGAGGACTATTTTCCTAAGGGACTGGAGTGGTTTCTTGTTCTTCTCGGAGTCACCCCCTCCGTTGAGGTGACAATATATTTAGCCTCAACCTTGGATTTTTTATTTGCTCTCTTACAGGAGCTTGATTTTACCCTTCTAGGGTGTTGGTTTTTCATTCCTTGCATAATGTACTTCTCCCTTGAGCTTTGCTCTTGGGGTCCTTTTCATACTTCATATTTGACAAAAAGAATGAAATATATTGTTTATATGGATCTACTTTTGTGGTCTACATGGATAACTTTAAAGCATTTTGGCAATACTTTTGATCTAAGGGACTGGAGGCCAGTAGTCGGAACTTATCCAAGAATTTGACTTTTAGATCCCGTATCGTGAAGGACCTGCTATAAGGAAGCTAATGCCTTGAGCTGTATTGAAATTCAGACCCGTAGTGGTCCTACCAGATGTAGGGTGTCCGGTTTTTCCTAGGCAAAGCACTGTTTTAGGCTTGTGCCTTATGTGAAGACTGCAGCTCTTTCTGGTCATTCCTCATTGTCCCACTCTTTGTGTTTGTCACCTTTGAGTTTCTCTTAAGGCTTGATGCTTCCATCTCCCACATCGAAGGCTTGTGGGCTGCATTCAGCGTCTGGCCTCACCGTGCAAGCAAGTTTAATGACCCCCATTTTTGTAATTGTCTGAACTCGTTAGAATTGCCTTTGCCAAAGTTATGCCTTGAGGAGAGAGCTTTGATACCAATGAATGGAGGGATGGAGTCTGGCATGGCCGTGCTTAAAGGCTCATGTTATGTGGAACTGAACTCAAACAATGCAAAATTACAACTTGGACACAACGAGGAAATTTTGTATTACATCAAAGTGGGTGTCTATACAACAAGTGATAAGTGTGGGTTTTGGGCTCTAAGTGATGGATGTCCAGCATCGGGGATTTCCACTCTCATGGGGTGAGGGTGTAGGCTGTAGGCCCTGCCCTAGGGTACAACCTTTAGAAGGTGTACATCTGGTGATAACACTGAGTAGGAAATGTAAAACATGTATGTTTGACTGTCAAAATGGGTCCAATATACTTTGCAGGTGGGAGTCTTGGAGTTTCTTGTAGAGAACTATGGGGTACACAGAAAAAGATGTGAATTCTGACTCCAAGATGCCAGAGATGCGAGTTTGCTAATTAACCAGAGATGATTGGAATGTAAACTTCAGAGGTGTAAATTAGCTTTGTACGGTTGGTTGAATTATATTTCAGCTTCTTACAATTTATGTATTGCAATGTCTATTCTTGTTTTGTTGGAGTGTCTAAAAGCATAGGCACCTCGGAAACATGTGTATGAGAAGGTATGGGGTGGCTGATAGTGTGTTGGCATCATCATCATCTCTCAATACTGGAATCCCTGTTGCATTATGATAATCCACTCTTCTTTAATTTCGTTCTTCTTTCTTTCTTTCAAAGAGTCTTTGAAAAAGTATGTCAATACAGTCGTGTACTTACCTATTTTCAATTTCAACTTCTCTCCTAACTGAAATAGATACAGAGTCTCCTCTGGCCTTAGGTACTTTACTAACTATGACTTGTCTGCTGTGTTCTTCTCTCTCATGGCACATGTGCACATGCTTAGCAAGTTTAGAAACTCTTAGTGATTCACCATTGTCTTTCTTCCGCTTGATACTACTTTGGATTTGCCAATTTTAATGACCTTTGGGACTCGTATTAAGAAAAAGGGTTTCATACAGGTCTTGAGTTTGATGAGCATGTTGTCAACATTGGGGAACACACGAAGTTGAGGATAGCTGCTTCTATTGACTTCCCTCGGCAGTTTCCTCTTAAGGAAGGTGAACAGCCAATCAGAGTTCACATCAATCGTTTGGGCTTGAAGGCTCGAATAAGTTAATGATACCATAGACATATGATTCAAAAAATTAAAGTCAGTGGCAGAGGCAAAATTCGAATTCTTTGAAGCACTCCCATTGTCAAGTTGAGCTGCATAATCTTCCAGTGCAGGCGTATTTCATCATGTATATGTCTTTTACCTTCTTATATTTTGTATGTTCTTGTCTATAATTGTGTTGCTGCTGCAGTGACTTTTACTCCGAAGGAGGTTCATGCACGGGTAGGATATGGTATAACGGGAAATTTTTGTCTATTATTTTCTTGAAGAGGTTGATTTCATCTTTCTTTCCTGCTGTAGAGAGGCTTCAAATGCTTTGGGTCAGTGGATGGATGGTTGATTCCTGTCTCATAATACTTTTGCACAGCTTCCTGAGAATTAATAGTTTGTTCTATGATGCTTATCGATGAGTGAGTTACATTGTTTTCTAAATGCAGTATGAATATGCTTCTATTGTAGATGATACAAGGTGCAGTTCTTTGTGATGTGATGTGTGTATGGATTGAATGCTAATTTTATTGCAGGTCTGAGCATGGATGGAGTAAAAAGAGACTATTTTTTTGAAGCAGCATCCTATTCCTAGTAAGAATAGTTTGTCTTTTGTTTGTGTAGCCATCGCATAGGGTGTGGTAAAAAAACTGAACAAAAACATTAACGTGTACATGAGAGTTGCTTGCAGGCCATGTATTCTGTATGTTTATCTTCTATGCTTAATTTCAATGGAGCCCAGCCCAATTGTTTATTTGTTTCTCCGATGACATTTCCAGGGGCCTAAAGCACTCATTAAACAACGCGCGCACACACGAACGAACGCACGCATGCACGCACACTTTTTTAGTGTAAACTTTGAATGCTTTATATTATAAGATAGCTATGCCAGAGAACTGATAAGCTGAAAGATTACATCAAGAGAGAATCTCCCTGTAGGACAAATATGCATCATGATCTTTGCAGTGAGTTTGCAAACAATTGAAGAGCGATTGCTGCAAAGAATGACTAGAGAAAACAAAAGTAGGATCACCACACGTGCGCGCGCGCGCACACACACAGAATACTCAGTTGCTAAAGGTCTCTAAGCCCATCCGATAAAATGCAAAGCTCATTAAGGCCTATCAAACTTCTCAGAAGTTATTGCATTGTCTCCAAAAACCTCTAGATGACTCCCAAGATGTTTCCTAATGATCATAATTTTGATACTTGAGAGTTATAGAAAGTGTTTGATTGGACTCCCAAGATGTTTCCTAATGATCATAATTTTGATACTTGAGAGTTACAGAAAGTGTTTAATTGGTTTCTTGTAAAAATAATAGAAAGTATTGGTTTATTATCATGATATTTCCATTAGTTTTAGTAGAAATATAAACTCAAAATGGGCCTTATATTGTCATAGTATCGTGTTCTTAAGCAAATTCTTTAACAACCAACCATTTGGAGGAATCCATAGTGGTACAAACCACGTCATTGGTGTAGAGAAAAGGTTCCTCCATTCTCACTCTGATTTTGCAAAAGTAAACAAAACCTTTGTGTTTTAATCTTGCCATAGTCCCTATAAGGACAAGTGCTAGCTACCTAAACACACTCTCTCAGGTACTTAGATTTTCACATACCCACATGCACATGAGCATCCATTTCTACAAGGGTCTTTGTAGTAGGTGTTTTTTCTCACCTCCGAACATGAGGGCACACACACTCAATGACGAGCACTATGACTCTACATGAAGATGAATTGCGATCATGAGCCTCCTTGTCCAAGCATATCAAGGGAAAAGATAATCGTCCTCTCCACAAAATGCATAGAGAGTGTTATGTAGCATCTAGCCAAAGACTAAGCGTATGCATAACCTAGTTCCATGACTAAAGGCCAAATAGCTTGTGTGTCCAATCATCCTCACTAGTAGCCATAAACATAAACTATGACATGGATGAGTGGCATTGCCAACTACTCCCAAGTGGCATCCTTTAATGTAGTCCTAGGGTCTAGTCTTCAAAACATTGCTAGAAATTGAATGTCTTGGTTGTAAGTAGGCTAGGATATTCCACTTTGTGATGCAAGCCTAAGATTTAGAGGGAGTCGAATAAAAATTGGAATATGTTTACCTCCAAGAGGACATAAACAAGGGATGACTAAGAGGAGACATCAAGGATGCAAGGGTATAGAAATGGAAGAAAGGTAAGGATGTGTTGGTGGAATGGGGTGCAACGTAGGGATTGAATGGCATAGGGGTCCTTGGGGAAAATGGGGCTCTCTATGCAACCGTCTAGGTGCTCAACTACTTGGGGAGTGAGCACTACTTGGGGAGTGTATAGTAGGCTCTTACGTGGTCAATCTAGGAGGACCTACCTCCATGGTTGGGGATGAAGGTGCAACTAAGCACTCAACTGACTCTAGGGCATTGTGAATTTGAACTGGCTCTGTTGGATGGTCCATGTCCATCTTATCCTCACACATTGTGACCTTAAAGCCCATCTCCTTGGTTTTAAAACTGCATATCGCTATGCTTCCTTTCTTGGATTGGAATCAAAATTTTGTGTTGAATAACAATCCGTAGGTTATGAATTACCGTGGGGATACATAAGGTTGTGATGAATTTGGCTGGTGGATTGGGAACCCCCCCCCCCCGCCCCCCTCCCTTCACCATCGAGGTGCGACTTGCAAAGAGGGGAAAATCTTGGCTAGATAGCCCATTTGTTGACAACGTAAGAACTGGCTTGGAACACTTTGCTACCTCCACTCGACAAAACTCTCTTGTAGTTGGTCTCCAAAATGATATTTGATGGGAGGAAATTTGGATCCTTTACAACTAGGCATAGGTTTGGGATGTAATTGATGGGAGTCTCCAAAACCATGTCGGAATGGGAACCAATTGATGACAAAATATCCATGGTTTCCCTTGTAAGGGGAGTGTAAGATGATAAAAAATCAAGATAGATGGTTCTTAGCCTCCACGTTTACCATTGTGAATCCATGGTACCATGGGAGAGCAAAAACCAAATGAGGAAAGCTCATGAGATAGATGAAGAGCACACAAGGAAATGAACTTTGTATTGTGGCAAGGACACATTAGAGTTGGTTGCCACCTTCCCCTTTAATTGAAGCATGGAATGTATTAATGAAAAAATAAATAAAATCACAAATCTTGAAACAAGTGTTGCTATAAATGCCATAAGTTTAAATTACCAACACAATTTTTTTGACATGGGGGCTTGTTCTCTCCTAAAGTATTAGTAGAGGCCACTTATCGTTTGAGGTGGGGGCTTGTTCTTTTTTGGGAGTATTACCCGAGGACTAAGGCCATTAGTGCAAGGAGACTACTTCCTACTTGATGACGTAAAATAAATAGAGTGATGAAATTCGTGTGGCAAGCGCATAATGGGAACATACCTAGTATGAATGCACAAAGAAGGATGCAATGGTAAATTGAACTCAAGGATTGTTCTACAGGCTAGAGAAGGAAAGCAAAGGGGAATTGAAAGAGTGATGTGGTATGAGGGAATGGAAGGAACACAATTCGGAATTCCATGATGCTCATGTACAAGGGGTCCAAAGAACTTACACAGAGAAGAATATTCCCAAAACCTACAGCCAATATGAAGAACTAGTGCTTCCATAAACATAAGTCACTCTCATCCACCAATACAATGCTACACCTTCACCAATACACTGCTACATGGTGAGCTTATAGCTCTAGCCTCTCTCCTTAATGATGCTCTCCTCCACCTCTACCCTTGCCTTGATCTTGGCTAGTCTCATCCTTGGAGATGATCTCAGACTCCTCCTGTTAGTGGAATCTTTTTCCTTCATTCTCATTGGTTATCCTCATATCTCCCTTATCCATTCTACCCCTTTCTCTCTTAATGACTTTGGTGAATTTTTGACGGCACCATGCTCTAGCTTGTCACTGCTACCTTAACTCTTTCATGTATACCTCTTAGTGTCTTTGACTTGTACTGAGATAGACGAGGTCAGATCGTGTTGGCTGACACAACTTACTATCCTCCATGTGCACCTGCATGTTTGCTGCTCAACAAACAAGCTTCCAGGCACCTTAGATGCCAGTCTAACCACATGGATGCTTGTGATGAAAATTACTAGGAAGATGAAGTGGCATTGGGGTGCGCATTGTCTTCCTCTATAGTATCCTTGACATTGCATTGGTCCTCATTCTTCTCTTTGTAGCGATGGTAGCATGTAACTTACTATCCTCCATGTGCACCTGCATGTTTGCTGCTCAACAAACAAGCTTCCAGGCACCTTAGATGCCAGTCTAACCACATGGATGCTTGTGATGAAAATTACTAGGAAGATGAAGTGGCATTGGGGTGCGCATTGTCTTCCTCTATAGTATCCTTGACATTGCATTGGTCCTCATTCTTCTCTTTGTAGCGATGGTAGCATGTACTTATTATACAAGTGCATCAGTCTTATCGATGAGTCTGAGTCATCCATATTGTCTCTCTCTTAAGCACTTCATAGCAAATCTTTCACCTAACTTTAATAATTATATATAAAATGTCTCATATCCCGAAACACAATAATTATACAAGTCAAATTCCAAACCACTGTCATCCATATTGTCTCTTTCTTTACTGTTATCTTCATCTCCATTCCGATGTCCTTTCCTATTTATCTCATCTATGTAGTGTTATCTTCATCTCCTTTCCGATCTCTTCTGCTATTTCTACTCACATAGTCAGTTCAATTTGCATGTCATCTTATCTAATTTTTAAATATAATTAATGAAAGCATTGTTCATATTCTCATGATGTTCATGTGTTGTGCAATGCCATTAATGTCTTATCTCATCTCATATTATTTTAAATGTAAGATAGAATGTCATCTCATGAATTTGGACAGTGCACCACTCTAAACGAATTTGGATCCGTCACTAGCCAAAAATTACTGAAATAGGTATTAATACTAATTTGCATCAGTCATACATGCCACTCATGTATGTTATTTTGTTTCCTTGGGGGGACGATGGTTGGCATCTATAAATCCCCTACAGTGATGTTCTTAATCGCACACCAATGCATGAGATACGAAGACAAAGTTGTGTCATCCAAAGACAGTACTATGCATATTGTTTGCAAGTGAAATATGATACAAATGCATGTCTTCTGTGTGGGGGGAGATTACTGTAGTAATACATGGTTGATGCATATAGTAGCATGGAAGATTCTAAGGTTGTGCAGATATGAAACAATCAAGCTTCTTTACGTGCATAAGTTTATCAAGGATTCATGGACATGGTAAATACAACCGATGGGACACGTACTGTGTTGGGCATTGCTGTAGGTCATAGAGTTGTGTTGCCATCTTCTTTTACGGGAGGGTCCTGGTATATGTGCCAGTTATACCAAAACGCAATGGCAATTGTGAGAAAAAAGGAAAAGCCATACCTATTTATCACATTCACCTGCAATCTAAAATGGCTAGGGATTGTTGCCTGGACAAACTACACAAGACCAGCTAGATTTGGCAACTCAAGTATTTTATCAAAAGAATTATAAAAATAAAAATAAGAATATGATGCAATCAATTATAAAATATAATTTGTCTGGGAATGTAGCTAGATATGTGGGTGTGATTGAGTTCCAAAAGAGAGGTCTGCCACACTCACATATATTGTTGATATTAGAAGGTGACTTCAAACTTCTGGAGATCGGACACTATGGCTGATTGGAATGTGAAGAGTTGCCGGATAAAACATTGTTCTCAGATTTGCATGATTTTATTGGACAATGTAATGTCCATGGTCCATGTGGTGCACTGAATGCCTCTATAGCTTGCATGGTTGAGGACAAATGCATACATCATTAACAGTTATCCACTTGCATTCTTGCAGACTACTATTGTTGGGAATGATGGATATCTTGTTTACATGCACCATGATGATGGTCGAAAGATAGCTAGATTGTGCCATTTAATCCTTTCCTTTGCATGAAGTACAATGCACACATCAATGTGGAAAATTTCTCCGTAATTACTGTAGTTAAGTATTCATACAAATACGTATACAAGGGTCACGATAGAGCAATCGTTAGGATGCAGCTAAATCATGCAGAAGAACAAGGGCAGTTGCCATTGATGAGATCAGTGCTTACCTGGATGCTTGTTACGTGCCAACGTCAGAAGCATGTTGGCGGATTTATGAGTATGCCATGCACGATGAAAAACCAGATGTGTAAAGGTTGTAGGTTCATCTTTCAATGTGCAATAATGTCATATTTTGGGTTGATGATGATTTGCAGAATGTAGTGGATAGGGAACAAAATTGAAAGACTATTCTCACAAAATGGTTCACTTACAATCAGTTGCAAAATAACGCAAGTAGCTTGATGTATGGTGACTTGCCAGACAAGTTGGTCTGGAATAAAACCAGTAAGCAGTGGGCTAGAAGAAAGAAGGGCAATACCATCGGCCGAATGTACAATATTTCTCCATTAGTGGGTGAGCTCTACTTCATATGTATGCTTCTTAATGTGTGCAGGGGTTGCAAGTCCTTTGATGACCTACATACTTTTGATAGGCAAGTCTACCCTACTTTCAAGGCAGCACACGTAGCACAGGGTTTGTTGGAAAGTGATGCCAGGGTTTGTTGGAAAGTGATGCCATGTTTTATCAAAATAGTGCATAACTAAGACACTTGTTTGTCACAATTCTGGTAAAGAGCCAATGTCTCCTAGTCTTTTGTGAAAAAAAAATTTCGCCGAGGTTTTAAATAAGTTTTACCATGCATTAGAATCAAGTACAGGGAATTTAATTGGTCGTTGTGCCATGGCAATAAAGAAGTTGTATTGCACTTGGATCACATTCTTCAACAACATGGGTGAAGGTTGGTAGAGTTTGACAGAATGCCTATTGTGGACAAATCATCTTTGTCAAAAGCTACAAATGGCTTATTGCAAGAAGAAAGAATGTTTGATGCTACAAAAGAAGCACAAACTGGCCAATGGATGGAAAGTACCTTGAATCATTGCCAATGTGTTGCCTTCAATCAAATTTTGGGACCAATGGATGCATGACACACTCATGACTTAAGATACCGTTGGAGATGGATGGTACTAGCACCTGCAATATGAAGGTTAATAGTCACCTTGCAGATGTTTTGAAGATGGCTAAGCTGATAATATGGGATGAGGCACCCATGACTCATCGGTTTGCTTTTGAGGTACTGGACAAAATGTTGTGAGATCTCATGTCGAATAAGCAACTAAGCAAGTCTTGCCAATGCTTCCAAAGGCAAGACGAGAGGACATTGTCAATGCTACCTTATGCCACTCAAGGATTTGGGATTGCACTACAATACTGAAGCTGACGCAGAATATGCGAGTCCTTCAGAATGGTGATAACTTAGTTGAGCAAGAGATCACACAATGGGTTTTGGACATTGGAAATGAGATAAATAGATGTACAAAAGAAGATCCTGTAGTCATTCCATCGCAAATGCTTTTAGAGACAAAGTCCATGGAAGGTCTCATTGGATGGGTATATAGAGAGCTTGCAACAATTCTGGATTGTCCACCATATTTCCGAGAGAGCGCTACTCTTGAACCTCGAAACCTTGAGGTTGATGCAATTAATGCTACTACATTGAAGGCAATGCCTGGCATGGATGTTTTTATCGAAGGTAGACTTATATATTAATATAAAATCTTGTCAAAAGTTTATCGATCTAGTTTCTGAAGTCTCACAATATTGATAGAACATAATACATTTTTATATACTTTTTGTTGAATTTAGAAGAAAAAGTTGGTGAATGTTTCAAACATTTAATTTTGTTAGGGCATAAAACTTTCAATACCAATATAAAAGTTTCTCTTCTTAATGAAACTAGCATGAAAAAATCATTCATGATGCTCGAGGAGGAGGAAAAGGAGGATCTAAGCATAGAATGAGTGGATAACTCAGGTGGGGATTCTTTTTTGTATGCAGTAGAGTACCTAAATAGTTTGGACCTTGGTGGTCAATACCTCCTCATCGATTGGTTTTGAAATGGAATGCTAATATAGTTTTGTTATGCAATATGAATCCTCACCAAGGACTGTGCAATGTGATGCGGTTGATATGCAAGGAGTTTCACACAAAAGTGTTCGAAGCTGCAGGTACCAATGCTAGGGATAGAACATTCATTCCAAGGATAACATTCATTCCGACCAATGTAAAACTTCCATTCGACATGAGAAGGCAATTTCCTATCCCGACATAATAATCAACAAGTCATAGGGACAAATGTTGTCTGTTTGGGACTGTAATTGGTGATGCTGGTGTTCAGTCATGGGTAGCTAGCTGTACATGGCATTCTCGCGTGTTCGAGCATCGGACGCTGTTAAGGTATTCATTTTGATGTATGTGTTTGATTCCAGTGATGAAGATGGAGAAAAGACTTCTACCACGAATGTTGTATACAAGGAAGTTTTGCAATTGGAAACAACAAGAGCCTAGGAGTATGCCATTGCTCTTTCAAGTTCTCGTAAGACTTTCTTGGGTGGCAAATTTTCATTATGTAATCTTTGTATATATGTTTTTTAGTTCATTCAATATTCCATCCAAGAACTGTTGTATGTATTGGGGAATGCCAACTATATATACAAATATTAAGTGAGATGTAATATTTCATGACTTTGTCCTTGACAATGTCTGGCTTTTATGAGTTTTGTGTGTACTCTATGAAATTTGATTTTCCATTTAAGTTGTGGGTTTGCAATATACTACAAACTATTTTCTCCAAAAATTGTGGTTTAGAAATTCTATTGTTTTCTCCTGTATATATAGATTAACACATATACTTCTTTCTCGCAATGCGATACGATGTCTAGGCAATTCACATTTCACACCAAAACAGGAGTGCAGTTCTATGTTAACCTATTTAATAGTAGAGTCATTGACTTTTAGAAATATACAGATCCTATGGGCTAGAGGTCTCAAGAGAGCATGTAGCTATTGTTGGATCTACTTGCGCTAGAGAGCTACCTTGGGTAGAAAATGTGTATAATGTTTGTTGCTTTATTTCTGTTAAAACAAAATGTTATTTGGATTATATATGAGTGGGCAAACATGCTATTGCTTTTCTTTTAGGTTTGTTCCTGATTCAAGGTTTGTAATGAAGCTCCACATCGACCGTCCTTTGGCGAGACGAGTCCACTTGGGATATTACGATCGTCGGCTTCATGGGGATGATCGATTGAAAGCCATCATTGTCTGTTGGTTTGGATGCTATGCATGTGTGAGAGCATAGTTTTTCTATCGAGGGGAAAATTTAGAGTATCAATACACCTTTTTTTGTATTATTTGTATCCCTTTGTGTTAGAGTAAATACCTTGTAAGTACTCTAACAAATGAGCTAGGTTTTATTAACATATAATTATAAAAGTTTTATGACTCAATAATTATAGTCCTTAAATTGTTTTTTTGTCTAATGTGGGTCTAGATCCAATTGTTCATAGTCCATAGTATGTTTGTCACTGGCAAAAACAACACGTATGTTCCTCTGCGGTACATTTGTCACCGGCACAGACACAGTGGACATGGAGTACACAGCCACAAGATTTTACTTGTAGTACATGGCTAGATGTTTGTGTGTCTAATTAAATTGAGAGACATCACCATCTGACCACACCCAATGTTGTTTTTATATTTTTTGCATGGGTATTTTCTATTTTCAGCCATTCCCAATGCAGTAGAAAAGCATGCTGCACAAAGAAGGTGTCATGTTCCCTATCATCTGAAATGTAGAAATGGTATGTGTGTTGTACTAACCTGAACTTCTAAGAGTCAGCAAGTAGACTAGCATTGGTTGTAGAAGAATCAAGCAAATGACTCTACATGATATGCATAAGAATTGTTGTCTACTTGTTATACTAGTGAGCACTTTGTATGCCATCTTGTTCTTGAAATGAATAATTTTCTACAAAATCTATGATAGAGACAATAGTGTCATGGGGAAAATTGGCAAGGCACGTCTTGAAATACTTATCCTACTAGCTGGCCATGAAATTGTGAAGCACATATTTTGGGCTAAATTGAACCAAGTGACCTATAAGCTCCCTCAACTAAGTGCTCTTATACGATTGTAGGCATCTCTTTTTATTGGATCCTTCAACATTGATATTTTCTAATCTCCTAAATTTTAGAAAAAGAGGGTTGTCTTCCCTCATTTCATTTGGACATACATGAAAAATTGCCTCTTCTTAAGCTTCAGACT
Source organism: Dipteris shenzhenensis (assembly GCF_047967505.1). NCBI lineage: Eukaryota > Viridiplantae > Streptophyta > Polypodiopsida > Gleicheniales > Dipteridaceae > Dipteris > Dipteris shenzhenensis. Next base: position 26,179,547 of record NC_141621.1, read on the forward strand.
GAAATGCTTGCATGTGCCACGTATGCATTCAATGTGGTGCCACTCATGGTCTCCCTTTGAACAAACCATTGGCTCCCATAGAGACCTTAGGCTACAAAGCGTGGTCTCCCTTGCAATATATGATGAGGATCTAGGTGTCCTACAAATTGCGCATTCATCGCGGAGACATGGGCATCGATCCCCATGGAGCAATGCTCCAACACAACCAAATATCAAGTCATTCATAGCTTGTTGGGCTAGGTCAATGTCTATGTGTGTTTTGCAACAACAAACATTCCTGTCTTTGAGTTTCCTAATGTACCAAGGCTTACGATGCTCAAAGATCCTTTGCCCAATTTAAATGTTAGGGTTTTGATCCATAAACTTGAGATACAGCTCCGTTTGCTAACCCAACATGTGGGAACAATAGTACAATGAGGCCCCTTTTTGGAAAAAAAGTATGTGAAAAAATGCTATCTAATTAAACTAATCAACCTACGGGAAAACAAAACAATTGCCACCCCCAAGTTGGTTTAATAAAGTCACATATTATCAATCTAATAATTGAACTAATCAAGCTACTAGAAAAACAAAACAATTTCAATCACCGTGCTAGTTTAGGACAGTCACAATTTCAACCACCGGTCTGGTTTAGGATGGTCACAATTTCAACCACTCGGCTGGTTTAGGACGTAGTCACAATTCCAATCACGCCTGGTTTAGGACACAATCACAATTTCAACTACCGAGATGGTTTAGCCTGACGGTCTCTACTTCACATATTAGACAAAAAAAAGTATATTACTTTTCATTTCTGAATCTCACAATTAGAAAATAACAATATATTACTTTTCATTTTTGAATTTCACAATTAGACAATACCAATATATTGCTTTTCATTTATTTATTTATGTTCAACCCCTGTTCAACCACAATTGTAATCAGTAACTACTGTTTGTCTTGAACCATCACTGGGCTGGTTTAAGACAATCACATTAAGTCAAAGCCATCCCGAACTAGAAATTAAGTGGTATATGACCTGAATAGTAGGAAATTAAATCTAACTAATTTAGGTACTAAGAAACATAAAAATTTCAACCACAAGGCTGGTCAACAATAACTAATGTTTGTTCAACCACACTGGTTCAAGACAATCACATAACTGGTGATTGAGATGAACCAGCCATAGTTGCATGATTTGGTTGGTTTAGTAAAATAATAATATATTGATGTTAATTTCTGCTCAACCATGTTGGTTTAGGACAATCTGTTTGAGCTGAACTAGCCATGGTTGCCTGATGTCCCAACCACCAAGCTGGTTTAGGACAATAATAATATATTTTTATTCTATTCTAAAATATATTGCTGTTAATTTTTGTTCAACCACGCTAGTTAAGGACAATCACATAATTGGTGTTTGTTTGATATTATTAAAAGGGTACCTAGATCCAAAGACACATTCTCTATAGGTCAATGTCATGGTCATTCAGCTGATATCACGTAGATCAAGTTGAACCAGCCACGATTGCATGATGTTCTAGCCACTGGGCTAGTTTAGGACAATCACATTAAGTCCAAGCCATCCTGGTTTAGAAATGAAACAAGTAAACTATCCCAAAGCTCAACCACCGAGCTGGTTTAGGACAATAATAATATATATTTGTTCTATTGCAAAATATATTGCTGTTAATTTTTGTTCAACTGCGCTAGTTGAGGAGAATCACATAATTGGTGTTTGAGTTGAACCAGCCACGATTACATGATGTTCTAGCCACTGGGCTAGTTTAAGAAAATCACATTAAGTCCAAGCCATCCTGGTTTAGAAATGAAACAAAGTAAACTATCCCAAAGCTCAATCACAAACAACCACTGAGCTGGTTTAGACAACCCCCACTGACCTGCATTGTATCAAGCATGTGTATGGTGTGCTCGTCAAACACCTTACGTCCCGTCCGCTTTTTACAGATGTCCTTTATATTTGGAGAAAATCTTGTATTTTCATGCCAAAACATCATTACTCTAGCAATGACTTCCATACTTTAGCTGTCTCTCCTTTTATTGTGTTCTATTGAAGCCCACAGACTTCTTGGTTCGGGATGATCATGTATTGCTTCTACTCTACATTCAATTGATGGAGTCACATTGGTTCTTCTTATTGACAACATCTTCAACGTTGTGCACCCAAGCCATTTCTCCTTTGTTTTAGGGGACACCAACATAGATAACGACGCCCTCTTTCTCCCCTCTTTGCAGCTAGTTGATCTAAGATTTGCACCCTTTTCACTTTCTATAGGCCATTTCTTAGGCTAGAGAGCATTGCCTCTTGGGCGTGAATCTCTCGAGGTGTTGGTAGGGTTTGTTGAGAAACAATGCTCAACATCATGTGATCATATAATAGAGAGAGATAAAGGAAGGGGTTAGATGCCCTAACGCTAACACTAAAAGGGTTTGTATATATTCTACAATTTCAACTAAATATAGTGTATAGTTAGTCATTTGTGGTGTGTTCTCTAGCTGTGCCCTCTCTTCTCATCTCCACTCTTTTCCTCTCCCCTCTTCATATTTTGTCATGGTATTAAAGCATGGTTCTGCCTTTTGCTGAGGCGCCATCCTCCTTGTGAGAGAGATTGAGAGATCGAGAGTTTTTGAGTGTTCTTCATGAGAGTTCATTTCATTCTTTCATTCCGTTGATGAAAGATTTCCTTTGAGAGGATTTTCGTCCATTTCCGTTCTTGAGAGATTGAGAGATTTCCATTAATCTCCTTCCATTCGATTCATTGTGTGTGTGAGAGAGAGACTTAATTCTCTTCTTCTTGCTTGAGATATCTGAGAGAAAGAGAGCGATTCCTTCATAGTCTTCTGATAGTTTTTGAGAGAGAGAGATAGGTCCATTCCCTTTCAAAGATTTTTGTATGTGAGAGTTGTGAAGTGTGTATTCAAGTTCTTTCCTAAAGCCTTTCTCCAAGTAGCCTCAAACAACTAGTCTGAACCTCTCCAACGAGCTCAACCCTAGAGCCTCAATGGCTCTAATAGAGGTGCCATCCTCCTTGTGAGAGAGATTGACAGATTGAGAGATTGAGAGTTCTTGAGTGTTCTTCATGAGAGTTTATTTCATTCTTTTCCATTGATGAAAGATTTCCTTTGAGAGGATTTCCGTCCATTTTCATTCTTGAGAGATTGAGAGATTTCCATTAATCTCCTTCCATTCGATTCATTGTGTGTGTGAGAGAGAGAGACTTAATTCTCTTCTTCTTGCTTGAGAGATCTGAGAGAAAGAGAGCGATTCCTTCATAGTATTCTGATAGTTTTTTTTGAGAGAGAGATAGGTCCATTCCCTTTCAAAGATTTTTGTTTGTGAGAGTTGTGAAGTGTGTATTCAAGTTCTTTCCTAAAGCCTTTCTCCAAGTAGCCTCAAACAACTAGTTTGAGCCTCTCCAATGAGCTCAACCCTAGAGCCTCAACAGCTCTTATAGCATATGCCAAAGACTCAAAGGACTCCATATAGCCCGGCGGCCAAGAACCTATGTGAGACATTGCACTCTTAGCCCATCGACTCCAACAAGAGCCCATGGCGACTCTCTTACAGTCAACCACGGGCTAACGATGGTGCACAAGCTCTCACCACGCAGCCTACGACTGCCAACTGTCTTCATCATTGTGTCAGCCCATCTATAGCTCCTGCAATCGTGCGCAATGACTCTCGCACTAAGCAACAGCCTTAAGCTCTATGGACTAAAGCAACCAATGGCTTCAAACAATGCTATAGCTCATGGGCTTCCTCATCTCTAAGCTCCATAGTGGGCTCCCAAGGTTCGATAACTACTAGCACCACACAGGCAGCTCCACCATCAACGTTGTCTCCTGCCAGCTACCTCAACAGAGATCAGCTCCTAAGTGCAAAAAAACTTGCATGCGGCATGCCACCAAGGCTCCATCGATTGGCGGATTCTACATCTAACAACGATTCTAGCACCCTACAACGAATGCCTTCTAGCCCATCTATTGCTCCAGTGCCCCTCTAGCTCTAGCTACTGATTGAAAGACAAGCTCACACCTCCTTCCGGCTCCCGATTGGCAAGGCCTCCCTACATGCCTTTGAGGGTCCGCTCCTAGTAATGACCATTGCTCACACAGGTCGCAACGTGCACTTGATCACAACAACTGAGTCTCCAAATGATACGGGAGCTCCTACAGAACGATATGCAGGCTCCTCCATCCCACCATCCACAGCATGTGCAAATCTCGGCTTTCGGTTGTTGTGACTCCAACAAGGCTCAGCCACTAGAGACTCCACGAGCGAGCCCTTCTCTACCTAAGGCTCAGCCTCTACAGCTGGCTCCAGCAACGACTGCTCCAGCAAGCTACTCCATTGATAGCTTCACGCCTCAGAGATCTGAGTGCACTATCCACGACCATGCCAAAGTTCATTGGCAAGCTCACGGCTTATGCCTCCATGCATGTCGATAAAATCTTCACGATTTCATCAAAAGATTTTGGCAGCCCGTAGCTTGACACGGGGAACATGCCTTATCTCTCCACAAACCACACCCCTTGACTCTTGAGACTTGGTCAGAAAGGTGCCATGTGGCACCCTATCTACCACCTCTACAAGTGCCACATCAGCACCTTGGCCCCAAGCCACATCATCTAACACCTCACCATGGTTTTTGTAAGCTTGGTTAGGTCAACTTGACCCTAGGTTAGTCAACTTAACCTTGGTTATGTCAACTTGACCTTGGGTTAGGTCAGTGAAGTGACACCTCATCTTGCCCAATCAACAACCACCTCAGCAAGTGCCACGTGACATTAACTTACCCCATCATCATTGCATGTGACTCACCTTGCCACATCATCATTTTCACTCCTTTTTCCCCTCCACCTAGATCAAGCGATATCTATTGATCCAAGAAGAATTTGAGGGTGCTTCAAGAAGAAAAAACACTCAATTTTTTGTGCTCTACGTGTGCTGGTCACATCACGTGTACATTTCGGTGCAAGTATCACACACTTTTGAGACATGGTGACAAATCCACTTCTTACATGCACATCAGTCTCTACATCAACGCATCTGCTGACCCAACACCTAAAATGAACAAAGAAAAGGAGCGGTGGCACATGCACCTAGCTTCTTGGTAGTCCAGCCTAGTGTAAGCGATCATATACATCATCGTCTAGCCATGACGTGCGATTAGATGGTTGCCATGGGAGAATTTCTTGGTTATCAGAGCCAAGATCATAATAATTCAGTGGGATGAGGGGGGAGGAGTGGTGGCACATGCACCCATCTTCTTGGTAGCCCAGCCTGCGTAGGCAGTCATAAACATCATCGTCTAGCCATGACATGCGATTAGATGGTTGCCATGGGAGAATTTCTCGGTCATCAAAAAATTCTAACAGTCCGATATGTTCTTATAGTCTATCTCTAGCTTAATGCTAATATGAACGTGCAAATTAGATGTTCCCTCATGAAAAGTCATTGTTATTAGTCTAATTTTGACTCAATGCTAATCTAAGCCCATGAAATAGATGGCTCCTCATGCAAAGTCTTTGTTATTACAATCAACTAAAGAAAAGCAAGATCAAAACATGACATTAGATTAGCATTGATTCGGTTCACCAAATTGTAAGAACAATAGTTCTCGATCATAAAAATGAGAACTATTGTTATTACAGTCTAATGAGCTGATTGAATGCTAATCCAAGCTTGTGGACTAGATGGTCCCCATGCAAAGTCATTGTTATTACAGTTTGATTCTGGTTCATTGCTAATCTGAGCATGTGAATTAGATGGTCCCTCATGCACAATCATTGTTATTCCAGCTTGATTCCAAAGCTTGATTCCAACTGAATGCTAATCTAAACCTATGAATTAGATGGTCCCTCATGCATAGTCATTGTCACTAAAACAAGCACGGTGGTTGTTTGGGATTAGTATACTGTTTGGGATTTACATTTTCCCTTGTTTGGGATTTACTAAAACAAGCATGGTGGTTGTTTGGGATTTACTAAAGGTTATAATTTGTGGGGGTTACAGTTAATCCTAAACCAATGAGAATGCATCTCCTTGCCAGTGCCTACCTCCTCTAGCTAGTGCCTACCTCCTCTAGCCTTAACTATCATACAACTAACCTGTCATATTCACATCAATGTAATGTGTGGGGGATCTATCGGTACACGGGTCTTCAAAGATGGCAAAGATCTCACTGGATTACATCGTTGAGCATGTCAAGATAGCTTGATTGGACAGATTAGAATATGTGAACAATTACAGCTTGGATAGAAGGAGAGAAAACTAGTTTAAAAACCCGATATGTCTCGAGTGAAGGAACATCGAAGGAACAGAGAGAGAATAGAGATGGAAAGCCACCAATGACAATTTTTCTATTGCTTTGTCTTGAGCTTGATGAAGCCATTTTGAAGGGGTCCCTCAGCAACCCAAGATTATCGTAGATGAGATTGATCACTTGGAGGAGGAACATAGAGTTCCCAAGAGTGTCATTCACAAGATGGTCATATTGCAGGATGAATTGTGGGAAGTCCTTCAATACTATAAGAACCACATTTTGTGAAGTATGTTGCTGAAGGCTCCCACTGTGCAAAGTGTTGAGCCCTTATCCTAGAATCCTTATGTAAATATAAAGTCCTTCAAAGATCTCTAACTAAATCTCTTGGAATCTTGGATATATATTACCCGAGACTTTTTAAGGGGCTGACCACCCCTCTAATACAGTAGGCTTTTCAATAGAACTTGAGTTAAGTAGTAAATTGTCTTAGACTTTGAAAAAAAGAAGAAGTAATAAATTGTCTTTGTTTTTATCCATCCTTAGAGATGATGGTGGTCTCTTTTCGAAATGTAGAAGAGTAAAACTTTGTTGTATACTACCTGGGTATATAACTTTAGGGGCTGACTATACATTTGGCTTTTCTATATAACTTTAGTTTTAAAGCAATAATTCACCATTTATCTGGCCTTGGATATGTCTGCTTCACTTAGCTAGACTTTATAATTTGAAAATGTTGCATTTAGTTGGATTTGAAGGTTCTATTTTCTTATGACTGCTTCACTCAGTTGGACTTTATAATTTGAAAATGTTTCCCTGAGTTGGACTTTATAATTTGATGGACATTTTCCAATAATATAGTATGATTCTATAGCTTGCAATTCATTTAGGATTTGTGGTCACCAGTCCGGTGGCGAAATTCTGATAATAGATAAAGAGAACCAGCCTAAAGGGGACTGTTTTAGTATAGCAATTTGCAACAATACGATCCATTTTAGGATAGCAAGGTGGTAGTGCAGGATAAGTGCTCAGGATAAGTGTTTGCCAGCGCAGTGGTTGGTTGCACACTAAGATATTAATTGCCACTAGCATGGCAGTTTGCTTCTATTATTACAAGATGAATGGCATGCAATTCATTCGTTTAGGTTTTGTGGTCACCCGTGGATTTGTGGTCACAAGCTGGTGGTTGAAATTTGGCAATAGTTAAAGCCTAAACGGGACACCATAAACAAATGTGCATTTTCTAATATTTCACCAGCCTGGTGGTTAAAATATGACAATAGTTATAGAGAGCTAGCTTGTTTATGGGCGCTATTTTCCTTGTGTGCAACCAAGGAGAATGCAATTGGATCCCATGACGTGCCATTAGAGGACTAAAGACAAGCACGATGGTTGTTTGGCATATACTAAAAATAAGCATGGGGTTAATGTATCGTTTAAGATTTACAAAAACCAGCACGTTGGTTTTTTGGGACACATGATGAGGATCTAAGTGGCCTTTCTTGTTGCGACACATGATGAGGATCCAGGTGGCCTATAGACTGCACATTCATTGGGGAGACATGGGCATTGATCCCCGTGAGCAATGCTCCAATACGACCAGATCTCAAGTCATTCTCATCTTGCCTACTATCTTGTCTTTGAGTTTCTTGATGTACCAGGGCTTCCAATGCTCAAAGCTCCTCTGCCCAATTGAAATGTTAGGATTCTGATCCATAAAATTGAGATACAATTCGTCTATTGACCCAACATGCAGGCCTCCTTTTTGCACTACTATGAGAAAAACAAAGCAAAATATAGTATGTGCAAAAACAAAATACAGTATGTGCAATTAAATCTAACTAATTTAAGTACTAAGAAACATAGTAATTTCAACCACCAAGTTGGTCAAGAACTAATATCTGTTCAATCACACTGGTGTTTGAGGTGAACTAGCCATGGTTGCATGATGCTCCAATCATCAAGAAAGTTTAGTAAAATAACAATATATTGCTATTTGGTTGCAGAATATATTGCAGTTATTTTTTGTTCAATCAACTGGTTCAAGACAATCACATAATTGGTGTTTGAGCTGACCCAACCATGATTGCATGATGTTCCAATCCTCGGACTAGTTTAAGACAATCACATTAAGTCCAAACCAACCTAGTAAACCTGCATTGTATCAAGCATGTATATGATGTGCTCATCAAATATCTTGCATCCCATCTGCTTTCTATAGATGTTCTTATTATTTGGAGAAACTCTCGTATTTTTGTGCCAAAACGTCACCAATATTGCAATGACTTCTACACTTAGGCTCTCCCTCCTTTTTTGTTGAAGCCCATAGACTATGATTGGGCATTGCTTCCACTTTGCATGCATCTATTTAGGTGTTGGTAGGGTTGTCACTCTATGGACTTTAGGGTGCAGGCTAGAGCTTGTGAAGACTCGAGACTAGTATTTACTTGAATAGCCTGATGTTGCTTCCTCGAATGCTACCACCAATTGGGACATCATAGCTCATGTTCTTTGCTCCGATGGCAATGATCTAATGCATGCATCTGCAATAACTGCTTCCTACTGTTGCTACTACTGCTTTGCAAGGAGTCTTCTGTTCCTTGTGCCCTGACCAAGATTTTCAGCTTTTTTATCTCAGAGCCTCTACCTGCTTCTCTTGCAAGCCATGGTGAGCTCCATGTTTTTGTGGTGATGATCAGTGAAAGACGACAATGCCAAACCAAAATAGAGAGAAGCCGGCTTGTGAGGCAAGCAAAGAATAGAAGACAACTTACCTGAAAGATGACAATGCCAAACCAAAGACGACACAAGGTCACGCTGAGGTATGTCTAGGTTGCAAGGCAAGGGCACGTTGCATGTACTTAATCTTCTAAGATTTGATGGGCGAGAGGTGTGCCCTCCGATGATACACATAAGTAGAATTGGATATCCCAAACAGGTGCAATGTGGCCACAAATGATTCAAAATACAAATAGGCTAAAGGGCATGCTATTAGGTTTAATTGTGTGTATTATGAAATGCAATGACTTTTGGCATGCTTATGAGCCATATAGCAAGCAAGAGGCATGGAAAAAGAAACAATTCAAAATTGTAAATAGTGTTGCACATAGCACAAATTCCACATTTTCAACTTCTTCCATTTTAGGGTGAATCTAGATACCGATACCAACAACTATCAATGTTTTAAGACCACCATGTAGTAGTCCCACTAGTTTGGATTCCAAATTTTCAATCCATTTTGGTTTCCAATAAATCAAAAAAAAGTTATGGAGCGTGCCCTTGATTGGGTGTGCATCATTATAGCACAATATTGGAGGCCCGTTAATTCATGCCTAATGTTCTCATTTAGGTGTGCCCTAGGGTTGAGGAGAAGTTCACGTAGTTTACTTTTGAAGGATTACTTGGTTGCATGTATGTAGAGAGAACAAAATTTTGATATTTTTGAATAAATTACTATATCCTAAAGTCTTCAAGATGCGTGCTTCACATGCAAGATAGCACTTGTAATGCTTTAATGGTCTTGTTCCAAATCCTTAATACATAATTTTTTGGTTTCATGTTCAATTTGGAATGTGTACTACAACTTGAAGTCAAATTTTGCCGTATTCCATTCAACAATGCATAAGTTATGGGTCATGCAAGATACCTATATATAGAAAAGTCCCTAAACCTCACCAAAAATGGCTACACCCCAAAAATGGCTACACCCAATCAAATAATGACCTGACACTTTAGATTTCAGTTGATATAGTCAGTGTTTTACAATTGATTCAGATAGTGATTTCACAGGCACTTTGAGTACATTTCTTGGACCATGTATATGACTAGCAACCTCAATCTAGAGGCATCTGCTAAGCTAGACAACTCCAATTATGGCACATGGAAATACCAAATGGAGACCATTCTTGTACTTCAAGACAAATGGGAGTATGTAGATGGTTCTACACCTTGAACATTGGTCAATCCAGCCAAGTCATAGCTCTACTCCACCTGTTGTCACAACACCAGTAGAGCGGGATCTACAGCAGGATCTCTTGCTACACCAATAGTGTCTGCACCTATAGCAGAACCTACCATTGCCAGAGCATAGGCTGAATGGGACAAGAAAGAAAAGTATGCATATTATCTGATCAAGAAGAATGTGCAAGATGTCATGCAAGGACGTCTCAACACATTCAAGACATCAAAAGAAGCATGGGATATGTTCCCAGGTCTCTACGAGCTCAATAACACTTCCAAGATTCTCACAATGAGAAATCAGGTCAACCAAAAATTTCGTAACAGCAGTGAAACCATCATGCTTACGTTCTCAGGATCAAGGATTACGACAATCAACTTGCAATAGTAGGAGAGACCATGAATCTAGCAAAAATGGTTCAAGTCATCCTGAATAGACTAGGAGAGGGATACAAGAATCTAGTCTAGAGTATTGCCATTCAATGGAAAATTCTGACACTAGAAGAGCTCCAGTCAGCAGTCTTACTTGGTGAAGAACTTAGGATGCAAGCCATTCATGCACACAAAGGTCATTCCAATGATCAAGCATTCACAGCTTCAGATAGAAGCAGAGGTAGATCATTTCAATGAAGTGATCATCATCAACAATAAAATCAGCATCAAAGTCAGAATCAGCATCAACATCATCCTCAGCAACATCAGGATCAACAAAAAGGAAACCATTCCAAGCAAGGAATATTCTAAGGACGAGGGAATGCATCCACCAACGTGTCAAACATTCAATGCAACTACTGCCATAAGTCTGGACAAAGTCTGGACACTATGAAAGAGATTGCCGCAAGAAGCAGTTACACGACTAAGGCGGTCAATCCAACAACAATCGAGGGAATTTCCACGGAAGAGAAAATCATTGTGGTGGACATTCTGGTCACAGTCATTATGCCAATGAACCTGAGAATATGTTTCTTGTAAGCGAGGATATGCAAAAGACTGAAATAGTGTACCTTGACACTGATTTCAATTCGAAAGGGAAGTACGATTGTCAAGTCGATCAACTAGATTAGGATCCTTGGTACATTGACAACGGTGCATCATCTCATATGACAAAACATCAGGAATGGTTCACAAAGATGAAACCATTAGTAGGCCAAAAGAATGTCATCTACAATAGGATGAAAGGATTGGTGAAAGATGTACTCTATGTTTCGAAGCTCAGCAAGAACCTCTTGTGAGTTGCTCAAATGACGGAACACAACTACCAAGTCATCTTTGATGGAGATGAATGCATGATTAGAGATAAATCCAAAGGATATTAGTAGCTAGTAGGAAAAGTACATAAGGAAGGATGCTTGTTTGGAATGCTAGCCACAGTACTAGATTTTCATGCCATGTCAGCTCAACTGCAATAGATGCCACTATTTGCAAAATGCACAAGAGACATGGACATGTCAATTTCAAAATCTTGATAGAGCTCAGAAACTAGAAATTTATGGCAATTGGAATTCCAAAGCTTTAGTTTCTTGGAAAAGTGTGCAAAGTATGCTCCTTAGATAAAAAAAGCAAGCCAACTTTGGTAGAAGCACCTCTAGAGCATGAGGTATTCTTGATTTAATACATACAAATGTATGGGGTTATGCCTAGACCTATAGAATCAATGGTTCACTTTACTACTTGACTTTCATCAATGACTACAATAGATATTGTTGGGTCTACTTTCTGAAAGAGAAATCTGAAGTCTTTTCCAAATTTCAACAATTCAAAGCCATGTTTGAAAACCAGACAAGCAGAAATATCAAAGTCATGAAATTAGATAGAGGAGGTGAATACATGTCTTCAGCATTCATAAATTTTGCAGAAGTCATAGCATTCGAAGAAAATTCACATGTGTAGGTGCTCCTCTGCAGAATGAAAGAGATGAAAGGAAGAATGGTACTTTTTGCTTAATGGGCTTCTTACCAAACCAATTCAAGGTAAGACATCTTATGAAGCATTCATTTAACAACCCTGACAAAATATGAAGAGGGGAGAGGAGAAGAGTGGAGATGAGGAGAGAGGGCATAGCTAGAGAGCACACCACAAATGACTAATTGTACACTAGATTTAGTTGAAATTGTAATACATACAAACTCTTTTAGGGTTAGGATTAGGGCATCTAACCCTTTCCTTTATAGCACTCTATTGGGTTTAAAGTGCTATGCACATATGATCACAGGATGTTGAGCATTATTTCTCAACACCTTCCCTCAAAATCAATATCATGAACTAGGCCTTCCCTCAAGATGATGATTCTAGGGAATTGAAGAAGGACTGAGCATTACATTCCATCACACCCCTTTAATTGGAATCTCCTTCCTCTGCATCAACCCAAGAGCTTGTTGGTGCTTCTCAAAAAGCTCTTTACTGAGTGGTTTGGTTGGTAAAGATGTCTGCAACATTTTCTTTGCTATCACAATGCTACAGTGTGATGTCACCCAGTAACACTCTTTCTTTGATGAAGTGCTCTTTGACATCAATGTGCTTGGTCTTGGAGTGATATATTGGATTCTTGGCTAATGCTTGAGCTGATTGACTATCACAGTATATTGTTTTTGGCTTTGATTCATCAAAGTAGTCTATTTCTGACAATAGTCTTCTGAGCCATATAGCCTCACATGCACCTGTAGTGAGTGCCCTATATTTTGCTTTAGTTGAAGACAAAGAGACGGTTGGCTGTTTGTTTGACAACCATGATATAGCACCTTGACCAAGGGAAAATGCATATCCGTACGTTGATCCCTTGGTGTCATGATCTCTAGCATAGTCACTGTCATAGTATCCATGCAATTTTGACTTCCTCTGTATTCTATTCCAAACTCTCTTGTACCTTTGATGTATCTCAAGACTCTTTTGGATGCATTCTAGTGAGACTGTTTCGTATATTCCATAAACTATGCAAGCGAACTTATTGCATAACAAATATCTGGTTGTGTGATAGTCAGATATATAAGAGATACGATGAGCTGTCTATAGTACATGTCATTGACGGTAGGCTTTTTTTAATATTTTGTAAGTTTCAAACTCTATTCTATGGGAGTGCTTGCCATCTTGCAATCTGCCATATGAAACTTCTTTAGGAGACTGATAACATACTTTAGCTGACTCATGAAGGTGTTGTCTGAATCTGTTTAGAACTCAATACCAAGATCTTTCATGTCAAACTCTGCTTTTAGCTTTTTGATGAAGCTATCCTTGCTTTCGGTCACAATCAGATCATCTACCTACAAAAGTGCAATAGTAATGTCTTCCCCTTGAACTTTGTAGTAGAGAGTATGATCTGCATTGGATTTAATGTATCCTAGATTAGCAAAATACTTGTCAATTCTGTTGTACCAACTTTCGAGTGCTTGCTTTAAGCCACAGAGACTTTTCTTGAGATGGCAAACTTGATTCTTTTTTCCTGGTTCAATATAACCTATTGGTTGTTGCATGTAGACTTCCTCATCTAGGTAACCATTGAGAAAATCATTCTTGACATCGAGCTGATACACATTCCATATACCTAGGGTCGCTAGTGATATCAAGAATCGTATGGAATCCATCTTTGCTACTGGAGCATAAGTCTCATCATAGTCTTGACTGTACTGTTGTGCAAATCCTTTTGTAACTAGTTTGGCTTTATATCTTTCAATGCTTCCATTTGGATTGTACTTCACTTTGTATACCCATTTGTTTCCAATAGCCTTCTTTCCTGGTGGAAGGTCGCATAATTCCCAAGTATTATTCTTGTACAAAGCTTCCATTTCTTCATTCATAGCTTCATTGATCACAAATCAAAGAAAGCTAGATAAGCCATTTGCACACAAATTGTATGAAGATACGAGGAAAACAAGAACTCTAGTTGCCAAGTGTGTCTTTGAAGTACACTAGCCCTTCTGTAGCCATGATGGTAGTCCTAAGAGAATAATTGGTGGTTTTAAATTGAATTGCTTTTCCTTTTTTAGAATATGTCAATTTGGCTGGTGGTCTTCTTTCCCTAGTAGACCATTTGAATTTTTGTGGCTCTTCTTGGGGTGACTCTGGCAATTCTTGCTCTTCTCCATCAACTTTTCTGTAGATGACTGTGTAATGGGTGCATGTATCTCTTGTGTATTTGAGGTTTTCCCTTCTGATTCCTCGTTAAAGATTACATCTTGTATGTGGTTTTGTCTTCACTATAACGAACGATGATGCATTTTCATGACTTTGCATCCAATTTTTTGTGATGGTCATCATCTATGTGGGAATATCCTATGCAACCAAATATGCAGAGATGCCCAATGCGTGGCTTGGATCGCTTGCATACAAGGTGGTGGTACGTGGTCCAAGTTTCTTTTCAAAGAAAAAATATTTTTTAAGATAGGAATTTGGATATAGAGATGCTAGTAGGAGATCCAAATAAGGATGCTGATGGATCTAGGGAAGAGGATGAAGATGATGCTATGGGCCACAAAGAAGGTGATAATAATGATACTGTAATGGAGGAAGGTGGAGATCATGACTTTGGGGAAGAAGAGGGAGAACTAGAGGATTAGGTCTTAGGTAGACATACAATAGGGGATGATGCATATGATATAGGTGATCAATTGTATGTAAACCTTGAGATAGAAATATTTGGCATGCAAGACTTGGCTCAAGATAATGCCATCGATGTAAATGCTACTGATTCATTGTTTTAACATCGTCGAGACTTGCTATGTTTAATTTGGCCCTAACATTTTTATAGTGACATTTTTTACATTTGTATGTTAAGTTCACTATCAATATATGAGTGTTTTGATCTCAATTTCGCTGTACATGGTCTTATATTTTTAAACTTTCAAATAACCAAACTTGTGGTCCAAAATTAGTTTGTACTTGGAATTGACGTTCTATAAAAACGTCAATTTTCCATACCTAGAAGTTGGTGCTTGGGGGGTTCATCTAAAAAAATTTAGAGTACCACGTGCATTCAAAAGGAGGGGTATTTTAATCCAACTTTTTGGAAAAATTTAACAGAATTACAATAACAAGAGGGGTTTTTTAATTCAATGTTTGAAAAAATTCACTTAGTTCATAAGTAAAGAGGAGTGTTTTTATTATGGGAGAAAATTTAGTGGAGGATTTTTTTAAATACCCTTTGAATGCACGTGACACATAGGGTTTCTTAGTAGTGCACCCCCCCGAGAGTTGGGGAAAGCATCAGTGGAAGGTTTGGTGGTAGTCGATATGTATGTCGATATAGGGGTTGGTGTATACTGACCCCTATACTGACATACATATTGACTACCATACCAACTAAGATTTTGATGTCTACATTGACACTTTTTGCACCCACAAAGCATCGATAGACAACGTCAAAAAGAGGCCCGTGTCTTATAGTGCGATTGTGTTTGTGTATCTAAAATCTAGAGAGTGCCAAATATCAAGATGGTTTTGGTGTCGGCATGCATGCCACACTAACTGGTCAAGGCATTGGATTCCCATGCAAGCATCATCAGAACTTTGCCGAATAAAGAAAAACTATCACTGGGTAGTGATGAGGTTCTATTGGAGTTGTTGTTTCTCGAGCAGAAGGTCATTGTTGGGTGTCTACATCATGCAGACTGTTGCTTTGATTTTGATATGCTCCTCCTACATTGTCTGCATAACTATATCTTGGAGGGACAAGGAGGCTTCTTTCCTCTCTTCTGTGGTGAAGGGGGGGAGGGACTATAATTTTTTGTCAGAGAGGAGGCGACTCATCAGCAAATGTCTCTGCCAAAGAATCCGAGCCTACTTGGCTCCTCGTCTTTACTTTCCTCTTTGAAAGGGTCCTATTTCTCTACTTGAGCATCTAAATCTGTAGCGTTAACTTGTGCTCTTGCTCTACCCAGCTCTTTGACTCCAGAAAAAAATGCAGCCTAGCTGCCCCGAGTAGGTACTTGGTGTTGTCCCAGTTGCAGTGGAAGGCCATAATTTTCTCCTACAAGAGCCTCAGTTGAGGGGACTCTATCCCTCGGGTGGTTCACTATGTATAAATCCTATATATCGCATACATTCAAGGCCCATTTGTAAAACCCCTTATGTGTAATATGATACCCTTTTGTATGTGAAAAATGTGTAAAAAGGGAATTTAGAAAACTCCTTTTGCTGAACCCACATGCTATGCTTACATATTTATGAGTGATCCTCTACTTAGGGTGGAGTAGGAGGAGGGCATCTGCCCACAAAGGATCAATCGACATGGGAGCTTTCCCTTTTGTGTGGGACATGGCTACTTGCTTCTAGCTACTAGCATCTAGTGCAGGACTAGCATTTGGACCTTGGGCGAAAGACTGCACATCTATCTTGGTGATTGCTATTTTTCTTTGTGGATGATGGGTGCAGTGCAGTTCCAGCCATATCTGCAATTTGTTTCGGTTTGTCTTGCTACCATCTATTTATAGCCGAGTGCCAAGATGAGCTGTAGGTGCTCAATGTGTTGCATCCACAACTGGACCTACTCTTGTATGACGAGCGTGCAAAGCTCTATGACTGCATTGTCATCCAGGGGGATTGCCTCTTCAGTCAGGTTTTGGGTAGTACACAAAGTTTCCATCTCCTATTCCTTCTGCATCAATTTATTGTTGGCCTATGCTAGCTCTTGGGTGGCAAAGACGTTCTATTTGGTTAATGACTAGGTATTCCATGATGTACTAGGTAGAGAAGGGAGCCACCTTAACATTACTAGGAAGGGGAAGATATGGAAACTCGATTGGAATGGCCAATTGGGTGGGGAGCACCATCATGGAGAGCTTCGATTTCACCTCCTAGTCCATGTCCAGCTTTGATTGCATCTCCTAGTCCATGTCTAGCCTTGAGTGTCGCTTGTTGCTCATGGATGCCTCAATGATGGTCCCTTGTTGGGCCTTCTCCTTGAATAGTGACTTGATGTGCTGAGCCTGAAAAATCACCCCTATGGTGGTCTTCACAATTGCTATTATTAGGGAAGGGGGAATAAACATAAAGGCAATGAGCAAGGACAGAGAATTCTAAGGAATAGACAAAGGAATGGTTAGGTGGGAGGAGAGACAAGGCAGTCAAAACACAGGGAAGGGGTGCTAGCACCATCAATCTTGTTGAGGAAATTGAGGGAGGTGCATCAGAGAACATCACAATTTTGAGGCCAATCATCAAGTAGAAGGAGGTGATTGGCTTGAAGTCATTTGATCAGTAGAGGAATTGAAGCTGGGGGCCTGTCGAGACTACTGTCCTCCAGCTCGATGACTCTAGCAGTCTTTTTGGTGCACCTGGTCTTCTTCTCCAGTGTTCGCTTTGTTGTGGTGCTTTACAACCTTGGATGTCTCTGTTGGGTTGGCTTGCATTGCAACACCTATTGGTGAATTGAGAAGGTAAACAAGATTGAGTAGATTTGGCTAATGCAATTTTGAGAATGTGCCTACTCTACAAGGTATTTTGCCTCATTGAGGAAGAGCTCCAAGAATAGCCATGCCCATGCCA
This sequence comes from Dipteris shenzhenensis, assembly GCF_047967505.1. Classification (NCBI taxonomy): domain Eukaryota; kingdom Viridiplantae; phylum Streptophyta; class Polypodiopsida; order Gleicheniales; family Dipteridaceae; genus Dipteris; species Dipteris shenzhenensis. Next base: position 26,197,240 of record NC_141621.1, read on the forward strand.
TGTCTTCCTTTCCTCTACCTCATCAATCGTCTTGTTGCAGTAGCCAAGATGTTAGCATCTTTTTCTTTCAAACAAATCAATTAAAGAAAGAACCTAAAGAAGGGGATGAGAGTAGGGTTAGTGAGATTGCTGAGCAGGTGTTCTTGGATGGATTTCTTGCTAAACAGAATCTCCATATTATTGGCCTTGGCACTAGGGCAGCATATTTTTCCATCTTGAGGGAGATGAAGAACTGTGGTGACCAACTTCATATTGAGCATGTATTCCCCCACTACAAGACATGGCTCTCTTTCTGACATTGTCTACTGGTGCTTTGCAGGCACAAAAATTACCAATATGATTGGTGGGTGGGGAAGGTGTCGGTGTGGACAATGAAATTATAGTCCGTACGAGTGTAAATATGTACATCAATATAGGCATCAATTATACCAATGCCTATACCAATGCAGATACAACTGACAATGCTTCCACTGTCGTCGTCTGCTAATACCGATTCTGGGTTAAATGTTTCATAAAAACATTGTTATAGAATGTCGTCTCCAAGGGACCAAAAATAATTTTTGACCACAAGTTTGATCATTTGAAAGATAAAAAATATAAGAGTATGTACATCAAATGGAGAGCAAAACACTCATATACTGATGGTGAACTTAATATACAAATGTACAAAACATCACTATAAAAATGTGAGGGCCAAAGACAGGAAGTCTCATCCATGTCAAAACAATCAATCAGTAGCATTTACATCAATGGCTTTGTCTTGAGCCAAGTCTTGCACACCAAATAATTCTATCTCAAGATTTACATACAATTGATCACCTATATCATTATCCCCTATTGAATGTATAAGTAAGACTTGATCCTCTAGTTCACCCTATAGTTCTCCCTCCTCTTCCCCAAAGTTGTGATCCCCACTTCCTCCATTGGAGTGTCATTATTGTCACCTTCTTCCTGGCCCATATAGTCATCTTCATCCTCTTCCCTAGATCATCAGCATCATTATTTGGATCTTTTGCTAGCATTCGCATATCCACATTCCTATCTTCAAAAATATGTTTTCTTCGAGGAGCAACTTGGACCACATACCGCCATCTTGGATCCAAACAATCCAGATGAAAGACCACCTACGTTGAAGATGCAAATTAGATGCCATTAATTACATTAATTTATACTTAAGTAAATAAATAAATAAATAATATATATATATATATATATATATAAACATCTACCAATAATTATTTTGAAAACAAAGATATTAGATTTTAATCAATTCATTAGTATGAATCTATTCACAATGCTTTGGAAGAACAAAAGTATCACTTTCATTGGTCTAGGGTCTAGTGGAGTCAATGGCAAAGTAACCACTATTGTCTCTCCTGACTGTAGCATTGGGACCATTAGAGATAGTTTGAAACCATTTGAAAAATACTAAATCATCTAAATCAACTTCATAGATGTGACGTATGGTCCCACAATAATCTAACTACGAGGAGAGAAGATTAGTATCATAAGAATTTTCTCAGCTATCTTGTACAAAGTTAGCCATGACTCCACAATCATACATGACTCTCCTTGAATTGATACATTCCACACATAAATGCCGTCCATGTGACCATAATGCACTGTACCTTTTGTACTACAAAGAACATGATTAAAACAATGAGGATTTATTTTGTAGAAATTGTGATCATAAATACCCAAATTAAGTAGAACGGTAAGAAACTTACATGTGGCATATATCCAACTGCAAGCTCCCTCTCTCGATCGGTTACATCCTCTCCATCATCTCTGGCTTCAGGAAGAGCTTCTTGTAGCCAATCATGTGACATGTGTCTGGGAGAAGAGCAAGGTCCAGTGGATATGGCACCCTTCACTTGTGCATGACTCTAAATCTCGTCCTCTCATTAATTCTTTTTGCATTGGCCTCTTCATACCTCTCCACCCATCTTTGCATCTTGGGAGTATTGAGGATAGAAAACTTATTGAATTTATCTCTTTTCTCTTCGCTCATCTTTCTTTTAACCCCTTTACCTTGGGGAACCTCTACAACGACATGATCATTGTATCCATGGATGCAAGAGGCTCGGTGATGTATAGAAATGACTCTTGCACAAGCCATCCCTCCACCATGCTTGCTTTGGGTCTAGCACTTTGCCTTACAAATCCCTTCAAAGTTTTCATAAACCGTTCAAGGAAAAACATCCAACTACTCTGAACGGTTCCTGCAATGGTGACCTCATCAACTACGTGTATAAACAAGTGCACCTGAGTCATCATAATGCTTGAGGGAAAGTGCTTCTCAAGTAAGCATATATCTTCAATAGAGTCCACCTTAGCCCTCTTTTTGTGAGATCCACCTATTCCACATGCACCCGTAAGATTCAATATTTTATACCGATCATTTAAAATTGTATGAAATATAATGAAGATGATATAATAGTAAGCATTCCTGATAATGCCACTGATCTTATAGATAGTTTTTCTAACATTTCCTGTTAAGCATCCTCTCACTATAATTGGGAGGATAAACTACCAGGCAAGAAACAAAGGAGTTATAACAATGTATCCCAATCATATAGGTTACAGAAAGCATCACAATATTAGTTCTACTAAGCATTCAAGCTAACATGTAGAATACCTATCAAACGTGCCAATCATAGGACTTGAGGCCACTAAGCTTATTGTCATTTCTAAACTCTCCCCTAAGGCAACTCATGTGCCTTGTGGGTGTCCAAAAAGATGCAATGTCTGCCTTGACCTTTGCCTCCTCTACTTTGGAAAGTATCCATGGTGCCTTTGGGAGACCAATTGTAGGAGGATGCTCTTGGGTTCCTAAACCACACTCTTGAGATGTAGAACAATGCTCTTGGGTTCTATGCACACACTCTTGGGGCCACAAGTGAGGCATCCTACCCATCTTGTGCAAGTCTTCTTGCACTCCCCCTGTGTCTTTTTCACCAATCAAGTGTGCCCAAATAGAAGCCCCCACATTCTTGAAGATATGAATGGGATCCAAGAGATGATTGATTTGTAACTCATCCCAATATGGAAGCTCGTGTAAGATCGACAGTTGTTCCATACTAGAAGGAGGCTCCTTACTATTAGCTCTCCAATCACTTGCCTTCCTACAGACCGGTAGTGGATCAAGTTGACCTTCATGTGTAAGATGATCAAGCGGAAGGTATTGAGCCTGACCTTCATAAGCCATTTTCCTCATATGTTTTGAGTGTCGTGCGTTTAAACTAGGACCATGAATAGGACAAGAATTGTATCCTTGTGTTATAAGTCCTACATATATGCATGCACAAATAGGTTATTAGACATGCATGGATCACACCACAATAAAGCATAAAGGTACCAATAGGCATGCACAAGCACATATGTGTGCACTCCCTACATCTTGGATAGTCATGCATGGTCCAAATCAAAATTCTCTTGATGAAAATGTTTGCAGCCTGCCTTAGGGCTTTAGAGAGCTAGGCCTCTAGAAATATCAAAGACACACGCCCCTCTACAGGTCTGCAGCTCCTTGATCAAGGGTGCCGTGTACACGTCCATATTTTTTTCCTTGTACTTCCCTGGCAATGGTAGGGCAAGCATGAGGTGTCCCTTGTCTATTGCTAGCCATGGCCAAATATTGTAGTTCACCACAAGACTATGGACCATGTCGAGCAAGATGTCAAGCGTAACCCGAAAGGGTTCACGCCATCCATTGCATGCCCGAGACATAAATTGTGCAGCTCCCTCGCAAAGTCTGGCCACATGTTGTCTATGTGCTTCCAAGCAGCACAATTTGTAGGGATCCTCAAAGTTTCATCGGTGGACTGGTGTGTAGTATGATATGTCATCAGTTTTGCACAATGGACTTGCATATCCAAGAAACATTAAGAATGAGATACTAATCAAAAAAATTAGGAATGAGATACTAAGAACGAGGATCCAAACATTATTTGCACTAACCTCATAAGGGTTGAGACACTTGTGTCTAACCAGCCATACTTTGCCTGCAAATTCAAGATCAAGAGGCAAGCTCGTAGTTTTGTCATCTTTGCACCATCATACCAGCATGTTGATGCCAAATCTCGCATCACGATCTCATGCTCAGACATCTTTCCCCCATCTCCCATGGTGTTGCTAAAAATAGAATACATCATGTTTGCCATACCCTCGTCCTCCTCTAGAGGATCATTTGGCTTGAAGTGTTGTGGTGGTGCATGTGCTCCCTCAGTGCTGTCCTCATCCTATATAATGATACAAGGTTAGTGTGTGCAATACGCACGCAATATAAATATTAATGAATCACTCAAATATCATTGGTTTACCGATGATGCACTAGCATGAAGACCAATATCCTCTTCTGGTGGTACCTCTCCATACATTTGCAATTGGCGCGTGATAATACGGTGCTCATGACAAACCCCTCGCCTGCAATGCATGCAAGGACAAGGTAATCTCTCAGAAAGCCATTCTACACTCTCAGGAGATGCCCCCCCATCTGATGAGATGTTACTACTCATCCTCTCCACCTGAACACATCCAAAACCATCCCCCCTAGTCAAGTAGAACACCCAAAACTCAAAACCCAAAACCCCCTTAAACCCCTTAAAACCCCCACCCCCTAAACCCCCGTAAACCTCCCCTAAATCCCCTCAAACTCCCTTAAACCCCCCCAAACCCCTTAAACCCATCCAAATTCCCTAAACCCTCCCAAATCGCCCAAAACCCTAAATCTTAAACCCCCTTAAACCCTAACACCCCCTAAACCCCTCTAAACACCCCTTAAAGCTCCCCTAAATCCCCTCAAACACCCGTAAACCCCCCAAAAATCTTAAACCCTAAAACCCCAGAATCCCAAACCCTTGTTTCATCGGTATGAGTGTCGGTATGGGCATCAGTATACACGGATGCCTATATCGACTCTCATATCGATGCCTTTGCTATATACCAAGGCTGATACCAATGGCATCGGGGACAAAACCCATGCCTTCCCTTCCCGTGATGCCATTTGCGTTTTCATTTCTTACATTCTCCTTCCTTGCTTTTAGCTCCCGATCGCTCTCAAACCTTGCCTCCTCCCTCCTTCCTCCCCCGCCCACATCTCCATCCTCTTCTACATTCTCCCTCTCCACCTACAAGACTTGCAAGAGCTACCTTTGCACCTCAAGGTAGGAATTTCTCTCATCTACTTCTATTTCAAGTTTTTTTTATTTCTTTGTTTTCTTTCTCCCTCTCCTCTAGTTTCCCTCCCTTTCTCTTAAGTTTCTCTCCTCCTTTCCTTTTCTTTCTCTAAAGCAAAAAACAATACATGAAAAAAAATCTTGAAAGAGAGGAGTAGGGAAGCTCTACTTCTTATTTTCATGCTTTGTCCTTGTTTGGAGGCTTCTCTTTGTCTCCTCTCCATTCCTTTGGTATGTTGTTTCTCCGAACTCCTCCTTTCACTAACTAGTTTTTTAAAAAATGGTATGTTTCTTCTCTTTTATAGGGCAAAAAACATGAAACTTTGAGTGGAATCATCTATGGTCATGGTGGCTAAGACACGTACTTTCTATGTAAGAATGTGCTTTCTCTCTCTCTCTTATTTTTCTTTTCGTACATACATTGGCCTATTACTACCTGTAGTGATGGGCATAGGAACTCTCCACTCTTTTCCTACTCTTATTCTCTTCTTATGGATCTCTCCTCTCTTTCTCTTCTTCCTACTCTTGTTCTCTTCTTATTCCTAATCTCCTCTCTTTCTCTTCTTCTTTGTCTCCTCTCTTCCTACTCTTATTCCCTTCTTGTTCCTCTTTCTTTCCTACCTTTCTTTGAATTTTTCTCTTTTTGCCTCCCTCTTCTCTTTCCTCTCGTTCTCTCTTTCTCTCTTCTCTTCTTCTTTCTCTCCTCTCTTCCTACTCTTATTCCCTTCTTATTCTCTTCTTATTCCTACTCTCTTCTCTTTCTCTTCTTCTTTCTCTCCTCTCTTCCTACTCTTTTTCTCTCCTCTTTTAGTTTCTTTCTTTCCTCTCTTTTCCTCTCTTTCTCTCTTTTTTTTCTCTCTTTCTCTCTCCTCTTCTCTTCTTCCTTTTCTTGTTCTTCCTCTTTCTCTCTTCTTCTCTTTTCTCTATTTCTTTGCCTCGTTCTCTCTTCCCTCTCTTTCTCTCTTCCTCTCCACTCGTTTCCTCTCTTTCTCTCCTCTTCTTATTCCCTTATCTTCCTGTTTTCTCTTACTTTCTTTCTTCTTCCTTTTCTTTCTTTCTTATTTCTTCTACTACTTATTCTCTTCTTCTTTCTCTCGTCTCTTCCTACTCTTATTCTTTTCTTCTTCTCTTTCTCTCTTTCTCTTCTTCCTAATCTTAATCTCTTCTAATTCTTACTCTTATTCCTACTCCCCTCTCTTTTTCTTCTTCTTTCTCTCTTCTCTTCTCTTGTCTCTCTTTCTTTCGTCTTCCTCTCTCTTCTCTTTTCCCTCTTTTTGTCTCCTCTTTCTCTCCTCTATTTTCCTCTCTTTTTCCCTCTTCTCTTACTGTCTTTCTCCCCTCTCTTTTCATCTCTTTCTCTCTCTTTTTTGCTTTTTATCTCCTCTTTTCTCCTTCCTTTCCTTGCTCTTCCTTTCTCTCCTCCCTCTTATAGTTTCTCTATTTCTTTCCCTCGTTCTCTCTTCCCTCTTTTCCTCTCTTCTGCTCCACCTTTTTCCTCTCTTTGTTTCTCTCTTTCTCTCCTCTTCTTATTCTCTTATCTTCCTCTTTTCTCCTTCTTTGTTCCTTCTTCCTTTTCTTTCTTTCTCATTTCCTCTTCTACTTATTCCCTTCTTATTCTCTTCTTCTTTCTCTCCTCTCTTCCTACTCTTATTCTCTCCTCTCTTTCTCTTCTTCCTACTCTTATTCTCTTGTATCTCTCCTCTCTTCTCTTGTCTCTCTTTCTTTCGTCTTCCTCCCTCTTCTCTTTTCCCTCTTTTTCTCTCCTCTCTCTCTATTTTCTTTTCCTCTCTTATTTTTCTCTCTCCTCTTCTCTCCTGCCTTTTCTTGCTCTTCCTCTTCTCTTCTCCCTCTTCTCTCTTCTCTCTTCTCTATTTCTTTCCCTCATTCTCTCTCCCCTCTTTTCCTCTTTCTCTTTTCTCCTTCTTTCTTTTCATTCTTTCTACTTTCTTCTTCTACTTATTCCCTTCTTATTCTCTTCTTATTTCTCTCCTCTATTCTTCACTCTTTTCTTTGTTGCCTCCTTCCTTTTCTTTCTCTTTTCCTCCCTCTTCTCTTTTGCTATCTTTTCCTCCCTCCTCTCTTTTCTTTCTTTCCTCTTATTCTCGCTTTTCTTATCTCTCTTTCTTTCCTCTCCCTCCCTCTTCTCTTTTCCCTCTTTTTCTCTCCTCTTTCTCTCCTCTCTTTTCGTCTTTTTTCCCTCCTCTCTTATTTTATTTCTATCCTCTCTTTCTCTCTTTTTTTCTATCTTTCTCTCCTCTTCTCTAGACCTTCCTTTTCTTGCTCATCCGCTTTCTCTCCTTCCTCTTGTTCTTGCTTCCTTTTCTTTCCCTTCTCTTCCTCTTTTTTCCTTCTTTCTTTTATTTCTTTCTTTTTTCATCTTCTACTTATTCCCTTCTTATTCTCTTCTTCTTTCTCTCCTCTCTTTTTCTCTTACTTCTTTCTCTCGTCCTTCCTCTTCTTTCTCTTTTCCTCCCTCGTCCCTTTTTCTCTCTTTTCCTTCCTCTTCTTTTTTTGCTCTTTTTTTCCTCTTATTCACTCCTCTTGTCTCTCTTTCTTTCCTCTTCCTCCCTCTCCCTTTTCCCTCTTTTCCCCCTTTTTCTGCTTTCTCATCTTTCCTCATCTTTTTTCTTTACGTGTTTCCATGTTTCCACCAAGGACTTTTGTAGCAGTTAATAAAGTTATAAATCTTTCCTAGCACACTTTCTCCGGTAGTCAATGGCATGAGGCAATAGTGAAAGAAATATTACACAAAAGATTACTACCTCATAAAGTGTAAGGGAAAGATTTATAACTTCATAAATGGATACTTTTCTTTTTTGTTTTTCTCCCTCTCCTCTGTCTTGTTATCCTCCTCTTCTTTCACTCTTTTCTATTCTCCCTCTTCTTATCCTCTCCTTCTTGCCCTCTTATTCTTCTTTACCTCCTCTTTCTTTCTCCTTTTCTCTCTTGTTTCTCCTCCTTCTCCTCTTCTTTTCTTCCTACTTCTCTTTTGCTATCTTTTCCTCCCTCTTCTCTTTTGCTATCTTTTCCTCTCCTCTTCTCTTTTGCTATGTTTTCTTATTCTCTCCTCTTCCTCTTTTCTCCTTCTTCCTCCCTTGTTTCTTTTCTGTCTCTCCTTTCTTCTTGTACTTATTCCTTTCTTATTCTCTTCTTGTTTCTCTCCTCTCTTTTCTTTCTCTTTTTCTTTCTCTCATCCTTTCTTTTCTTTCTCTACTCCTCCCTCTCCTCTATTTCTCTCTTTTGATCCCTCTTCTCTCCTCTTCTTATTTTTCTCACTTTGCTTCTCTTCGCTTCTCTCCTCACTTTGCTTCTCTTTTGATTCAGTTTTCTCCTCCTATTTCTTTCACTTTGCTCCTCCTTCCTTTTCTTTCTGTTTTCCTCCCTCTCTCTTTTGCTCTCTTTTCCCTGTTTCTTTCCCTCGTTCTCTGTTCCCTCTCTTTCTCTCTTCCTCTCACCTCTGTTCCTCTCTTTCTCTCTCTTTCTCTCTACTTATTATTCTCTTCTATTCCTCTTTTCTCCTTCTATCTTCCTTCTTTCTTTTCTTCCTTTTTGCTTTCTTATCCATCCTTAGAGACAATGGTGGTCTCTTTTCAAAACATAGAAGAGTAAAATGTAAGTATCTATTTTTTTTCCACTTCTTATTGTAAGAAAACAATACAATGTCTGTGCTCAACAGATAACAGGATCTCGTATGCAAGAGAGAAAAGTAGATAGTATGGAGAATCAAAAATTTGATTACTGCAAAACTGATACAATAGATGGCACTGCCTCCCAGCCGTGCGCTCCTGTGTGAGAAGCTTCGATGGCATGCTGGAAACAGTAGAGGATGGAGGCTGGATGTTAAGGATTCAGGGTTGTTGTAGCCAGTGATGATGATGGGCTTCACGGGCTTGCTCTTATATAACCACAAGTCATAGTTGATTAGACCCAATTGGGAGACCGACCCAGTCGGCCCAAAACGGCCGACTAGAGGTCGGTCCCGAAATAGGCCACCGACCACACGTTAGAATTGTGCCGCAGAATAGAGCAACTCACCTACGGTTGCTGTTTGGCCCAGAGCCATCCGGGATCATATGGGGCTCCAAACAGGCCCCACAACCCGAGAGTGGGCTGTCTCGGGAAATGCTCCATCTACCCTCAGTGCAGTCAGTCATGGGATGCCTTGCTGCACTTGCATGTAGCCTAGTTGGTAGTGTGCCAACTCTATCTGAAGCCGTCCAGCCATCAGGCCACACATGGCCCCCATTTGGTGTCCAAACCAGGACCTACCGGATAACCGAGCTACTCAAATGCCTTCTCCTCATATGGGGGGCTTACAAGTAGAGTTAGCTAGTTCTTGCGTAGTTACACGAGAGTGGAGCATTAATATCTAACACTTATTCGATTTTGTGTTTATGTTGGTTTAATTATTTGTGTTTGTATTTGTCTAATCCCTTAAATTAGACATGTTGTCATGTCGCACATTTAGAGAGAGGACTCTGGGTGATGATGGGACTACTTGTAGGAGGAGAGCTCATGGGCTCTACTTTCTAGACAACTTTGATTCCACTCACTTGAAGGAAATATTGTGGCCTTCCTGACTTCAGATCCACGTGTGAGATTGATAGGTTATAGAGTTAAATCTAATGCTTGTAAAAGAAAAGTAAAGGGTCATACCAGGATATATGTCCATGATTTCTTTGCATAATCTTGTGAGCCAGGAAGATCATCCATGTCATCTTCTGCAATCATCTGTGCATCACCTTCATCTTTATCCTGGGATCCATCAAGATCTTCCACGTCATCATATCCAATCCTCACACTTTGCATGCAAGTCAATACCACCTAGGTTGAGGTGCATGCAAAGTATTATGTCCATTGGATATGCCTTGCATTGATGATCAAGCATTAAACACCGTTTTTACCTCAGTGTGACACACATTCGTTAAAAAAGAACCTCATAGGTGTGTTATCTGAACAAGTACTTATCAAATGGGCATGCCACATTACATGCAACTATTTACCACCTAGGTTGGGGTTCATTCAAAGTATTGTGCCCATTGGATATGCTTTGCATGGTCGATCACGCATTATATACCATTTCCCCCTAGTGTTATGCACAACCATCAAAAAACGCATTCCTAGGTGTGTTATGTGAACAAGTACTTATGGGATGGGTGCACCACTTTGCATGCAAGTAAATACCACCTAGTTTGAGGTGCATGCAAAGTATTGTGCCCATTGGATATGCTTTGCATTGTCAATCAAGCATTAAACACTGTTTTTGCCTCAGTGTGATGCACATCCGTTAAAAAACTTATCCAAACAAGTACTTATCCGATTGGCATGCCACATTGCATGCAAATCAAAACCAGCTAGTTTAAGGTGCATGCAAAGTATTGTGTCCATCGGATATGTTTTGTATGGTCGATCACGAGTTAAACATCGTTTTTTCCTTAGTGTCATGCACAACCATAAAAAAACACGGTCCTAGTTGTGTTATTAGAATAGGTACTTATCGGTTGGGGGCTCACTTTGCACGCAAGTTAATACCATTTAGGTTGAGATGTGTACAAAGTATTTTGTCCATTGGATATGATTTTCATGGTCGATCATGCATTTTATACCATTTTCCTCCTAGTGTTATGCACCACCATCAAAAAACGTGCTCCCAGGTGTGTTATCCGAACAAGTACTTATGGGATGCACGTGCCACTTTTCATGCAGGTCAATAGCACCTGGATAAAAGCAAATGCAAAGTATTGTGCCCATCGGATATGATTTGGATAGTCGACCAAGCATTAAACTCTGTTTTTGCCTTAGTGTCATGCACAAGCATTAAAAAAAACCTCCTAGGTTTGTTATCTGAATAATTACTTATCCGATGGGTGCACCACCTTGCATGCCACTCAATACCATCTAGGTTTAGGTGCATGTAGAGTATTATGACCATTGGATATGCTTTGCATGGTCGATCACGCATCATACGCCGGTTTTACCCTAGTGTTATGCACAATTGTCAAAAATGCGCTCCGAGGTGTGTTATGGGAACAAGGACTGGTGTGCCGCTAACATTATTTAAGTACTTTTAAATACTTGGGGTGGCGTTCCCGTAGCATGGAGATACTGCTCCTAAGTAATCAACCCCTGATCATAGAAGTGCCTCCATATATGTCCTTTGCGATGTCCATGATGGTAGGTTGTCTCAAACAGGAGTAGGGTACCTACCCATGATATCAAGTTGTAAGATGACACAATTTGCAGAGGGGTTAGCACAGAGAAACAACCTCCTAATAAACCATATAAACACAATATAATTTGAGATCGATACTTACAAACTGGGGCTTCCATGATGCAATACCCCCTGCTCCAAAATGCACGTTTGCATATTGCTCCATTTGGATCCTTCGTGCCTCCATGTGCTATAGACTAGGGTCCTCCTTCACTACCTTCATTGCTTTCTTCCACTCGCGCTTATGAGTGGTGTGGGGCTGGCCCCTTGGTGGTTGACCTCCCTCTCTCCTGGGAATCTCAGCTAGTGTCTGTCTCTTAAAGGTTTGTGAAAAGTATTGTGCTCATCAGTTAGGCTTTGCATGGTTGATCAAGCATTAAATACCGTTTTTGCCTCAATGTTATGCACATCGGTAAAAAAAGCACTCCTAGGTGTGTTATCGAAACAAGTACTTATTGGGTGGGTGTGTCACTTTTCATGCAACTCCATACCATCTAACTTGAGGTGCGTGCAAAGTATTATATCCATCGGATATGATTTGCATGGTTGATCACACATTATATACCATTTTCCTCCTAGTGTTATGCACCACCGTAAAAAAACGCGCTCCCAGGTGTGTTATCCTAGGAAGTACTTATAGGATGGGCATATCACTTTGCATGTAGGTCAATACTACCTAGGTAGAGACCTGTCCAAAGTATTATGCCCATCGGATATGATTTGCATGGTCGACCAAGTAGTAAATTCTGTTTTTGCCTTAGTGTCATAGACAAGCATCAAAAAACATTGTCCTAGGTGTGTTATTCCAACAAGTACTTATCGGATTGGTGTTTCACATTGCATGCAACTGAATGCCACCTAGGTTGAGGTTTGTGCAAAGTATTGTTCATATCGGATATGCTTTGCATGATCAAACACACATTATGCACCATTTTCCCCCTAGTGTTATGCACAACCGTCAAAAAATGTGCTCCCAGGTGTGTTATGCGAACAAGTACTTATGGGACGGGCGCACTACTTTGCATGAAAGTAAATACAACCTAGGTTGAGGCACATGCAAAGTATTGTGTCCATCAAATAGGCTTTGCATTGTCTATCAAGCATTAAACACCGTTTTTGCCTTAGTGTGATGCACATTCGTTTAAAAAAGAACTCCTAGGTGTGTTATCTAAACAAGTACTTATCAAATGGGTATACCACATTGCATGAAACTCAATACCACCTAGTTTGATGTGTGTGCAAAGTATTGTGCCCATCAGATATGCTTTGCATGGTCGATCATGCATTATACAACGTTTTTCCCCTAGGGTTATGCACAACCGTCAAAAAACACGCTCCCAGGTGTGTTATGCAAACAAGTACTTATGGGATGGGTGCGCCACTTTGCATGCAAGTAAATACCACCTAGATTGAGGTTCTTGCAAAGTATGGTTCCCATTGGAAAGGCTTTGCATTGTCGATCAGCATTAAATACCTTTTTTGCCTCAGTGTGATGCACATCTGTAAAAAAACACGCTCCTAAGTGTGTTATCTAAACAAGTACTTATCGGATGGGTGCGCCACATTGCATGCAACTCAATACTACCTAGGTTGAGGTCCATGCAAAGTATTTTGCCCGTTGGATATAATTTGTATGGTCGATCAAGAATTAAACATCGTTTTTGCCTTAGTGTCATGTACAACCATCAAAAAACACGGTCCTAGGTGTGTTATTCGAACAAGTACTTATTGGATGGGGGCCTCACTTTGCAAGCAATTCAATAGTATTTAGGTTGAGATGTGTGAAAAGTATAGTGTCTAGCAGATATGATTTGCATGGTCAATCACACATTATACACCATTTTCCTCCTAGTGTTATGCACCACTGTTAAAACATGCGCTCCCCGGTGTGTTATCCGAACAAGTATTTATGGGATGGGAGTGCCACTTTGCATGCAAGTCAATACCACCTGGGTAGAGGCCTATGCAAAGTATTGTGCCAGCGGATATGATTTGCATGGTCAACCAAGCATTAAACTCCGTTTTTGCCTTGGTATCATGCACAAGCATTTAAAAATACTATCCTAGGTATGTTATTCTAACAAGTACTTATCGAATTGGCATGCCACATTGCATGCAACTCAATTCCACCTAGGTTGAGGTGTGTGCAGAGTATTGTTTCCATCAGATATGCTTTGCATGGTCAATAATGCATTGTGCACCATTTTTCCCCTAGTGTTATGCACAGTTATCAAAAAACATGCACCCAGGTGTGTTATGCGAACAAATACTTATGGGATGGGTGCACTACTTTGCATGCAAAAAATACCACTTAGGTTGAGGTGCGTGCAAAGGATTATGCCCATCGGATAGGATTTCCATTGTCGACCAAGCATTAAACACCACCGTTCTTGCCTCATTGTGATGCACATCCATAAAAAACACACTCCTAGTTGTGTTATCCAAACAAGTTCTTATCAGATGACGCTGCATGCAACTCAATATCATGTAGGTTGAGGTGTGTGCAGAGTATTGTGCCCATGGGATAGCTATGCATGGTCGATCATGCATTATACACCATTTCCCCCCTAGTGTTATGCACAACCGTCAAAAAATGCACTCCCAGGTGTGTTATTTGAACAAGTACTTATGGGATGGGTGCACCACTTTTCATGCAACTCAATACTACCTAGGTTGAGGCACGTTTAGAGTATTGTGCCCATCCTATATGCTTTGCATGGTCGATCAAGCATTAAACACCGTTTTTGCCTCAGTGTGATGCACATCTATAAAAAAACACGCTCCTAAGTGTGTTATCCAAACACGTACTTATTGGATGGGCGCACCACATTGCATGCAACTCAATACTAAATTCTTTATAGTATCATTTATAATTCTAAACCGTATAATCACAAATTTAAATTAGGGATTCTATTAGCTAAATAATAAACATGAATCCATTATTGAAATCCCATATCCTTGTATCACCACCAAAATTTAATAAAATAAAATAAAATAAAAGTAAAATTAAAGAGAGTAATTTAATAAAAAGTTACAACTAATAGAAAAAATATTCAAAAGAGACTAATATTTTGTATAATTGTTCCACAAGAAAATGGCAACAGATTTCATTTCTGGGATGGAGGTGATATTATGTTGCCAAAGAGTAGTTGCATTTGCTACAATCCATGATAGTGATTCAAATTCTCTTTGTCACTTTCAAAGACTTGGCAAAGATAAGGTTGCAGTTATTGTATCAAATATTCTTAGTGCACATATTGAACTAAAGCATAAGTGTGGTCCAGATATGGAAGTACTTGGAGATGTTTTGCCTTATAATGTTTTCAATAAATCATTTATTGCACGGGATAGAGATGAGACTTATCCAACACATATCATCGGGAATACAAAGTGCAATTGTTTGGATTTTAGTGTGGGAGATATTTTGGAAATGATATCATTTGCAAATTATAAGAACATAGCGGAAGGTCAAGTTTTGGGGTTTGAACACTGGGATCAGTTGTCATTTGGAAGATGAGGATTGTGAAAGTTACTAATGATGGTATGGATGATAACGCAATGTCATTGGATGGTCCCTATTATGAGGAACGAAAAGATTTGAGATGGAGCATGCAATTTTTGAAGATTAAAAAGGGACATGTGGTCTTCAATGATAAAGCAATGTGAAGCATGCAATTTTTGAAGATTAAAAAGGGACATGTGAAGCAATGCCTGCTCTAAAGTGGATGAATTATTGCATATTGAGAAAGGCAATGGCATCAAAAGTGTTGTCTCTTCAAAATTAGATGAATTCAATGCAATCATCTATAGAAGTGACATCTTATCCAAGAGTGGATGAGTTTAGTGATACTGTGAAGGCAAAAGACTTCAGAAGTGATGTCTTATGTGGAGTCGATGAATTTATGCACGTTGTGAAAGATAAAGATATCATCGGTGAGTTAAATGGTACTGTGAAGGAAAAAGACTTCAGAAGCAATGTTTTATCCGGAGTCGATGAATTCACGCACGTCGAGAAAGATAAAGATATCATTGGTGTTGTCTCCTCAAACTTGGATGATTTCAATGCACTTAACTATAGAAGTGATATCTAAGTGGATCAGTTCATTAGTACCAATAAAGCAAAAGGTTTCAGAAGGGATGTCTTAGCTGGAGTGGATGAATTCATACACATTGTCAAGGAGCGCAAAGAGTTCAAAAGTGTTGGCTTATCAAACATGAACGACATGGATATTGACTCAAATGGTCTGAAGATTACTTCAAAAAAAAGAATGAAATCAACAAAGGACTATTCGGTATTTGACTTTGATATTGATAAGATAAATGATGCAATATCCCATGAAAACAAAAAAGGATGTACAGAAGAAACCAAACAAGGACTATTCGGTATTTGACTTTGATTGTAATAAGATGAAGGATGCAACATCCCATAAAAATAAAGTTACAAATAAATTTGACAGGGAGAAGTGTACAAATGTATAGAAGAAACAGACATAATATGCATGAAAAGAAAGTGAGTCCAGGCAAATTTAGAAAAGCAACCAAAGAGAATAAGAGTAATGAATGAAGACATTATGATAAAAGCAATGTGATGTACATGTTGCAAGTGAAGTTGTATGCATTCCATTAACTTACTTAACATCAAGGGATGTAGAGAACATGTGGCAAAGAAGAGGGAGCAAAAGAAATGAATACCTACTCACGAGGCTCTCTTGCTTTCTGGTAAATGACACGAAAAAGCCAAATTTCAAACAACAGATAAAGCCTCGTATAAATGGAAAAAGTATTTGCAATAATGCATATTGCATTACTATAGGATTATTACATGATACATACTAGGATTTGGCTAACAAAGCAAAGTATGGAGTAAAATTTAACATTCATGGAAACACAAGAAGGCCCAAAACAAGAGCCTCAACGGTCTTGGCAATAGGAATTTTAAAAGCCTCCATTCATGAAAATGCTTTACCTCAACCCCATCTATCTAAAATGCATCTTCTGATAGGTTTGACAAAAAAATAAGTGTTTAAGTCTATTGAAGAAACACAGAGGCAAAGAGAGCATGCTCCGACATCTTTTCACAATTTGTATACTCTTTGGAAGAAGAGCTTTGCACATGTTAAAATCCCAAAAAGGCAAAAAATGTCAAAGTGCATTGATTGTGATGATCTAAAGCGAGCACTTGAGAGTGCAACGTCTCCAGAACAACGTCTCCAGAACAAAGAGAATCATACAAACAAAAAAGAGAATTTCATCATGGATTGGTTTGGCATTCTAGACTAAAATATGCATTTTGGAAGGAGCAAGCTATTTCTCATCCAAATGACTACATGTGCGTTATTGTAGATGGTATGGATAAGAACACAACAATATTACCTCGATTCATTAATATTCCACCTAAGCTAGAAGGAAAATACTTTTTGAAGACACATCTATGTGGAGTGTTAGTGCATGGATTTAAGTTTTTTGCAGACATATGGATTGATTCCTTGCATCTACATGATAGCAATCAAGTTATAACATCAGTTATGAAGGCAATTCATAGTATACATGCAAAAAAAGTTCAAACTATTGCAAACAAGAGAATAAGAATGTACTCTTTCATTTTGTTCAATGCTAATCGCTCATTAAATATTCAATGAGATTGAAGTTGGGTTTTTGTTGGTTGGACACACACACGAGGATATCAATCAGGTTTTTAGCACAGTCTCGAGAGCTAAAACACAAGGACATGGAGACGATGGATGACTTGATAAGAAAATGTGGGAGGCAAGTTGGTGGCCACAAGGAATGTATAGTATGCTCCATGGTTGAAAGGATGTACGATTGGAAGAGCTTTATTCTACCTTTCACACAAAAAGGTGGTGATGCCCTGATTGGTCATAGCACTCCCCACTAGTTTTGCTTTTTCTTAAAGGATGAAAAACCAGTGATGCAGTGGCAACACTATTATCATGATACAACATGGGAACCCGAAGAACCTTACTGTCTCTTTACTTCATTCTCGAGCAAAGAAATTCATCCAGTATGGGCTCCTATAAAAGAATTTAGCAAGAAATCTAAAGGTGAAATATAAGGATTAAAATATTTTATTACATACAAAGAGGAAATGCTTCATAGATTTCTTGATTGGAAGCCCTCTTGGAAGGAACACACTGCTATTGTAATTAAATGACCTATCAATTCATAAAGGACCTTGAGAAAATGTGAGCAGATGATGCTAAGGCAAAACGGCCTTTATTTTCACCAAATGTTGGTAACGACTTGCACCCATCATTTGATGTCTTTGAAAATGAGTTTGATTCGCTACTCCCACATCCATATTGTGGACCGAGGAAGAGGGAGCTTATGCCAGAAGTAGACATAGACATCCCCACTGTTTCGTTGCAGTTTGACCATCGGACGATGAGCATGAGAATGTTAAGTTCTAGGTTGTAAAAGTCGTGGATGTGAACATGAATGATGAGCAAAAAGTTGCAACATTTATAGCACTATGGTATGAGCCAAGGGGTAGGAAGGAGAACAAGGATAACTATACACTGTATATTGGCTATTTGAAAAAGGAATGGGTCCCAAACCATGAAGTGGTTTTAGAGCTTTCCATAGAGACAGTCGTAGCATCCTGGAAATCAAGGACAGAGAAAACAAGGAAGCACATGGGATATGATGTAGAAGAAAAAATAAGGATACCGCTACCCATTATTTCGCACATTATAGAGTTTTTGAAGATGCTCACTAAGGAGAAAGTAAAAGGAGATAGCGCAAATGAAGAATGCCCATGACAATACCATTCAAGCATCAATAAAGACTCGAGATGATGGTCTTCAGAAGATATTGAATGAGGATGGCATCCAAGAAACAAGTGACAATGAATCAGACATTCAAACAAACAAGTTGCCCATTTGTACTTAACACATTTGTGAAGGCAAAATTGAGTTATTGAAAAGGCTAAGTATCAGACTCCTTGGTATAAAGACTCATGGAGAGCAATATTTCTTGTAAACATATGACAATGTAAAATTGCAAGCATAGCTATTACTATTTTCGAAGCACATTTAAGGAGTCTTCCATGCCTCTTGTCTATTTTAACCTTTAAATTTCTTGGGACTTCAAGAGTGTTATCGTTTTATACATCAAATTTTAAGTGCATTCTTTTGGATTAAATTATATTAATAAGTCTTTAATTTGAAAGTGATTTTTTTAAAACATGAATAGGATTGTTAAAAACAAGAAGTACAAAAGTAGGATTTAATCGAAGTTTTTGAATTAGTAGTGCACCATTATAGAGACAGATTGTGAAATTTATTACGTGGAAATGATAGTGCCAAAAAGTGAACTTTTGATTCTTGAATGAGATTTTCATAAAGTAAACTTTTCATTTGGGAAGGATTTTTGGGATTAGTCCAAGAGTAGACATATGAGTCCAAAATAAATGAGATAAGTATTTGTTAAAGGATCCGATAAAAAGAGATGGCTACTATCATATAAGAGCACCCATCCAAGGGAGCTTGTAGGTCACGTGGTTCAATCCATCCCAAAATATGTGCTTCACAATTTCATGGGCCAGTTGGTAGGATAAGCAGTTCAGGACGTGCCTTGCTAATTTTCCTTGTGACACTATTGTATCTATCATAGATTTTGCAAAAAATTATTCATTTCAAGAACAAGATGAGATACAAAGTGCTCATTGGTACAACAAGCATATAACAATTCTTGCGCATATCACGTACAATCATTTGCTTGATTCTTTCACGCCTGATGCCAATCTACTTATTGAATCACAAAAGTCCAGGTCAATACAACGCATGTACCATTTCTACATTTCATATGATAGGGAACATGACACCTTATTTGATGCCAATTCCCCACTCCTTCAAAATTTTGGAATCTGAATGTCTACGTCTGCAGTCATGCCATCTCTCCTACATAACATTCATTGGAAACACTCGCTTCTGGCGTTGCTTGCACTGTTGCTCTAGGAAATGGTTTTTGTAGCTAGGAGCTAGGATACACATGGTTGGACGACTGATACTCCAATTCGCCTTCACTGTTCACCTCCTCTTTGTATAGGAAATTGTGAAGAAAAAAATAGCACATACGATTAACAAATTATTGTTGGTTGTAGTCAGAACACAATTACCATAGGGACATCATAATACTATCTCATAAAACATTGATCTTTGGAAAGACTTGGGAGATTCCCAAATTCTCCAATATAGTGTTTACCCAGCAAATAGAGCACCAAGTCCAAAAATTGCAGGCGGACCTTCAAATAGCCTTTGCTTCTTCTCCTTTGGTACAAGATCAGGATTACATGCACCACAGGCTACAAGAAACGTTGTCTCGAGCTTTCACCCTTTGAATCTCAGCATGTACTGTTCTTGACACGTACACTTATTTCCTGCACATACTCACGGCTGCACTACTCCCCAACAATATAGATTTTGCAAACACACTCACTTTGCACAACCAGAATGATGCCTTTCATCACTCCACCACTGTAGAAGCACATCCACTCCTAGTCATGTCGACGATGACTTAGTTTTGGAAGAGGATATGGATATCTTGACCCTTTGCTACCACCCGATTGTATACAATTTTATGGCATTGTGCACAATGCTCAACGACTCCACAAATTATCTTATGACTACGCCATTACTCGAGCCACTCAAGCCTAACACCCTCCTTCCTTGCAATCCTGAACTAATTCAGCGAAGTCTAGAATGGATGCAAGCATGCGGTTCCAATGAAGCAAAATTATTTTTCCATTGCTTGTTTAGGGAAGCAAGCGAGTGGTATCCACCAACCGGCATCGATTTTCTGTACAATAATATCATGAATGCTCTACAAAATATGCTTTAGATTGGCAGTTTGATGACTCGCACATAGCCTACCCCATTGAAGTCCAGGACCAAGATATGGACTTGGCTTGGAATCTTTTTTCTTCCATGCCACCTCCACCTTCTCCCTCACATCCATACACAGTACCGGGCACAAGCCCAAGCTCCACCATCATAGGCACTCATGCAAGCACAAGTACCACCACTTAGCCTTCCACTTCACAGCATGAAGCAGGGTACACGTAGGGGCCGCCTATTGATGGAGAAAGACATGAAGACATGGGTACTAAGCACCGGTATAATGTTCTCAAACCCATTCTCTTCTCAGATATTGAAGGGCACTATGAAGAAGAACCAGAAGAAGAAGTCACACAATAGCCACTAGAAGAGTAGAACTAGCCATAAGACTCCACACTTGACCTTGAGACATGGTATGAGGCCATCAATTCCTTTCAATTGGTTGAGGATGTAATGGATGTTAACAGATGGAAAGGGAAGCTAAAGAGCTTTCATCTTTCCCAAAAAGACATCATGGAGGTGAGGGCCCTAACAAAACTCATTCAATGTAGCTTCCACAAGTGGTGGTGAGAACATGCTAAGCATACTTGGGGAGGCTACACCTGGCTAGATTATAAGCTAGTGCCCCAAGAAGATACTGATGCTGAAGTCCAACCTCAATGGGGAATGCAATTTTTAAAGCATGAAACTTTTTGTACAACATATTGTTGTGGGGGGCTTGAATAGCAAATTGAGGGCCCACATTTATACCCCTATACCACCGCTGGAGTTGGCCCGATTTGAAAAGATGCATGCTATAGATCCAAATATTGCATACAATTTTCCGCAGTTTAATTTTCATGTAGTTGGCTCTTCCCTAGCTCTCGTCACCCAGATGGAAGAGTTCAACTCAACATTTGCATCAATATCAGATCTAGACGTTGTCTCCAATATGCTTTTTTTTTTGTCTATTGATCATTCTACTCAGGGATTTGCTAGCCCAAGCCTTTCCAATAGAGGAGCACCACCGGCTGTTGCAAGCAAATATCATCTTCAATTTGAATGATGGCCCTTCATTCCCTCAAGTCATGCGTCTCTACATACATATCTAAAATCTTCATGGACCATACAAACATTTAAAGATATGTTTGAGACACATTTTTGGAAGCCTCTCCATCCCTTTTGCTGCATCTCCCATAGGACGTTCCACCACTAATGCATCATGAAAAATGCCCTCAAGTCCGACATCATGTCATGGAACACAATCCACAGATGGATTGTAAATAGGAAGGGGGGCATGTTAATGAATCTGGCCTATCAAAACCATATGGCTTTTGAGCCACAAATGGCTCCGTTTCGAAGTAGTCATGTTGGGATCAGCCAAATTGGCTAGGATAACACAAGAGCCATTTGGAAATAAAGGAGTGTGGAAAGGATTAGCATATGCCTTGGCACTAGATGGGCTCAATGGTTGTTATAAGAGAGAGAGAGAGAGAGAGAGAGAGAGAGAGAGAGAGAGAGAGAGGTATATATGGAATGGGGTTGGCCCTCCCTTCAAAAACTGACTTGTATAAAAGGCTAAATGTTTGACCTTGTTCTTCATTGTGTACTTTCAAGAAATGGAATTGAAGCTCTACTTTCTCTCACTCACTTGCATTGAGTTTCCTTGTTCTTCCTTCTGAGTTGGCTTGTGATTGCCATGTCCATTTACTCCCATCATGCTCTCTTCTAGTCTTCATAAGATATCAATTGTCTCGTGACATTCTCTTGTATGGAAGGCATGTGTCACCATCTCTTGACAGATCTTCTTGTATCAGCTGCATGTGTCACAGCTTCACCTTAGAAACTCATAGCTTATCTATGTGATGAGCCTATTATTTTATGCAGTCCATCATGACTTGTGTGGAACCATATCTCAACCTGTGTGGTCTCGTCTTGTGTGGCAATATCTCTTGACCTTTGTGGTCTCGACGTATGTGGCATATCTCGCCTTGTGTGGTCTCGGCTTGTGTGGCATTATATCTCGACCTTTGTCATCTCGGCCCGTGTGGTCTGTAATAGTATAGTTGATAATCTTATTTTGTATTTTCTGCAACAATCCTGGTGGGACTGAGCATATCATATTAGAACTTCTAGTATAGTTTGTTTTTCTCGGAGTAGCAAATTCTCATCATGTGTGGCTCTGATGGCTCTACAATGTTACATCCATTGTTTATTAATTTGATTTTATATTTAAAGCGTATTTCTACACCAATACGGTATATTATATGTATACCACCTTTACAAGATAATTGGTCTATCTATTAATGTTCAACTAGTTGGCATTTTCATTAAACTTTGGTTTTTAAAGTTTGATTTATAAATTGCATTGGGAGTGTATTCAGGATTTTTGGACTTTTCTTTAGTCTAGTTTTGAAATTGGACTCTAGACAAGTCCAAAAATTTTTAATACAGTGTTTATTGTGGCATAGGGCCAAAATAAGGCCTAAGGCAGTAGCCATTAGCTAGCTTTTTTAAAAGTTCGCCTTGAAGCATGCTATGTAAAAATATGCCATCATTGTAACAATCACAAGCCAATATGGGCCGGCCCACTAGAACTTAAGTTTACTGGGATGGGCACCTGTCTAAATACGAATAACAATATTGCATCCTTTTCTTTGAAGATTTGGTTCTTCGCATGCAATTAGTCCATTTCTTTTGGTGGCACTCCACTATATCAAAAGTGTGGGCAAAAACAAATTAGGTATTGTCAAGTTGTTGTTGCAGTTGGTCAATGTGGTGTGTGAAGGACAAATTAATGTAATGGGGTGTACCAAGGGGTACACGGTTTGTGTGAGTTTGTGTGTCCCCACATGGTGGTTAGTGTGACCAACTTAGGTGGTAGAAGGTTTTATTAGGTGTGATTGAGAGATTCATGGGCTTGATTGAGAGATCAGTGGAGTGATTTGTGGATCTGGAGATGCTCTTCTTTGGGGCACATGCATTGTATCAGTTGCCCTTATAAGGGCCTCTCCTCTCTTGAATAAACTACTCTATTTGTTCCATTTGTTGATTCCTTCATGCTATTCCATCATATGGTATCAGAGCCACGTCCACCCTCCTTGAGCCCTCTTTGAGTGCCATGTAATCACCTTCCCCAAATGGAGCTTTTCTTCATTTTCTTCCCACAGACTTTTCTTAAGCTTGTTCTCTCCATTCTTTGAGCCATTTCCCCTGTCCTCTAAGCTAAAGTATCCTTGCATTGGGGCGAATCCTTGGCTAGGAGGAAGTACACAATGGTCGCATCTGTTGCTTGTGTCGACATGCTTTCTAGCCACTAAAGATTCACGTAATTCTCCCTGTAGGAGCCACCATTCATAAAATGGCTCTAGCTAGTGTTGGGCAACGCTACAAGGAGCATGCTGATGAAGTCTGGTCCAATATACGAGGAGAAAAGGTAGAAAAACGAGTCAAAAATGGCACTATTTTCACTGATGTTCTGACGTGGCATTGCACAATTCTTCTCTAGAGGATCTTCTCTGGTAAAAGAGCTTCATTTCATTGTAAAAGACCCTTCATTGCTTGCTTCTACAGCTTTAATTGCACCCTCCAACTTCAGACTATTCAATTTGGGGGTAACAGTGATATTTTCTTCTAATGTGAACCATTGAATATGGTTAAGTGCTAGAAAGTTTCATTATTATCTTAGTTATCTTTGGGCTTTTGGTTGTTTGACCATTGGAAGTGATCTAAGGCATTTTTTAGTTTGATCTTTGGAGCATTGTCCTGTAGTTTGATAGTTTTGCTAAATGCATTTATGATATATTTTGAATTGAATGCTATCTTTATAAGGGACTAGACACTGCCACATCAGTGGTAAGACCTTCCCTATGGCCTCCAAAACCAAGATAGATAAGTTTGAGGGAGAGGGTTTTCATACTTGGCAAACCAAACTGAAATTTATTCTCATGAAAAAGGGGATCTGGAATGTGGCTAATGGAAAAGAAAAGAAACCAACCACTAGGGAAGGAGAAGCTCTATGGCTCCCTAAGGATGAAAAGGAACTAGCCATAATTGCTCTTGGATTGAGTGATTCTTTTATCCACCACATTGATGGCTGTGAGACTACTCAAGCTGCATGGAGTCATCTTGAGCTTGTCTTTGGAGCATAGGGGAAGTGTTCCAAGTTTAGCTTGCTCATCAAATTCTTTGATCTAAAAATGGATAGATGAGAATCCATCTCTTCACATTTAAACTCCATGAAGAGCATACTGACTCAGTTAGCTAGCATCAAGAGATTAGTTTGGTGGAAATTGAGGCATCCCTCTTGGAAAAGGAAAGGAAAATCAAACAGAGGAATGACTACAAAGAACATGGGGCATATTTGGCCAAAAGCAACTTCAAGGTATCCACTAGTAAGAGCAAGATGAATTGCAACTTTTGTGGAAAACCTGGACATTTCGAGAAAGAGTGCTATGCAAAGAAGAAATGTTCAGCAAACCTTATGGAAGAAGCAGAGAAAGAAGAAGAAGAACAACCAGAGGATGTTAAAACTCTCTCTGCTTTCACCACCCAAGTCAATCTTGACAAGTGTGATGACCCATATGTTTTCTTATAAGTTGTTTGTGTGTGTGGTCAATAAGGTTCTCTGCCATGGGATGCCCCCCTTAAATGATTATTAGTCCTTTGTTTGAGTTTTTTTACCTTGTTGAACCCATGGGTATTTCCATACATAGTCATTGTCCAATCCTCCAATTGTAAACCAAGAGTCCTAGGACTGAGTCATAGGTTGGGGGCATGTGTGTTGCCACATGATGGTGGGCAAGCCATGGAGCATCCCATGTACTACTGCTGAGGGGTGAGGTCATCAATTTGTGGGGGGGTATGAATGACAAATTGATGTAATGGGGTGTACCAAGGGGTACAAGGTTTGTGTGAGTTTTTGTGTCACCACATGGTGGTTAGTGTGACCAGGTTAGGTGGTAGAAGGTTCTATTAGGTGTGATTGAGAGATTCATGGGCTTGATTGAGAGATCAATGGAGTGATTTGTGGATCTGGAGATGCTCTCCTTTAGGGCACATGCATTGTATCAGTTGCCCTTATAAGGGCCTCTCCTCTCTTGAATAAACTACTCTATTTGTTCCATTTGTTGAATCCTTCATGTTGTTCCATCAGTGTGTGAGCATGAATTCTTCCGAGCTCAGCCACTTCGTGACTACAATCGAGAGACTTAGCACAAAATACTCCATAGGCACCACTACTTCAATTCCATATACATTCTGGAAAGGGGTGATGTGGTTTGCTACCTTATAAGCTATACCAAAAGCCCTAACATGCAATACAACTTTTAGTCCCAATCCATTCGATTCTCATTGATGATTTTATTCAGGATCTTTGTGATGATCTTGTTAGACAATTTTGCTTGGCCATTTTCTTGTATATAATAGATGGTGGACATCTTATGGATAATTAGTGTCTTCCCTTCTTCATCATGTCATTAATGAAGTGGCCACCTTGGTCGCTGACTATCTCAATTGGATAGCCAAATTGTGTGATGATCTACTCACAGATGAACTTCGTAGAGGCAGTCAAGGTAGTCAAATTGTCTTTTAGAGGTCATCCCTCCACCCACCTAATTCAGTAGTCTATCACCATCAAGACGTATTTGTTACCGGACAAGTGAATAGCTTGCTTGATCAGATCAACGAAATCAAGGCCCCACTTTTGGAATGGCTCCAGAGGGAGAACTAGTTTATGTAGCATGTGAGGGTTGTCCCAACCTCTAGCGTGCATTGTCTTGCTTGGAAAAAGAGAAGGCATCACCAATGATCATAGGCCACCATAGGATAGCATGAAGTTTGAACAAGTGGTATCTCTAGCAAAATTACCTCCAGCTAGATCTTGGTGGGGTTCTTGCAGGACTGGTTGTTCTTCATGCAATGGAATGCATCTAAGAAGCACCTTGTCTAGTCCAAGGTGGTACAAGGAGTCATGGATGATCTCAAAAAATGCGCTCTATAGAGTGATTCAATTGTGCCTATGTTGAGGCAGGTGATGTCCTAGCATACTAGTTGATAGGTACCAATACATGTCATCATACCAAGTCAATACAATAGTGGGATGTCATCTTGTGCTTCTTCTTGGTCCTACAGCAGCAATTGTGCTCTGTCTGACACATTGGCTAGCGTGAAACCCTAGATTGCTATCTAGAATGGGTCTGCATTTGGGAAGTCATCAACAAAGAGGTCGGGGTTCTTGCTGACATCCAGCCAGGACATTAGCAACCGTGTTCAAACTACCCAGAGTATGAACAATAGTGAAGTCAAACTCTTGAAATAACAACATCCAATGAGCAAGTTTACCTACCAATTTAGGCTTGTTGATGAGAAAGGGAAGTGCCGAATGATACACATGAAATATGAAGGGTCTTCGAGCAACTAGTGCTGGAACATGTTGATGGAATGATTCATTCCTAGCACCTCCTTCTTCATCATCGAATAATTGTTATCGCACTTCAACATTTGGTGGCTTGCATAGTAAACTGAATGGTATCAATTCTTCATCCTTTCCTACATACCATGCCAATTGCTACGGTGGAGGTGTTGACGAACATGGAAGGGAAGCTTCCAATTGAGCGATTGGATAACCATGGCTTTGGCCAACATTAGCTTGAGAAATGAAAAATCCCCATCACATCGTCCCTCAGCAAAGAGGAAAATAGAAATGTGCTTACGAAAGGGGATTTTGAAAAAATTCATAAGTTTGTAATGAAAAAGGGAACATTTTACATCCTTATGTGATGAGTAGCATTTTCATGTACTAAAAACCCCCAAGCTAGTAAATGATAAGTTCAATGCCACTTTTTTGCCTTTTAGAATAATGGCACTTTTGTATGATAAAATTTTTAGAATAATGGCACTTTTAATGGCAATTTAGAATAATGGCACTTTTAGAATAATTTAGAATAATGATACATGGCACTTTTATTGATGCCATTTACGGCATCAGAAATAGCAACTTGTATTTGACTTTTTTTGCCATTTAAAATTGCATAAATGATAGTTTATGCCAATTATAACATAAGACAAGCCTACGACATTCTCACTTTTTGTCATAAGAATGGAAACCCACACGTAAAGTTTTGCCATATTAAACACTAAATTATAACTTTAAGTCATACATTTGTCATTTCTTTCACATTTAATCTCAAACATGGTGCCATTTTGATTAAGTTTTGTGTCATTTTTGGTTGCCATTTCTAAAAAAATAATGCATGTGAAAATGGTGACACGAAAGTGCCATTTCATAATGTAGGAATGGTACTTTACGTTGTGGCATTCTGAAAATCCATAGGAAGCATAGGTAAGAGAAATTTAATCAAATGTTAGGTTAGCACTACCTTTGAGAAACCCTTCGACCCACACAAACATTAGACCCCTACACCAAGATTGCCTTAGAGAAATCAACAAATGTGCTTGGGATGTATGTGCTAACCTCATAGAAGGTCATTGCAATCATGTCAGATGGAGTAAATAAATAACAAGAAAGCCTTTGAGAAATCGGAAAGATAGGCTTAGGGTTTCCCTATGATGTAAGGGCTGACCTCATAGAAGGCCATTGCAATCATTAGACCCACATACCACCTTTGACAGAAATCGATAGATGTGCTTGGGTTGGGCCCGATGATGTAAGGACTCACCTCATAGAAGGCCACTGCAATCATATAAGATGGGGTAAATAAAAACCTTGATCTCCCCATTGATTAATTGGGGATGGTGACCCTACCATTGTTACCCACTCATGGGACTTCGTCGTAGTGTAAGTTTCCAAGTGTAAGACGTCACAATTAGACATCGTTACTCAAAGTGCAAATTTGCTAAGTGAAACATATCCATGAACGTTGCCATAGTTCCAAAAAAAGTTACAGAGATCCCCAGAAAAACCTCTAGTTTTATTTAAGTCAAATTTAGTGAAAGGCCCAACGGAGGCAATTCCATAAAAGAACAATTACAACTTGCAAGCGCAAGTGTTTCGCTTTGGAATTTTCTAATGCAAGCCTTGTGCGAAACTGTGAGGGCTCATTTCGAACGTATACATCCCCGCTAGCATCGAGAAGAGAAGATTCAAGCATGATTCGAGGATCGGAGGGCGACGACGGTTTGATGCATGGGAGGGTGACGATTCCTTGAAAGGGACCATGGGCCGTGACATGGTTGCTCGCCCCACGGTTTGATGCGTGGGAGGGCAAGGATTCCTTGGATGGGACCATGGACGGTTTGATGCATGGGACCATGGGCGATTCCTTGCATGGGACGGTTGGTCGTCAAATGGAGTTGCCCATTTGAAGCAAAAGGCCGTCTTAGAGCGAGTTCCCACGCATAGCAAATTCAGGATATTTGCTGGGATTTGCCATCAAGGCAAACATTCCCACTTGAAGCCCCTAAATTTTCGTTGCCAAACCTGGCATTCTTTGGCCCCGTTGGAGACGGATTCAAGGGCTGTCCACCCGGGCAAATCGGGGCCAAGGCTAATTGAAGCTCCCTTATTCGCTCTTTGTCTTCTAAAAGTTGAAACATTTTTGAAATTTATGCCTGCCAACACTCACGCTACGCTTGGATTTGCCAAACGCGCTCTTACAAAAAGTCAACTCCGCTTGGGACGGAGGTGTCGCTGTGACATCTTAAAACAGTCAACTCGCCTTGGGAGGAGTTTGGGTGCCAGCTTCCCAAATTTGAGTTTAAGTGCGAAGCCATTGAGCTCTCAAGCTCGCAAGCTATGGCCAAGACTGCTTCCGGGCTCCCCCTGCTTCTTCCTTGTTTCCTCATCCCAACGTTAACCATTTCCTGCACAGAAATCATAGCCATAGATCGCATGGCGCAATCAGATAAATCATAATAACGACTCCGACTGTGGCCGCCGCGCAGCCGCAGCAGCAGCAGCATCATCGGCAGGAGGTGCAACAGCCGAGCAATCACTGCAACATCATCGCGATCTGCCATAGATCGCATGGCACAATCTAATTACAACACCTGCGCTGACCATGAGGAGCAAGACGTAGCCGCACAGCAACAGTACAATGAGCATGAGCAGCGGCAGGCGCACCAAAGTCACCACTCCGTTGCTTTTCTCAAGCTCTTCTCCTTCGCTGACCCCCTCGATGTGCTCTTCATGCTCCTTGGCACCATCGGCAGCGTCGCCAACGGCATCATTAGGCCCTCCATCGCCCTCCTCTTGGGGCAGCTCATCGATGCTTTTGGGCAGAACGCGCGCGCAACCGTGTTGCCCGAAGTCTCCAAGGTTGCCGACTGTTCTTCTTCTCCTAAAGACGACATTGCTCTTTTCGATTTTTTATTCTGAATTTGCTACAGCTTTCCCTCACAAAATGCCTATGCTGTATTGTGCCATTCCTGTGCAATATAGGCATGTGGGTAGTCACAATTGCCATTGCATTTCATATTGACGAATTTTCAAGCTTTGGTTGCCAGTCATGCTTCATCAGCTTACGGACAGTTTGGTCACCCCATGTTGCGCAGGTCTCTCTGCGCTTCATTTACGTGGGAATCGGAGCTTTGGTTGCATCATTTTCACGTATTTTCTCTCAGCTTTGTTTTTTTTCTTGTCGACATTACTTGATTCTATGTTTTTTATATTTTTCATCTGATCACTGCTACGTATCCTACAGAGCTTGCTTTCTGGATGGCAACGGGAGAGCGGCAGGCAGCACGCATTCGAGGGCTTTATTTGAAAGCGATTCTAAGACAAGATGTGGCTTTTTTTGATAAGGAATCGTCTACCGGAGAGGTTCTAGGTAGAATGTCTGGGGATACGTTTCTTATTCAAGAAGCAATGGGAGAAAAGGTGAGTAGGACATTCAAACATATACTACTCACTCCTTAGAAGCCCGCTTAGATCAGCTAGATCTGGGCAACTAGTCGCACGGTAGTACTAATTAGATCGTTTGATAAGCAAGATCTAAAGCTGATCGTTCATATCGATCTCAGCTTCAATGCCCGCAAGTGATATTCACCTCTTTACGAGACGTAAGCTGGTACACTTGACTGTCGAAAGGCTATGCTTCTGCGTGCAAGCCTCATGTCAACGTTTTCGGGATGAAAGAATAAAATCAAGAAAGGGCGTTATCGTTTATTCTCCTAATCACGGACCAATATACCAAGATTAGCTCTTGAGTTTCCTGTGCCAGAAAATTCACTGTAGCATGTGGAATTGGTTCCTGCACAGATGATGAAATTGGAGTTGTTCTTTACTGCAGGATTTCCTTTTATGGTTATGTCTAACGTGGGCTCTTTGCAGGTGTCACAATTCTTACAGCTCTCTTCAACGTTTGTTGGGGGCTTTGTTGTGGCCTTTGTGAAAGGATGGAAACTCACGCTTCTGATGCTCGTAGCAGTTCCATTCATTGTGTTGGCTGGTGCAGCAATGACTCTTATCATATCTAAGGCTACAGCCAAAGGACAGGAATCATATGCTGAGGCAGGCAATATTGTAGAGCAAGCGATTGGTTCAATCAGGACTGTGAGTGTTACTCATCTCTTGTTTTTTCAAATGCGTTGAGATATCATCCAGTAGGAAAGAAAAGAGTCTCAGTTTGGGTTTCTGTTGTATGTGGAAGGCAAATTGTTGATGCCCATTTTTACATGGTCAGGTGGTGTCATTTACTGGAGAAAAGAAAGCCGTAGAAGCCTATAATAAAGAGCTCAACAATGCCTACAAGGCATCCATTTTTCAGGGCTTGGCATCTGGCCTAGGATTCGGCACATTTTTACTGATTATGTTTAGCTCATATGGTTTGTGCATCTGGTATGGATCGAAGCTAATTTTGAAGGAAGGGTACTCAGGAGGCTCAGTTATAAATGTAATGTTTGCAGTCCTTATTGGAGGCATGTAAGTGTTTTGTCTTCTGGCATGATGCACTTAGATGCATGGTAGCCCGTAAAGATAACCTGGCTATTAATAAGATTTTAATCTTTACTTTTATACTTCAGCTCCCAACCATGCAATATATTTTGTGTTTGTTCTCAGATCATGGTGTAGGCTTCATCTCATGCAAAACTCTATTGTGTAGGTCTTTAGGTCAAGCTTCACCAGCAATCAATGCTTTCGCAGCTGGCAAAGCAGCAGCTTACAAAATGTTTGAAGTCATCCATAGGGTGCCAGAAATAGATGTCTATGACATGAAAGGGGAAATCCTGGATCATATACGAGGCAACATAGAGTTGAAGGATGTCGACTTTTCCTACCCAGCACGTCCTGATGTCCAGATATTCTCCAAGCTTTCACTTCATATTCCTCAAGGGATAACTGCCGCTTTAGTGGGAGAGAGTGGAAGTGGTAAGTCAACAGTAGTGAGTTTGATTGAGAGATTCTATGATCCCCAATGCGGTGCCGTTCTGCTGGATGGAGTAGATATTAAACAGTTGCAGTTGAAGTGGCTCAGGCAACAAATAGGTCTTGTTAGTCAAGAACCTGTCCTTTTTGGAACGTCTATCAAGGAAAATATATGCTATGGAAAGGATGATGCAACACTAGAAGAGATTGACTCTGCAGCACAGCTGGCAAACGCCGCAAAGTTCATCACAAAGTTGCCTCAGGTACACAGCAGGTTCAGAAGATTGAACATTCTTGTCTACTGTAAACACAGTTGTTTATCTATTCGACCATGACATGTTATACCTCGTTATTTTAGGGCTACGACACACTTGTGGGAGAACGTGGTACCCAGTTGTCTGGAGGTCAAAAGCAGAGAGTTGCAATTGCAAGGGCAATACTTAAAAATCCTTGCATTTTGCTACTTGATGAGGCCACTAGTGCCTTAGATGGTGAATCTGAACGCATAGTTCAAGAAGCACTTGATCGAATGATGGTAGGCCGCACGACAGTCATAATTGCTCATCGACTTACAACAATAAGGAATGCTGATCAGATTTCTGTGGTACAGCATGGAGTTATTGTCGAAACAGGTAGTTTTTGAATTCCAAAGACATTATCACAGATTCTTGACCATTTGATGATCATTATTCTTTCGATTGCATTATAATACCGTCCAATCTTAACCATACTGAAGTTGTTTTAGGTGGTATCCAGGAAAGCATAATGAGCTTATACAGAGCCAAGTTGGAGCTTACGCTCAGCTTATACGCTTGCAAGAAATCCACCACAATGATGAAGGCAGAAATGTGGGTAATGATGATGTAGGCACAAGTATGGCCATAGATCTTCATGAGTCGGAAAGAAGAATTGGGTCTGGAATTAGGAGAAGTGGGAGCTGGAGATCTTCCAGGAGGTCATTAAGCAAGACTTTGAGTTTGGATGGAAGCAGCAGATCGGCCAGTATTAGGCCTGTTGAAATGGAATCTGGCAGGCCGCAAGCTTACAATCGACGGAAAGGATTGCTAAGTTGTTTTAAACAAGTTGTAGAAGATCCAGAGATAGGTGAAAAGGAGTCTGCTGCTGATGTTTCCATCTTTCGTCTTGCCTCGTTGAACAAACCTGAAGCACCTATATTTTTCCTAGGCTCATTAGCCGCTGTTATCAATGGACTTATATTCCCTATGTATGGACTATTGTTGTCTGGCGTAATCAAAACTTTCTTTGAGCCTCCTCACGAGCTGCGGAAACATGCCAGATTCTGGGCAGGTATATATGTACTGCTTGCGTCTGTTGCCTTCATTGTAATTCCTATACAAAACTTCTGCTTTGCTGTTGGAGGAAGCAGGCTTGTTCAACGTGTGAGACAGCTTACATTTGAGAAAGTTCTCCGGCAAGAAATCTCTTGGTTCGATGAGAGTGGAAACTCAAGGTTAGAACTGTCTTTTCCAATTCTTTTGAATTGATGCATTGAATTGCATAATCGTGAACCAAGGGAGTAGCATAAGTCCTTACTGTTTATGATGCATTGAATCGCATAATCGTGAACCAAGGGAGTAGCATAACTCCTTACTGTTTATCTGTGAACTAAATTTAAGATGGCAAAAGGCTCAAGCAGTGTATACAATTTAATGCTTGCAGCGGTGCAATCAGTGCTCGATTATCAGCGGATGCAGCGCAGCTCAAGAGCATAGTAGGGGATTCTTTGTCACTTTCTGTGCAAAATATTGCCACCATTGTTGCAGCTATTGTTATATCTTTTTCTGCCAATTGGGAATTGTCTCTTGTGGTATTGGCCACTGTTCCTCTTTTAGGCCTCCAAGGCATGGCATATGGCAAGTTCATGAAGGGTTTCAGTGCAGATGCAAAGGTAAAAAAGGTCATCGTCCCCTCAGCCCTAGTCTTACAACATATGTTTGATGCTTTAAATCTGTCAGTAGCCAGCTCTTGGAAAAGGAGATTTCGGTTTTCTATGAGTTACGTATATTTCCGTTTGCTTTATATAAATTATGGAAATCACGTCTTTTCGCGTACTCATAGCTATTTATTGATTCTTTCACCTCATCTTATTGTAAGTAAATCTATTGCTTGAATAGTTTAGAATGGTTTTGACATTTAAAGAATGTGAATCAGCCTCTTCTAATTCTTTCCCTTAGTATGAAAGCTTGAACCTGATATGTGCTTGCATCGTGACGATCAGATAGCCACAAGCACATGCACGCTTCCCAAAAAAAATCAATAAAACCTTCCACTCATGCAAACATACGTATCAACGTTTTTTCTACATGCTATACGTAAAGCATGGAACCTTAGATACATCGCCATTTCTTTATGCTTTCTTTCGCCTCTGATGTTAATTAAGTAGACTCTAAATTGTTTCCCTAGGCTTAACAATTACTTAATCAGAAAATTTCTCATTAATGCATACTGAATTGCAATTCGAAATGTTGTAACACTTCTGCATGAGAGCCATTAAAACCTTTATCCTATACAGGTGATGTACGAAGAAGCAAGTCAGGTCGCTTCTGATGCAGTCGGAAGCATCCGTACAGTTGCATCCTTTTGTGCAGAAGAAAGAGTTCTCAGGTTCTATCATGAAAAGTGCGAGTATCCATTGCAGAAAGGGGTTCGTCAGGGGATTTTAAGTGGATTTACTTTTGGAGTCTCAAATTTTGTGATGTTTGCAGCCTATGCTTTCTGTTTTTGGTTTGGGGCAAGGTTGGTTAAGGACGAGAAGACAAGTTTCAAGGATGTGTTCAGGGTAAGCAACTAAGCATTGTTTTGGCCTCAGATTTTGGGCCACGCGTAGAATTAGTCTTCTGCACCTTTGGACCCAAATTTGATTGTTCCACGTCCATTTTTTATGGGCAAAAGCTTGAGTAAATGCTTCTCGAAGCCTCAAGTAGTTTCAGATAGTTTTCATAGGATTTTCATAGAGTTTATTTGCCTGAATTAGCGTATCCGTTCATGGGAATCTTCATCTGAAATATCAATTCGAGCAATAATTTGCATACTTTACGTCTTCATGTATGGTTAAAGACGTACAGGCTGCAGATATCTGCGTCTGCCTTCAATCCATACGAAACTATTAGCCTTCACATCTTCGTCCGTGTTACACCATGTATCTTGCAATCACAATTACAGTCGCCACCTCACTTATGAAAGTGATGGTTTGACTATATGTGTATACGTGTGTTGGTAAATTTTGAAAACGTCGGGAGAAAGAGAGAGAGTGAGAGAGAGAGAGAGAGAGAGAGAGAGAGAGAGAGAGAACGCAGCGTTATAGCAGATCTGCGCTTCGTTTTTCTAGTCAGACTACCTAGACGGGCTAATTGGCTGTGACGACCTCTCATAACACTTTACAAATTGCAGGTCTTCTTTGCAATAACAATGAGCGCCCTCAGTGCCTCACGCTCAACCGGAGTTCTTCCTGATATCCCAACTACCAAAGCTGCAGCAAATTCCATATTCGCATTGCTCGACCGCCAGTCGAAAGTAGATTCCTCAAATCATTCTGGGATAATTCCGGAAATGGTGATAGGGAACATTGAATTTAATCGTGTCAGTTTCACATATCCAAGTCGACCGGGCGTTCAGATACTAAAAGATTTATGCCTATATGTACAAGCAGGAAAGGTAAATTCTTTTTCAGCTTCGAAAGCCTTAACAAACGCTCTGTCCTATGTTTTAGAAATACCTTGGTGAAAGATCATCAGAATTAACGATAGCTTCATGAGAGAAAGCATAACCTCGAGTCCATCTTTGACGACTTGTCTAGCAACTCAGTGACTTTCATGAGCTGAAACATGTTAATAGTTTAGAACACTGTTGGAACTTGCGATTTAAGAATTCTGAGCGCGTGTCAACGTATCAACGTTCTCTCACATGGTTATTGGTTGTGTAGACTGTGGCTCTTGTAGGGGAGAGTGGCTGTGGAAAGTCTACACTCATATCACTACTAGAGAGATTTTATGATCCAGATACGGGACACATACTTCTCGATGGAACCGATATCAAGTCGCTGCAGTTGAAGTGGTTGAGGCAACAGATTGGCATGGTAAGCCAAGAGCCAGTACTATTCAATAGTAGTGTTCGAGACAACATTACTTACGGAATCGATATTGGTGCGATTACTGAAGAGGAGGTGGTAGCAGCAGCCGAATCTGCAAATGCGCATAAATTCATAATGGAATTGCCAGAAGGATACAGAACGTGCGTGGGAGAAAGAGGGGTACAGATCTCGGGAGGGCAGAAGCAGAGGGTGGCGATAGCGAGGGCAATAATAAGGGATCCAAAGATTTTGTTGTTGGACGAGGCAACAAGTGCGTTGGATGCAGAATCGGAGCACGTAGTGCAGGAAGCGTTGGAGGTGGTGATGAGGGGAAGGACAGCGATTGTGATTGCCCATCGGCTATCGACTGTGAGGAATGCGGATTTGATTGGTGTCGTGAAGGGTGGCATGATCGTGGAACAAGGTGGCCATGAAGAGTTGATGGGTTTAACTAATTCTTTCTATGCATCGCTTGTAAACCTCCACTCGTCCAATCCTTCTTGATTCTTGATGCTCTCCATCAGGTTTTGACATGGAAACGAGAGCCTCCGCGGTTTAGAAATTAGCATCCACCTCATTAACATTTTCAACCGCCCCCTCACATTTGAAGGCCTTCCCTAGCCACGCCTTCCCTTGCCTTCTTATCTGTCAGTGGCCTTCAAAAGTGAGTAAATAGGGGTAAATACATATATTTATATGCAAATTTTTGAAACCTTGTTCAATTGTTGGCCTTCATTTGCAACCTGAATTTTATCATTGATCTTCCCTAAAGGGCTTTAAAGCCCATTGAAGGCTTTAAATTTCAGGGCACTGTTAATGCCGCGTGGTTCGATCCTTTGCTTGCCCACCTGATTCTCGGGAGTACCCTTGCTGCCTGTCAACCTAGGCCCTAGGCCATGGTCAATTTTGCCCCTCGTAGCTCGCCATGTGTGCTATGTGGGAGTGTGAGTGAACTATGATGGGATGGACAGGAAACAAGTCACTCAGAATTTATGACTTTTTAGGTATGTCGCCAGTCAATTTCCAATAGGAATTTCAAATTTCTCGGTTTGCAAAAACCAGCTCGCTAAGCTTCCCCCCCCCAACACTACCCTATACTTTTTCCCCTCGAACACTACCCTATACTGCCTCTATTGACTAGATTTGATAGGTTTTGCGAATGGTGACATGATCCTAGAACAAGGGTGACATGTGGGTATACACACATACTTCATCGACATCCACTTGTCCAATTCTTCTTAACCCTCTACATGTATTTATGTTTCTTTTTTTTCTTTTTCTTTTTTTTGTGCATGCAAAATCCATGTGTTTCTCCTTGTTTTTTTAGGACATGGGAAATTAAATGAGTGCTCACCTGGAAACTATTGCATAATCAAAGCATTGTATCTAGGAATCATTGCTATGTCCATGGGTAAATAATTTGCGGA
The DNA here is from genome assembly GCF_047967505.1 of Dipteris shenzhenensis. NCBI lineage: Eukaryota > Viridiplantae > Streptophyta > Polypodiopsida > Gleicheniales > Dipteridaceae > Dipteris > Dipteris shenzhenensis. The sequence continues at coordinate 26,234,305 of NC_141621.1, forward strand.
TAGACCATGGCCATGATTAGTATAATGTGCAATCTCATAGTTTCGATGCCTTTTTATTGTGATATTAGAAGTATCGTCGGTTGGGGTCATACAGGTAACAGTTTTACATGATTGCATCAATTCAAAGGGAACTATATTTGAATGTGGAATCATGGCTAACTTCATTCTAGAAAGTTTACTTTAAATGTCAATCTTCTGACCTTGCAACTAGATTATTTGGGTACCAGATAAGACCTTAAAAGGGACACTCTTAGAGACGTTCTGCCCAAAAAAAAAAAAGCGGGACACGCTTATAGACGGGCTGCTATCAGAGCAAGGGGAATGGATAAGCTGAAGATGGAGATGGAAATACTTGAATAAAGAGCAAGGATGAATGACATTAATACTCAGCAACAACTACTGGATAAAAGAAAGGAAATAGGATACAAGACGAGCAGATTAAGATCCATAATGCCAAGATTTATTTCAGGGAATGGTGGGCAAGAAAGGTAGATAGATAAAGTAAGGAAAATTTCATGAGGATCAAGAAAAAGAGACACTAAGATGAAATTCCTCTACTACATAAGAAAAATATCAACGACACGTATGCCCCTCCATAGGGCCTCCAGCTCCTCGATCAAGGGTGCCATATACACGTCCATATTTTTTGCCTTGTACTTCCCAGCACAAGTAGGGCAAGCATGAGGTGTCCCTTCTTTATTATTGTTAGCTGCCATGGCGGAATACTGTAGTTCACCAAGACTATGGGCCATGTCGACCAAGATGTGAAGCGTAACCCGAAAGGGTTCACGCCATCTAGGCTAAGACACTTAAGTCTGACCATCCATACTTTGCTTTCAAATTCAAGATAGAGAGCAAGCTTGTAAATATCCATGAATCATTCAAATATGATTGGTTTACCAATGATGCACTAGCATGTCAACATACATCCTCTTCTAGTGGGGCTTCTCCATAGATCTACAAGTGGTGCATGACAATACGGCGTTGATGACGAACCCCTCGCATGCAATTCGTGCAAGGACAAGGCAATCTCTCACGAATCCACTCCAAACTCCCAAGAATTGACCCCCTATCCTATGAGCTATCACTACTCCTCCTCTCCATCTACACACATCCACAACCATCCCCCCCTCGATATGGGCGTCGGTATATACCCACGCCCATACCGACACTTTGCTTTATATACCCACACTAATACCAACGATTTCTAGGAACTAAAACCACACATTGTTCGCCCCGCGATGCCGTTTCTTTTTTCTCTCTTTCTAGTCTCTCGCTTTTGCTTTTAGCTCGCGATCGCCTGCAACCCTTGCCTCCTCACTCTTGCCTCTTCCCTCCCCCTCCCACCTCTCCATCCTCTCCTACATTGTCGCTCTGCAACAACAAGACTTGTTGCAGCTCCCTCTCCATCTCAAGGTAAGAATTCCTCTTTTCCCATAATATTTCAAGTTTTTTTGGTTTATTTGTCTTTCTTCCTACCTCTCCTCTTGTTTCCCTTCCTCTACTTTCCCTTCCCTTCCTTTCTCTAAAGTTTCTCTTCTCCTTTCCTTTCCTTTTCTTTCTCTAAAAGAAGAAACAATACATAAAAAACAATCATGAAAGAGAAGAGTATGAAAGCTCTACCTATTGTTTTCGTGCTTTCTCCTTGTTTGTAGGCTTCTCTTTGTCTCCTCAATCCAATCCCTTTGGAATGTTGCTTCTCCAAACTCCTCCTTTCACTACTTAGTTTTCTCAAAATAGGTATGTTTCCTCTCTTTTATAGGGCCAGTACACGAAACACCTCTTTTGAGCGGGATTATTCAGATCCAGGACACGTCATTTCCAGGTAAGAACGTGCTTCATCTCTTTTTCTATTTTTTCTTTCATCGTTGCATTGGCCTAAGGCGCTAGCTATAGTGATGGGCTTAGAAACTAATTATCCTCTCTTCTCCCCTTTTCTCTTGTCTTCTCCCCACTCATATTTTTTTCTCTCTTTTATTCTCTTTTCCCCTATCTTTTCTTCTCTCTTTTCCTCTCTTCCCTTCTCTCTTTTCCTTCTCTTTTCCCCTCTTTTCCTCCTCTCTTTCATTCTCTCTTCTTCTGTCTTTTCCTCTCTCTTCTCCTCCCTTTTCCTCTCTTTCCTTCTCTCTTTTCCTTTTTAATCCTTCTCTCTTTCATTCTTTCTTTCCTTCTCTCTTTTCCCTCTTTTCCTTCTCTCTTTCATCCTCTCTTCCCTTCTTTCTTTCATCCTCTCTTTCATTCTCTCTTTCCACCTCTCTTTTCCCCTCTCTTTTCCTCTCCTTCTTCCTCTCTTTTCCTCTCTTTCCTTCTCTCTTTTCCTCCTCTTTTCCCCTATTTTTCTCCTCTCTTTCATTCTCTCTCTTCCTCTCTTTTCCTTTCTTTCCTTCTCTCTTTTCCCTCTTTCCTTCTCTCTTTCCTTCTCTCTTTTCCCTCTTTCCTTCTCTTTTCCCTCTTTTATCCTCTCTTTTCCTTCTCTCTTTCATCCTCTCTTTTCCTCTCTTTCCACCTCTCTTTTCCCCTCTTTTCCTCTCTTTCTTCCTCTCTTTTCCTCTCTTTTCTTCTCTCTTTTCCTCTCTCCTTCTCTATTTTCCTTCTCTTTTCCCCTTTTTTCCTCCTCTCTTTCATTCTCTCTTTTCCTCTCTTTTCTCGTCTCTTTCCTTTCCTCTTTTCCCCCCTCTTTCCCTTCTCTCTTTCCTTTTCTCTTTCCTTCTCTCTTTTCCCTCTTTTCTCCTCTCTTTTCCTTCTCTCTTTCTCATTCTCTCTTTTTCTCTCTTTCAACCTCTCTTTTCCCCTCTCTTTCTTCCTCTCTTTCCTTCTCTCTTTTCCTCTCTTTCCTTCTCTCTTTTCCCCTCTTTTCCTCCTCTCTTTCATTCTTTATTTTCCTCTCTTTTCCTCTTTCCTTCTCTCTTGTCCCTATTTCCTTCTCTCTTTCTGTCTCTCTTTTCCCTCTTTCCTTCTCTCTTTTCCCTCTTTTCTCCTCTCTTTTCCTTCTCTCTTTCATTCTCTGTTTCATTTTCTCTCTTTCCTTCTCTCTTTTCCTTCCCTTTTCCCCTCTTTTCCTCCTCTCTTTCATTGAACTTTCTTTTCCTCTCTTCTCTCCTCTCTTTTCCCCTCTCTTTCCTTCTCTCTTTTTCCCTCTTTTCTCCTCTCTTCTCCTCTCTTTCCTTATCTCTTCTCCTCTCTTTCCTTTCGCTTGCTCTCTTTTTTGTAAATGCCAAACTTTATCCCCTATCTTTCCTCTGTTTTAAAAAACATACACCATATGGAACAACAAAGAGAGGGATACAACATAATCTCATCATATATCATAACACCAAAAACTGTAGCTAACATTCTCCAAATCGAAGTACTTTATAAACTATAAATACATTCTTCATCGTTTCTTTGATGAAGTCCTACCCTCCCCTTTGTCATGTATCTTCTTCTTCTTCTTCTCCTCCACTTATTTTTTCTTTTGCTCCTTACCTAAGGAGCTTCCTTAGGCATATGGCCTTCCTCGTGGATCAACTCCTGTATCTCCTCAATAGAATCCTCCAGGATTTCTTGATCAATTTGTACATGTTGCCGTTAGGTAGCTCCTTGCCCTCGGTGTGTGCATTTGGACACAAGTGCACACCAGGGAGCAATGGTATAATTACCTCCCTATCCATTATATTGTACCATTGACTGTACAGCTCCTCCAAGTATGCTACCATAGCTTTTTCACTAAAAGCCATAGGGAGTAGGAGAGAGAGAGAGAACAAAGAGAAGGGAGTGACTAGAAGTGAGCGACGAGACAATGACTAGAAGTAGCAGAGTGGAAGGAGTGGTGTGAGAAGGGATATAGCAAGGGAGTGGTGTGAGACAAAGAAGAGAGGGGAGACTTTAAAGATTGAGGGAGGATGAAGCAGAGAAGGCAAAGACAAAGATTGGTGCACATTGTGGAATAGAAGTAGCAGAGTGGAAGGAGTGGTGTGAGAAGGGATATAGCAAGGGAGTGGTGTGAGACAAAGAAGAGAGGGGAGACTTTAAAGATTGAGGGAGGATGAAGCAGAGAAGGCAAAGACAAAGATTGGTGCACATTGTGGAATAAAGCAGAGGATAAAGTGGATAGGGTGATAGGGGATGTGGTTGGCACAGATTGTGGAATAATAGAGAGTGGATACAATAAAGTTTCCTAGAATTATCTTTTTGTAATATATTATCTTTTGCGATATATATATTTTGTTGAATAGAAGTGAGACAAATTTTGTTTACACTTTTTTTCTTTTAAGTAAATTGTAAGTATTGTCTTTCCGCTTCTTACCTGCTCTTGTGTTTATTTTTGTTTTTGTGTTTGTGTCTGTATTTGTCCAATCCCCTAAATTAGACATGGTATCATGCCACACATCCGAAAAGTAAGGAGTCCCTCGTAGGAGGATATGTCATGATCTGTACTCTCCAAAGGACCTTGACTCCACTCAGCCGACTCCTCGACGGCCTACCCTTGAGACTACCGCTGCGACTACCCCAGGTGGACTCCCCATGGACCGACTCCTCTCGGGCCTAGCACTATGGATACCCCTTCGGGAACTCCTTTGCTAGTAGCCCATGGCTTCGTCAAGGAGTCTCGACAAGTTTGTCGCATCCATGAGTGATGCAGAGGTAGCAATATTCTACTCTCTGCTATCCCAGAGGACCTCAGATATTCCCTCTCCTACACCCCTTGGGAGTAGATCAGGGCCATTGACTGCTTTTCCTACTCAACAGCCATCCCCTGTAGCCCCTTTGACCAAGGGGTCATCACCTGGGCGCGGTACCCATTGTAGGTCCAAGAAGAGTAGTAAGGGTTGAGGCTGTTGTGGTGGCTCGAGGGATGTAGATGAGTCTACACACTCACATCCCTACAGGTCTCCACTTCATCATGAGACGCAGTACTAGTCAAGTCCCTTGCCCTCTCCAGTCACAAGTAGCGGCACCCTAGAGCCCACTCCCTCTACTTCTCCTCGCTCCTTAAGCGCTCGCACCATCCCTCGCTCTAGCTCTATGACTCCATCCACCGTGAATCCTGAGGACTTTGTTTTGTGCAAGGACCTTTTCTACAGAGTGAGCAATGTTGGGGAGGTTATACAGGATGAGGACGGGAAGGCAGTCACCAGATACATGAGAAGGTTGGTGAGCACCCATTTCCCAAAAGATATCCACAAATCTTGGAATCGACAGGACAATAGGGCGAAGGAAGCTTGCATAGAAGCCCTTAGGAGACAATTTCCAAATCCTCCGAAGTTTGATTTTTAGAAAAATGCCATGCTTGCTTCCATACTCACAATTCGCTTTGCAATCATAGTGGAAAAAATCAAGGAAAAAAAAATCATATCTTGCTTTTTTTAAACTTGATAATAAATCAAATAAATAAGAATAATTAAAATATAGGGAAAAAATCACTACTTAATTTAAGATGTATAAGAAATAATTAACAATTACATGCACAATATACCATTTTTTTCGATTTTATTTCTCTCCTTTTAGTTTTTCTTTTTTTCCTCTTTTTTTCTTTTCTTTCTCCTTCTTTTTTTCTCCACTTTTTCTTTTATTTTCCCTCTTTTTTTTCTTTGGGCCTTTTCTTTCTTCTCCTTTTTTTCCACTGCAAATAGTCTCTTCGAATGTAAACTTCAATGTAAAGAACAATGACACTCGCAATATGTATATGCACAAATTAAAAACCTTTAAATACAAAAGTAACATGAAAGACTAGTTCACATTTCAAAGAATAGCAATAGCTATGATTGTAATTTTACCTATGTTTAGAAGAGCATTTACACTCGATCAATTTTTAAACAAAGAGATTTTGACACTCGAGGTGAGGAGCACTACCCATGACCTTTCTAATGATTGAATTCTATCTTTAAAATAGTCAAATTTCGACAGGTGCAATCATTGAACTTCATCTTTACAAGGATTGAAGTATAAACAACACGTGTTTTGCAAGATGTGGTTTGGTTATTGTACTATTTATCCCTTGTCTCACAAAACTGCCGCTTGTTTGACACTGCAATAACTCTTAATTGACCACCACTCTCCCCCATCTTTATCATGGAAATTCATCATTTGCTCTATCTCCTTCTACTTCCTCCTTGGCAAGCATCTTTTAAAAAAGTTGTATATTCACAATACTCATTTCCCGTATTCTTATTTTTGGTTCTACCAAATATTGCTTCATGTGCTTCTTGGTTTTCATTGTCTTTAACATCCAAGACACTATGACTGCTTGTGTGGGTTGCTCTAAGGGAGGTTCATTGTTTGAGGCCCACTCTTTTTTCATACAATGTATTGTCATCCATAGTCTTCATCCTACCTTTTGGTTCATACTGTACCATTGTAAATGTCATAGCTCTCCCATGGCCATCCCTTCACGTCCACTACTTTGGTTACCCAAAACTTTACATTCTCACATTCATCATTCGAAGGTTGAATTGCAATAAAATAATTGACTTCTATATCTACTTCTGGCATAAGCCTCAGGGGTTGCACTATTAAGAAATCCTAGGTATCAAGTGAGTTCAAAGGGTATTTAAAAAACCCCTCAACGAAAATTTTCCCCCCAATAAAATCACCCTTCTTTCCTTATAAACTAATGGAATTTTTTCTAAAGTTGAATTAAAAACCCCTCGTGTTATTGTAATCCTGTTAAATTTTTCTCAAAAGTGGGAATAAAATACCCCTCCTTTTGAATGCACGTGGTACATTAAAATTTTTGGAGGTGAACCCCCCAAGGCATAAGCTCTCTTTTCTTTGTCTAGTCCATAAAATAGGCATGCTAGTAGCAATTTGAACTCATTTCCAAATTCTACAATTGCATCCAAGGCATTCCCAACATATAGCCAAAATGAAGTGCATTCTTTATCAACATTTTCTTTTTGTATTTTTCCAAGATATTCTATCAATTCTTGTGTTTTTTCAATTACAACTATATTTTTCACCTACCAAGAAGGATATTTTACCATCATTTCCTTTTTCCATTCAACAAATGGTTGCAAGCCATCTATTTCCAACTTTGATTTATCGGTAGATTCTTGTATAGGAGCCCATTTTGGATGCATTTCTTTGCTCGAAGTTGAAGTTAAGAGACTCTAAGGATCTTCAGGTTTCCATTTTGTGCCAAATAGAATAGAATTACCATTGCATTATTTGTTTTTCATCCCTTTAAAAAAGGGCAAAAGTAATGTGGACTGCTATGACCTTTGAGAGAATCACCACCCTTTTGTAGGAAATCGTACATTCCTTTGAGCTTAGAGATCAAAACACAAGAACATTGCCTCGGTTTTTGTTCAGTCCACCTAAGGTACAAGGAAAACACTTGTTAAAGACACATTTATGTGAGATAGTGCATGGATTTAAGATTTTTGCAAGCATATGGATTGATTACTTACATCCACATGGTAGTAAGAAAGTTATAACAATATGATGCAGGCAAATAGGACAAAGGTTACTTAACAATGATTTGGAGGATAGTTGTAGATCTAAGATAATTGCTAGTGAGATAACAAGAATGTCTTAATGTTCTCATTTTTCTCAATGCTAATTTCTCATAGAGTCTTCACTGACATTGAAATTGGATTCTTGTATGTTGGACATACACATAAGGATATCGATCAGGTTTTTAGCATGATCTCAAGAGGGCTAAAAGCCAGGGACCACCATCCAGCACTAGGCACATGTACTTGTCTAGATGCAAAAATAGCCGGTTCCTTCCAAAATGCATTTTCTTGTCTTGAATGCCAAACAAGTCCATGACGACACTCCTACTTCTTTTCGTATGTTTCCCTTTGATCTTGACCAATTTCACTCGCGATTGCTTATTGTAAATCATCACACATAGTGCAATTTGAGAGTTTTTGCTTCTTTGGAATTTTAACATGTCCAAATTTCTTCTGCCAAATAGTATAGGAAGTATGAAAAGAAGCCTTGGCTTTCCCTCTTGCTATTTGTGTTTTTCCAATCTAGTCAAACACTTATTTTTTCCTCAAGCCCATTGGAAGTTGTTTTTAAGTCACTTCTTCACCATTAGAAAGTTTGCAAGATGAATTGGGTGGAGGTAAATCATTTTCTTGTATAAAGACTTCCAAAATGTCATGTGGCGTTATTGTTGTTCTTCTCATTTTCGACGTTCCTTTGTTATTGTGAATACTAAATTTTATCTCCTTGTTCGGACTTACCAACTAAGTCCCAATATGTGCCATGTGGTAATTGAGTAGTAATGCGATGTACATTGTGGTAAATTCTCTTCCCATTCATGAGAGGATTGATCTTTTGTTCTAAACCTGACCTTTTCTTGTCAATTTTAAGAAAGAAATAAATCTTATGAGAAGATATTAATACCTTTCACTCTCCTCTTCTTTGCCACATATTTTTTCTACATTTATTGATGTTGTGCAAGTAAAGGAAGCACATATAACATCTACGTTTACAACACTTTAGTTGCAATGCATTGAGCAGATGCTCTTCTTCCATCACTCGTATTCCCTTTTGTTGCTTTTTTGGGTTTGCATGGATTGTCTTTCTCTTCCTGCATCTGTATGTCCATGTTTGCTCCTTGTATATGTAGTTAGACATTCTATTTGTATTGTTTTCTCCCTCGCAGTTGCATGTCTTCTTGAACCCATGGCCATTAGGGGAGAATTGGGGTCTCCAAAGGGCCCCCAATTAGTGTTTCCTAATTTCAAGGGATTAGTGAGGTATTTGAGGTGTACCAATGGGAGTGCTCCTTTTTGTGGGGCAATGCCATGTTGAGGTGGAGGGTGGGCAGACCTGCAAACAGCCCCTATTGGCTACTCCTCTTACACCGGGGACCACTCAAACCATCCCCCCCCCCTCAACCCATGCTTGACCCTTCTCCCATATGCACCTCCCCCAAACAAACCTACAAGTTATTCAAAAGGCGGTGGGCCCTTTTGGGTGAATTTTTCCCCCTCTTAGCTTGTTATAGGCCTGCCCCCTCCTCTTCTCTGGTCCAACTCTATTCTCCCTCCATTTTTCAAATGTGGGAATGCATTTGGCATCTTCTCTGCCCCTCTTGCTCTAGTCCACTATGTTTCTCCCTCTCCAACAACTCCTGTAGCAGCTGCTCATTCTCTCTCCACTCCTAGCTACAGCACCTCCTATAGCAGCAGCTGCTCATCCCCCTCTACTCTTTCTTCCTCCATTCCTAGCTACAGTACCTCCTGTAGTGGCTGCTCATCCCTCTCTGCTCTTTCTCCCTCCATTCCTAGCTACAACACCTCCTACAACAGCCGCTCATCCCTGTCTACTCTTTCTCCCTCCATTCCTAGCTACAGCACCTCTTGGAGCTTCTCTCAAGCTTCAGTTGCACCCTCTATACCTTCTCCCTCTCTCTCCCTCTATCGGAGCTGCTCTCTCCCTCAAGGCTGCACTTTCTAGTCCACTATTGCTATTGTGACCTCTGTACAAGCATGGTGAGGAGACCATACATGTACTCTGTGCCCCACAGGAGTAAAAATGCATTGGGTGAATGGGTGCCTTGCACCTACAGCTTGAATGATTGGATAGTCATGAGAGGATCTGCCAAGGGTCCACATAAGCTTCCCAAGAGCAAAAGAGGTGATCTTTTGCATGAATGGAAGGGCCGCATCATGAAGTTTAAGCTTGGGAAGAAAGGATTGCTTGCAAAAGTGCAACACATCTACATGGGGAAGGACATGCGCCTTTCTCTGTCAAGCAATCAATTGACAATACCATCGCATTGTAAGTCCGCATTTTGTGTAAGATTTTGAAGTATAATGAGTCAGCTTGAAATTGTATTTTGAAATAGAACTAGTGTAATGACCCAGTTTGAAATTGTATTTTGAAATAGCACTTGTGCATAGCAGATGTATTTCCTTCAGACTTTGAGGAGTGGGAACCAGTGGAGTGCTTCTTAGGTAAGTTTACTACCATTCATGAGGATTTAGGAAGGAAAATGCATGCTGGAGAGAAGTCCTCTGCTTTGAAACAAAGAAATATCTATTGGTATAATGCCAAGTACATTACTCCAAGGACAGCATCAGGCTATGGCCATCTTCAATGCATTGGAACACCACAACTTGAAGACATGGATTGCAGCATGGTGGACACAAGAACAATGCAATCATACAAGGAAAAGATTGCAAAGGATGTGGGCATGGCCATGAAGTTTACATTTGGCTCTAAATGGGTAAGGTTGTCTTGGTTTATGCCTCTGCACATTTTTGCTTCTTGTTTTCATAATATCCAGATGCACAGAATAAAAACCATGTGGTCATGCATGTGCCTACATGAGAATGCCCTTGAGGAATTGCTTGGGGTGAATTGGGAAAGCAGGTCAGGTGAACAAAAGGGTGATCTATTTTTATGCCATGTATGTAAGGACAATGTGGTTGTCAAGTACCACATCTCCCACCAAATGTTATATTTTTCTTTCCAATATAGGCACTGGAAGAAAACAGGTAACAATTGGCTCCCCCTTGACTCTAACGATGATGATAATGCAGGGGTAAGTTTATGTATTGGTTCTCATTTAGGAGATGTTAAGAATGTGACTGTCACGTCACAGTGGACTCTCAAGGACGTGTGGGAACACCTATTGGTCATGGAGGATGGCATGTCTGAGTCCTTTCACTTTACCTTAAATGGTGAAAAGGTAGGAAAGCGTGCAGAGAAGCTCATGCATAGTGCCACTTTTATCCCTCTTGCAATATTGAAGATTGTCTAGAAAATGTGGGGTGGAACAATTGTGGATTTTGACATTTTCCAATTAATAGTGGTGCAATTAATTTTGATGTTTTGAATGGTTTTGTTTCATGTCAATGTCAAGTTTTTCCCAAAAATTTTATAATTCTTTTTATTTTTGATATTTAGAACATTTGGGTATATATAGGTTATAAAGTTACTTTAGTTTCAAAGTTTCACTATCATAGCCATAGTTCTCCTAGCTACCAAACTACCATGGATTCTGCTAGGTCTGCCTTCCATGATTTCATCTCCCGTACTCCATTAATTTTGATAGAGAGGAGGAGTTATTTCCAGTCTTTGATAAGAGCATAGATGTCCTAGGCACCTACTTGGGAGCCCGAGGTGATTTTGAAGACCTCATCAAGTACATGCAAGACTACATCGTGAGTTTTGCATATCAACTTGATGAGTCTACAAAAAGATGGGTCCCAATTGATTATTTGAAGTACTTGTTCAATTAAGAATCCAGGTTCATGAAGCGTTTAGATCGCTTTTAAGCCCAGCTCACACCCCTAGGGTTTAGGGAGGTGGACACTGATGACCTCCTAGCATGTGGAGTCATCGGAAACATAGGAAATAGGTTCCTATCCTACGAAATGACCTTTATTTTCCTTCTCCAGGAGGGACAAATGAAAGAGGATGCCTCAACCTCAAGCCTTGACCCTGCCCCTGCCCTTTCCCATCCTCTTATTTCTGTAGATGAGCCCAACATCTACAATGAAGAGCCCATAGATGAAGAAGCTGAGGAGCAGGAAGCTGCATTGGCCCTGGAAGTGCTCCAGCGACCTCCTGAACCCCATTCTACTTCTCAAATTCCATCCACCTTGGGCACCACCTCTGTTGACCCCGCAACAATGATATGGTTTCTTGCTCCCCTTCTTGTCGATGGAGAACAATACCTCTTTCTCCATGACATAGAGGTTATGTTTGGTCTCCGAGAGGATGAAGCTCTTGGTATCCTGTGTGGATACGAGGTGGACACAACTATGCAAGAACCTGGGTTTTTGGGAGCAAATGATTCAATAGAAGAGGTTCTTACTTTAACACTGGCCCAAATCAAAGATGCAGAGACATCAATCTACTCTGACCTACCTGATGTTCCAGAAGAAGCCTCCACATCTCACTCCACATAGCAGGAGGCCTCTAGATCCATCCTCATTGACAAAGAGGAAGGGATTGAGCATGATGACTCCCACAGTGGTAAGAAACTATGAGCTTTGAATTTCTTCTCTCTTGGTATACTTTTGCTTTAATGGAATTCTAATGTAATGTTGGACTGTTGCAGGAGGCATTTGAGGTCGACCTATTCTCATCTCGGCAACACCTTGTTCGCAGTAGCTTCGGCCAAGATCACTCACTGGCACATTACCTTGGCCAAGCAAAAGGGCGCTTTGTGGTTATCCACAAAAAGTTTTCTTCACATGGCACTGATGACCTCCTGAAGTGCAAGGCCTTGTCAAGAGTGATTGGTCATGCTGACATCAATCGCAATGTTGACAAGGCCATTTTGGTGAACCGCATGGCTACCCTCAATGCCTTTGGAACCAATTTTCAAGGTATGGCATTGACGGCAGCAGCCATGTCCCTGGCTAGCAACGATAATAGCAATGACTCTCTATCGACTAGGTTTAGAGCTAGGAGTGTATTTGGGAATTCAAAGCCCAATGTTCTTAGTGTTTTAAAGAAGAGAGAAAGGCTCTAAAGCCTTATTGTATAGAAATTTTATTTTATATGAATACAACTATACTTTTTATACAGTGCCCCATTTTGTGTTCTTTTACAAAATTTATTTTATACTGTCATTGTATTTTGTAACTTCAATTGTTCTTGGCATTAATATTTTCATTCACTATTCTGTTCAAAAGCATGCGATCAGATAAATATTTGCGCTATAATGGTTATTTCTGAGCAATCCAATAAGAATCTCACCGCACGGCAGAAGGCAAATGTGTTTGGCATCGGGTGGGGAGCCCAAAAACGGCAAAACCCACTATGGCACGTATGGTCAAACAGACCCCATATGCGCCATAGCGGGTTTTGCCATTTTTGGGCTCCTCGCGCGATATCGAACACATTTGCCTTCTACCGCACGATGAAAAAACATCATTTGACCACTCAAATTCACACTGAACTTGCATAAACTGATGGAAAGCATCACGTAACATATATAATAACATGGGAATAGTAATAGAACATAAAAATATCTTTTATTCATTGGCCTCAAAGGGCAGAGATTTACAAAATGATTCAAGTTACACCAAATGAACCTAAACAACATCTAGGGCCTAAGGGAGGGATCGGAGCAGATGCACCTGGCGAGTGCAAGGTCCTTGTCCATCATTGTTGCTCTTTTGGCATGGATAGCACATAAGTTTGCGTCTTCAAAAAGACCTGCTGTCATCTGCTCCATTGCCTCCTGAATTGCTCCCATAGCGCGTGAAATGTAACGCACATCACTCTTATAATGCTGTGCTATTTCACGTACAACACGCTGGAAGGGTGCATGGGGAATGAGATTGTCCACATTGGTTTGGAACTTGTGGACCTCCTGAAGTGCCTTCACTCCTAATTTTTTGCGTCTCTTAATCTTTGGGGGACCCTGCACTAGCCTTTGGACATGGCTCCATGGCCACTTATCCGCTTTGAACTTCTTTCACCTCTTCTCCCTTGGAACCACCTCTTCAGACTCCTCTTCTTGTGTCTGCTGGGTCATTCGAGGTGGCCCCTCATGCCTAGGGGTCTGCTTTTTCCTTGGTCTCTTTTCCTTTTCACGAGGCTGTGAGACAGTAGGCTGAGGCTCTTGCTTAGCTCGTACTAGAGGCTCCTCATATCTAATCATCTCAAGGCACAGAGGGTTGATGGGGCTCTTCCGTGCGGTTTGCTTAGTTGGAGGATTGGGACCAAGGTTCATTATATCTGTGAGCCCGCCAAATAAGAATTTACAAGATTAAAAATACAAGGAAATTTTAAGGAGAGATGGAAAAAACCAAGAAAAGAATAAAATATTAATAAAGGAAATCAAGAAAAGAGTGAAAATTTCGGGGGAGGGAAGGTTAAGGAAAAGAGTTATAAGCACTATTTAGCACTTTGAATAGAGAATTGTAAGTGCTAGTCAATACTTAGCAATTGCTACTTAGCACTCACAATAGAATTGAAAGTGTTAGCACTCACAAAGGAGTTGCAAGTGCATATTATCACTCAGATTGGAGGCCCTAGTGCTACATAGCACTCACAATAGTAATGAAAGTGCTAGTTGGCACTCACAATAGAGTTTCAAGTGCTATTTAGCACTCACAATGGTGCTTAAATTGTTATTTAACAATAAAAATAGAGTTGTAACGAGTTGTTAGCACTCTCAATCAAGCTCCTAGTGCTAGCTATCACTCACATTAGAGCTTCTAGTGCTATTTAGCACTCACAATAGGAATGAACGTTCTATTTGTCACTCAAAATAGAGTTTCAAGTGCTACTTAGCAATCACAATGGTGCTTCAAGTGCTATTTAGTAGTAAACATAGAATTGTAATTAGTAGTTAACACTTGTAGTCGAGGACCCAACTATAGTCAACAATAATAGTAATATTGCTAGAGTTAGGTATCACCTGCTATGAAGTCTCCAGTGCAAGCTAGCACTCAAAATAGACTATGAAGTACTATTTAGCACCCACAACAGAGTTGTAGGCACTCTTTAGAACTCTAAATAGAGTTGTAAGTTTTAGTCAATATTGACAATATAATCGTTAACTGCTAGTTACTCAAGGTAGAATTTATTGCTACTTAGTACTCAAACTATCAAATTGAAAGTGCCAGTTCACACTCACAGTGGTGTTGGAAGTGCTATTTATCACTCACATTGGAGCTTTTTGTGCTATTTAGCACTAAGAACTTGTAAGGGCTAATGAGCACTCTCAGTATAAGAAGAAACTACTAGTCAACAATACTATTGCTAATGCTAATACTATTACTAGTGAGCACTCTTAGTACAAGAAGCAACTAGTAGTGAATAATACTATTGCTAATTATCACCTTTTTTAAGTCACAAGTACTAGTTAGCCCTCACAATAAGAATGAAATGCTAGTTGGCATCCACAATTGAATTTCAAATGCTATTTAGAACTCACAATAGTGCTTAAAGTGCTATTTACTAGTAACAACACGCTTGTAACTTGTAGTTAGCACTCTCAATCAAGGAAGGAACTAGTAGTTAGCAATCACAGTGGTATTGTTGGGAAAGTCCCTTGCCCTTCTATCTGCCTTGATCTTATTGGTTTTCTCTTCCAAACCCTTTTCCTTCCCCTTTTTTTAATTTCTTTCTCCCTTGCTTCTTCCTTAGCCTCTCTCTTTTTTCAACCCTCTATTTTCTCAACTCAGAACCTAGCCAAAGAGTATATACTACCTTTTGGGGAGATAATATGTAGGCTTGAGAGCCAACATCAAATGGCAAAAATTAGTAGGCTTTAACATTGCAGCAATAGGGTCTCTCGCTTGGGGTGAGATCCCTAGGCTTTAGATGGCTCCCCCATGTTATATTTGTATACTATAAGCTATGTTGAGTTCAATTAAACTGCCCCTAGCAAGATAAGCATTGGTGGCCAACCAAATGTTATTGCCCACGGCCTGATACATTGTTGTTGTTGGTGTTTCTACTAAGGACCACAGGACAGCTTAGACAACTAGTCTAAAACTTCTTACAAGCAAGGTCAGATAATGTTTCTATTGCTCATTTTCCTACTTAGGATCCATGCGACAACTTAGACAACTAGCCCAAAACTTCTTAAAAGCACGATCCGATGGTATACAAAACACCAAAGCTAGGATGGCTTAGCAAGTGGTTATCGTACTGCATGCTAAGGGGCAATTACCTATCATTGATCCATTGAAGCATTCATGCATTTTGGGCAACCTTATTGTGAAAGGCCTAGTTCCAACATTGGAGCCCTACAAGCTCTTGCTACAGCAAGGTCTTCTCCAAAACACCCCTAAAACAGGCAGCATGGCAATACTCCCATAGGTAGATTTTCTCAAACGTCCCTCTCACTAGAAAGGGATCTTTAGATGAGGTTGTGGACACATCTCCGCACAGGTCTTATGCAATCGGCAATGTGAAGGGGAGTTTAAGAAGCAGCTACTCATATGACATCAAAAGTACAAGATGCAAAGGAAAACTTCCTAGGGGGCCGAAAGCACATTGCCTAAACAAGATGGGATAGTGACCCCACCCAATTTGTGGAAACTTGAGCAGCCAAAGGAGCACATGAGATCTTTTATGCACATCAAAGGAGCAGGATGCACAATCAACGAGATTGAAGAAATCTTCTTTCTTTTTCTTTCTTTTTGAGCAAATGTTGTTACTAAGCAATCTTTCAAGGGCTTGGAGGGAGGGCCTCAAATAGTCAATTGGGACCCCCTAGAGGCACAATGGGCAGGGAGTTTCTAGAAATGGATTTCATCTTTGATTTAACTACCTTGCATACCCTTACCACCATGAATGTTTCAATATGATTCCTCACACTAATCTTAAGAGACTGTTTATATGATCACACATTCAATTCGCTAGTAGGAGAGGATAAAAGCTATGGAGAGATTAGGAAAACATTGGGCCATCAACCCTAGTCCCTCAACCAAAATACACACATTGACAACTTTGGCTATGGGATAAACTTCCCCTCAGGGATGTGACATGCATCCCACAAGACTGGCTTTGGCCTGTACAAACAAGAGTAGTGTTTAGGTGACCTTCTCCAACACCATTTGTATTGGCAAATGATGACAGTTAGCAGTATCCCTTTGGAAACCATCCCACGAGAGGGACTCGCTTGAGAAGTCAGTCTACATGAGCTTCTTCGTAGATGCTAGTCGTGACGATCAACCAATCTCCAACCCCAAAAGATTTCATATTTTGTTTGGCTAGTGACATGCAAAGATCTCCCAATTGGCCAATGGTTAGACAAAAGAGGAAAGATTGCACATGTCATTATTGCATGCTAGGGGTGTCACAACCAATCTCCAACCACAAAAGATTTCATATTTCGTTTGGCTAGTGACATGCAAAGATCTCCCAATCAGCCAATGGTTAGACAAAAGAGGAAAGATTACACGTCATTATTGTTGGCATAACTCAAGGTGTATGCCTCAGGCACACCTTATGTTTCTATGTGTGAGTGCTAGAGGCACAGTTAGGTGCCCACAAGCACAGTTAGGTGGTGGAAAGCCACATAGGATGATTGAGAGAATCTAGGAGCAAATTGAGGAGATGATTGTGGAGCTCTGAAGTCATCAGTGATGTCAGTGAGCATGTATGAGGTGCCTACTTAAGGACCTCACTCTTCTTCATTCCATAAGCAAGTATTCTGAGTTTGTGTCCACTCTACTCTTTCCTTTCAGTGTTCCAACAAGGTATCAGAGCCATTTGATCCTCCTTGAGCCCTAGTTAGGTGCCACATCATCATCTTCTTCTTCACCTTCATCTTCCACCTTCCCTTCCAAAGTCTATTTTGGAAGTGAAAGTTCTCTTCAAACCTGCATTCTCAGCATCTCATCCTTCAGGAGAGTCTTCCCAAGGGCAGGGCGAATCTGCAAAACGAGCTATACGAGTTATCTCGCCATCTTCTGGGCAGCATTGTCTCAGGAAGCTGCGACGATCTTTTTCCTGGTTCTCACTGTGGAGAGCTACATTGTCTATTTCCTTTCAAAGGGAGCTGGGCGACATCACGACCTCCCTGCTCATCAAGTCTGAGCTCTTTTGGAGCAGCATTCGGGTAGTTCTCGTCGAAAAACCAGTCCATAGTTCCTCTACAATGCTGGGCGACGTGGCCGTTTTCTGTGCGATTCCTTTCTGAGGGAGAAGCTCTACCTATTTACCTTCCTCTCCAATATAAAAGCACTCTGAATTCCGACCTTTGCATAACGATTTGAAGCAGATTTCTGAGCTGCCTCTTTGGCCATGAAAGCTTGACTATGCAAGTCTAAGTTTGACCTTGGACAGTCAAAGTTTGACTGATAGTTTGACCAAGATTTATTTTCAGTCTGCTATGCTCATTTTTCTAGCATCTACTTGGTCATTTCTTGCTTAGACATCTTGCATTTCAAGATTGTTACTCTTTGAAAGGATTACCTTTTATTGCTCATATTTCACCTGTAAGAGAGAAGACACTTCCATTGTTTTGGCTTGCTTATACAAAATATGTGAAAGGCCAAAACATAAAGCAATGTCTTGTTATGCTACAAAGGATGAAAATGTCAACCTGACTTCCTTATTAAAGATTGCCAAAACAATGGTTGCCAAAAAGGAAGCAACTACAAAGCCAAAGATATACCCTCTCATGGCACTTTTTGACTCCAAGTACAAGAAAAAGATGAAGATCAGATACCTAAGATATGCTTCTCTACACAACTATGGAGATGACAAGATAATTGTTCTCTTGAAGGATATGATTTTCAGATCCACTTGTTCTATCATAGTACCATCTTATAAGGCACTAGACACTGTCCATGTGGTAAGACCTTGCCTTGACTTGGATATTTTGCCTCCACAAGATGAGGCATCCCATGAAGATTATGCATTTTAAATCATCTCTATGTATGCTCCAGATCTCTCTTTATGTCAAGGTACTCAGCCTGGATAGTCCTCCAAAATGAATGAAAATAAACTATTGTGTTTTGTGTGTTTTGTAAACACCTCTGGTCACCTTATGATGTAGGCCATGTGTATGTTTTGTTCCATGGTACCTCCTGCAGACATTGTGTGCATGTACATGTAGGGGAGATAACCATTGGAAGGTCTTTCTGTATCCCTTTTTGTTTACCTTACACCCAAGGGAACCCTTGCTAGCATGAGAACCTAGCCAGAGATTTATCCTTGACCACCATGAGATGGCATGAGAAACTATGAGACTAGATGTATCCTTGACATAGCCTGAGGCATTTCCTTGAGGGGGGGTTTGTTGGGATAACTCAAGGTGTATGCCTCATGCACACCTTAAGTTTCTATGTGTGAGTGCTAGAGGCACAGTTAGGTGCCCACAAGCACAGTTAGGTGGTGGAAAGCCACATAGGATGATTGAGAGAATCTAGGAGCAGATTGAGGAGATGATTGTGGAGCTCTGAAGTCATCAGTGATGTCAGTGAGCATGTATGAGGTGCCTACTTAAGGACCTCACTCTTCTTCATTCCATAAGCAAGTATTCTGAGTTTGTGTCCACTCTACTCTTTCCTTTCAGTGTTCCAACAATTATTGCATGCTAGGGGTTCAAGAGAAAAATCTCCCACTGCTCATGGAGGTGCCCATTGGCTCACGAAATCTAGCGTGACTAAGGTGCAATATTCATTTAAGATATGGTAGCCTTGCTTTTGGAGGGAAGGCATGCATACCACATAGAGATGGTACCCCTAGCGAGGTGAATCCAGAGATAGCTATACACCCAAGTATAGAACAACCCCTATCAAACTATCCAAAGAGGAGTGTCGAGGAGATTGCTTCCCGCATCACATTGGAAAACATATGGTTAGCACAAAAGTAGCCTATTGATGGGAGGATGATAGCTAAGACTTATAATCACTCATCAATGTCTAGCTACACATCATATATATATTATGAGCAATATGCCAGCAAGGCACAAAAGGTGCCACTCTATTCAATATTATAAGTAGCTTCCAAGCATCTTTGATATTTTCTTTGATCAAGGAACCTATGGCTACATGGCACACCACATTGGTTGTTGCCACTTGCTTGGATACCATAGGCCGTGAGCTCTATCTCAAAGAAGAACACTATTAGGCAGCTAGCCTATATTTACCCTCTTGGAGCAAAAAATCAAACTAGAGTTGTGACAGGCAGCCTTTGTGTCATCGAGCACATAACTGCTAACTCAAAATTGAACTTGAATCCTAGCATTTCATCGAATTTTTAAAGGGAAAAGCGAATGAGAAAAAATATGAACATGAGATACATCGTCGAGCACGGAACTACTAACTACAAAGTGAACTTGAATCGTAACATTTAATCAAATTTATAAAGGGAAAAAATGAATTAGTAAAAATATGGACATGAGACACGACACAGGGTCTATTAGGACCCGATCCTCCCTACAAATGTCAGGAGTTGTGATTTATTATTATTGACTTGGTGATGTCCATATTTTGAAAGTTGAAGCCTAACAAATACATAAATAAGGGGATTGTGACAAGAGGTCATAACTGACCCTCATTGCAGTCTATACAATATTGTCATATGGACTATAACCATATGAAGAAAGTGTCATTATCCTTTGATGTTACGTCTAGCTTAGGTTTCTTTGCTCCCTCGTATCAAGAACATCCATCAAAAGAGAAAAATGTTGTAAGAATTCAAATTGAAAACAAGCAAATTTGAACGGACGAGCGATTAAAAATATTTATATGATAATATATAATAATATTATTATTTAACCACACATAGTGTGGGTAAGGAGGCGACATGCTTCCTTTCCCAAAGTATAATCCAAAGGAATGGGCCCTTCCCCATGCATCGAGATTAAGAGCATTGAGAATATTAGCACCAAGAACATTAGCACAGAGAATAAGTCTCGCAAACGGATAAGATACTGGCATAAGCTTTGTGTGCAACTACAAACACGTGCTCTATGCATACCATCGGATCACTTTCCAAAACCCGTGAACCATTAGATGCATGCCATGTGGAATGCGTGCATCCCCCATATGTCAACAGTCGTAAATCACCCCTCTAATCGGCGATTTCTGTTGGAACCGATTGAACCGTCTCTGCGGCCAACCCAGCCCATTTCCTCATGGGAATTGCAATTCCCTACTCCTTCGTCTGCAATCAAACATATGACTAAACTATGTCAACTCCTCCTATCGTCTTTGTACCAGATTTGTAGCGACTATCAGATCAATCAGCAGAAGAATCGACAACTCCACATGCTTTCTTTGCCAGATCAATCAACATATTTTCATTCATTGCCAAATGAATCAACTTCATCCTCTATCTAAGCCTCCTCGACAGCGTGAATCTACTGCATGAATCGTCTTCCCACAGTCTTGTGCCCATGTTGATTGTCTACTCTCTCTGAACGTCGTCCTCAGTCCTAATTATGGCTAAAGGTAATGGGATTGCTCTCACTCGTGTAGAACAGCACAACTTTTGTTCTCATGTACAGCCCACCGTGCTCCCATTCACCGCCTTTTGTTTTTCCATCTTGTACCACTTCTTCAAGCTATTGACCTTGTCCCTGGACCCTATATGTGGACCCTATATGTTGTTGTCTATTAACGTTGCCTAGCCGATCACTACATCAACCATGTGAATGAAGTGCCTTAAATTATTCAGAATGACAATGGTGAAATAATCTTTGCAACCCACAAGTAGTGCCCTTGCCTTCCACCATGCTATCTCATCAAGTTATAGCCAATTGACAATCCATGGCTTCTATGAGCACCCAATTCACACTACGGAAGGAATCATCTACTAGAGAATTGCGACACAGAGATATCAACCTAGTTGCACAGCTTTAGTATTTCAAGCTGAATTTGATTTCTCAAACAAAATTGATTTTGTGTTTTCGCCTCACTATAAACAGCCTTTAAATTATGCGCTCTCTTCCATCAACGCTTTCCTTACAATCCACAAGCAGAATTTTCCACCGTCAATTGACAAAACCATACGTATACAGGACGATGTGACTGCTCACACTTGTTCATCCGACCTTCTACTTTCACACACGACCCCTCAAAGAGGCTCAAATATTTTGAGCAAGGAAGCCATCGCCTTCCTTTGCAAATCAGACTTGGAACCACACCCTTTCAATCACGTACAGCAAGTTCTTACTATAATGAGCAAGTAGCCATCTAGTATCTCAGCAAAACCACACAAACACACATAAAGCCACAACTCTAGCACGTGTTTCCTGACCTGCCTCCTCACACAACTCATTAAAGAGCTTTGAATCAGCCCTTATTCTGCCTTCAAACAAACCATTGAGACCATTAGATCTCTTTAACGTCAAGGTCTAAGATTGTGACAAGTGCCTTGATGAGAGCTCACGAAGAGGAAACTGCGACCTACCATAAAAACTAAGTAGTATTAGTAATCCCTCCCAGACCCAATAACGTGAATAGATGGTTAGTATTAGTAATCCCTCCCTTCACAACCTCTCCTCTCCCCTTCCCCCTCTCCTCTCCTCTCACCTCTTCCCACTCTCTGGCTCAACTTCCCCCCTTACTCTTTTCCTTTCGCTTTCCTCTCATCTACCCCCATTCCTCCTCTTCCCCCTCTCCTCTCATCTACCCCCGTTCCTCCTCTTCCCCCTCTCCTCACCTCTCCTCTCCTTCTTAGAATCCCCCCTTCCTCCTCTCACAGCTTGTGTCCCACTCAACTAGCCCCTTCCCCCTCTAGGCTAGCAAACCTTCTACTAGGCTTAGGAATAAAATCTTGGGCTTGGAATCATGCTAATTGGAATTATTAAAAAAGGTTATAATTTTGTATTTAAGTAGAGAATTATGCCATTACATGAATAATGGCTAGCTTTAATTTCAGCACATCATGTACATTCTATCCTTTCCAAACAGAAATGATAGCAAGCAAGTTTTTCACTATGTATAATAGATGTTTCCATTCTTGGCGGGGGGGGGGGAAGATAGTAGGTTTAAGCTTTAAAGAGGGAGATAGCTCTTCTTATTCACAATTCCTTATTTAAGGGATTGAGGTGTCGATCAAAGGGTTGGCCACGTGTCCATCATATAGCTCTCTCCTATCTTGCGCACTCATCCCGTTTGGACTTTCAAACTTTCAACCGTCTAGCCCATTTCAACTTTCAAGCGTTTCTCATGCGGGCGAAAGAGAGAAGGGAGGAAAAGAATTGTTGTTCAAACTTTTCTAATCACCCTTCTTGGTTGCCATAGGGTTGTGCTTGCTCCCCTTACCAGACACGCAAACCGAATCAGAAAGAGAGTAGATGTATAGGCAGAGCGTTGTCTACTTGGGGTCGTATGGAGAAGCATGACACAAGTTAGCGCGTTCCTTTGCTCTTGCTGTTCGAAACGTAAACAGAAGGAGGCTAGCTTAGCACACTGAAAGGTCTAAAGCCGTTACCAACCTATTCAGTCTCCAAGATATGCTCCAACGAAGGTCTCTAGGAAGCATTGGGACTCGACGATCTAGCCATCAACTCAAACAACTAATTTTTGGCAATGACCAATTTCAAGCGAATGGCGCCATTCTTTTGGGTGGACAGCAACTTCATTCCGAGATGATTATCGCTTAAAATTTTGGCTGTTGTGAGACTACGGGGGCTTGCAATGTTGCTTGGACAGGTTTGTGTTGACGAGCTTTTCATCCAAAAACATGACCTTCAATTTTGCCACGGTCCCTTGGACAAGTTTTTGTTGACGAGCTTTTCAGGTGTCTAAGGCCTGAGATAGTAGATCTGAAAATTTATGTTTCAGGAGGTAAGGACAGTTTTACGGTGCTATAATGAAACACATACATCAAATCCCTCACATAGACGGATCCTGAATTCTTCTCCTACATCATGAAAGGATCCGCACACTAAGCAATCCTTGCATTGTATGTGTGATGGTAACTAAAGGACCACTCTCGAATCAGTGTACGAAGGAGGAAAGACTAGGGAGTCTTGGAGGTCTGTGAAGGAGAGGGCATTTGCGAATGATGGTTGCTGGGAGAAAAGATGAGGCTTTTGTGAAGAGTGGAGGTGGAGGGAAGAGCGGGAGGGAGGAGGAAGTACATGGTGGCACGTTGCATTCGAGAGCAGAGGAAAGAGGTAAGAAGTTGCAAGGTGGGAATGGTGGAGAAGGAAGAGTCAGGCGTATTTATGGTGGTAAGGGAGGGCGGAGCTAGGAATATTGCAAGTAGGAGTGGGATGGAGACTACAAAAAGCTGGGGGGGAACTATAGGTGAATGCGAGGAGCGATATGATGGATGCAGCTCAAGGGAAGGAGAGCGGAAGCCCAAAAGCAACAACGAAGCTAGCAAGCAACAAGAAAGGTGATGGGGATGAAGCATAATGGTGCATCCACTAGAGAAGGGAAGAAGAAACAACGCACGAAAATGCGACCCAAACCTGTCGTAGATAGGTCTCACTACTCGTATTCACAATTAGAGACCTAAGTGCTTTAAGCTTGTATTCATAATCAACAATGACCTAATTGAAAACATCATGGTTCATGTTGTTGCCGCCCATCGCAACCTTTCGTTGGTGCATCGTCAAACGTCTATCAATTAGTCAGGGAACATCTACCTGGCTCATAGTCAACAGCTGGGGTCAACAGAATCTCGATCCCATCCGTTGGATCAAAGAACTCTAATCATGGGAATGTATGCTGGTCAAAATCGACTAGCCACTTTCCAGCTCGCACGAGACAACGGACAAACACCGTAAAATCTAGATGAGATCTGACGACCTACAGACGCAACCACTCCGCTACCCTAGGATTACGATCTTGATCCAATGGCGGAGAAATGGTGCTATTCGCCAATCGTTGGATCAAAACTTCAATCATGTGACTACAAACAGACACTCAGATTGCTTTCCAAAATCCGTGGACCGTCAAATGCACGTGGTGCCTCCTTCATCCATTGATAGCCGGCAATCGCCTCTGGTCAGCGATTTCGAAAACCAACGGAACGAGCTCATCGCTAGCGGGTTGCGCAACCTGCTTTCGTGCAAGGGATCCCTACCCCGCGGTAGTCAGGGGCGATCAAACATACGACTGAACTACATCAACTCCATCAATGGCGAGGTTAGCAGAGCAACGATCTCCACCGTTGGATCGAAAATGAATGCGAATCGTAATTCGTGTCTGAAAGGGGAACCGGCATAATTCTTGAAATTGATCGACTCAACCAGTAATGCATGGATTCACGATGGCGGTGCGACCTTCCTGCTCGAAAATCGTTGTGCCCACCAACAACCACGTGGCACACTCATTGACACGCGCCCCCACTCGCCAATCATTATTGCACATGTGGCACTGCCTCTCCCCGCTGTCGACAACTAGGAATGCGACTCCGGTCGCCAATTCCCGATCAGAAATGCAGGCGACCGGCTTCCGACCTACGACCGGTCACCGGCCCCCACCTTTCCTCCCAGGGAATCGACACCCGAAGCCGATTCGCTACACCTTTCTATAGTCTTTGTACCGGATTTGTAGCGACTATAAGATGAATCAACAGATTAATCAACAGCGCCACATGAATCAACAGATTTACATTCCTTGCCAATGAAACATCCAAATTTTCAAGTTTATCGTTGAATCCATTCGCCTTCATCGTCTACGTCGTCGTCAATCTGCTTCGTGAATCTTCTTTCCACAGCCTTGCGCCCACGTTGATTGTCTACTCTCTCTCAACGTTGTCCACAGGCAATAATTCCGGCAAAAAAGGTAATGGGATTGCTCTCTCACTCACGTACAACAGCACAGCTTTTGTTCTCATGTACAACTCACCGTGCTCCCCTTCATCGCCTCTCGTTTTTCCATCTTGTACCACCGCTTCAAGCTATCGACCTTGTCCCTGGTCCTTATTCGCTGTTTCTGTTGACGTTGCCTAGCCGCATCACCGCGTCCACCGTATGAAAGAAACCTCTTTAAATTATCCAGAGCGACAATCGTGAAATAATATTGCAACCCACAAGTAGTGCCCATGCTATCCTCAAGTTATAGCCAATTGACGACCCGTGGCTTCCAACCAATTCACGCTACAGAAGGAATCGCCGACTAGAGAACTGCCGAACATACAGTAGACACAGAGATATCAACCTGGTTGCACAGCGCTAGTATTTCGAGTGGCTTTGATCTGTCAAACAAAACCGATTTAGTGCTGTCGCCTCACTAGAAACGGGCTTTGAATTATACGCTCCCTTCCAATCCACAATTGACAAAACTACGCGTACACACGAGGCTGCGACTCTTTTACTTTCACACACGACACCTGCAAGAGACTCCAATACTTTCAGCAAGGAAGCCATCGCCTTCCTTTGCAGATCAGACTTGGAACCACGCCCTTTCGATCACGTACAGCAGGTTCTTACTACAATGAGCAAGCAGCCGTCTACTATCTCAGCAAAACCATACGTACACACAAAAAGGCAGACCTTCCTCCTCACACAACTCATGAAAGAGCTGATTCACTCATGAAAGAGCTCTGAATCAGCCTATAATACTGCTTTCAAACGGACCGTCTAGACACCTTCTCAAATAAATCCCGGCATTCACATGGGACTACCCGCCGAATTGGTGTGCCTGGCCGCGTTTTGTAGGTTACTACTAGCACATGGGAAGAAATAGGATGGGAATGGGAAAAGGTGGTCCCAAGTGGTCCCATGCATATGTCTATCCTATTCCACCATGTGCTAACAAAAAAAGAACTAGGAAGAGGACACATGGCATCATTTCATGTGTTTAGGAGGTGGGGACCATGTGGGGACAAGGATACATGTCATCCTTGCATGTTTTTGAATCCCTCAAAAAGGGGAACTGGCTGCTAAGGTCTAGAGGCCATGGTCTAGGATGGGAGAAAAAGTGGCTACTCCCAATCTAAATCCATCCTACACCACTTGGTGTAGGATGGGAGTAATGATGACAAAAAGATTCCCATCCTAAACCCATGCTAGCCCCATCCATGTGCTAAGGCCCTTAGTACTCACACCCCCGAAAGAAAAGCACCATTAAGACCATTAGATCTCTAACATCAAGGTCTAAGATTGTGACAAGGTCTAAGATTGTGACAAGTGCCTTGATGAGAGCTCACAAGTCCAGAACTCCTTCAAAATTGACTCCAGCAGGCTACTGATCACCTTGCGCGTCTACCTCTCACCAGTGCCATACTCACTCGGCTTCACTCCCTCTATCGTCCCCGGTGCATGCCTCCACGTCAATTCTCGCATATCCACCTTCTTGTTACCTTGCTCCTGAGTAAGGTTTGTTGCTTCACCCGCCAATCCTGGATACCCTAGAGCAACTGTGGCAGAGCCCTGGGTTGGGAGAAGGGGAGCAGCCCATACAACGCGGGGGTTGGAAATGCTCAGTGTTAGATACCCCCAGTGTGACGAGGCTTGGAAGGACGGTGAGGAGTATGAAGGGTGATAGAGAAGAACAACAGAGGGCAAAAAGGCCTTTTAAAGGGGAGGAGCTCATACCAGGGATTGATCGGTGATCAAGTTGAGCAAGCACCCACGATGCAAGGGTGACTCGGAGAGCAGAGCATGCACCCGTGGTACAGTTTTGAGGGAGTTGAGGTGGAGGGAGCAGAGTGCCCGAGGTGGAGGTAGAGGGAGCATGGCCAAGGACAGAGAGGGTGAGGTGGAAGGAGCAAGGTGGCGAAGGAAAGAGCAGTGAACCAGAGGGAGCAAGGTGGCCGAGGGCAAAGAGGAGGGAGGTGGAGGGAGGGAGGGAGGGTGGAGGCGGAGCAGGGTGGTTGAGGGCAGAGAGGTGGAGGCGGAAGGAGGGGGAGGTGAAGGCGGAGGGAGGGGGGCAAGGCGGAGGGAGCAGGCGACCGAGGGCAACAGAGAGGTGGAGGCGGAGGGAGGCAAAGGTGGAAGCAGAGGGAGGGAGGGTTAGTTAGGTTAGTTATTTGGTTAGAATAATTAGATTGCGTTAATTAGATTAACTTACATTAATGGTTTTTAGCTTAGGTTATTGGTTCAATTAAATGAACAATGAATTTTTTCCATGAATCTTTCAAATTTTCTAACTTTTGTCAATCCAATCCAATGGCAAGACATTTGAAACATAAAATTACACACTGAATGCAAAAGTTTTAGGAGATATGGAATTTAGGAATTTAGGAGACCCATAGTATTAGTGATCCCTCCTATCAGAGCCTCTCCTCTCCCCTTGCCCCTCTCCGCTCTTCTCCCCTCTTCCTGCTCTCTCACTCAACTCCCCCCCTTACTCCTTTCCTCCCCCTTCCCTCTCAGCTCCCTCTCCCACTCAGGTCCCCTTCTTCCTCCTCTCCTTCCCTTCCCCCTCTCCCCTCCTCTCCCGCTCAAATCCCCCCCTTCCTCCTCTCACAACATGTCTTCCACTCAACTCACCCCTTCGCCTCTCCTCTCCTCTCCTCTTCCTCTCAGCTCAGATACGCTAGGTTAGGCTACGCTATACTAGGCTACTAGGTGACATTAGGCTAGGCTAGGCTGGCAAATCTTCTACTGGGCTTAGGAATTTTCTATTGGAAAATAATAAAAGCTTGGTCTTGGAATCATGCTAATTGGAATTATTACAAAATGTTATAAATTTTTTAGTCAAGTAGAGAATTATGCCATTATGTGAACAATGGCTATCTTGAATTTCAGCACCTCATGTACATTGTATTCTTTCCAAAGAGATATGATAGCTAACAAGTTTTTCACTACATATAATAGATGTTTCCACAATTAAACTTTAAGAGGAAGATAGCTCTTATTAATCACTACTAGCAACCTGAGTGCTTTAAGTTTGA
Source organism: Dipteris shenzhenensis (assembly GCF_047967505.1). NCBI lineage: Eukaryota > Viridiplantae > Streptophyta > Polypodiopsida > Gleicheniales > Dipteridaceae > Dipteris > Dipteris shenzhenensis. Next base: position 26,262,481 of record NC_141621.1, read on the forward strand.
TTTCATAATCAACAATGACATTATGGAAAACATGATTATTCTAGCATGTAGTATGGGCAATAATGGCTCATGTATCGCCTTTTCCAATCCAATGTATTAAATTCGGTCCACTTTGCCATTAATTTGCAGCTTTGCTTTTATGATGCACATGTATTGTGATCAAATCACGACATATGAGTTGGAAGGTTTTGACGAAATATAATAATTCTGCTTGTAATTCCAAGATGTATACCTCACTAAAACAAACTGCAAAAACAACATGTGAGACAAATCACTTAAGAAAAATGTCACGCCTTATGTTAGAAGATATAACTCATATTTACGACATTTCTGCAGAGAAGGTTACTTCGAAGTCCCAAGATTTGGCTACTCATTAGCCCATAAAAGAGAGGGCCTTCAATCTACATACTTCACATTGAGCTGATAGAACTCAAATATTATACAAGAGGATCTGAGATCCTGAGAACATAAAGTCAGCTTCATTGTAGACATAGGGGACTCAACAAATACAGTACAGAAGGTCACAAAATACTTAGTGCCAACATCCATGCAAATAAAACTAACTACTAGCATGACCTGCACTGTCTCACATTATTCTGCATCTACATCTGGTCTTCACTTTTTTTGCCTGTTTTGTCTTCTTGCGATGCAGTTTTGACACCGGTTGTGTCAACTCTTCTTCTTGATTTCCCATTATTGCATTTTCTGTCCTGTCCATAGGACTTTGTTGCAAAGTGACAGCTGGAGTTCGTTGATGGACCATCCTTTGTTTTTGCACATATCTGAATGTTCGCTGAACCACCGTACCGGCAGGTTGCTCTTTTCGATTCCCAACCCTAAGTGCTTCTGTGTTTCTGCGCTCCGCTTCAGAGATACCAAAGAATGTTTCTCTCTTTGGACGAGACTTTCGTGTTGCAGTAAGGTCCTCCTTCTGTATAGCTATCTCAGCAGCCTTATACACAATCTCATGAACTATAGAATTGCAAAACAAAATCGTATCGGCTGCCTCCTCCAGAGTCACATTACGTTTGAGAAGCGGGACTCCTGGCTTCTGTTTCTTAGATGAGTCATCTGCACACCATAATCAGATTAGTGCAGTCATCATGGATCTACCACACAGCTACTCAATCAAAGATTACTCTAGTAGCATGGTTCATGTATTCAGGATCCTATCGTAATATCATGGTTTATAAGCAAGACCACGGGATTGCATTCAATCATGAAGCATAATAGAAATTGAAAATGCCAGTAAACACACGTGAGTTTTCTTGCCAAAGGCAAGCAAATTGTGTTTGATTTATTGTAAGGAATGAAGAAGACAAAGGTCATTACATTTGTAAATATCTAAAGTATGCCCCTGTAGGAGTAGAACGAACTATCTTATTGTCAATAAAATCTTCACGATCGGTTATACTGGGTTCTCCAAAACTGATAACTCGATTAACTGCTGGCTAACTTGGCACAAAAATAATATCAACTTCATTCTGGGCGCCCAATAACCAGAAATTATGGCAAGCAAATTTCAAGCAACCAAGAAAAAGAGAGTACAGAACAAAAGATGCATGGCATAAGAACAATAAAGCCCACAGAATACTTGCAGGCATCATTACGATCAACAATCGGTGTTACAGAATGTGGACTACAGGAGGGAGGATGACGTTTACTTCATAATGCAAAAAACATCCATTTTTAAATATGTTCTTAATTCATGCCGATAGTGATAGAGCACTTTCACAAACTGCAAAAGAAATCACACAAGCTCTTACAAACATTTGCTATCTTGCTGTTACACAACTGGATACTCTTCAGCCTATACACCCAGATAGCCCTATCACCCATAAGATACTTGCTCAATTGTTGATCACTGGCTTGACAAGAACTACACACTCGTCCTGCCTCAGATTTCAGACTCCACGATCTATCTACTAGAGCCTGCTTCACAGGATCTCGACTCACTAAATAACCGACAGCCAATGTAAACTATAAAACTGATGGATTCCACTCCTCGATCTGTGAACATGTAAAAATTGGCTTCCGGCCAAGCCTTGCAGGAATGCTCCTGCCTCTCTGCTCTTGGTAAAACCAAGATTTCACTAAGAGTAATGGAAATCCATATCCTGGTCAAATCTATTTGAAGTGATCAATTTGCCAATGTGAAATTGCATAAATTCCAGCACTATTATATGATTCGCTGTGTTGGGCTCTAACTGCTTGAGATGCGCCGACAGAGACACACTGAAGAGCAGCATGGACTGATGCGACAGGCCAGAGAGCAGCATGGACTGATGCCACAGGTCACCATCGACAAATCACAGACTTTTGTCACAGACTTCTATGCATCGGAGTCAGCTGCTAGTGTAGCTTAGGGAGAGGAGCTTGATGAGATGAGAGCATCATGGATCAGTAGCAGGACTATCCACCAGGATGCGGTCAGACGAGCGACACACACTCCACGTACGACACGGAGAGATACACAGGTTCTGTCATTGGTGGATCGAACAGTCAACTGATCGGGGCATGTGTGTACTCTCCTGCTAGGACAACACGATGTATCTCTCTATTCCTATTCTCATGTCACACATCAGCCTTGGGTGTGAATGCTCGCTTTAGTGGCCCCACCCCTTAGCTTTTATTGTATCTAGTTTTTTTAAGCCTCATAGACCCTTTGATCTTTTCAACACGTTAATAAACTCTCTCTCTCTCTCATAAATCTCAGGTGTCCTCTTTACTATGAGATCCGAGGGCGTTTCTACTGCCTCTTCAGAGATAGCAGAGATGCTTAGCGGCCTTCCCAATTCCTCTCCTATCCAGACCAAAATGCTTGGCGGCCTTCATTGATAAAGCAGTCAGGCACCATGAGAGGATACTTTGATCACAGAGATAGGAGCAGACTTCTTCCTTGGCAGATCCCTCTCAGAGCTCTATCACGGAGTTCTTCCTGCCAGATCACACAGACCCCCATGATACGAGACCTCGATATGATTGTGACCCAAAGCCAGTGACTCGACAGCTTCGACAAACGGGTTGACACACAAATTACACTTGGGAATATCCCCTCTCTCTTCAAAGTCAGAGCCCAGCCGACAGGGGTTACTGTAGCCCTTGTTAGGCGCAGAACTAGGAACATGAGACATCACAAGACCACACCCGTGAGCAACCGACAGCACTCTATCGCCGATTTCATGACTCCATTAACTCATCCACCCTGATGTCCTGATGATGATGATGATGATGACGATGATGGTAATGATGATCGTGATCATGATGACAATGAGATTGATATGTAGTCGACCACTGACATGACCATGTTTCACTTAGTACTATCATTTTTCCTTTTTTACATTCTGCATGGTGTGGATGCTCATTTAGTAGCTCCACCCTCACAACTCGTTTGTACCAGGATTTTTACAGTCTCATAGACCCATCGGTCTTCCGAAGACTTAATAAACTCTCTCTCTCTCTCTCTCTCTCTCTCTCTCATACGCATATGGGTGTTAACAAGTGAAGAATGCCATCCAATCCCTCCAAGATAAAGCATTTACGGGCCGCATCTACAAGCCTCACGCCCAAGAGGAGCCTGATTCGAGATTGGATCTAGGAAAGCTTAGCGCTAGAGGGTGAGGACATGCAAAAGGCCACCATTTACAGGAGAGGTGTCTTTCTTCTCCAAGAGAGCTCCCCTAATATCGCCCAGGCCTTGGTGGAGTAGAGCCCGATTTCCACAGGCCACACATAGTGTCTTTATCCCTTAGTATCATGGCTTCATTGTGGATGACATGGATTCAACGCACCATGTGCCATGCTTTCCAGTGACAATCATGTTCCCTGTCCTTTCGAAGGAGTACTGCTCTATTTTATCTTCTATCAGAGGCATTTCAGCACTACGCTACAACAGCCTCAAGTTGTTGGATTAGTAGAGGTCACCTCCCCATCTGTGAGCCCCCAAATGTTCAGCATCAGGGGGTGGACCATAGAGAAAAAGAAAGGCATTTGGGGCTGCCACATGGGCAGCAAGCAAGCTGCCATGTGGGCAGCACAAGAGAGAGTGCATTAGGGGAGATTTAGGGTCTCAAAAGGGCCTCACAAGGAATGGATTAAGAAATCAATTAAGCTAATTAGAAATGAACCTAGCATGGTAACCCATGGGCTAAGGTACTAGTAGCATTGACTCAACTGAAATGGGTACCTTTATTTTGAAATTGGGCAACCTTAGCCTTTGGATGGAGGTGATGGTGAATAGATCAAAGGTCTAGGATGCCTTTAGTGGATGGTGGATGCACTTTGGTGGGCTCCAAAAGGCAAAGGGGATCTAGGAGTGCCAAGCATATATCTTTCTCGGAACAATGTCCTACACACACACTTATGGTTGAGAAGTACACACAGGTAAAGAAGGATTTGATTTCGTAGTTAAACACTTCCGTGTGTAATCTCTGGGGATGCTCTATAAATCTTACGCTGCAGGATACCCTCTGCAGAGATTCATTTCTAACACAAGTCTGGCAAATGATGAGGTCTCTCGGCTCCGGGCTGCATTCTCCCAGGCCCATGTGTGCGCTAATGACAGATGGGGCACCTTGCGCAAGCCTGCCCACATAGTACAGGTATAGCCAACCACCTTGTGCATGACAACAGTGGGAGGGCCGTGAAGCAAGACCCCCACCCCCACAACAAACTCCATGGGTTCAGCTTTGTGATGGGGCTTGGACGCAAGTAGATCAAAGAAGCATGCAGCGAAAAAACACAAATGCCGGGCACGTCGCCACCAACAAGCAGGTGTGGGCCCCTTGACAGCCCTCAGTTCGTAGGAGGAGCAGGCTGAGGAGCCCCTACCGGTCGACCTTAGACACCTGAGCGAGAGGTCTTCTTTGATCTTTCGAGCGGCTCAATCTCCCCGATTGTTCTGCAGCTCGATTTCGGAGCCGAGCTCAAGGAAGGTCTCCCTTCCTAGTCCCCGTGTCATCGCCACTTGCCCCCCTCCCCCCCTTTTTTCCTGCATCCACCTCCTAATCCCCTCCCCCCCTCTAGCTTCCACCCCCCAACTCTCCTCTCCACCCCACCTCTGACGCCACATTAGTGAGGGCTCGGATCACCCTCATTACCCCCCTCCCCACCCCGAATCCCCCGTCTCTTCTCCGCCCGCCCCCCCCCCCCCTCACCATGGTCATAGCCTCCTCCTCCACACCACCTCATAGCAGCCAGTGCTTCTTCTTTCCTCCCTCTTCTTCTGTCAAAGTGTGCCTTCGTTGTCCCATTCTCAGTCTTATTCTTCGCAAGATCAAGGCATCACTCCCCCAGAGCCAACGCAGGAGTCTTCCCCTTTTTCGTATAGGGCTGAAGCCCCACCCACGATATCCCCTCCCACAAGAATTCTAGTGGATGGGGCCCTAGAACTCTCTGGACTCTCTGAACGCTCTAAACAACTACCCACTTGCACTAGAGGTGTCAGTGATTTTGCAGCCCCAGAAATGGGGTTCCACTGCCGCAATTGGAAGCCTGTCCGTCCTACATTTTGTACATCTTTTTTAATTTCTATTGTATCTGACTTTGGCATCCTTGTTTGTTATATCTATATTCATATTATTTTAATGTCACACAATGTGTTCTACATCTATTCTAAATATTGGAGTCATGATGGATTATTGTTGAGAAATCTATCTTTTTCATCCTCTTCTACCTCATCCCCTCTGCATTCAGAGGAGAGTTTTGGAAATCATATCTAGCTGCATCTTCTTTTTACCTTTTTTGATAGTGACTTTTTGATGATCCCAATCTTACTTTATTTTAGCCGTTCCACCAGCCCCTATAACAAGGGCTCTTGGGGAGTCATTCATTATCCACTAGAGCAGCACATCTCCAGCAGACTGGAGCAACCGGTCAGCATCCTTTGGGCCTGCATCGAAGAGGATAAAGGAGGGCTGAGGAGCTGCAGACAGAGTTTGGAAGGGGCTGCACATGTAGGCTGACAGTTATGGCAGCAAGGTGCAAGGATCAAGGCACGGTGACTGAGTCGTCTACAGAAGCTCAACGAGGAGCATGCAGGCTCAGGGATCTAGAAGTGCCAAGGAGTTAGTAGGACAACTTTTGGTAAGGATAGAGGACCACGGTTTGCCTTTTGTGGACGGAAATGTATCTTATGTTGGTTCTATATCTGTCTTGGAGCAGTCTATTTACTGGTGTGCACATATATGTGTTGAGTACACACGAATAAGAAGTATTGGATTCCTTAGTTAAACAATTCTACATGAATTATTGGGCCCATCTATCAGTCGTCCATTGCCATACAACCAACAATGAACAAAGCACGCAAGCAAACAATCGGCAATTGGATACTTACATTCTAGATTCCAAAGCATTAGTCCCGATGGATTATAAAGTAGCAAACTCAAATGCTCTTTTTGTGCTATGAATTGAAGATCTTTCGGAGTGCATTGGGTATCTTTTCACATTTCATGGGAAAGTCCTACCCAAGTATGGTGCCTTTACAGCCAACAATGCATCATACGCAATGTTCATGAGGGTTGACTTGATTGATGATCAATACTTTGCAACAGTTACATTTCATGTGTCACATGCATATGTCCCTCAATTCAAGGATGTTTTGCAAGTTCAAGACACTCTGTTATGGTCAAATTTCTACATGGTATCTGAGCCCTAATTGGAAGTTCACGAGAATTGGAGCTTGAAGGCAAGGACCTTGCTGAAGGACGACATTGATTCAAAGCTCAGGGGAATCTACTTCAATGTCTGAAGGATTGTGCCCTTGCGAGAAGAAGGAAGGCTCTGATTACAACAAGTGTACGACTTTCTTACTCTATCTCTTATTGTCATGGCCTAGACATATGCTATTCCTAATTTTGGGGACATAGGCAAGTTGGATGGGACCAATTATCCATTGTGGAAGATGAAAGTCCAGAGCTATTTAGGGTTGAGGGAGTAATGGAAGATTGCGATGGGTAGATTTAATGCCTCAGCCCACGGTAACTCTAGCTACAATGACTACACCATGGCAAATACTATTTGGTGAGAGCTTGCAAATTCGAGATGTGGAGGCATTAGCTATTATTGTGGGCATCACGGTAGAGTACTTCCTCACATATAGACGGTGGACCGTTCCTTCAAAGCTTCGACCACTTGTACGAGCTCAACAACAAAATGAGGAATCTAGACCTCAAGATAGAGCTCTATGAAATGAGAATGGATGAGGGGATTTAATACAGGATCAAATCACCAAGATGAAGTTGGTGAGGCATCAACTAGTCGCAGTTAGTCGAAGGATGAGTTCGACAAGGATAGGCTATTGCTTGGCATGCTTCTAAGGAGCTACAATAGTTTTGTGACTACGATGATTGTAGGACAGAGGGCAACACCCGTCACATTTGAGGCGCTGGTACCATTGCTTCTGCACCGAGAAGCTCGAGAGAAGAAATACTACAAAACCGATGACAAAGCCCTTATAGCTCAGAACGCGGGCAAAGGCAAGGGTAAGGATAAGCCTAGCAAAGGCAAGCCCAAGAAAGACAAGTTGATGATAGAGCGGACTCTTCACATAAAGAAAACAAGAAGAAGAAGAAGGAGAGAACATGCTTCTCCTGTGATCAGCCAAGACATTTTGCGAAGGATTGAAGGCAGACCAGAAAAAGAAGGGGACCACCTGAGATTCAGAGGAGTCAAAGAACGCAGCTATGTGGTGGTCACAAGAGACCTTTTCTTGGTGACATCTGTAGGTGTTTCTGAGGTAAACTATGCCGACCCCGATGTTACGGTGAGGATGTCTGACATTGAGAGATGGTCAGATGGGGAGTCAGAAGCCCAAGGATAGCATTGAGTGCTTGGAGCCATCTAGGTGCTTGGCTGGTATTGTTGACACAGAGGATTCGACAAGACCTGTTGATTCCAAGACTACACATAGAAGCTGATGGTCCAAGTAATCTAGATTTAGGCTTGGGATTTGACTTAGAGGGGAACATCCCAGGACTACACATAGAAGCTGATGTTCCAAGTAATCTAGATTTATGCTTGCGATTTGATTTCTCGAGTATGTTATTTGGTTGCAAACCTTGCCAAATGGAGGATGGGTTGAAACAGACCCTAAGAACATGGTGTCTGGAAGACTCCAAGCTGTTCACCTATCATGAGGTGGAGAGATGGAGGATGCTGGTACTGGATTGCTCGAGTTCGAAGGCAGTAAACCAAGGTGGTTTTCTTGTACGGGACTGGACCTAGTGAAGCAGGAGCCACTGAATGGAAAGCCAAGAAGCAACATCAACACTACCATGTTCTAGGATACATGAGAGCTACTGGAGCATCTTCATCGATCGGTTGGGATGGGGCCAAGATGTCAGTGGGAGGGGGTGTTCGAAATTCCATGGTCAACTCCCCATCCACGAGCCATACAAACAACAAAACATGGAAACATTAGGATGCCACATGGGCAGCACATGGGCTGCCATGTGGGCAACTGCCACCAAGTTGTAAATACTCCAAGTAAAATACAGAGTTGACCTTTTATTTGACCATAGTTGAGGAGTTCCTTATTTATTTATAATTATGGTCAAAGAGTCCTTTTAATTATTGACGTTGGTCAAAGACACTTGAGTTTGGTCAAGAGGGCTTGACTTCGGTCAAGGAGACTTGGTTTAGGCCAACAGGGTTGACTTGAGTCAACCAAGATATTCTAACCTCGGCTAGAGAGATTTGGTTATAATTAAGGCGCCTTGACAATTGGCCAAAGCCCCTTAATTATAGTCGAAGAGTGCTGACCTAGGTCAACCTGTGCGGGCGTATTGGTTTGCTTGGTGGGGACACCCATAGAGACTAGGACTTGCATGCAAAGAGGTAATGGGGAGCCATGGTAGTGTGTTTCATTGAGTTGTTGGAGCAAGTAGTTAGAATTAGGACAAGTGGCAGTTGCCAATTTTTCACTCTCCATTTCTTGTAACCGAAAATCCACTGGATGTAAGTTTTGTACTCAGATTTTCATTGTGAAATAAAAATCCTGCTGTGCAGAGAGAGAGAGAGAGAGAGGAGATAAGCGAATAGTTTGAAAGCCTTGTGGAACTTTGCCTGTGAGAATTGGAACGTTGTATTGGGGTTATCAGAGCACGGTCTTGTAAGCCTCGTGGAACTTTGCCTGTGAGAATTGGAACGTTGTATTGGGGTATCAGAGGACGGTCTTGTTTTCCTTCTCAGGAACTAACGATTCTTAGGCCAGCAAGGAACTATCAGGCTCGATCCTTTCTCTGTTTGCAAATTGAGCAGGGCATAAGGGGATTCTACAAATTCACGTCGCGCTTCTTGTGGAACTTTGCCTGCGAGAATTGGAACGTTGTATTGGGGTGTCAGAGCACGGTCTTGTAAGCCTTGTGGAACTTTGCCTGTGAGAATTGGAACGTTGTATTGGGTATCAGAGCACGGTCTTGTTTTCCTTCTCAGGAACTAACGATTCTTAGGCCAGCAAGGAACTATCAGGCTCGATCCTTTCTCTGTTTGCAAATTGAGCAGGGCATAAGGGGATTCTACAAATTCACGTCGCGCTTCTTGTGGAACTTTGCCTGCGAGAATTGGAACGTTGTATTGGGGTATCAGAGCACGGTCTTGTAAGCCTTGTGGAACTTTGCCTGTGAGAATTGGAACGTTGTATTGGGTATCAGAGCACGGTCTTGTTTTCCTTCTCAGGAACTAACGATTCTTAGGCCAGCAAGGAACTATCACGCTCGATCCTTTCTCTGTTTGAAAATTGAACAGGGCATAAGGGGATTCTGCAAATTCAGGTCGCACTTCTTGTGCGTGAATTTATACGTGGCCTATGTAGAATCAGGAGGTGATCGTAATTGGGGCGCATCTGATTGAAGACCATTAAGCTTGGGATTGGATTACGTGACGCCTATAAGAAGCGTCCTACAATGATCGCGTCGCTCCAGACCGTACAAGGACTTTTGGGCATACCCGTCGCCAGTAGTGTTGGTCGTCCATCTGTCACAACTCTTTGTATCGGTCTTTGCTACGCAGAAGCCTGCTGGAAATTTGCCACCTGTGGGAACGGTAGAAAGACCAGCAGACGACGCTTGATGCGTCTGATGCCTTCGACAAATTGCTTTGGTATCTAGTGTGCATATCCATATCGAACGATTGAATCGAGGACCAGCCCGATCAATTATGATAGCACATCAGAGCAATTACGCTCACTGACGAGGCCCTGCGAGTATATGATTGAACCAAGCCCCCTTTAATTTGTGAAAGAGAGAGAGAGAGAGACAAAAAAAAAGTTTTGACAGGCCCAAAAAGACAGCAGACTTGACTAATTTGATGCCTAAAAAAATTTGGGGATTATACCTTGAACAGAAAGCAAACTATTGGCACAGGGGAGAAAACAAAGTTGTAGATGCAATACACCTCTTGCTGAGGGATTTTCAACTTGATCAGAAAAGACTCTGTGCATTGGTGTCATACCCATTGTGTGACGGCTGATAATCCTCAGGCCGTGGTTTCATAGATGGCTTTTTCCCCAGATCGTGCCTCTTCACGCGGCATAGGGATAGCAAAGCAGTGTCACATAGATCCTGTTGAGGGAGCAGAATCTAGAGATGCAGATGCATACAGAGCATTGTTAGCACAGCTGGCAGAAGCAAGGAACGGCCCGCTGTTTTGCAGGTTGGAGAATCTTTGTGGTGAGAAAGAGCACGAGAAGACTCGTTCTGAAGAAGGCAGGAAAAGACATCTAAGTTCAACCCCCTCTCTTTCCTCAGATGATGCATCCAGGAAGAGTAAGAAGCCTCGCCATGAGGGCAAGAAAAAGAGGAAAAGAGACGACCGTGAAGAGAGATCTCATTCCACGAAGAGGAGAAACAGGCATCATCACAGATCCCCAAGTCCTTCCTCTTCTTCTAGTTCCACCGCTTCGTCGTCTTCTTCTAGGTCACCGCCACCTAAGTCTGGAAGTAAGAGGTCATCCAAGGGAAAACATGTTGTAACTAAGGCAGCAAAGCCTCGGGAATTCAAACAGGGTAGGAAGTCTGTAAAATTTGTCACCTTCAATGGTCAATATGGGCATACTGAGAAAGCTGTACAGTTCATAAGGCAATTTGATGCTGCTTTTGGTACAGAGAACTTTCACGAGTCTTCAAAACTGCGCATGGTTAGTATGCATCTGACAGGCACAGCTAGTGCATGGTGGAGTGCACAGACCACAAATGGCTCTGCTCCCAAAGATTGGAAGGGCTTCAAGAAAGCCTTTTATAAGCAATTTATGCCTAAGCAATTCAGAGAACACCTCCTCCTAGGTTGGGAGAGCTTGCATATGGATGCAGGGGATACAGTGGAGGTCTACAATCAGAAGTTTTGGGATGCCTATTGGCAGGTCGCTCCTTTTAAAAGGATATCTAAGAAAACCCAACTCAGAATATATAGGACTGGTCTAACTCCAAAGATACAGGCTGTGGTTAGTACCCAACGTATAAAAGGCATACATGATTTAATGTACTCGGCCTCTGTAGCCAGTCTCATACACATGCAGGACCCTGCCACCGTGCCATCTTTGCAGGCAGGGATTATTGAAAAAAAGAACCTGGTTTCTCCAAGTTTGAAAAGAAAAGAGTTTCCTAAGGCTGAGAAAAAGGGATTTCAATCTCAGAAACCGAGGGGCGCTCAGATGCCAAGAGCTTATAAGGGCAAGTCAAAGTTTACCCCTGAGCAAACTGCTATTTTTCGCAAAGAGAGGAAGTGTTTCCGATGTGGAAATGAGGGGCATGTGGCTGCCCAGTGTCCTGAGAGGCCTTCATTCTCAAGGGAGCAGAAATGAAGCCACAAGGACCGCCGAGGCTAGTGGCGGAAGGAGTCCCAGATGTATTGGGATGAGTTAGTGATCCTGCCTTGCTTGGGAAAAGATCAGAGACGAGCACACACTCATATTCTTTGACCAACTGCAATGGATAACTTTATATCAGAGGATCTAGCCCTCAGACTGTGTATGAAGACAGAAGAGTTGGGCAAGCCCCTAGATGCCGATCAAACGTTTCACGAGAACCCTGTGCCTATTATTTCCTTGATTGGGAAGCTTTGTGTGCATATACAGAGTTATATAGACCAAAAGACTTCTTCATGATGAGAGGCCTTGGTTTCATCATCGGGCAGTGAAGTTGTCTCTTCCTGAAAGAGTTTTAGATTTTGTACATAGGGGGAAAATGTAACAAATCACAGAGGGAAGACTATCTTCATTACACATTGTACATGTTATGACCTCAAGTCGAAATACAGTTACTTTTTTAAACAAGCCACATGATGGCCCTTCATACATGTGGCACTATTTCACTAATCAGCACGCAGACACCCACCACTGCACACATTCTAAGGCTGCCAATCAGATGAGATCTCTCACCCATGCATGTGGTCTAATGTGTTTTGTTTGCGCACACACAGTCAGCACTACATAGGGGCACTGGAACCCTAGCTTCTTGGTGAAGCCTCAAGAGGCTTCTCTGTCACACCTCGTTTTTACTTAGGATGTCGATTTCATTGTATGTAGGCATATTTCTGCAGTTTTCAGTGTGCACTCTCCTCCATCTCCAACAAAGTATCGTAGCAAGTGATTGGCATCCTCGTTCTTCAATTGTGTTGTGTGAACTTGGTTCTACCTGGGAATGGTAGGCCTCTTCTCCATGTTGTCTTTCATGGTATCAAAGCACTATTGAGCCTACACATGTAAATTCCCATCAATTGGGCAGTTTTCTAGCACTCACCACAGTTAAAGCTCCTTGAAAGGAAGAAGAGCAGCTGGCAAATCTGCATAAGAATGTGCAGTTGCAAGGAAATCTGCAACATAGTTGACACGATTTACAAGGGAAAAAGTTACTTGCAAAACAGGATCTCTGTCAAAGTGTAAGAGCCTTTTGGGCTATAGACCTCAGTCTGATGCATGATTCAAGGGAAGAGGCACTCCACATGATATCATACTTGTAGAGTTTGAAGCAAGACTCCTGCACAGATGCTTCATGAATCATTTCAGATCATCATCTCCCTCAACTCCGCTAGACAATATGGTCAGACCAACGAGGGATTCCCTCCATGGCTCTCTCATCGTCAATACAGATCACAGCTAATGGGATGAGAAGTGCTGGTACGCAATAGCCACTAAATGGTTTCACTTGCATGGCATGTCCATTGAACATCCCCATTGGTCATCTCCCTCATACCAATACTCCCTGGATCCCCTCTTTACACCTGACACAGCAGGAGATCCATCCGGTCATCAAAGATGATCTATGGCAGAAGTACTTTGAGCAAGATTAAGACCATAGCCACATGCCAACAGAATAGCATTCTATAGAGAGCATTTTATCCACTAGAGTGAAGATACCCCTCTCACAAGCAGTACAGATGGGCCAGTTTCAGTCATCATCCCAGGATGAGAGGTTGCGGCCACAACACCGCCAAGACTTGAGTCTATGGCACACAATGTGACATGAATGAGGAGGAGACAGAGGAGTACATGCTGAATAATACCAAAGTGGATACCACTGCATGTTTGGCCAGCGTTTTCTAGACAGGAGCCGGATCATTAATTCCTCAAACCAGCACTGCTCTAATCCTTGCACCTGATATCGCCAAACACTGATTTATAGACTCAAGAGACCTGCAGCTCGACAAAGATATCAACAACAGTCGATCACGTATTTCTTCACAAGAGAGGAACCTACACAGGGTGGAGGCCATCACAACCTCTAGCAACCTGATCTATTCCTGCACCATTGGATTTGGATTATATCATGAAGCAATAGGAAGTAATGCATCATTGTCCTGTCATACATAGAAACTGGATATATGAGCGCCACAAATAAAAGTTGTGAAGCAATCTAGTTAAGGTGTGTCTTGAATTATATCAGGCAAGAATAAAAGCAGCTAAGTCTTTGTTTGCAGCTCTATCAAGATATTGTATTTCATGCTCTATCAATACTAGTGAAAAATCTTGTATTTCATTCTCAAGGCACTTCTCTCTCTCTCTCTCTCTCCCATTTTTTAGTAAGTTGACTACATTTGTCACATTGCAAGAACTTTAAAAATCAAAGTTTGTATTTTCAAAGGCTGAGATTGGTCTTTAAAATTAGGATTCACTTCAGTAACAATAACAATAACAATAGGGCATATTATGGTTTCCATTGGGACCGTAGCTTTGCTCATGTGCAGCTCTGATAACTCATAGCAGACCCTAGACAGAGTCCACCCCCCTACACCGCCACACCGTTCCACCCTTGGAGCAGTCCAAAGAGTGACAGGCAAATCTCAGACATGTTTCAGAGACATCACCGCTCCAGAGATCCAAGCCTGATTCTCACAAAGTACTGTCCACAAATCGCAGAGTGTGGACAAAGTCCACTAACTCTGCATCTCTTCGTACTTGGATAGATTGGCATTCTAAGCTATATTGTACTAGCAGTGTTGTGTGCATGTGTGTGTGGCGTGCGTGCATGTGCGCAGGTCTAGAGAACTGTGCATGTATTATAGTACATATCTATATCTAAGCAGCCCAGCATTTGGTAATGCTAAATGATTGTGAATTGACATCTTTAGCCTTTTAGCTCCAAATTGTAAGCTTAGGTGCACACATCTTCCAAAAAAATTAATTTCAAGAACAATCAACAATTTATCTCAAATAAGGCATGCGCACCTTAGATCATGTCTTACCATTAACGTGACATGCTGCCTGGCTGCAATTCACGACAAGCATACCATTCACCCTGCCAAATATACCCCCTCTCTAGATTGGCCATTGGCCCCTGATTTTGCCTTAATGAAATACAAATGGTTTATTCTCATTAAAAATTCACTTCATGCTTGCTGGAGACCTGATCGATAGACTAATGGTTAAGAGCCTTAGAGTTTTCTCCTTCAGGCTCAAACCTCTAAGCATTTTCATGCTTCATAGAATCCATACACACTCACGTGTAGTGTTACTCTCTCTCTCTCTCTCTCTCTCTCTCTCTCTCTCTCTCTTCATGCCACCATCTTTTAAATTTCATACTTTCAAGTAGTGTCAATGTGCAAGTTCATCAATAAGGGAGCCATGGTTCGCATGTTATACACGGTGTACCTATTGTTGATCAATGTGATGGAAAGGTAAATACTACACGAAATCAGCATTTTACTGCAAACTTGAATGAGAGTTTTACCTTGCAGGCATTCCTTTATTTCGATGGACATGTCTTTTTGTATGTCAACCGCAGGTTCCTCATCACACAGGACCCTCTTTGACAGACAATCAACTACACGCATCTCCAAAATTCCAGATTCTGAATGTGATATAGGCTCCACAACATCTACCGAACAATCAGGAGGGGGCACTCTTGATGAGTCAATTTGATTATCGCCAATCGTTGCAGCCAGATTTTCACCACTGACATAGATATTAGAAGTAGACACATCACAGTTCACAACTCTTTCTGTGTTAACTATGCCATTCTCAAACCTCATATTTGAATTCCTTGAGGAGTTTTGCCCTCCAAATGAACCCACGTCTGCTGTGGACCGTTGTCCTGCATGTTGAGGGACAACACTACTGACAGATGATGCTATGGAGCAGCTTTTCTCATTTTCCATCAAAGCATTTTCAAAGGGCAGTTCCAAAAAACCTGTGTGTAAATTATTATTTGAATCAACCATTGTGTTCTCTTCCAGATGATAACCATGCCCTTTGAACTGCTGCATATTGCAGTTCACATTTTTAGTCTGTGTGACATGCTTGCACTGTTCCTGAACATGCTGTTCACCATAAAAGCCTTGACCCTGACCCTGATTGTTGAAACTTTTCGTGTCGATATCCATATCACATTTTCCATCTTTAAAGCTCATAGATTCATGTCTTTCATTAAGGGAAGGGATCCTAGATCCTTGTTCTAAATTACCGTCCACATGCACTTCTCCTAGCTCCATGGGACAAGGTAACTGCTTTTCCTGAACATGTAGAGCAGGGTTTTGAGATGAAGTATACTGCGCATCATACTCTACCTGCAAGCCTTGAGCTTTAGCCACATGAGACATCATAGATGCGCCCACTTGAAGAAAGGAACGATCTGGATTTTCCTCACTGCAGTGAACAGCATCAATATTCTGTCTGTGAGAGGTCAAATAACGTGTGTCATGAACTACATGACTATGCTGCTTCATTGACACCTGGTTCCCATTCCATGCCTTTATTCTTTCCTTTGCCTCCACACTTCCAGTACCATCCTGGGCTTGTTCCTTGGGCAATTTTTCTAATGACTTCTCCTTTTCTAAGCCATTGTATTTAGTCTCTTGCATACCACGATCGGAGAAATGACCTCTGCTTACAGTTTCTAAGGCTTCTTCAACAAGGTCCCCTGAATTTTCAACATACTGGACCCCTTCCCCTGTACTCGTCTTTTCCTCATCATCGCCACATTTGCTCTCACTTTCAAGAACAATATTTGCACTGTCCTCTGCACTTCCATTTCCACTCATGGTAACTGATGAGCCTGGCACAGAGCTTGTTGAATTGAAGCCAGCTGCAGGTCTGGTGGTATAAAACGATGACACAGGTACGCTTGACAATAGAGGTCGAAACATACTCTGTGAGCTTCGCCGCTGATCCTGTTCTTGGGCACACATTGCAAATAAGGGTGGCCATGGTCATTCATAATCGCCCACGTGCTTTAAACAAATTAGAAATAAAGAATGCTTTGTCAATTCACATTGGGAAGCTCATAAAACTAACAAAGTCAGAGATAAGTTTAAGCTGATACCATTTGTCGTGCATATGACCTTTTAGTTGTAAGGTTCAGAAGGGAAGCTGTGTCTCCAGAAAGTGTAGCTGATCTTGTTTGTCGCTTTGCAGGCAGAATGGATCTTCCAATGGGAGCATTCTCATGCCTTGAAGGAGTTTTCACAGGTTTAGACATGTTGTCAGAGCTTGTCTTTGTACTGCCTGACTCGACTGATTCTGCAATTTCTGTGTCATCATCAAACGAGGAAATCACAGAACCTTTGCTCATTTGAGAACTGTCACGATCCTGACTGTTTGATAAACTCCAACTTCTGGACACATCGGAGGTAGTGTGCTGCTGGGATCCATTATTCTCAGATGGCTCCAAGTATAGGTTTCTGGTTCCGGATGTGCCTCCATTCCTGGGACCTGGAGACCGACCTCTTTGGGTCGAGCGATCTGACAAAGATGTGCGAAGATTAGGTGGCGGTTCTGAAGAGAAGCCTGGCATCGATGAATCCCACGGGCGTAACTTTGGGGATAGGGATTTCCCTCTTTTGTTTCCACTTCCATTAGTAGAGCCAACTTTGCTTGCAGAAGATGACCGAATGACGGGGGATGTGTTCATGCGTTGGAGGGTTGGTGTTGAGGATCTGGAGGTTGTCCTGCTTCCTGTTGATGAGGCCCTTCTAGTTGGTGTGGTAGGTCTGCAAGATGGAGGTGAAGGTCGTAAGGTGGGGCTAGAGCTAGTGATTGAGGGTGAAGATGGTCTTCCTCTGTTGGTACTGGTTGTGCTACTTGTAGACGAGGGTGTACTTGGTCGACGAGGACTTGGATTCCCACGTAGAGCTTTGGAGGGTTCTTGTGGATAAGATAGCTGAAAAAAAAGTTTTGGGATCAGCATTGGCTCTGCAATATTTCTTACAACGGCACACTCAAGAAGTCCCAGTATATAAAAAGTAGCTGATACATATGCTATACTACTATATCCAGCAGGAGAGCGATTTAAGAGTCATAGAATAAAGAGAGAGAAGTAAAAAGTTTCACACAAATGCTCACCCAAATGGTTGCAATTAATTTACCAACTGAAAGACAACCATAATGCGGCATTCTTAAGAAAATACATCTTAACTTAGAATACAAGATGGAAAGGATTTCAGAGTTGCTTCAGCAAAAGTTAACCTGTTAACAAGGTAGGGAAGGCTGTCGCAAAACATGTGTGTATATCTCACGAGGAAAGCTAAAGGCTGTAGAAATTTAGCATCTTACTCTGGAAGTTTTTGATGCTGACGCTGATCGGGTAAGAGGCCCTCTTTGAGAGAGGTTAACAATTGGAACATCTTGATCCAGAGACGGGAATAGAGGGGTCCCGGGTGGGGTTAGAAGCCTGGAGATTAACAACAATAGTTAAAAAAGCAAGACTTGTCAAATCCGCCTAAGGAAAGCATTCAACCTCTGTAAAAAAAAGTTTGTTAGGCTAAAACTAGTTTAAATCTTTCACTGCTCTTCGTCAAATTGTGACCCAACACAGAAAAATCTGAATCACAGACATCTTGCGACTTGTGCCATCAGAGCGCAGGGGTGCAATGTAGCCAAGATCTACACTAAAAGCGGAGTCATCATAAGGAAATGTGATTGTTGCGGGGGGGAAAACTGTCGAATTAAGACAAGCTTCGCAGAAGAATCAGAATCATGTCATTTCCAGACGTGTTTTTCAACTTCCGACGCTGGAAGCAGATGACACATCTCGTTGATGAAAGTGCAAGAAATGAACGAGGTGCTCAGCACAGGAATATCGAATGAGTTGCACAAGCATTCCAAAGAACTTCCCTTGACGTAGTCTGGCACGGCCTAAGCTCCAAAACCGAGAGGACGCAGAAATGGCTTACTGAACAGAAAACACTGATTGATTCGGACTATTACGCTCATGAGCTCCGTATCTGGAGGCCTACAACTCACCAGTCATAATCACTCTTCTCAGGGTCCAAAACAAGCAAATCGCCAGTGCCTTTGCGCGCAAGAGTAGTGGCTGTAACGTGATAGCCCGAGAGCCCTCCAAACTTGGTCGCTGCAAAACCGAAAAGATCAAACGTTCAATGCGCTAACATGAGCGCCGAATGTAGCTCGACTGGCTGCAAATCTGCTACTCATGAACGCATACATGTGCCTAGCGTCGTGCCTTTACTGTTCTCCAACAACCACCTCGCTAATCAAGGCGAAAAATCGACCAAACACTGCACTACTTCACGGCGATTTAATCTGGGAGAGAAAGAAATCGGGAATTACAGAGAGATGTTTCGATGTCATCGTTCGAGGGATGCAGAAGAAACTTGGTGCGTTCTCGAGCTCGCATATCATGGAACAGGGCGAGGTCCTCATCCCTGTCGCGCTGCCAGGTTCCCATCCTGTGCCCTCGCATCTGTGGCTTTCCCCCGCAGACCCAGGGACTTTCATTCATGGCGAGCTTACTTTCTCATACATACCAACAGCAGCGTCTCACAGAGCTTCTCGAGGCAGGTGACTGATCCATCTCGTCACCATTTTCGGCACTTCCATGCCGCGAAGAGCTTCTCGCCCGCGAATTGCGAGTTGGTGAGTCCACAGTGCAATTTGCGTGACGGGGAATTTCACGCAGGTAGTGCTTCCCAATGTGGGCTGGTGGATGGAAGCTGCTGGTTCCGAAAGCGTTAACCTGTTTCGAGAAGCGCATCCGCCGAAGGAAAAAGTGACTCTTGACGTGAGCACGGAGCTACACCAAAATGCACGAGATATCAGTGATGCGCAACGAGAAACGGAACCAATCCTGCAGCGCCATCGAGGAAGCGTTGAGCCGAAAGCGAAGGGGGAAAGTAAAGCGACGCAGCTAGCGAGGAACCGAGGAGCAGCCGAAGGAGAAGAAGTAGAGCAGGAGCTGATTTGACGACCGTGAACAGGGCGGAAGACTGAGAAATTCGTGGAAATGCAGGGGGGGGAAGCTGCTGCGAGGAGGCGGAGGAAAAAGAGGAGGAGGAGCTTGTGGTGAAATCGAAGGGGAAGAGGGGGAGCGTGAGAAAGCGCTAATGCTGAGCAGCAAAGCAAAGCTTCTCCTGGGAAGGAGCTGGGAGTGAGGAATCGCGGGAGAATGCAGATATCTGCTCGTGGTGCTTGCGAATGTATATTCTGCGCAGATCGAAGTCTTGATGCAATTGCAGTGAAGCTAGCTAGCGAGCTAAGAGCTGCGGAACGATGTCAGCTCGCGAGCATTGCTTGTGGCAGCTGCTGGCGAGGAGGAGCTGCTGCTGAATCGCAATCTTGCTTGCGGTGAAGAGCTAGCTAGCTAGCTAAGAGGTGCGGAACGATTTTCAGCTCGCGAGCATTGCTTGTGGGAGCTGCTGGAGAAGAGCTTCAAGCATCTGAGCTACCGAATCATCATCTCCTTGCTTGTCTAGCTTTTCTCATCGGTTGCTCCCATCGATCTTCCTCAGATCGCACTCCGACACTGCTCTCAGTCCAGCAGCTCACTTGAGCAGCTGCAGCAGCAGCAGACACCAAAGGCAACAACAACAACATCACCCTGAACACTACCCTCCTCCCACTGTTTCCCACCTGTCTCGCACAAAGCAGGAAAAGTCCTTTCTCCCCCACCTTCCTCACCGGCCCCCCTGCCTTGCGACAAGCCACTATAGGAAGGACGTGACACCCCCAGATGGAATTTTTTTACGAGAGCCCCTTGGCACATCCGGGGGTAGAAAAGATGATCCTTGGAGAGGGAGATGGATGAGTTTTGAAGAGGAAAGTGAGCTTTTGGGAAGAGTAGGCGTGCTTGACTGATAACTCTGAGAGAGAGAGAGAAAGAGAGAGAAGGGCTGGCTATGGATTGAGGGTCCCTTTGCTTCTTCTTCTTCTTCTTCTTCTTCCCCTGTTCTTCATCAGGGTCCCTGCTTCCATTGAGAAGAAAGTTGCTTGTCCGTAGAGCTTTGCAGACAGCCTCAGAGAAGGGCTTTCGCAGCCTCCTCCAATTTCCCGGCAAAACACTCCCACCATTGGAGCCAAAATCATTCCCTCCTTCCTAGGCGGACCTTGGCCTTTTCATCTGCATTCCATTCGAGGAGGACAGTCCCTTGTCTAACATTTAGGCTGTGCTCACTGCTGCTTGCTTCCTGTAACATAAGCTCATACACACGATATAGAATGTTGCGGAGTTCAAGGCAAGCAGGCTTCCAATTACCTTGCATTCTGGATGATGATAGACCGGTGGGGCAAATGCATGGATAAATGTGGCTGCTGCAGCGACTGAGACTGCTTGATGAAGGGCGATGCTTGGAAGTCTTGCTAGCTAGTAAAGTAGCACGCTGGCTGCAGAGACTAGGACCTTGCAAATTGCACTTGGCAATTTAGTATAATTAGCGCATGCGCGACTCAGTGAGAATTTGCAAATTGATTCTTGAATCTTGCTGCAGTGACTAAAGACTTGATGAATGCATGCTTGTAAATTTTGGCTTAGGGCTGTGTAGTATGTACGTATAAAGCATAGTGCTGTCCACATGCGTTTGCTCTTTAATGATATAGCCAACGGGATGGGTTTCTCGAGCCATTTTGTGCTTCTGCTGCTGCTGCAACATTGAGCAACATACAATTGTAGCCTGGTTGAATCTGATGCTCCCCATAGCTGGAGTACCTGCTATATACAAATGGAGAACTCACACGATTCAGGAAGGACAACGTCTACAGCTCGTCTTGCTGTAGAGCCTGGAGGGTTGCTGCAATCACTAAGACTGTAACTGATAGCTCACATCCCCAGAGCATACTTTGCATCGATTAATTGCAAATCCCCTGCTACAAGCTTTACATTGGATGAATGGGAGGCACATGCTTGGAATTGAGGAAGCTAGTAACTCCTTGAAGAAGATGAAAGAAGACTTGATTAATGGAGCCTGCAGGTACTTTGACTGCACCTGTAGGGGTACATGATACATGTATTGGTTTTTTCTTTCTTTTTTTTTCCTTCTCTTTTTCGCCTCCCTCCTTTCTAAATTCCATTGTTCCGTATAGGAGGAGATTGGGTTTGTTGTGAGCTTGTGTGGCAGGGGGCACTGACCCATCATGCTCATCATTCATCCTTCCATCCATACCATTTGCAAAGGCTGCTGTGACCCATCACAGTCATCATCCAAACATCCAGCCTTACCATTTCCAAAGGCTGTGACTCTGGGAGCCCGTGAAGGGCAAGCAAACACCCACTGCAAAAGCATGTGCAGGGGAGCAGCAGCAGCTTATAGGCTAGTGAAGTGGGCACCTAAAGTAACAGGCGATCCCCTGTAGGCAACTCCCTTTCTTCCTGGCATTGCAAGATGCAAAGCTTGTTGTCAATTCATCTCATAACAACATGAAATTGAAGACGAGACTTCCGTCAACTCTAGCCACCTTGTCACTTGTGCCTTCCACCATGGCCATGGTTATGTTATGCGTGACGAACTAAACCATGGTTTGATGACTCGAGGGTGAATTCCACGTGATCATGTATACCTACAGGCTACACACACCCACACGAGACACGGTGTCTAACTCGCGGTCTCCTTCCCTTCCGCAGTGCATATACAGGCTAGGCTGGTTTCTTCGTGCTAACCTTGAGTTCTCTCCTCTTCTGTTGTTCTTTCACACCGATTCGCGCAATGCAACGCGACAGCAGCAACAACCCAATACCCAAATAGGGGTTTCCATTCTATCCCACCTTTACCGAAAGCAGTATCCCTCTTACTTTATCAAAGAAAAAAAAAAACTATCCCAAAAACCCCGAAAGGAGCAGCAGTAGCTGGTAGCCTAGAAGAAGCACAATTTGGGCGCCCACAACACCGTCTCCTCGGCTATCACAAAAAAGCAGAAAGCATGCGCACACCACAGACGCAGCAGCAGAAACACAAACTTCCTTTTGCTTGTCTACAGGCAAAACCCAAATGTCCCCGCCCGCCCCCGCCCCCCCCAAGCCTTCATCGTCCTCGGCTATCACAAAAGAGCAAAAGCCTGTGCAGCGCACAGCACTCTCGGCCATTACAAAGGACATCTGCCGACATCAGTGTCACCGCTTGAACTGGGTTTGGGTCTTTCTCCACAAAGTTAAAGCGGCCTTTTTCTGCGGCTTTGCACTTTATTTTATTTCTTTTGCACGCTCTTCAGCATCAACCGAAGCAGCCCCGAGGACCCATCTCCGTCATCGTGTCAACATTCTGCAACCTAATGTTTTGTGTTTGTTTTCACAACCTGGAGGCTAACGTTTGATCGTCCGCTGGATTGATTGCAAACGTAGACAGCTATGTTAACACGCTAAACAAATGTGATTTTTCTGTTTGGAATCTACGCATCATCACTGAGATGATTTCTAGTGACTTGTTCTTCAATATCCAGCATGTATTGTTTGCCACAAGCATAAATTCCTCTTGATGTTTGCTACATGGATTTAAGCATTGTTTAATGTTTGCCACATCAAATCATCACTAAGATGATTTCTAGTGACTTGCTCTTCAATATCCAGCATGTATTGTTTCCCACACAGATTCCAGCATAAGTTCCTCTTGATGTTTGCTACATGGATTCAAGCATTGTTTAATGTTTGCCACATCAGGGAACTTCTCATGCTTGGAACGTTAGGTGCTCATTTACCAAAGCTCTTGGCTTTTTTTTTCCAAACTTTTCATGCCTGCCAGCTAAAACATGGAAAAAGTGGGAGCTCCTCATTCCCCCCTAGTTTTGTTTTGTTTTGTTTTTTGTTTTGTTTTGTTTTGTTTCTCCTCGGCTATGGCACTCACCATCTTCCATGCCCACAACGTGCTTAAAGTGAGCATAGGCTCTCAAGAGAAGTTGGCTTGCCGTGCCCTCTTAATGTTGCCCGGAAGTTGCAATGTATGAAGCTCTTCATTGCCATTCCCACAGCTTGTCATTCCCTCTCACTTTTCCTATTGCTCCACAATAGCTCTTCACCCTCAACGAACAAAGATGCTCCTACACGTACAAAGTACTCTAACCAATTGCAAAATACTTTTAAAAATTACACTACGTGCTCTCATCATGTTTCCCTCACCCTGAAAGTGATGTTCAATGTCTGAATGAGCACATTTCCATTTGATTTTATCTCTTAGATATGCCCTAGAAAAAAAGATTTTGAAATGTCATTTCCAATTTAAAAGTACAATTATTCCAATCATCATTACAATTGAAACTTTCGTGTGCTCTTTTGGAAACCTTTTGCATCATAATGCACTCTTTGATGTTATTGTTTGAAAGCATGTCCTAGTTTTAAAGACTAGTCTCACCTTTTGAAAAAACAAACTTTGATTATTAAAGGTCTAAGAATGTCACAAATATGGTCAATTTGCAAAAAAAGTGCTTTTGACAAGAGCAAGTCAAGCTACATGGGCTTATAGATACCCCAGTCCCCTCACCCCAATTGGTGTTTATGATAATTGTATTTAAGATAAAGCTTTTTCAAGTTGTGGGTCGACGTCCTAATCTTGAGGGCAGACAAGTATGGTGCTATGATAAGAGGGACACTTTGTCCTGCTATAAAAAACAACTATTTGTTCTATGGCACTTACTCACATTAAAGGCCTCGATGGATATTTAATTAAAATCTACATGTAAATATATTATAAGATAAGCAAGTGATCCTTAAGAGTTGTCTTTGTGTGACCTCCGATATATGCTCATGCATGGTAGTACACTCATATAAGAGTACCATTCACCAATTGATTACAAGCATCAAAGAACTTCCATAATATATAGGTGCATTCAATCTAGTCCTAAATTAATAAGGGAGCAAACACATGTGGCAATTCTAATGACGTTTTGCAAAAATGCAAAGAGCCTTCCATAGTATGCAGGTGCATCCTATAAGCAACCTAGTCCTACACTAATAAGGGAGCAAACACATGTGGCAAATGATAAAAAACTCATGAAACACTACAAACTCATGAAAGAATGGTAGATACTTTATTGTAATGATTATAAACTCATGAAAATTTATACTAACTCATGGTAGCATAGAGCGGTGTTAAGGAATCATACGTTGCAGTAATCATATACTAACTCATGGGAGTCTCAACCTAGAAGGGACTATAGAATTGTTCATTAATAATATTCCCACCTATTTTACTAGATTCAGGGCCTATAATTCTTTTCACGTGCTTATTTAGGCCCTTTTTTATCTCAAATGATTTATGTAATTTTTTGCATTTTGCTTAGTATCTTAATATTTCTACAAAGTAATTATTTAAATGGTCTAATTAATCATTTCATGGCTTAAGTGCTTTGCTTGTTCCTTTATGAATTCTTTGTTATTTTTTGGTTCAATTATTTATCTTTTTCAAATTGTTTTGACCTTCAAATTTCCAATCATGGGTGTGGATTACCCCCCTTCATCATCTTCATTCATTCAATTGGTTTTAATAAAAAGAGACATTTCTCTTCTCCACAAGGGTGTGGACTACCCCCCTTGTGTTTTTCAATAAAGAGGTGGACCATCCCTTGGTTCCCTTTAAATTTGGTAATATTGGTTCCCTTATTGTCTCACACACTTTGGTAGCAGGTTAATGATCGATTTGTGACAGTGATTGTACACATAACATCGTATTTGCAAAAAATTGATATTCATGAATCTAGACGATTGACTTTGTTCCTAGGTAAATCAATAACACGCAAGGGAATACATGCATTACCTGTCTACCCAATTGAAACTATGATATTCTACCTAGTTTTTCTTGGATGGTGGTAGGTAAGTGGACCCTGACCTCGAAGCCTGGATTACCTGATGGATTCGACATTTTTGTACTAATTCTTGTCAGCAGACTCAATATAAAGAAAAATTCATTGGCCAGCTCGCCTATTTTCTTTTTTATAAAAGTTTTGGGTTGCAATATTGTCAAAAGCTACTTCAATTTAGTTTTATTTTTTTATATTTTCCAACCAGTGCTTTTTTATCCAAATGATTAAATTAATTGTATGGTTCATTTATTGATGGGATTATTAAATCTAAACACACACACACCCCTCAAAGATTCAAAGATCAGCTCAAACTCAAGACCAATTATCACTTTCTAATTGCAACACAAACCACATGAGAGTATCATAATTTGGTCTATCAAAAGAAGAGATACTTTATTTGTCAAAATGAGGAAAATCTACTAAACATATTGTTTAGTAACTACTCCAAGGATGTACAAAGGAAGTTTCTCATGCGAAGTTCTAGATCCCCTCCCACTAACCCCATCATTTGGCACACCTTCGCATGCACAATCTATGACATCCCTCATCATCCTTCTCCCACATCTACTGTGCCCTATTTCTTGCTCACTCTTCATTGCCAGTGTTATGGAACTCATCATTCTTAACTAAACCCCCCATGTCTAGCGCCCTACTTCTTGATCACTCTTGAGTACTGGTAATATCAAAGACGTAAGCCTTAAGCTACACAATGTCCGAGCCAAAGCTCTTGAGGGACTTTGTATTGAGTACATTGCACATGGTATTAATGCGCTAGCCCTAATCTTTGCAAAGCTATTAAATGAAACAATTGGCACTACACCTGAACCCTAAACACCATTATACTAACCCACAAAGCAAGAGTCTAGAAAACTACATGACCATCGTGATTGGATATGTCATGTTCACAATTTTATGCAGCAACACTTGACGCTCATGTTACTTGAGGCGTAGAGTGTGTAGGGTTCAAAGTGAGCCAAGCATGGATGCAGAGAATTTATTATTGCTTTGTGGGCAATTGGGAAACTATGTGAGTGGGTATCAGCGGACTCCAACAGGGTGGTCAAAGGATATCATGAGCAAGATTTGGATTACAAAAGGTTGTACGTTATCGCTGACCTTGTCTAGCCTAGACATTAATAAGCTTGAGTTTGTCATCATGACTCTGGGGGGAATTGTTCCCCCTTAGCTCCCATTTAAGCATGAGTAGGGGACATGTCACACTAGCCACACTTGAGTGTTAGTGCTTCCTCACACATTTTCATCATCCAAAAACGAACTCTCCCCTCTTTGACTCATTGGTACAATGGGGATGTATGGTGGTCCCTTCTAGAGGATAGGCTTATCGGAGTCAGAATCAGCAGGGATGTATGGTAGTCCCTTCTAGACGATAGGCTTATCGGAGGCAGACTGTGATCCCACATAGTGAGACTTGCATGTATTGGACATACAGTTGACTCCCATGTGCCCATGTGGAATTTTGATCTATTTCTTGAACAACAGTCTGTTGTATGGTGCCACTAGAGACATTTGGGGCTTGTAACTCTAGAGTCGTGGAGTCGTCAATGTTGGCAACTTGTGATTCTTGAAGAGCCATGCTATTTGGCTCACTTGCAAAGTCATTATGTGGCATGGTTTCCTTTTGGATTTCCACGCTCGAGTCCTATTGCGGTAGCAATATTGAACTAAGTTGCTGTATTCTTTGGCAGAGTTGCACATTGTCATCCTTTGGAATTTGTTCGAATTGCCGCCCATCCATGTTATCCACATTGAGAGTAGGTGGAGGTTCTAATTCCCATTTTGGCGATAATATCGACGTTTCAAAGTCCTCTATATCTTGTGTTGAGAGAGGTGTAGAGTCTTCCTCTTGCTTGATTGCAAACCCAATTATAATGGCCAATAGATGGGCAATGTAGCTTTTGCCATTATGTGTAGTGGATACATAATTGGTTAGCAACAAGGATATGTGTTGAGCCCATACTTGTATTTTTGCTTTGCAAAGGAGTGTAAGAGTTTTTATTGACATGTAATTTTTTCTCAATCCTATATGATTGAAAATGTCAGTTGTTGAATTCTGTTGGTGGTCCACTAAAAGAGTCCACTCTGTTGAAAACCTCTACCATAAACAAGAACGATTTGCGAAAGGCTTTTGAAGCTGCAGCATGAGAAGCATATGCAGAAGGTCTATTGTCTATAGTTTCTCTATTCCGGTGAATTTAATTACGTGAATACAAAAGGATATTGTGCTTGACTTTTTGTTTGATGTGTAGAAGTTTTCGATTGCAACAACATGCTTTCCACTTATTGTTGCACATATAGTCGTTGCAAAGAAAACACATTGGTCTTCGATGAATGAATGATTTTAGTTTTGAAGATTTACTTGGAATTCAGATGTTGACGTAGCTATATTCTTTTGCTTTTTATTCACCAAGTATCTGTGTTTCAGTTGTGCAAAGTTTAATGAGGGGGTTAATGACTTGTTATGATGAAACTGTGGAATTTGGCATGCCTTGTTTTTTGCCTGCCCTTCGTAGATAGTGTTGTGAAGGTGTGGAAAGGGTTTCTATGGTCTATTTTCTTGTTGCAAGTTTCATTCTTTTGTTTGGAGACTTTGCTTGATGTTTGTGGCTACTTAAATTGTGTGTTTTGTTTAAAGAGTGCCTACATGGAATGTTTTGACAGACTAGCTTTGCATCGATTTAATTTGTTGTCAATATGATTGGAAACTTTCTGAAGCAAAATCCAATTAGCTATAAAAAAGAAATAACATTTTCTTTCCTCAAAATCACTTAGAAAATATTCCTTCGGAAAATCAAAAGACTTCTTATGAAGACTTGTACAATGAATTAAATAGCCATTACAACACTCTTTTCCTTCAAGAAGGACTTGCCTTATACTCTCCCTTGCAAGCACCGTATAAGAAAAATTCCTATTTGTTTTGCTTGCAGCAAGTAAAGCATCCTCCCATAAACAAGGAGTGCATATTCTTGCGGAGCTACCAGATGGAGAGCAACGAGATGAGCTACACGAGGCATTCATGAGCCAAGTCTCTAAGCTTGGCTATGGGCAAAAGGTAATTGGTTCATTTCTTGAGTTAGGGCTAGCTCTTTCATTTCAAACTCATGCATTTCTTGGTCGTTGTTGATGGTTTCATGGTGCTATGCTTCACAAACTTGAACACTCAACTCATGCAGTATGAGTGTAGTGTTTGTGGAGGCAATCAATCATGTTAGCCACGATCCATTCGGTCCTTTCTGCTACTCTTGCAAGGCACCTCATCGTGCAATCAAGGTGCCCCTCTTGAAAGTACGCATTTTGCCACGGGATGATCCAGATGTGGTAGTGCAGATTTGTAGCTCGCAAGTGGACAGCTTGCTTGCCTTCAAGGAGCCTTTTTTGGATATGTATGGTTAGAACGTTCTTCATATGAGGTCCTTGATTTTTGACTATGAGGCATAGTGGTAGTTTCACTATCAATAGTACTGGTCATCTAGCTGCCTTCGAGCTGAATGCATGATTGTACTACCATCCACTACTTTGATCTTTCGAAAGCAAGTTTGGGTTTTTGTAGTCTTGCTAACCCATGAGCATCAAATCGATGGTGTAAATTCAAACTAATCTTGATGTGCCTATAATTTCTTTCCACTTGAATTCCAAAGTAATGGATCCCCTAGATAATATCTTCATGGATTTGACACAACAAAACATAATTTATTCAAGACTACGCATCCCCAAAACACTAACTTGTTGGATTTGACACAACATAACAAAATTTATTCAAGACTACGCATCCCCATAAGACTGACTTATTGCAATGTGTAGTTGAGTTTTTCCCCACGCTACCACACTTAAACATGATCAAGATATTGTTTGAGACTCTTTTCTTAGACAATAATGCAATTAGCTCACCATGGGTCGAACTTCTCTCACAAGCTCATGCTGGTTCTTCTAATGCTTCTATTGCAGATCTAGTAATTAGCATTGTGAGGACCACGTCTAATTCACACTGTTTGGTGCATGGCTGCCTCTCCCGACTCAACAGTGTCTCGCAGACTATTTTTAAAATACTTTGATGTGAATTGACGGGCATCAGTGAGATATTCGGCATTGCAAATTTTGGTTCTCTACACATGCACATCATAATGATAGATGAGCTCAAAGATCCTATAGAGATTGTTCCCCTTTTCTCAAAACAACTCAAGCATTGCTACACCATATGGGCTGCCAAGGATGAGGAGTCATCTGCTATGTCACTGGCAAGTGCTCTGGAACCGCACATGAGATTGCCACAAAATACATGACCTTGCATCCTGACCAAAACTACTGCATGGAATCGATCTCGAAGAATGTATACCAAACAAGGAAGTCTTTCGCAACAAGGCTACACGTCGCTTTGCCTGCATTGCCTTCCAACAAAAAACACCAAGAAGGTCGCAAATCAATGGCGCAAGTGTGCCACAAAGACATGAACTGTGCGATGGCCAAGTACCTCAAATGCATTGAAGATACACCATCCTTTCCTTGTTCTTGATGTGGCTCGTTATGCTTGAGATCTAAGCTAGAGGTATTCCTTCAACAATGCAATAGTTTTTGGAGAAGAATACACTCATTGGTATGAACTCATTGGGTGAGGAGAAACTTCTATGTTCTTTATGCCCTGGCCAAATCCGAAAAGGGTTGGTCCCAAAATTTTGTTTGACAAACATGACTTTGGTATCTACAACTCGCTACATAAGCATACTCAACACAATAGAGGCACATCTCATTACAGTTTGAATACCCTTTGCATAAATTTGCGAGCTAACATATGAAGGAAAATATGGCTTCTAGAGAGTAGTTGTGAAAATTTTCGCAGATGTTGATAGAGCACAGCGTGTCCTTCCATGTTTTTTGAGTGACAACGTGACTGTGATGGTCGCATTGAAACACAAATTGTCATACATGCACAACTACATGAGTGGGCTCATACGCCCCACGCTTACATTAAAAGCCTTGCACAAACTCCTTGAAAGCCTTCTGTACCATCAATGCAATGTCTTGCTGAACCCCGTGTGGGTCGACGACATGCAAGCGTTGCAGCAAATCGATGAACAACCCAATTCTAACAGCATTGTTTAGGATGATGAGACAGGTGACCTTGCAATAGACACATTGGTGCATGGGATTTACATAGCACAACAAGTAGTTGATTTTGAGGATAAAACAATGGAGGTGGCACTATCTAAAGGCTTCATTCCACTATCTTTAGAGACAAGTACTACGAATAGCTTGCTTTCCCTAAAATTCTTTTTTGGTCATCCAAGAAAATACATGCTACCAGACTGCACATCTTACTAAGAGATAACCCAATGGGACCTCACCAACAAAGACCGATGGTGTGCTCAATAGAGAATTCTTTCTTCAAAACTGTGAAAATCCTAGTTGCACAAATTCTTTTGTCGACATGGGTGCGCATGAGGAAAGGGAATTGCAAGTGAAAACCATCCTTGCTAAGCACGTGGCCCAAGATACAAATGTCAAATGACTGCTACAATCGCACATAGGCTTTTGTAATTTCGTGTGCATATGAACGTCATCAAACTACAAGCACAAACTCAAGAGTAATATCTTTGCAATGTTGCGCCAATTAGGGCCTCCAATTTTCTTCATCACGTTCTCAGCTCCAGAGAAGACATGGGATCCCCTGCTCACATGCTTTTGCAAAAGCTAGCTGCACTTGAAAGCAATACGGAATGACTAAGCAACATTTGTGATCTTTTACGCCTTGATCCTATCATGACCACAAGATATGCCAAAAAGTTTCAAGCAATAACGCGTTTACTCAAAAAAGGTCCTGGTATCCTCGGCAGTATTTCAAATTTTTGCTTTGTCACGGAATTCCAAAATCGAGGCAGCCAACATGACCATCGTTCGCTATGAGTTCAGGACGCCCCAAAGTACAGCGAAGCAACAAATGGAGACATTGCCCTTCATCAACAAGTACATAACCATAGACATATCAAAGTTTCCATGTGAGCCCAAAGACATGCAACAGCACAAACACAGGCACACATCCAAAAAAAGGAATAAAAGTTGCCGATTTCACTTCTTACGAGCATCCATGCGCGAGACAAAAATATTGATCCCATTCGCGGACAATGAGATTACTTACACGACGAAGAGCAACTATAAAAAAATTTCATGCACATTAGAGAATGACAGCATGCATTGCCAAGATTTTGAGTCCTTCCTAGGAGCATTGACAATTTCAAAAGAAGACTACATCGACGCACTGCGGAGCAATATCACGCACCCCACCATATTTCTAAGGAGACACATGAAGGATGTGTACATGAACACCTACAATCCAACAGTGTCCAAGCTTTGGGGAGACAGACATCCAATTTGTTTGGAACCCACATGGAGCCCCAACGTACTACACCTCATACATGACCAAAGTGGACAAGGCAATACCTTCAATCAAATGCACCTTCAAATGAACGTGTACGAAAGGTTGATAATGCTATATTAAACATACAACACCTTAGTGCACAACAAGTAGTGTACTTATCCCTTTCACTGCCTTTGACAACTAGCACAAGAAAATTTTGATGCATCAACACGAGCCGGATCATACTATGCTACTAAAAAGAAAATCCCAGTTCGAGAAAATGGATCCACAATGCAGTGAGGTCGTCTTTGATGACATCATCACCAAATACTCAAAAAGACCGTGTGCCTTGTCAAACTTGTGCCTCACAGAATACCCGAGCAAGTTTTCAGGCCCTACACATACCCTCAAGAAATGTAAGCGAGCAAGAATTGTTTGTTTCAACAACTGCAGCAAGGCAAGGGACCTAGAGAATCATTATCATGAACTCTTCTTGCTTTACTTGCCCTCAAATGAAAATGAACATGCATTGGATGATGAATTCCCCACATGGCATGACATGTTTACTGCAAACCAACATGCCATTGAGAACAACAAATCAAAATTTAGCAAGCACATTGTTCCGATTGAACAACAACGCAATCAAGCTACATGGTCTCTAGCCATTCAATACGTCCCAACGATCACAGATCGAGAATAGTTCACCTTCAAAGGGGTCACCAAGAGATTGTTGCATCTTGCATGTACTTGAGAGTCCTTTTTTTAGGCATGATCTTCACAATACAGGAGCACTTGAGCCAAGGGTATGTTGGACTTTCTAGACTCAAGCGACAGTGCTTTCAGTCCCATTTTTTAAGACCATAGGACTAAGCCTCTTATTCGACTCTCTGGTTAGTCCAACTAGGATGTATGGTAGTCCCTTTTGGGGGGTAGATCTATTTCACATAGACTGATCCCGCATCAAGAGACCATGAGTTCTACTTCTTGCTTGGATGATATGTAGTAAGCCAACAGTCCTGTCATATCCTGTTAGCAAAGTTTGGGGATACCCCTCCATAGCTTGATCCATCCTTCAAGATAGTCACGTATCTCCACAGAGTCAGGGACTTTGGCAATACGACATCTGGACAATACAAGCTACCATGGCTATCCTTGACCTTGTCAATGGCACAAGAGACAGAGAGGAACCAAAGGAGTTGACACATTCGTACATACAAATGGTTTTAGCCCCGGACTCCTTATGGATAGATTACCTCCGTTTTAGTATAGCCTTGAGGCCCTATCTACTCCGCTCACCTGTCACGAGTTGAACTAGGTCATCAAGGAGGACCCCCTCCCTATCTAAAGACTTGATGAATGCATGCTTGTAAATTTTGGCTTAGGGCTGTAATATGTACGTGTAAAGCATAATGATGTCCACATGCTTTTGCTCTTTAATGATATGGCATGCATTGGATGATGAATTCCCCACATGGCATGACATGTTTACTGCAAACCAACATGCCATTGAGAACAACAAATCAAAATTTAGCAAGCACATTGTTCCGATTGAACAACAACGCAATCAAGCTACATGGTCTCTAGCCATTTAATACGTCCCAACGATCACAAATCGAGAATAGTTCACCTTCAAAGGGGTCACCAAGAGATTGTTGCATCTTGCGTGTACTTGAGAGTCCTCTTTTTAGGCGTGATCTTCACGATACAGGAGCACTTGAGCAAAGGGTATGTTGGACTTTTTAGACTCACATGACAGTGCTTTCAGTCCCATTTTTTAAGACCATAGGACTAAGCCTCTTATTCGACTCTCTGGTTAGTCCAACTAGGATGTATGGTAGTCCCTTTTGGGAGGTAGATTTATCTCACATAGACTGATCCCGTATCAAGAGACCATGAGTTCTACTTCTTACTTGGATGATATGTACTAAGCCAACAGTCCTGTCATATCCTGTTAGCAAAGTTTGGGGATACCCCTCCATAGCTTGATCCATCCTTCAAGATAGTCACGTATCTCCACAGAGTCAGGGACTTTGGCAATACGACATTTGGACAACACAAGCTACCATGGCTATCCTTGACCTTGTCAATGGCACAAGAGACAGAGAGGAAGCAAAGGAGTTGACACATTCGTACATACAAATGGTTTTAGCCCCGGACTCCTTATGGATAGATTACCTCCGTTTTAGAACAGCCTTGAGGCCCTGTCTACTCCGCTCACCTATCACGAGTTGAACTAGGTCATCAAGGAGGACCCCCTCTCTATCTAAAGACTTGATGAATGCATGCTTGTAAATTTTGGCTTAGGGCTATAATATGTACGTATAAAGCATAATGATGTCCACATGCTTTTGCTCTTTAATGATAGCCAACGGGATGGCTTTCTGTAGCCATTTTGTGCTTCTGCTATAGCTCCATACATTATAGGATATGGCTAGCACCCCATGAGCTTTCAATAAAACTCAGCTTCCATGGAGTCATTGCATGTAAATCTCACACAAGGGTTTTACCAATCGCCTTGACTATACTCAGATCCATATCCCAAATGCATTGAGGATCTTGATTGGGCTATTCCAAGTATCCTCTTATCGACTACGTATTGAGACAGGATGAGAAGAGGGCAACACATGCAATAGATGAATCTGCACTTTATGGGACGTGGAGGAGTTTGAGATAGAGGTCAACGTTTAGCATCAACAAAGTCAATGACAATGACTTCGACCTTCAAAGGGAACTTGCCTCATCAAACAAGGTGCTTTTCATGCATCAATCCCATCACTTCATATACCGTCTCATGCCCAACGAAGAATTCCACTGAGGCCTTCACATGCTCAACAAAGAACAACAACTCTTGGTTGAGGACATATTGTTGAAGAAGCACTTGGGTGGGAGCACACCTCTTTCATTGTTCTTGTCAGAGAACGTCGAGATAGGGAAAACATTTATATTGCTCCTCCTTGTGCAAGCCCTACTTAGACATTATTCGCAGATGAGTCATCAAATGTGGACTTTCCAAAAGCCCTGCTTCTCGCACGTACTGGTAAAGTCACCTACAACATAGGTGGAACAACAATACATTCTGCCCTGCACTTGCCCTCGTTGTCGAGCACATACAAATGTCTTTTAGGGGAAACATTGCAAGAATTGACGCATTTGTACATGGACCTAAAGCTTATTGTGATTGATGAGATTTTGCTAGTAGGCCTAATCACATTCATAGCATGTGACATGTGCATGCACGAAATCAAGCACAACCACGTGCAGCCCTTCAATGGAGTCGATGGTGACTTATGCTATGAAGGATACATGGGTTTTCTCTTCTACGGCTACAACTTTGGCAATGGCTCCTTTTGTTTGGATTGACAGTATCATATACTATGAGCTATCAATGCCGGTGCGCTAAGAAAACCCCATGTTTTTGGAGCAACTTAACTGCATACAGATGGACATTGAAACCGCAAATGACATTGACCATCTCAATTGTTCATATCGTCGGCCACCTCTTGCAAAGGAATCAATTCTGCACCTCTTTTATACGAATCCATCAAAGGACAAACACAATGAAGAAGACTACAAGACCTGAACATGAGGTCACATTGTTTAAGGTCGAGGGACATAAGGCATCAAACTTGCAGCAAGACAATAAATATCCCAACGAACTCGAAGGCTATGGGGGCCTTCACATTGAGCTATGATTGAAGGAAAGTAGCATAATTGAATTTTTCTCTGGCAACCTCAACATTGTCGAAGGTCTCATAAATGGTGCAGATGGGGTTTTCAAGTATGCAGAGATGAGCAAAACCCCCCCAATTGTTTGGATTTAGTTCACGAATCCAAAGGTGGGCCAAAAAACATCTCGCACACTCTTCCCTATACATGGAAAGTACACAAGCAGCTTGGACACCTGCTCACCAAATATTGCGTGAATTTCATTTAGGGAAAAATCACCTGAACACACTGTGTCGCTACCAGTCCCTATACAGCCTGTTGCAACTAGGACAATTCATCGTGCACAAGGTATTTTAATGGAAGCGCTTGCCTTCGACCCTGCAAATTCAAATCACATAGCCTAGCGTATACCGCCCTCTCTCACATGCGTGACCCTACAAACCTCTACCTGCTTTCACCTTTGAAGCACAAAGACATTAAGGTCGACCCAACGGTGCTGCTAGAAATTTTCTTTGCCTGCAAGAACTTCATATCCCAAATGGACACGATCCCCACATTCCAGGCTTTCAACATGTACACAAAGCTGGAGGGTTGGGGGTAGCAATGTACTACCAATGCAACACATCACTTCTACACAAAGAATTTCACTATAAGGGAGGTGTGGAACGCCTGCTATACTATGTGAACGACGTGGTGCTAGCATTGCAATCATAGATGTCTACAAGTTGCCCAGAGCACGAACACTCACTCTGTTAGACATCCTTGGAAAACTCATACGTCGGGTTGACGCAAGCACTCCGACTTTCATAGTCGACGATTTCAACATTTGCTATAAAAAAGAAAGACAAGGCTTAGACAATTCATGAGCCTGCATGATGCACCAGTTAATCGACGAGCCGGCTACAATAACAAGATCCACGCTTGACCACACCTGGGTGCGAAAAACCTCCACAAGAACGTTCGAGCAAGGAACCAATTACTTTTACTGGACGGACCACTCCCTTGTATACACAACATTTCTAGACCATTGGAATGGGCAAGCCTTTTGAATGCAATTCATGTTGTTTATTTAATCTTATCACTCTAAACCCTCACATTCCATGCATGGAGGGCCATGTACGCTCTAGAGAACATACACATTGATGTAAGGCAATAGATAGGAAATAAAAACTCATGCAATAAAAATATTTAAGAGGTGGCAAAATTAAGAACTCCCGCAAGAGGAAATGCTATAATGTACTCACAAGCTATAAATTGGGTGACCATAGTAGAGGTAAGGTTTTATCCTCATCTATGAGTGATAGTAATGGAGGGATCTAGCTTGTACAAGTTCAAGGTTTCCACAGCCGAGCTTGAAGTTGGCAATCCTTTACCTATTTGTTCTGGACCTTGTAGAATTGCAGACGCGCATACTGCAGAATCTCCTCCACGGAAACATAACGAACGAATTGCTGTCAATCGTGATTTTCCTCAACCTTTCGGCACGCTCTTCAGAGTCAATGTGAGCTCATTGATTTTAAATTCTTTCTTCATTTTACAGTGCGAACACGTTAATGAATCTTTCGTTCGAAGTCTGGTCCAAATTGACGATGCATGGATGAACGCAATGAGCCTTTTGATTGATATGTGTTGAGCTCAATCCGATTATAAACTTTTCGTTTGAGCTAAATCTAGCACATGTGATTACCTCTCCACAGAAGGTACCCCTATACACATGTGGCTAGACCTTTAAAAGCATACCCTCTTTCAAAAACTGTAGATCCTTTTTCTATTTTTGAATTGCTTCCATCCCGTAGAAGATCCCTTCCCCCATTCTATAATCTATGTATGGACGCCAAAAGAGTACCATATTTCAAACTCGTGTTACTTTACATCGCAACCTTGGGATCGCCTCAGCTTTGCTTCTTCAATTTCTCTGTGAAGCGATACTGGCTCTGAAGTGAACAAAAAGCAGAGAATTGATAGCTACGATGACAACGAATAGGCACTCAATACCGATTGTTTTATTCATGTTCATTCACCACAATATATAGAAGGACTATCGACTCATCTAGAACGCATCGGCGTTCGTTGCTGAGTCGCCAAGAATCTCAAACACCGCCAAGTAGAGAGCGCCAAGGACTCGACTCTGGTTGTCTGATGACTTTATTGCTTACATCACTCCTACCCATCAGACAACCCTAGTTATTGACATAGAACTCCTACCTAGTACAAACACCATCTTGGTGCAAATGACCCCCTCTAGTGGCTCTTGACTCCTACCCAATGCAAACATAACTCCTACCCAATACAAAACACCATCTTGGTGCAAATGACTCTATAACTCCGTTAAGTGTTGGCTTGATCCTGTGGTTGTTCAGCTGCTTCGGTTGCTTCGGTCTCGGTCTGTGTAAGTGAAGTACTGTGCTTTCTTCTTGGCTGCTCGCTGGGTGGGGGGCGATGATAATCAGCAGAGAGGGGCTTGGTGAATACGTCAGCAATCATCTGTTGAGTACGGCAATGAACAAGCTCGATTTCACCAGCCTGAATAGCCTGATGGATGAAATGGTATCGCACTTGGATGTGTTTAGGGCGTTTGTGGAAGGAGCCATTACCAGAGAAAAATAAAGAACAACTCAAAATCCGGCCGTTGAGGATAGATCCTGAACAGCCAGAAAGCTTGCCAAAAGGAACCTGAGGAAATCTTAGTCTCAATCTCTGTTGGAGGATGCCCAAGAAGCTCTGTGTCACACACACACACACACACACACACACACACACACACACACACATTTTTTGGGGGTAATACTTTATATTATTGTGTGGGAAACCTCAGAAAGAGATAAAAACCCATCACAAAAAGTCGACCATCTGTGATTATTTTTATCACTTTTGCAGATCTGTGGACCATTTGCAGATTTGGGTCATTTTACAGGTATACGGGCTCAGATTGAGTGAGCATTTCGGGCTTTTGCAACACTCGATTCTCAAAACACTCAGCATGCAATTTCAATCACACTTAATTTGTGTAATCTCCCCCTTATAAGTTTCACCACCCCTTTGGGATTCTAACACAGTATCCTATTGCGAACTGTTCCCCTACATCATGCTTCAATAATTCAAACACTTCAGCAACTTGCATAAACACAAGAACTACCAGAACACATCCCTAGCACTATTTGAACTGCATACCTTGCATCGCTTTATTGTGTTAAGGGGGGCTTTGATGCCAACCCCAGTAGGATCTAACCCTAAACACAGTCCAAACACAATCAGAAAAACATAATAAAGATCAGTAGGTGACCCACCTCTCAACCACCCTTGAGCATGCTCATAAGCTAGAGATCAGACTCCCACATAGCTCTGACATCCCATACCACCGGAACATCCACAAGGAACCTTCAGCATAGTATCTCGAGATCCACAATATGGAAGGCATGAGCCTAGGATCTAGACTAGACCAATCGATGGTATCAACACACTGAATATCAACACAATAGCCTTGGCCACTCTTATAAATAAGAGCATCTTGCTTTCCAGAAAGCATCTTGTCTAAATATAGCCAATTGGCTGTTTGCAAATGTTCTAAATCATCTAGCCCAACGTTAGCCTACTTCCTTTTATTCTTAGGCCCCCTAACCCTGCTGGAGGAAGTCAAGTAATCCGAGGATTACTTAACACCAAGCTATGTTTGTGATAGCTTTGTCCGTGAGGAGGTTTATTATTATTTGTACCGGTAAGCTAAAACGTCCAAGCATGCATGCGACACTTTAGAGAGCATGTTCCAGGCCAAAAATGAGGCTAGGGCCACTCATTTGAAGAGACAACTTGATGGCGTTAAGATGCATGAAGGGGATTTGACGTTGGAACACTTAACAAAGATCCCTGATCTTCGTGAGCAGTTGCTCACTATTTGATGATCATTATCAATTGAGGACTGATTCAGCTCAATCATCAAGTAACAAGTTCAAAAGATGGAGGCAAGCCTAAGAAGATCTACAAAAAGTCGGGGCAATTCATTAGTGAATGCAGTAAGAGGATTGCGGAGGAGAAGAAGGGATAGTTTGGCCCTTTGTTTACAGATTCCAGCGATTCCAATGCAAATAAGGATGATGCTTCAGCCAACTTTTGTGGCTGACGAATGGGCTTTTCTTGTGTGTAGTTTTAATGCTAGACAGGAAGCTGCATCAATCAATGCAGTCGACACTTCATATACTGTTTGGTATATTCATAGTGGTGCATCCAGGCATATTACCTCCTAGAGGGAGTTATTTGTAGATATGCAGCTTGCTCTAGTTGGCAAGAACGTATTTTGTGCTAGCAACTCTTCTTACTCGGTCAGAGTAAGACTTGGGAAGATAATGCTGTCGTCAGCTGATGAAACTAATTTGTGTTTTCTAGATGTACTTTATGTGACTGGGGGTTAAGAAGAATCTTATTTCAGTTTCCCTCTTTTCAGGAAACAGGTTATACTATCACCTTTGAAGATGACAAATGCATAGTCAAGGACTGTGAAAAGAAGTTTGTATTAAGGGTTGTACCCTCTAGACAGCTCTTGAGATGATGAGCAGAGGATGACGATGGTGATTGAATATTGCAGCTCTTGCAACAAGAGTTGGAGTGGCGGGTGCCATTATGCTAGGTCCAGATATGTCTATCAGTAGCTTATGCACGCTTTTCTTCCTTTTGCAATGATGTGAATAGTTGACGCTACTGTTCTTTCCTCCATTTGATGTTTCAGGTCATGTTGTGTAGAGGTCATCATGCTTGGAGATCTTCTCAAGTCGTCACTGTTTACTATGTACGTCGGTGCACTGCCTTGGTCTGCACACCGTGTAAGAAATTCGCTTTTATCCACTTCTGATTTACTGGCTCCTTTTCTCTACAGATGGAGGTCGATGCATTGCTTGGGTCTGCCTTCTTGCCTCAGTTTTAATTCTGAGCTATGGCTTAGGATTCCAAGCTTTTGCAAGCTTTGCTTGCTTTGTGTAGGTATTCTTCTCTGCCATTCTCTCAGAGGCTTTTTCTTTTCTTGATTCTGACATGCTTATGCAAGTGTAGGTCTATTGCATATCCATTGTTGCCACAGTTTGTCCTCAATTGGTAACAACTAGGCAAGGATATTCAATTGTAGAGCTTCCTCATAAAGATGAGGATACTCAGCTGGGACCCACCCAATTTGCATCAGTGGTGGGGAAAAGTTCAGCAAATACTTATGCTCATAGCGTCTACCACATGTAAACTGGTCCTGATGATGGAGGATCTGTCAGGTACCACAACCTCATCCTCATCGACAACCTCAGGCTGCTCCTCATCCATAACAATGGATGGTATAGATCCCTCATAACAATCTAGAAGGCTGACATGGAAAACATTATGATCTGCCAACACGGTGGAAGATCAATCGAAAGGATACATCATTAATCTTGTAGAAATTTGAAATGGACCATAGTAGCACAAGACAAGCTTGACATAGACAACCTGATTATTAACCTTGTGCTTCTCTCTCACAAGCCGCTGTGTGAAAGAGTACGGACACTTTGGTCGTTAGTCTGGATAAGGAAATCCAAGAAGATAATACTTTCAAACTTGTAAAGCATGAATCAGTGCAACAGGTTCTTTCCCATAAACGCCAGAATTCAGTTCAGCCTCCTTCAACCTTGTGCTTTGATAACTATTGCATGGCCTTTCTGTAAAAGATTTGCTCCAATGCAACCACCACTAGCATTTAGCTTGAATTACAAATGACTTCTGTAAGTCAGGCATCACTAAGATAGGGGCTGATGTTAGAGCTTCCTTAAATTGCTCAAAAAACGATTTTTCTCTGTCTCCCCATGTGAAAACTTTGTTAAGTTGTGCAAAGGGGAAGCTTTGTGAGCAAAATGATGTACAAACCGCTTGTAGAATTAGCACAACCCAAGAAATGATCTTACCTCATATACCGTCTTTAAATCAGGCCATTCAAGAATTACCTTCAACTCATCAGGCTCCATTTTAATCTCTCCCTCAGAAACGATGTGGCCTTAAAAACTTATCTCTTCAATAACACGATCCTCAAACGTTCTCCATTTTAACCACTTGTAGAATGAGCACAACCCAAGAAATGATCTTACCTCATATACCGTCTTTAAATCAGGCCATTCAAGGATTACCTTCAACTCATCAGACTCCATTTTAATCTCTCCCTCAGAAATGATGTGGCCTCAAAAACTTATCTCTTCAATAACACGATCCTCAAACGTTCTCTGTGTTCCTCATCCTTATTGAACACGATCATGTTATCAAAGAATGTTCCAACAAAGGTGACACGACCCCAGTGCTCCTGAGAACTCGGTAGATGCATAAAAGCAACCATAAAAGAACGATGGAAATCGCAGGCATGCTCACCACCCAACCATGACATCCAGGACTCGGATGTCCCCTCTGAGCTATAGGTTGAGCTGTTGGCATAGTCACACATCTCCCAATTAGATCCCAACCAGCCTAGCGTCCCATACCACCAGGTGGTGCCCACAGGGGCTTTGGATCTACTGATGGGCCTCGGGCTACGCTAGAAAGCACGTGTGCATCCGCATCTCGATCCAGGATCTAGACCAGCAAGGAATAGCTAAGCTTGCTCTAACTTGCATGACTGAAACTGAACCCCTGGGCTCCTTATATAGGATTGAGCCCAGTGTTGCTAAAAATGGAAGAAACCCTAACTCATCTGTGCCCTTGCAACTCAACCCGAGTATCGCCTGCCTAGCCCCTAGCCTCCCTAGGTCCCTAGCCTCTCCTACCTGAGCTAGCCCTTGTGCCTAAGGCACACACCAGATACGGTCCATGCACATGACATACTGCCTTTCCTCTAAGAGCCCATTCCTCAGTCATGTACACGATCCTTCTACTTAGTCTTGTATTCAGTGATCGTCCTATTTCCAACTTGACGTTCATGAATTCCAAGAATAGCATCAAGTTTATGCAGCACAAAGGTCAAATCCTTAACCTCTATAAGTTCTTGAGGAGTTCCTACTTGATCCTTAGCACCGAGTACTTGAGTTACTGACATGAAAAACTGGGTGAATTCTTACATTAGGAGGCAATTCTAGTTCATATGCAACTTGGCCTATTCTTCGGGTAATCTTGAATGGACCACAGTATCTGGGGGATAATAT
This sequence comes from Dipteris shenzhenensis, assembly GCF_047967505.1. Classification (NCBI taxonomy): domain Eukaryota; kingdom Viridiplantae; phylum Streptophyta; class Polypodiopsida; order Gleicheniales; family Dipteridaceae; genus Dipteris; species Dipteris shenzhenensis. Next base: position 26,305,091 of record NC_141621.1, read on the forward strand.
ACTAACCGGTCCAGTACTTCGGCTCTTGGATTCCTTGGGAATACATAAATATTCCTTGAGAACTCTCTAGGTCAATGATGTCTATTAGCATAAAATCTGTTCTTGTCTTGGGCACTTCTAATAGACTTTGTGGCAAACTGCAACATCACTTGCATGTCTTGCAAGAATGTCGTAGCAACATCATTCTTGATTCCCTTGGATCCAACCATTACTGGTGACTTAGGTTGAAACCCGTACAGCATAAAAGGACTCAAACTAGTACTTGAATGCTTTGCACTGTTGTAAGTAAATTCAACAATGGGTATATATTATTTTTATGAAGACTGCCTCTTGGAAACATATGCACGAAGCTCATGCTCTAGAAGTTAGTCACAACTTCTGTCTGACCATCAGACTGGGCATGTTCCGAGGAACTCAAACTAAGATTGGTATCCAACTTGTCAAAAACAAGTGTCCAGAAATCACTCATAAACTTAGAATCCTTATCACTGACTATGTCAGCGGGCAACCCATAAGACGAAAGAATTGGTCAACGTACTGCTGAGCCAATTGACTTGCTGTAACGGTTGATCTAGTAGGTAGAAATCTAGCCATCTTTGTCAGTCGGTCCACTATAACCCATATGGAATCATGACCCTTGCGCCTTTGTGGCAATCCTGTGATCAAATCCATGGAAGTACTTTCCCATTTATTACTAGGGATATCCAAGGGCTGTAGTAACCCTGCGCTTGGAAGGCGTTCTGCCTTGGTCACTTGACAAGTACAGCAACCTACTACATAAACTGAACAAATTCTCGCATCTTAGGCCAATAAAAAGTATTTTTCACAAGAGATAGAGTCCTGCGTACTCCAGGATGTCCTGCACTAGGCCCATCATGACACTCCCGGAGAATCTTGGATCAAAGATCTGACACATCCGGTACACAAATTTTATCGTTTCGGAACAGTGAGCCATTCCGAATCATCCACTGACCTCTTGCTGCCTATATAGTAGGTGGCAGAATCCCTGAATCTTGGTCAATCATTGAGCGTCCATCCTAGACCTTCTGCCAATAGTGACTGAGAGGGAATAGCATCACCACAAATACATATATTAGTGCCTTTATCCAAAAAAGAAAGAGTATGATCCTTCCATCTGATGTGAACATTGTGGATTTTAAATCACTCAATTCCCAACAACAAGTCTACATGGTCTAAGTGCATCACATAGCACGTCAAAATGTCCGTGTAGTCTTGAGTGTGGAGTGGAAGATCCTGAACTTTGCGATCCCAAAACTGCTTCCTAGCGAGAGTTGCACCTCATAGGTGTGATTACTCGGTGTTGTAGGTAGGTCTAGCTTTTGCACATGTTTATAATTAATAAAGTTGTGAGAACTGCTTGGGTCAAAGAGAATGTGAATCTAGGTGTCCCTGACCTTCCTATAAGCCAAACAATGAGCTATTAAAAGTGTGATTACAAGAAAGAAGGCTGGCAATAACGACAATCAGCCTTCGTGTGGCCACACCTCACAAATAAAAGATCGACCTTACTTTTTCAGCTTCAAGGTACGGAGGAAACATGCTTTGCCAGTCAGAGTCGAATTCGGTTTCTTCTTGGAGGTGTTGTCATAAGACTTCCCCTCCGCGGTGCCAGTAGAAGATGGGAAGAACTTTCGCTTGTTTTCCCCACTGGTACTTGAGGTGGATGCACCCTATGTCGTGGCCATAGTGTCATCATAGATACACATATAATTTATTGTTGGTAAACTGAAAGAAAAGCAAAGAGTGGACACAAACTCAGAATACTTGCATTATGGAATGAAGAAGAGTGAGGTCCTTAAGTAGGTACCTCATACATGCTCACTGACATCACTGATGACTTCAGAGCTCCACAATCATCTCCTCAATCTGCTCCTAGATTCTCTCAATCATCCTATGTGGCTTTCCACCACCTAACTGTGCTTGTGGGCACCTAACTGTGCCTCTAGCACTCACACATAGAAACCAAGGTGTGCCTGAGGCATACACCTTGAGATATCCCATCAAACCCCCCCTCAAGGGAATGCCTCAGGCTATGTCAAGGATACATCTAGTCTCATAGTTTCTCATGCCATCTCATGGTGGTCAAGGATAAATCTATGGCTAGGTTCTCATGCTAGCAAGGGTTCCCATGGGTGTAAGGTAAACAAAAGGGATACAAAAAGACCTTCCAATGGTTATCTCCCCTGCATGTACATGCACACAATGTCTGCAGGAGGTACCATGGAGCAAAACATACACATGGCCTACATCATAAGGTGACCAAAGGTGTTTACAAAACACACAAAACACAATAATTTATTTCATTCATTTTGGAGGACTATCCAGGCTAAGTAGCTTGACATAACATAAAAAGAGAGATCTGGAGCATACATAGAGATGATTTAAAATGCATAATCTTCAAAGGATGCCTCATCTTGTGGAGGCTCATCAACTGAAAGTAGATTTGCATTTTCTGTCTTTGCTTTGGCTCTGCAAAACTTCTCATGCTGGTTGTTCTTGCCACAGTGCTTGCATGGATTAATTTTGAAGCAGTCCTTTGAAAGGTGATTTGTCTTTCCACAGTGATTGCAAGGGGTAAACTTGCCTTTCTGGATTTTTATAGCATAAACAGTGTCATTGCCTTTCCTGAGCTCCATATGTCTTTCTTCTTCTTGGAGAGCAGAGATAATACCTTCAAGATTAGGATTAGGAAGATTTTTCAAAGTGGTAACTATGTGATCATAATCTTCAGGCATACTCTTAAGTAACACTGCCATAGCATCATCTGGAGTAATAGGAGAGTTGATAGGAGCTAGTTGAGTCATAAGACTCCGCATATAGTTGACATGAGCTGCCAAAGTAGTACCACTAACTATCTTCAATTCAAAGAAAGAGATTTTAAGTGATAATTTAGAGATGTGAGAGCTAGCACAAAAAATCATGTCAAGCTTCTGCCAAGCTTCTGAAGGAGACTCTAAGTCAGAGATGTGGAGAATATAATCATCTCCTAAAGCAAGAGCAATGATACCATATGCTTTCTCCTCTCTAGCGGGATTCCTTGCCGGGCGTGTCGGAGTTGAGGATTCTCCAGCATTGGAGGTTGTAGAAGAAGCAGTTGGAGTCGGTTTGACAAGTCCCCAGAGGTTCTCCCTCATCAATGCAAATTTCACCTTCATCTGCCATGTGTGGAAGCCCTTTCCATTGAACTTCTCTAGATTCAATAGGGTAGCCATGAGAGGGTCTAACCCAGATATTGGGCAGTGTCTTTCTCTCTTACAAGGCAAAAAATAACTGAAAGGCTTCCAAAATATAAGCACTTGATGTAGCAAAGACTAGTGACCAATATTCAAACAATGATGCTTCTTCTTACATGCTTCATAGAGGTGGCTAAAATGAATATTTTCCAATCAAAACCAGGTCTAGCAATTCAAAGCAAAACTGAAGCCATACTTGTACTGATGTTATTGAAAGTTTCAAAAAACCAGAAATGCTAGAATAGCATCTTATGTAGCATCTTCTTCAAAAAACTTGTCAAAACTGTCAAAACCAAAAGATTGAACTTGGAGGGCTTGTAGCTTATTATTCAGAGCAAAGGAAAAGGGGGTTTCTGAGGCAAAAGAGAGCTGATATACCACAGAAGGTCCTCTGGGAAGAGAAGGCGCAAAAACGCATCAGAACTCCATAGCTTGCCCCTTCAAAGTCGACTGGTTTTTCACTGATTTCTCCTTGAATATGCAGCCATTGTTGCTCAGATTTCAGCACAGGATAGCCCAAGGCATGGAGAATCTACCCCCGAAAGGAATTAGAGGAAGATGAAGTGTGCTGAGAGAAAACGCAGAAGAAAAAGTCGACGGACTTTGTGTAATGGCGACGAAACGAGCGCGGCTTTCTCTGATTCCTTTCAGCCAGGGGTTCGCCCCTTCGAGGTGGATCTCCAGCAGGAAGGACATGGGAAATGGTTGAGAACCGGAGGAGAACAAGCTTAAGCAACTTTGGGAAGAAGAGGAAGAGATGGTGAAGAAGAAGATGAAGAAGAAGATGATGATGTGGCAGAAATGGGCTCAAGGGGGATTAAAGGTCTCTGATACCATGTTGGTAAACTGAAAGAAAAGCAAAGAGTGGACACAAACTCAGAATACTTGCATTATGGAATGAAGAAGAGTGAGGTCCTTAAGTAGGCACCTCATACATGCTCACTGACATCACTGATGACTTCAGAGCTCCACAATCATCTCCTCAATCTGCTCCTAGATTCTCTCAATCCTCCTATGTGGCTTTCCACCACCTAACTGTGCTTGTGGGCACCTAACTGTGCCTCTAGCACTCACACATAGAAACCAAGGTGTGCCTGAGGCATACACCTTGAGATATCTCATCATTCATTGCCTCTTGCAAAGAAGTGCACTTGTTATTCTTGAAATTTGTCCATAAAGAAGCCCAATAAGGTAACTAGATCCATCTTTGTGGCTCTAGTCTGCAAATCCCGGAACTTCTATAGATAGATTTCAAAGGTGAGATTTGTTTGGACATGTCTAGGGCTTTGAACTTCCCTACAGTATCATAATCCTCCTCTTTATTTAGGAATTCTTTCTGGAAGACTTCTTTAAATTCGGTCCCGGGGGAGGGTTTCGGCCGCAACTCCTTCCACCAGACTAATGCTTTCCAGACATATATCCTGAGACCGAACACACAAAGAGTAGATTGATCCCCCCTCCGCCGCAATACTACAAAGAGCAAGTCCAACTGTCCAACACCTCCTGTGTGATAGTGACTTCTCAGTCATATATCCTGAGACCCAACACACAAAGAGTAGACTGATCCCCCCTCCACTGCAATACTGCAAAGAGCAAGTCCAACTATCCAACACCTCCCTTGTGATAGTAGCTTATCAGTCATATATCCTGAGACCCAACACGCAAAGAGTAGACTGATCCCCCCTCCACTGCAATACTGCAAAGAGCAAGTCCAACTATCCAACACCTCCCGTGTGATAGTGACTTCTCAGTCAGCTTGCGACTGGCAAGAGAAAACCATGAAACATTATGTGTGTGTGAGAGAGAAAGAGCTAGGATGTGAAGAAATGGTAGACAAATGTAGAATCCATGAAGGCTTTCATTCATTCATCATCACTAAATGAGAGAAGTGAAGTACAAGCCTTATAGGTTACACACTCACACACTTGCACCAAGTGCATATGGGATGAGTCCCATAGTGACACGTGGCACTCACACATGAGTCACACAAGGACTAGTACTAGATCTCCTAGTACTACACACCAACACATTACATCAACACACTCTTTGGGTATGATATCTCGAACGCTTCCCTTCAGAGCAAAGAGTGTGAGACCGAACACGCAAACAATAGACTAATCCCCCCTCCACGGCAATACTTCAAAGAGCAAGTCCAACTATCCAACAACTCTCATGTGATAGTGACTTCTCAGTTACCTTGCGAACGGCAAGGGCAAACCATCACTTGTTAGCCTCCCTTACTCTGAATTGGGTGGTCAATATCATCAAACCAAAGTAAAAGACAATACATTGGGGACAACCCAGGGCAGGCTCCAAATACATTCAATTTAGAGGGATAACTCAAGGCTCAGAACCTTTATTGATTCAACACAAAAACACATAGCATATAGGGCCTAAAAAGCCCAAGAATCCCAGTCATAATACTCCTCAAATGAGAGGCCGTGAACCTCTGCTGTAGCTGCTTGTATCTCCTCAAGGGGCTCTTCAGGTTCAGCCTATTCTTTAGCAAGGCGATTGGCATGGTGCTTCTCTTGTTCATGCTCCTTTTTCTTGAAGCAATGAGCTTCTATGCGAATCCAACCCTACAATCACGAATCTATCTCTACCTGGATCTTCAACGATTCATGCGCCATCTTCAACAATCTCTACCCAATCCTAACCCTGACGATTTCTTTGCCCTAATTGGCACAATCACAAACACTTGCAGGGATCCAAAGTAGATTTCGAATTCAAGCCATACTTGGAGGAAATCTTGTCCACACCTTCTCTCTACAACGATCCATATCTCAAGAGTGGGCTCTGATACCACAACTGACATGCCCCGAGTGCTCTTGAGAACTCGAAGCTGCACACAGACACATAAAAGCAACCATAAAACAACGATGGAAATCACAGGCATGCTCACCACCCAACCATGACATCTAGGACTTGGATGTCCCCTTCGAGCTAGAGGCTGAGCTGCTTGCACGTTGGCACATCTCCTAACTAGATCCCAACCTGGCATCCCATACCACCAGGTGGCGCCCACAAGGGCCCTGGATCTACTGCTAGGCCTTGGGCTACTACGCTAGAAAGCAGGTGTGCGTCTGCAACACGATCTGGGATCTAGACTAGCAAGGAAGAGCTAAGCTTGCTCTGACTTGCATGACTGAAAACTGAACCTGGGCTCCTTATATAGGCTTGTGCCCAGTGCTGCTAAAAATAGCAAAACCCCAAACTCATATGTGCCTTTGCAACTCAACCCGAGAATCACCTGCCTAGCCTCTAGCCTCCCTAGGCTACTCGAGCTAGTCCTGTGTGCCTAAAGCACACGTTAGGAACGGTCCATGCACATGACAAAAAGATGCGTGTTTTTGGAAGATTCGGCTCATCATACAAATGAATATAGCTGGTGCATTACTCAACCCAAACTGACCTACCAAATATTGATGAAGTCCTTGTGCTGTCTGAAAGGTTGGTTTGTAAATATTCTGAGGGGCAATTCTTACCTGATGGTACCCATTCTTAAGATCTATATTGCTGAAAATTTTGGCACCCTTCAAACTATCTATAATCTCGTCAATCCGTGGGATTGGAAAACGATTCTTGATGGTCATCTTGTTTAATGCCCTATAGTCCACATACATCATCCATAATCCATCCTTCTTAAAAGACAAAAGCATTGGCCAACAAAAGGGTGGGCTACTAGGTGTAATCAATCCATGTTCAAGTAATTCTTGGACTTGTCTGTGAATCTCTTCTTGATGTGCCTTGCTTACTCTGTAAGGTGGTCTATTAGGTGGTGTATTACTTGGAATTAAGTCTGTGGTGAGGTCCTCCTGTCTCTCAGGTGGCAGTAGAAAATCTTTCCTTGAACTCTCCAAGGAATTGTCTTCTCTCCATGGTGAGACTATCCTCGTGAAACTCCAGTCTGATAGTGACATCTCTCCCTCCATGTTGAATTGTCACTACCATTTTCTTCCTGTACTCGTATGTGGCTGCATCTTATTGTGCCAAGGCTGCCCCAACAGCACATCCACATCAACTAACCTTCCAACTAAGAAGTCCATGTGGTCCTCTTCGATATCTTGCTGATGTGGCGGTACCTCTGAATGAACAACTTAACAAGGTCCGATAGTCTGGTCGGAAGTGTGTGAACTGGACTTCCAATGACTCAAGTTAATGCTGGCTAGTGCCCCCATCGTCCAGCCACTAGATTGGAAACTTCCTTTCCATGTTTTTGTGGATGCCTTAGATGTAGCAGTAGATAGGGTGTTGATGCAAGAACAAAAGACGAAGTGGTATCGGCGAGCCTATATGCAATTCAAAGACTTTACAAGGCTGAGAAGGACCACTCCACCATAGAAAGAGAAGCCCTTGGCATGATCTATACAATTTTCAAGTTTCGACAATATCTTCTTGACAACAAGTTCGAATTCCACGAGACCATTCAGCACTTGTGCTTTTGGTGAACAACCCCAATCTTTCTAGTAAGCTAGCTTGATGGATGCTACTTCTAAAAGAACTTGTTTCTGCAGTAGTGCATACATCGGGCTCCACACATGCGATAGTGAACTACCTATCCTTGTTGGAAAAGGGAGAAAACTGGGATCTGTTCTCTGATGACTTCCTGGATGTAGACCTATTCGAGGTCAAGGCCGATCTTCCGATCTTTGTTCCGACATGGTATGATGATATGTTTCAATTTGTAGAAAAAGTTGTCGTGGGTGATCATCTATCTCAAGACTGATGCAAGTGACTAGCTCTACATAATCGAAAATTTCAAATTATGGTGGGCCAGCTTTATCTCAGAGTCCTGACTTAGTTCTTAGGTGCCATGTGCCTCCACATGAAAGTAGTATTGTATGAAGCCCATCAAGGAATATCCAGAGGACACTTTGCTAGATATGTGACCGATGGGAAGGTCTTTCAAGCTAGTCTTTGGTGGCCAATGGTGCCACGTGATGCCTACAAATATGCCCAGCAATGTGATTTTTGCCGATGGTTGGAACAGCCATAATCCAATCTTGGTCCTTGAGCCGTTCCAAAAGTGGCATCTTGACTTTGTCAGTCCATTTAAACTGACAGCTCGACATACCGAAAATAGGCACAAATTGGTGGCGGCTACCAACTACTACACTAAGTGGGTCGAAGTGCATGCCATGCACGGTAATTCTGCTCCCTAAATGTGTACTTTCAATTGGCTGCCTACAGGTACACGTAGATTCACAGGTGAATCACCGAATCCTCTTGGTGCTTTCCTCCCTCGATCAGGGTCTGGAACAATCCCAAAACGTGCAGCCAACTTGGGTGAAATACTATATAATGAGAAGAGCCATTGTCAAACAAGAATAAGGCTGGTTTATTTCCCACATGTCCCCATGCTTTCAAAATTTCAGTTTCTGGTCTAGCTACTATCTCTCCTCTTCTAGCACGGCTTTAACCCTTGCTGCCTGCTTTTCTCCGAAAAGGCTGTTCAGGCCTTTAATTCTCTCCTTTCCGAGAAGGACAAAAGCTTGTGTGCTCTGTCATGCCTAATGCACAAGCCCTCTCTCTTATATCTTATGATGGTTTGTTGATCCAGTTGCTTCCAACCAGGTGCTGGGTTTTGTGGCTGATTCAGTCTAAAACCTCCTCCATGATTAGGATTTGGCTTAAAATTTCCCCTAACGGTAGAAAACCCTGGTTTATTCATTTGGAATCTATCCCTTTTCTTTCTATACTCTGATCTATCCCGTCCGAGACAAACCTTCCACCATCTCCTTTTCTCTCCTCAATCCTCATTGCTAAGAGAATGATCTTGCTATTGTGGTTTGAAAAGATCTCTACAAGCCCTAAGCGATACTATATTTGAGTGAAACCCATCATAAACAGTTGACTATCGCGTAATCAAACCAGGCACTAAGATACGTACAGGCTTGTTCCCCCTGTGACTTCTTTTTGAGAGTTTATACCTTCAAGAGTGTTGTCTAAAATCGATTTGTATACTCTCAAATAGTCTCTTCTCCTTTCTATCTAAAGTTATCCTATTCTATGAGTATCTCTGTGAGAGGAAATGTTCTTGCAGCTGTCTTTTCAATTCCAGACAAGTCTTTGGCATCGTATCTTGTGTCTCTAAAACTTGGTGCTAAAGCGCGGCCTATCCATTGAGAAGTAAAGTGACAAAGTTTAGTTTAGCTTGCTCCATGGTCTCTTCACGTGCAAAGTTTGTGTCCAAACTCCTAATCTTTTCAAGCAACACCCTAGGCTTATGGTCTCCATTATTTGCACATGCTTCTCTCCCAACTTAATCTTTTGTTTAGGCTAATGGTGTTGGCGTCGTCTATATGTCTCCTGAGATGAGTTTGACATCTCCGATGACTTTGATCCATAACACCTCCTTATAACTGTCCTTGGTGACCATCTCTTATCACATCCTATAATTCATCTTCCTCTTCATCCTCATGTGAAACCAACTTGACTGCTCCTTCTTTCCTTCTATTTGGGCTGATCTGTAAGTCTTCTTACATCCACATTCTTGGTTGTAGGCTTCTCCTTGACTGGCGGCTTCCCCACTTCTCTTGTAATGATTTCTCCCGTGCCTTGAAGTGCGGTGTTCATGGCTGAAAACTTTTGGATCCTTCTCTATCTGAGCTTTGAAGGTGCCAAAAGGATGAAAGATATCCGGTGTCATCTTGTCTCTAACGGGCTCTCTTCCAATCTCCTGTGTCACGAGAATCCAAAAGGTGGTCCAAATATTGAAGCATTGGATGAGTGGCTATGGCAAAAAGTAAAGCACTTAGGGGACATCCTTGCCTAACAGAACAACCAAGAGTCCAGGATGTAGAAATATCCCCTGAAAGTATGCAGGCAGCTTTACTATCTTGATATAGCCAAGTGATTACTTGCTGCACTTTTGTGCCAAATCCCAATGCCTGCATAGTCGATGAAATAAAATCCCACTCAACAGTATCAAAGGCTTTGGCAATATCAACTTGCAATAATAAAACATCCTGCTGCGTGTATTTGGCATATTCAATTCCAACATAGGCATTAGCAATGTTATCTGTGATATGCCTACGCGGGACAAAGCCATATTGGGCAGGATGCAACCCATCATGTAAAAACCCTCTTAGCCGATCGACAATCATTTTTGTAGTGACCTTGTAAATGACTGGCATAAGGGTGATAGGTCTCCAGTCTGCCAAAGATTCACAAATTTGCTTTTTTGGAAGGAGTTTAACAAGACCTCTCTTCCATGTGTCTGGCATTTTCTGATTTTGCTATGCGGCATTCACCATATGTAGCAATGTATGCTTCAAAAGAGGCCAATATTCTAGAAAAAACTCGACTGTAAGACCATCCCATCCTGGAGATTTCCATCTGCCATAGGATTTAATTGCATCTGACAGTTCCCTCTCAGTAAAAGGTTCCTCCAATTCCAAAGCTTGAGTAGTGGAAATAATAGCTACAACAGTAAACCTCGTGCAACCAAAACCTGCTGTGAGGCAGGAACTGTAGAACCAAATTGCTGAGAGAAATGATGCACACAAACAGAAGCAAGCTGTGACCGCGAGGTGGTCCATGATCCATCAGGCATAAGCACCCTACAAATTTCTGTTTTTAATCTCCTCTGATGCAGGCTTTTGAAAAATTCTTTGGAAGAGCAGCCTTTATCTGTAAAGGCTCTTTGTCTTGCTCTAGTCTCCCATTTAGCCAGTTTCCTGTGATCATTGAGTTTAAGACAATGTCTGGCCTAACGTAGTGTTGTTTGCTCATGCAAGGACAACGAATGAAGATGGCTGAGTTTAGTGAGGTCCTGACAAGTGAGTTTGGCCTGAGCAATAGTTTCCCTCAGAGTCTTCATGTAAGACTTGCCATAACCTCTAATCACAACTTGCATTTTGGAAACAAAAGAATCCCAGGCATCATCAATATGAATATGGCTGCGAGAAGACGGAGAATGAGATGCTTCAGTAACCATGGCCTTGAAAGCAGCATGTTGCAAGTAGCTATTATTCACGATCAGCAGATGTCGCCTTTGTGGCAATCTATCATCTGGCATAGCATGAAAGGATAACCGCAACCATAGAGGTGAAGGAGATGGAGAGAGTGAGAGCTTGAGAGAGTGAGAGAGTCGAAAGCTTAGAAGCTGTAGTTACAAAATAGAGTGTAAAGAGTACAACACAAAGTAGAGTTGATAAGGTTTTGTCATAGTGACAAAACCTTAGTAGTCACTAACCATAGTTAGTGAACTAACTTCAGTTAGGGGGAAAAACCTCTAAATGAGGGAAAAGTGCCCCTAACTAACTTATTATATTACATTGGTCACTGCTGAATTATATCTATAATTCCAACACCCCCCTGCAGTGCCAATGTCATGTACAAGGCTGATCAATCACCAAACGGATATAAGTTCAGGGCACTGCGAAATGCCTCGAACTTCTCACGTGGTGGTGCTTTGGTGAAAATATCTGCAACGTTGTCATGTGTGGACACAAAGATCATACTGATCTCTCCTGCATGCAACTTCTCTCTGACGTAGTGATAGTGAACCTCAATGTGCTTCGTGCGAGCATGAAACACTGGATTCTTTGCCACTGCAATGGCACTCTGACTATCAGTGAGAATTGGAGAAGGACCCTCCAAAGACAGATGAAGATCAGCAAATAAACGTCTCAGCCAGACACATTCAACTGTTGCTGTGAAAGCTGCCCTGTACTCAGCTTCACATGATGAGGTAGCCACTGTAGATTGTTTCTTGCTCAGCCATGAAATGCAAGATTTTCCCAAAAAGAAACAATTGCCACTAGTGGACTGCCTAGTGTCATAATCACCAGCCCAATCTGAATCACTGTAGGCATGCATCTGCAAGTCACCCCCCCTGGGAAATAGTAAGCCAAAAGACTTGGTGCCTTGCAAATAACGGAAGATGCGCTTAACTGCCTGCCAATGCATAGTTTTGGGGCTGTGCATGTACCTGCTCACCTGAGATACTGCAAACTGAATATCAGGCCTAGTATTGCAGAGATATATGAGGCATCCAACAGCTTGACTGTAAAGTGTGGCATCAACTGATTCTCCTGCATCATGCATTGTGAGTTTCAGCCCCGGTTCCATAGGAGTAGATATGGGCTTACACTCTTGCATGTTAAATCTGTCCAAGAGTTTCTGAACATACTTGGACTGAGACATAACAGTGCCACGTTTCTCATGAGAGAACTGGATCCCCAAATAAAAGTGAAGCAGCCCCAAATCTGACATATCAAAGTGGGTCTGCAAATCAGTTTTGAAATCTGCAATTTTGTCGTCATTGGACCCTGTGAGCAGTAAGTCATCAACACAAAGAAGGATGACTAATATTTCCCCCCCATCCATCTTGATGTAGAGGGTGCTCTCAGTAGGACTATTGTGCAGCCCCTTGCTGGTCAAAAAGGCATGTATCTTGGCATACCATGCACGAGAGGCCTGTTTCAGCCCATATAAAGCTTTATTAAGCTTGCAGACTTGAAGTGCATTTGCTGTAATTCCAAAACCCGGAGGTGGTTTGACATACACCTCTTCCAGCAAGTCCCCATTTAAGAAGGCTGTTTTGATGTCCAACTGATGAACATTCCACTCAAAATGTGCAGCCATTGCAATTACTGATCGGATGGTAGTCATCCGGGATGTAGGAGCAAAAGTCTCCTCATAATCTATGCCCTTTTTCTGAGCATAGCCTTTAGCAACCAGCCTGGCTTTATATCTGTCAATGGAGCCATCTGGCTTCCGTTTGACTTTAAATACCCATCGTGTGCCAATAGCATGTTTACCCTGTGGCAAGTCCACAACATCCCAAGTCTGATTTTTTGCAATGGACTGCAACTCATCGTGCATGGCATTCATCCAATGCACATTACCTTGTGCCTCTTCAAATGTGGCAGGCTCCTCTTCATCAAGGAGAGTACCTGCATATGCTGATTCCACTGAATTAGCACCTTCCATGTGCCTTGCTGCACTGCGAGTCCTGCCAGGTAACGGAGCATCAAGTTTACTCTCCCGGAGAGTCTGTAACAGCCAGTTTGGGACTGTTTTTGCTGCATGTATGTCTGCAATTTCTTGCTGTACCACTTGTTCGACTTCCTGTGGAGGAGGCATGACATCCTGTGGCGGAACTGAAGCATTTGAAGGTTGCTGTAAATTCTGATGTGGATCAGAAAAATCAGCAGGGGAACCCAAAGCAATGGGTAGCAACCCTTGAAAGACATCTTCTGAAGGTGAAGGCATTTGAAAATCAGCCTGAGTGTAAGCTGAATTTTCAGAGAATATCACATCTCTACTTACAATGATTTTGCGTGTAGCAGGATTGTAGAGACGATACCCCTTGCTTTCCGCACTGTATCCAACAAATATGCATTTGATGGCTTTATCTGACAATTTGTGCCTAAATTCAACTGGCACATGTGCATAGGCAAGGCATCCAAAGACTCGGAAGTGATCCACTGAAGGCTTCCTGTCATTCTAGACCTCAAAAGGAGTTTTTGTTTTTAAAGCCTTAGTGGGAGCCCTGTTCAAAATGTAATTGGCACACATCAAACCCTCTAACCAGAATTTATGAGGCATGTGTTTGCTTTTCAGCATACATCTGTCCATCTCCATGAGGGTTCTATTTTTCCTCTCAGCTTTGCCATTTTGCTGAGGGGTCAGCTTGACTGTGAGCTGATGCACAATACCCTTTTGTTTGAGAAAAGCATCAAATTCTGCAGATAGGTATTCCCCACCTCTATCCGTGCGTAATGTCTGTATCTTGAGCCCTGTTTCATTTTCAACCATGGCTGAAAAGTGTTTAAACACTGTGAACACTTCAGATTTCTTTTTCAGCCCATAAACCCAAGTAAAATTGGAGTAGTCATCAATAAATGTGACAAAGTAGAGATGACCACCCAATGAAGGAGTCCTCATGGGACCACAGACATCACTGTGTATAAGCTGCAATTTGCGAACAGCTTTAACTGAACCATCCTTCTTGAAGGGAAATCTATGCATTTTACCTAAAATGCACCCTTCACAGGCATGTGGAGGAGGTATCTCAAGAGGTGGCAATGCATCAACCATTGAAAATTTCTGAAGTGTCATTAAGTTGTTGTAATGCATGTGGCCATATCTGGCATGCCATAATTCTGCATTTTGCATGGCAACTGTAGGGGTAGAAATTGCCAAAGCATGAGCTGCTCTTTTCTGAAAAATATCAAGCTGAAAAAGCCCACGCAGCAGAGTGCCAGATAACATTAAGGCATAGTTAGCTTCCCTGTCCCGGACAGCACATTTGTCATCCTCAAAGATGACCTGAAATCCATCTCTATTAAGAGTGGACACTGAAAGGAGATTTTTGGTTATGCCAGGCACATATAAGACATCAGAAAGTCTGAAAATTGAGCCATCAATTGCAGTGAGCTCAACTTCTCCTGTGCCACGTACTGAATATGAGGAGTTGTTGGCACAAGTGACTTTCTTACCAACAGGGGGTGGATTCAAGGAAGTAAAAAGACACTTCCTTGAAGTGATGTGCTTGGATGCACCGCTGTCAAAATACCATGTGTTCAGTGTTTCATCAACACTGAAAGCAGATGCATCTGAAGGAGAGTCAAAACTGCAAGTCAAAAATGCATATGTATCATCACTGCAAGAAGCTGTACTATCCCGAGCATCTGGAACAGCCAACCTAGAATCAGAAATGCAAGATAAAAAGGCATAATCTTGACCAACAAAGTTGGCTGCAGCATCTCCACTGTCAGATGCACAAGGGACTGAATCTGAAACAGCCATTCCTGAGCTGTTTTTCTTTTCCTTTGCAATCCTTTTCCTGCATTCTGCTATGTGATGACCTGGCTTTTTGCAGTAGTGACAAAAACCCTTCTTTTTGGGCTTGCTTGCATCACTTTTAGCCTTTTGTGAAGGCTGTCCTGACCCACTGGAAGGCTGATTTGCTGCTGTTTTTGCCTGTCCCTTTGTTTTTTATTTGAATTTTGAGAGCATGGCTTGTTCACCTGCACGTGAAGCCAAATTTTTCCTGGTCTGCTCTTCCTGAAGCAGAAGTCCTATCAGCTCATGAAAAGAAAGAGGATTTGCACCCCCCCTCAATGATAAATTCAGCGAAGTATGAAAGCTGAGATAAGACTCAGGAAGAGAATTCAGAGTGGTTGTAATCATCTCTGAATCAGGAATAATTTCATTTATGTTTAACAACTGCTCTCTGAGATCCTGTAGCTTAGTGAGGTGGGCTGACATGGAGTCACCCTCCTCCATATGTGTATTGCTCAACTCTCTTTTTAAAAAAGATACTCTGGCATCATTCCGTGCTGCATACATGCTTTCCAAAATATCCCACGCTGCCCTGGAGGTCTTACACGACCGGATATGCGGAATGATTGATCTTTTCACTGAAAGAGAGATGCAAGACAAGGCTAAGGCATCCCGTGAATCCCATCTCTTTTGCTCAGGAGTATTGACTGTAGCTGCACCAACAACTTGTCCTGCAGCTGCACCTTGTGCACGACCTCTTCCACCTCCTTGGTGAGGAGGGGTAGCAGGTGCAATATCTGCTGGTCGGATTTCATCCCCATTGACATAATCCCATAAATTGCGAGAAATCAGAATATTACGTACCATGAAACTCCAGAGGGAGTAGTTGGTATCCAATTTGTCTTCCTGAGAAAGACCACCGAACTGAAAATCATTCTGATTTTGATGGGCCATATCTGAAAAAGGAATTGAAGCAGATACAAAGCTGAATTCCCTTACTGGGAATAAAATGCACAACTCCCAAAAACCACACCCAAGCACGGGCTGTATATGCAACTTAGATTTCTGCACTTGAGCTGTCAGAAATCTGTCCAAGCATAAAACTCTCCAAAATCTGCCAAAAGTGTTCCAAACACTCCAAGAAAGGCAGTATGTACTGAATACTCCAAAAAATGCTCTCCAAACACAAAAGCCCCAATTTGTGGCTAGAAATTGCAGCCAGAAAGGGGTAAAAATGCTAAAAGCCCCAAATCTGCAATTTTAATACAAAAGCCCCAAATTTCAGACAAATCTGCAATTTTGCTCTTGTTATAGATTCAAACTTGTCCAATGATTGCAATGTCTGCAATCTGCAAAATGCCCCAAATGTACTTGCAGAATACTTAGCCAAACAATGGCTGTCTGCAAACTTAGCCTGCCAAAGATCACCTGCCAAAAATCACCTGCCAAATCTCTTGTCCAAAACCAAGGAGATACCTGCTGCTGTACTGAAGCAGATTCAGTACAGATTTACTGTACTGAATACAGTACGGAGATGCCGTACAGTTTGTACGGCACCGTACGGTTGGTACGTCGACGACAGGTACGGCCACTGTGTACGGCGCTGTACGGTGTACGGCCACAGTGTACGGCGCTGTATGGTGTACGGCGCGCAGGTACGTCGAAGTACGGCGCAGATGACGAAACTTTTCGCAGGTACGGCGCAGTACGGTGTACGGTGTACGGCGAAGTACAGCGCAGCAAATGGCGACACCTGCGTAAGGCTTCCGTACAGTCGTACGGACTGTACGGACGGATTGGAGCGGGCTGGAGCTCAAGGTAAGGCGCTGGTATGAAGAAGGAGCAGAGGGCACACAAGCCTAGAACCTGCTCTGATACCAAATGAAGGAGATGGAGAGAGTGAGAGCTTGAGAGAGTGAGAGAGTCGAAAGCTTAGAAGCTGTAGTTACAAAATAGAGTGTAAAGAGTACAACACAAAGTAGAGTTGATAAGGTTTTGTCATAGTGACAAAACCTTAGTAGTCACTAACCATAGTTAGTGAACTAACTTCAGTTAGGGGGAAAAACCTCTAAATGAGGGAAAAGTGCCCCTAACTAACTTATTATATTACATTGGTCACTGCTGAATTATATCTATAATTCCAACAAGAGGTGCATGATCTGAATGCACAAAGGCATAGTCAATCCACATTTTGCATGTAAAATCCCCATTTTGTTGCGGAGCTACACTATACCATCGATCCAGACGTGCCTAATAAGAAGAAAGGGCATTATGTTGGAAGGTGTATCCAGGTGACAAAGGCTGCAATTCCTTCCAAAGGTCAACCAAATCGAGATGCATCAGTAATTGAGACCATGCATGCCTTTCAGAGGTTAACATATGAGTATGTCTGGAGGTATTGTCACCTTGTTGAGGAGCATTATTGAAATCCCCACATATAAAGGCATGATATCTCCATGGATATTGTTGCATGGCATTCCAAAGTTCTTTCTCTAGAGGATTGAGGTGCATAAACAGAAGCAAATTCAAACACCTCTCCTCGAATAATGCATTGAAGAACAAGCCATCTGCCTTTGTTGTCATTTAAAGCAATAACTGGTTGAAGCTCATGTTTGATCAAAAGGACCACCCCTGAGAAAGAGTGCTTCCAGCATAGAAAATATCATAGCCACAGTAGTGTCCTGTCTTTCGTGCATAGACATGTTGGTTGTGTTCTTGTAATGCCACTATGTCAGGCTGAAATCTATTGATGTACAGACACACAGTTTTCCATTTCCTACTGTCATACATCCCCGGGACATTGAGTGTAAAACATTTGATATGAGCAGTCATATTTACAGATATTTAAAGCAGTATAACAACTATGTACAACAGCAAATTTCATGATGTCAGCCCTGCATTTCTATCTCAGGGGCAATGCCTCTCCCCTGAGAAGAAATATCCACCTGAGCAGTAGACAGCAAAGCAGCAACCTCTTCTTCGGGGAAGAGTGTTTTGCTAGCTGTCACTGCAGCCCATGTGATCCCAATTCCTGTATTGACCTCTGGGGTGTTTCCTTAGAAGACGCACCGTTCCAAGTGCGAGGGGGTGGAAGTCTTCGAGCAGAAATAACTTTTCTTGGACTTTGCCATCCATCAGTTGGAGGTTTCTGTCCTTTTGTCGAGGGTTGAATAGCAGGAGGTGAATGTGAAGAAACATTCCCATTTGAAACCAGTGGAGCTTTGCCTTTATCCTGAATTCCAGAAAACTGTCTACTACCTTTGTTTTTATTTGCAATAGAGGTAGGAGCATCTTTAGTAGGCATTTGAACCGGCAAAGCAGGAGGAGGCATTTTATGCTGATTCATTGGACACTGTGAAGCCATGTGTCCAAACTTTTTGCAGTCAAAACAAGCCCATGCAAATAATCCCCATTTCAGTTTGTAAAAAGCACTTCCCATGTCCACATTATTCACCATGATTGAATAAGAGTCTGGTGTGGGATTATCAGTATCCCAGAGAATGCAAAATCGATTCGAGTTGCCATTAGGCCGTGGTGGGTAAACCACTTTGCCTAAAGATGCTGCAATTTTAGGCAAGAGTGAGGCCATGCATTGTGGGAAGTCTACAACTTCAACCCAGACCGGGCATCTGTGTCGGATTAAACCCTGATAATCCCTTGTGGGAGACCATGGCAATACATGCACCATTTGCTGCCCAAAAAAGAGGGGCGAATGTTCCAAAAGCATTTGTCTGTGTATCTCATCCACCATAATAACCTCAAAAAAACCCCTGGCTGCATAGTGCACTTTGCGAACAAACGAGCCAGCCAGTGTGCGAGTCAACCAGTTGCCTATCTCCGCAGCAGGTGGCATTCGGCCTGGAAAAAATAAAATGACTGCATTTTTAGCATATTCTCTGATTGGATCCACAATTTCATCTACTTCCACCATGAGGCCAACTGATGGAACTGAGTCTTTCCACTCTTTCCTTGTGTCTGCAAATCCTTCATGCATGACATCATAGACCAGTTGGGCCTCAAGAGTATCATGTACCGGGTCATGCTGACCCTTAGCCTGCTTTTGCTTCTTGCAGTGAACCGAACGTTCCTTTTGAAAAGTTTTTTCATAGGAATATTCAGCCATAGCTTTGTAAAAAGTGGAACTCAGAAAGGAGGTACCTGTAAAGTGGTAGTGGAGGAAAAAAACCAGTCCCAATAAAAGCCCACAGGAAGCCCACAGAGAAGAGAAAAAGAGTAAATTTGTAAGGAGAAAGAAGGGAAAGAGGGATGTAGAGGTCGAGAGAAGATAAAAAACAGTTTTGTAGAGGAAAAAGAGAGAAAAAACCAGTAAAAAACCCTAGATGAACTATATTTCAGAGGAAAAGGGAAGATTTTGGCAATGGGAAAGGTGCAGCAGACCCAAAGACTCAAGAGGAGAGAAACGGGAGCGAAGGCCTTCAAGATCAGTGCGTAGATGTAGTCCGGAGGCAGAACCTTGCGTGGAAAACGATCCAGGAACCGGAGATGAAGTGGGAGCAGCAAACTGCAGCAGGCGGAAATGTCCGTACAGGCCGTACAGCTGTACGGAAGCTGTACGGAAGTCTGACGGGCTGTACAGCGGCTGATGACTGCTCCAAAAGACCGATTTTTGGGCGTTGATGCAGCGCAACAGGGAGCTGAGGCTTACGGGCTGGTTGCGGGAGGCTCTAGAGCTGTTCTGCAAGGCTTCTCCACGCTCTCTCTCTCACTGCACGTTCTCTCACACTACACACACACACACCGCTCTCTCTCACACACACCACACACACACACCCCGCTCTCCACTACACACACACACACTGTTCTTGTACACACACACACACACACACACACACACACGCACGCACGCAGGCACACTTTTCCAAGCAAAGTTTTTTTAAAACACACATACAATTACTGAGTGGATATTATGTTGCCTTAAAAAAAAACAAACAAACATACAACTCAGATACACATGAGGAGACTAGTGATGCTTATATGATGTTACCAATATTTTTTTACATTTAGATAGTAAATAAATCTACGTGTATTGTATGGGCAGGCATAGAATACAAAAATTGAAGGGAGTGGCGTGCTTCAAAGGGATGAGTGTATATTGCTGTATTGACCTTTGTATGATATTTGTCTCATATTACATGTTGGAGTTCAGATCAAAGATCTCATGTTTCTCTTAATTTACTAGTAGAAAAGTATGACGTAGGTATATTGTGACACTTGGTAAAGCTGATGATAATGAAAAAGGTCCACCAAAAATTGAATCAAAATCTTGTATTTCCTTGCAGTGTCTACCTGCTTCAAGGAGGGATACACATTAGATGGCAAAAGGATATCTTTATCCACGTCACACAACTTCAATTTGGAAAACTGTTTCAGGATCTATTATACAGATGATCTTAGAGGAGGTTTGTATTCTTGTCTTGTTGCATGTGGCTGCAATCAGAGTGATTATACTGAGCGCATCTGTTTTCTGGCTAGTTATGATAAAGTAAAACCTAAAATAATCATCAGCAGAAAGGCAATATCTGTATCACACAACAAACAGCATTGTCTGAATCCATGCATACTTTTAGGATGTATGTGACAACTCCAGTCACAGCAGAGAAGTATTCCAAATGATATGAGAATGTGTCTGCATGCGCCAGATTTACAACAGGTCTTTGCAGCATTCTGTATCTCAGAGCTTGCTACCATCTTCCTGAGTCTTCTCTCAAGAACAGATCGTCTCTACCACTGAATAAAGTTTATGCAATCAAACCCCTCAAGTTGCAGGAGCAGGACCCTGGATAATACAACTCATGCCCAAGTTGCTTTCCAGAACCATGAATTCCCCCAGTTTTAGGATTACCTAGGTTCTCTTTCCATCATGATTGAACAACATCCTACAGTTGGTCCACATTGGTTGTTGAAGAGGAATTGCAATCATGCATGTGAACTAATTCGCAGGGATGGGATTATTGAGATCCCTTTACTACTGGCAGGGCCACTCTCCGCAGCCCGCCATTTTCCGCAGCCTTTCAAGGCTTCCCTTCAATTTTGTCATGGTTGTGCAGGGACATAATAATCACAAAAGGGGCCCTGTGGGCTGTGACTATCTGAGAATGATTCTATGTCAATTGACCATTTTGCTCATGCTAGAAGCCATTTAGGGGGCTACATTATTTGCTGTTATGCAGTGGAGTTCCTTGTAATATCATCTTGTTTTTGGCATTGTAGACTATAGTCCATGTCTCTTTCTTCTTTTTGGGATTTCTGAATGCCTTACTGCATCCTGGTGTCCATTTGGAGTTGCCCTGCGGCATAGAAAATATGGCAGTGCTCCCTCAAGATTGTTGCTAAGGTATCCCTGGCTTACCTGGGGAATGGGGAGAGCATCGTGAGCCAAGAGATCAAGGATGCCTCCCTCTTGCTGACACTCTGAGTTCTTCCTGGGGGATGGTGTTAGGTTTTGTAAGTATTATCATCTGTTTTCTGGCTGAATAGACAATAGGAGCATAAGCTGAAAAACTGTTAACCTTGCATTCAACAGCAACCCATCTACCATTAGGATCAGCATGATTAAGCATGATCCCACCAGCATGGTGGGAAAGGACACCAATAGTGATGCCGCCCTTGCTTCTTCATGTATTGTGTAAAACCAGGTCCTCCTCTTGTCAATTTTAGGCAATCTCTGGTTCAAGACATTGCGTGTTACTTTAACTTCCTCTGCAAAGCTAAAAAGGTTGTAGAAAGGGCATTTCTCGGGAACCACTCAGCAAGCTCTAATTTGCATCAAGGTCTATTAGTCTACAAACATTAAGTATCATTGTTTTGAGTTGCTGTTTGAGGCTTATTGGAGATATGATAGCCAAAGAGTGTGGTGATGTGATGTGTTAGTGTGTAGTACTAGGTGATCTAGTACTAGTTCATGTGTCTGAGTCATATGTGAGTGCCACGTGTCATTATGGAACTCATCCCATATGCACTAGGTGCTAGTGTGTGAGTGTGTAGCCTATATAAAGGCTTGTACTTCACTTGTCATGATATACTTGATGAATGAATGAAAGCCTTTGTCATGCCTTCATTTGAGCATCATTTCCTCACACCCTAACCTTCTCTCTCTCTCTCTCTCTGTCTCTGTCTCTCTCTCTGTCTCTCTGTCTCTGTCTCTCTCTCTCTCTCTCTCTAAGGTGACCATGGGATCCAGGATGATTCGGAGTAAACCCCCATTAGATTATACAGGCAGAGTTCGCCATGACCCCTCTCCAAGTTGATGCTATCTTTCAGACAGTGACGTTCCTCCACAGAGTTTGGGCCTTACCCCAGTGGAGACTACCGAGGTCAGCACTAGAGTCCTCCAGGTGACTAGCAGAGAGTGGTGTTGATACGGCATGGTACGCACGGATATCCACATGGTTTGGTAGTCACGACATTCAAATGGACAAACTTCCCCCCTTTCAGTACAGTCTGGACGCACCACTCGAGATGATCCCACGAGATGAGATCAACCGTATCATATGGTTGGACCTCCTCCAGCTCCTTACATCTAGGGCTTGGGGGAGAGAGGAGCTCTCCACCAAGATCTAGTTCTACCATGATCACTTCCTGAGGATCTCAGATCACTTCCTGAGGATCTCAGAGCACGGTCTTGTCATCAAACCTTAGTATCTTGAGGACGGGAGAGTTTCACATGCACTGAGGATCGCCATTGGTCAGTTACGAGTCTCATCACATTAGTTGCGGATTGAGGCAGGGATAGTTGCAGGCATACCCAGAGAGAAGAGGACTTGCACACTATGCCAGATGGGGGAGATCGAGATGGAGGAGCATTTTCTGTGTGTCTGCCTAGTCTACTATGAGATCCGAGGACGATATCACTGCCTCTTTCAGGAGGGACATGGCTTTGGCCCACTCACACGGCTGATACATTTTCACGATTAGGTCTGTGTTGGGCTCTACCTGCTTGAGATGCACCGATAGAGAGACACACTGATGCGACAGGTCAGAGAGCAGCATGGATTGATGCCACAGGTCACCATCGACAGATCACAGAGTTTTGTTACAGACTTCCATGCATCTGAGTCAGCTGCCAATGTAGCTAAGGGAGAGGAGCTTGATGAGATGAGAGCATCGTGGATCAGTAGTAGGAGTGTCCACCATGATGCGGGCAAACGATTGACACACTCCACGTGCGACACGGAGAGAACCCAGAGTATGCACGATCGAGGTCCGGCCTATCTCATGCCTTCTTAGAGGCAACCGCCAGAGACGAGGCATCACCCTTGATGTAGCCCACCAGATCTAGAGATCTAGGAGACCACGCCCTCCCACGTCGCGAGACAGCTTGACAGACATAGATATGAGAGCTTGTCATATGTCATCAGAGTGCCACCAGGTTACCTGGATATATGGAACCTGAGCACGCACTAGAAGTGCTAGCCCTGAGCGCCTAACACGCTTCTTTTACTTTGCTACTCTTGTATTTTGTTCACTAGCTGAGCATGTTAGAATTTTAGCTTTTGCTTTCAGTTTTCAGTTTTTCAGTTTCTCAGCAAGGGTCTTAGTGAACCCTTTGCTTCAGCCCTCAGTGGCTTGTATGAGGTACTTCTTGGATTCGCACTTTGTCTCATAGGCCTGCGAGGCCTCTTGCAGACGTAAAGATATCTTTCTTTCTTTCTTTCTCTCTCCACTATGTTTCTAACATGGTATCAGAGCAGGTCAGTCCTGCCCTAATCCGCCTTGCCACGTCATCATTCTTTCAGCCCTAACCCTAATTTTGCCTATGCTGCCTCCTCTCAGCTAGCTCATTTCGCCTCTATTCTGCCTCCTCCTTGCAGCCATTTGCTTCTGTTTTTGCCTCCTCCATAGCCAGCTGCCTCTTCATTCCTTGCTATCTTCATAGCCGCCTTCATTTAAGCCCTCTTGGAGCTGTAACTAGGCTTTTGGCAACCTCCCTGCTAGCTGGTCGGCAACTCCTGCACGGCGCACCTGCCCGAGTGGTTCAACAAAGCTGTTCCGGAGCTGTTTTGGAGGTTTTCATCGCCAAGAACAGCCCTCCATTGCTGCTGCAGCAGAGCCGACCACCTGCACGCATTCTTGGTAGAAGTTCAAGGTCTTCGAAGGTTTTTTCGAGCTATTCTGAGGCTGCTGCTGTATTTCCGACCTGTTCTGAGGCTGTTGCTGCATAGCTGCCCCTAACAGAGCCATTTTGGGACTGATTCTTGGCTTCCAGCTCATCCACAACTGCCATTTTTCATTGTAATGGCCTGCTCCAACATTCGGAGCTGTTGCAGGGAGCCGCCTTTTACTTTAGAGACCTGCTGTTACATTTTGGTACACCCACACACCTGCTACAGCACCTCGGTGTACTTTGGAGCTGTTTTGCTGAGCTGCTTTACAAAATTTGAAGCATATCTTTGCTGCTCTCAGATTCGGGTTCATATTTGGAGCATCTCTAGGAATTTATATCTGTTCTTTTGCACACAAGGAGATTGCTGGTTCTTCATCTTACCTTGTTGCCCACCTTCACGAAGTCCTCTTCAATCATGACTTCCTTGTCTTCAAGTTCTATCCTTGTGGAGAAGTTTAAGGGGGAAGGTTTTCCCACATGGCAAACCAAAATGCAGCTGCTCCTTATCCGTGAAGGAGTTTGGGATGTTGTTGAGGATGACCAAGTTGAGTTACTTGATCAACAACATCAAAGGATTTGGAAGCAACAGAATGCTAAGGCCATTGCCCTTATTGGTCTTTGCTTGGCCGACTCTCTTATCCATCATGTGGATTTCAAGTCGACAGCTAAGTAGATTTGGAGTCGCCTCGAGACCTTGTTTGGTAATAAAATCACCAACTCTAAAGTCTTTCTGAAGCTCAAGTTTAATGGTCTAAAAATGGAAGAGAGTGATGAGTTGAGAGATCATCTAGCCTAGTTTCAATCTCTTGTTCAACAACTCTCAACTTTGAAAAGAAGATAAGATGGCTGTCCTATGAAGAGTATGCATGGAATTTCTTGCTTTGAGAATACTCTTGAAGTCCTTCGTCTTGCCACTACCACCTTTGATGATATGGTGGCACTTTTCATTGAGAAGGACCATGGCAATAAGGAAGCCGCTCTTGCCTCTCCTGTTGATCATGCATTTGCTTCCACAAGCAAATGGAAGACCAACAAGAACATTATTTGCAGGTTTTGCAAGAGGAAAGGATACATTGAAGGCCATTGCTTCAAGAAGAAGGAACAAGAACAGGAGAAACATCATGCCAATCTCCTAGTTGAAGACCAAGCTAAACCTGAAGAGCCCTCGGAGGAGATACATGCAACTATAGCAGAGGTTCACGGCCTCTCTTTTGACGACGAGGATCCTTTTGACTAGGGTTGGGCTTTCTAGGCCCCTATGCTATGTGTGTTTGTGTTCAGTCAAATTAATGTTCTCAACCTTGAATTGTCCCTCTAAATTGAATGTATCTGGAGTCAATAAGAGGTACTCTGCCCTGGTTGTCTCCTAAAAATGAATGTATTGTCTTTTACTTTGGTTTGATGGTATTGACCATCCAATTCAGAGTAAGGGGGGGTGACGAGTGATGGTTTTCCCTTGCCGGTTGCAAGCTGACTGAGAAGTCACTATCACATGGGAAGTGTTGGATAGTTGGACTTGCTCTTTGCAGTATTGCGGTGGAGGGGGGATCAGTCTAATCTTTGCGTGTTAGGTAGCCTATATGAAGGCTTGTACTTCCTTTGTCATGATATACTTGATGAATGAATGAAAGCCTTTGTCATGTCTTTATTTGAGAATCATTTCCTCACACCCTAACCTTCTCTCTCTGTGTCTCTCTCTCCACCATGTTTCTAACAAGGCTTTGGCTTTAGCATCACCACTCCTCGCCTTGCCACACCACCCCCCATGCCACCTACTTACACCACCTATACACGGCATACATTTTGATCATAACCTCCCTCTCACCAAGATACTCTGCATGACTCTACACATTACTCACTTTTATTGACCACATATCTCTCCTAGAGGACCGTGCCACTGTAAGACTCTTCGCCAACAACTCCGATTCAAATTCAAACATGGCCTCTCGAGTGAACCAGACGTGATATGTGAGTACCGTCGTCTGGTTCGCTGGAAGAAACGAAACTTTTTCGTTGCTGAAATGAGGAGGAATTACTGAACATTCTATTTAGTAATAACTCCCAAGGAGTTTTTGGCGGAGGTTCTTGGAACGGCGGTCCCCCTCACCACTCACAGACACTCTGGTCTGGTACACCTACACTCGCATGTTATATGACATCCCTAATCAGCCCACTCTTGATGTCTCACACACACCCTGACCGACCTCTTGCACTCTATTCACTAATAAGGGGGGCGTTAAGAATGTGGTTATGAAGCTTCACAATGGCCGAGCGAAAGATCATGAGGGTTGATGTACTGAGTTTGTTGCATACGGGATTGATATCCTAGCCCCTATCCTAGCAAAGCTATTTAATGAAGTAGTTTGCCTCGGTTTCCAACGCACATGGACCTTTAATACCATCACACCTATTCACAAGGCAGGGGATCCCATGAGTCCGGAAATCTACAAGACCGCTATGTAGAGATGCAGGGACTTAGAGTAGAGGGGCAGGTAGGTTTTCGATGTGATCATGGGACCATGGACCACATACTTACACTTAGGAGTGTCATAGAGGAGGCCAGGGCACGGAGGCAGAGGGTCCATTGTTGCTTTGTGGATTTCCGCAAAGCTTTTGATACAGTGCCATGGGCATGTCTTATCAGCCGGTTGTAGGAGCTGGGCTATGGCCAAGAGATAGTATGGGCTGTTATGGCACTATACGAGAGGGTTTCCGACAGAGTTCGAACGGGGGGTGGATGGACAGATGAGATCATGAACACCATTGGGGTCAAACAAGGCTGCCCACTTTCTCCGACCTTGTTTGGTCTTTATATAGATGAGCTTGAGTCTTTTATGAGGACCCTAGGAGGAGCTGGTTGCTCTCTTGTGGGTTAAGTGCTCCAGATTTTATTATATGTTGATGATTAGTGCTCTTATCTTCGTCTGCTGAGGGGCTCCAAAGACACCTAGATGCACTATTGGCCTTTTGTGAGTCCCATGACATAGTTCAATGAAACGTTTCAAAAAAATAGGTGAAGTTTCTAAAAACCAGATTTTGTAGCCTCACATGCACCTGTTGTGAGTGCCCTATATTTTGCTTCTGTTGAAGACAACATTAGCAGCTCAGGGTGATTAGAGATGCTAGTATGCACGCACATGTAGATGGTTTGGGAGACTGGGTTTCCATATACACATGCTGCCACCCTTCCAGTACAACATTGACGCTCCGTTTGTCCCATTTCAGGGCAACGAGCTCAACCCTATCATCCAAGAGGATCTTTTACAGCTACACACATTCAAGACCTGGTTGGCGCAAACACAACTTCTTGTGAACGCGACCACTGCTTATGCATCTTCGAGGAGGGTTTCATTATCCCGCCAGGGTACACTCAGATCCACCTTCACACTCACTCAAGATTGCCATTGGGCAGTTCCGTGTGTCATCACACTGACTCCATATCGAGAGTGGACGAGCAAAGGGGATCCCCAGAGAGAGTCGTATCTGCACATTATGTGAACGGCATGAGGTCGAGTCAGAGGAGCACTTCACCTTCCGTTGCCCAGTCTACTACGGGATTCGTGGACGATACCACTGCCTTTTCAGAGATGGCCAGTTTAGAGGTGCCTCGCCGCTTTCATTCATGATGCGGCCCGACATAGAGAGCGCCTCATTAGATCACAGAGATGGGGGCGGGAGGCCTTATTTGACCTATCTCAGAGTGTGATCACAGAGTACTTCCAGCTAGAGCATGCTGCCCCCTTGATCACATATAGCAGAAGAGGCAGAGACCCCGAGATCGAGACACGGCACACTCGACAGAGGGCAGATGCACAGATCACACTAGCTGACATCTCATCTATTTTCAGACTTGGAATACGGCCGAAGGGGTTACTGTGGCGCTTGTTAGGCGTAGAGTAGGTGCTAGGAGGGCACGATGGATACTCCTCTAGATAGTAGACAACGATCTATCATGGGATTCTTGCCTACACGGCCTAGCCCGTCACTAGGCATACCTTGACGTTTCATGCCATGTGTGTGCTGCATTGTATTGTATGGTATCATATCATATTATATTTGTTATGATGATGAGACTATGGCGATATGGATGATGATGGCATTGACTATGTCTACACTGTTTCTAGCATGGGTTAGGATGCTTGCTTAGTAGCTCTACCATTTTGCTCATTGTATCAGGTTTTTTGTCAGTCTCATAGACCCATCGGTCTTTAGTAGACTTTAATATACTTTCTTTCTTTCTTTCTTTCTTGAATGTAGTGTCCTGTTTAGCCTCCAAAGATGTTGCATTTGGCATTTCATCGTTAGGGTGTCCTTCTTGACTATCTCTGAGCATAGCATCAACTTGATTAATCTCATCTTCGAAGTTTTTGCTCCAACCATCATAACTTCTTGCCTCATCATTCTCTTCTGAAATGTCCCTCTTAGATGTAGCATCTTGGAAAACTTCCTCATTGCCATGCTCCATGTTCTGTAATGCTTCAAAGAGATTGTCGTGCCCTTTTGTAGGGCTATTGCATTTGCCATTTTATCGTATTGAGCGCTTTGAACCACCTCAGCATCCTCTTGATCTGCATTTTGAGGAATTTTTTGTTGGAGACTTTGGGGACCCAATTCTTCATGGGGGGTTGTTTTTTCTTAGACGCCTTAGGATTGGTTTTCTTTTTCGAACGATCCTTAACAATATCACATGCTAATCCACAAAAAAAACAAGGATTGGGGAGATTCTTGTAAACTAAGGGTTGCTCCTTGTAGACATGGCCTTTCCTAGAGAGAATGAGTGTCACTTCTCTTCACAAAACACACATCCAGTTGCTTGGTAATCCATTTGTTGCATCTCTTTACTTCCTGAAATTTCAAGCTCTTAAATCAAGATGTTTGCCAAAAGGATGCATATGTTTTCGTACTGTTTAGTTTGATACTAGTTGGCTAGGGTCTAGCATTTGAGGGTGGATCCCTATTGAAGGGGTTATGGGCATTAGTGTCCCGCAAGTTGAGACGTTTTTCTGTATGAGAAACGCAAATATTATACCCCACCAAAGAACCCAAACTTGGGATCAATCAAATGCATAGAATGCATACCAGCCCAATAACTTTTAAAGAAGTGTTTACAGCAGGCCCACATGAAAGAGTCAAAGAGACACAAGATAATATGACAAACTAATTGGCCGAATAGGGTTATGTGAGAAGGTCAATGAACCTCAAACTAACCCTAGACTAGCCCTTTGAATAGTAGAAACCTAAGAATGGAAACACAAGTAAAATTGGAGTAATATTGATTGAGTGGTTAAAAAAAATCTTAGTCCACAATTTCAGCATGACATGAGGCATGTTGACATGGCATGTTGGCGTGGCATGCTGAGGTGGCAGCCATAACATGTGGCATGGGACAGCCCATGAGGTGGCACATGACACATGTGGCGGGCCATGCATGAACCATGGCACCACTTGCCACTGCAGGAACTCTAGCCTCCATGTAGCCCACCAATTTCCAAGGGAGCCAGCCCTCCATGCCAGGGTTGATGAACTGTTCTTTCTCAACCGCTAGTACTATGCTAATACGAGCACATAGATTAGTTGCTTGGTTACACAAAGATAAGGGCAAGTCTAGTAATTCTATCCAAATTGAAGCCAGGGTGCACCTAGGCTTGTGAAGTGTGAAAGTTGGTAACCAACTCTTCAAGTAAAGAGGATGATTACGTATGGTCCAATGCCAAACCTTTGTGGCCATATCTACTTTTCAAAAATGAAAATGTAATAGTCTTTACACAAATCTAATACGGGATACATTACAACCTTTCTTGATCCAAAAGTTTCTCACTCATGCTTCAAAAAATGCAGTTAGGCTGATGTGACCGTTAAAGCAAGTAAATAATTTGGAAATCACGTTATTTTGTGAAATGACACCCGCATGTATTGAGCTCATAATGATGCATCACAATTACAAGGTCCATGCAAAAATCCTATCAATGCATGTGTTCTCAACCACGAAATCGAATCATTGTGTAAGTCTTTGTCGAGAAAGGCAGTGGCAATTTTACCTATATGCAATACATCATTTGCATCTCCATTATCAGGATGAGCATAGGTGAGAGGACGGCAATGGAGCAAGTTCTATGGACCAATATCCAACCAATATGCATTCCTCTATTATTAATGTGCATACACCTGAGCTATCAAGTACCCTAGATCTCCTTCATTCTCACAAGATTATATCTGACCAGACGGTCCGCAGCAATGTATCCAAGAGGCAGGCTCTCGTAAGTTCATCATAGGTAGGGGGTTGCCACACATGATAGGAAAGGGGCCATTGGGGCTACCAGGACTACTCATTGTTGCTAGTATCAGATTGTGGTTAATTCACAGAGGAACAAATGGGTCACACATCTTGTTAGACTCGTAGATCTACATTCCTTAATCCTTGATATGAATAGAGAATTCATCCTCAACAGATGCTATCTGCCTGCAAACCTTAGAAGACTCCCGGGAGGAAGGGTGCCATCAACGGATCAATTGGGTACATCTATCTCCATTGTACTGGTTGTGATGACACACCTCAATGAGCTTAATTTGGATTGTATGGCATCTCAGCAGAGTGATAGCTTATATTTTGTTATTTGTATTTAATGGAAGAAGTATCTAGCTCTCTTGACACACACGGTGTACGGCAGTTTGTCTCATAGATTGTCTTGGTCTTTTGAAGATGTTAAACTTGCGCTTGCATGCATGCATGCATGCATGTGTGTTTGTGATACCTTACCTTAATGTGATAATAAATTGTCAATTAATAAGATCACGGTATATTTTTAATGTCTACCCATAGGGTATTCATGGCATTTTCACTCTCTAGAGTGGCTATGGCAGCTCAATTCATGTCTATTTGATTTATTTGAGGGTTCTCACAGGAATTTATCCTAATTTCATGTTTTTGGTCCTATTTAATAGAAGTTCATTTTCTTTGGGGGGGAAACTTGTTCTGAATTCATAAGATGGAATGTATGTACAAGTCTTCATGAAGATTTATTTGATTTATTTGAGGGTTCTCACAGGAATCTATCCTAATTTCACGTTTTTGGTCCTATTTAATAGAAGTTATATTTCTTTGGGGGGGGAAAATGGTTTTCAATTCATAAGATGGAATGTATGTACTAGTCTTCATGAAGATCCTAGTTAGAGGTTTGTATGAGGGCCTCCACTTCGTGATACCAATATCAATGTTATTCAGTTCTGTCATTTAGTATATTAAGATGCTGATGCCATCATGAGAATAAAATGAAGCAACGTTTTGCAACTTCATTTTCTAGGTGATGCAAGAGTAGCATTCTTTTATGATGATGCAGAAGTAGTCTAGGATAATTGGGACCAAGCTATCCAATTGGTGCGTTCTACAATGAAACATACTGCCCGCTCAAAAACCATGTTAGACAGCTTGAAAGTTCTACTTTTCTTTTTTTCTTTAGTAACACAGGAAAGAGTGGTTATACAGTTGGTCCCTGTGGGCACTTTGGAATGATTAAATTCGTACAACCTTATTGCTATTCTCCGTTCTGTATATGTTCTTTTGTCTTGTCAAATTGATAAAACATTGGGCAATAGCATTTCATTTTAGTTTTTGATAATAATTGCAGCATGATGTTTTCAGTCAATATCTTAATGCATGACATGAGCAGGTGTTTCTTGTAGTCTTCATGCATGCCATAAGTTTGGCCAAGAGTCAATGCTAACCACCAGGTTTGCCATTCCCTTTCATATTTAGTTTTATGGGCTTTCATAGGTTTCTATTGAAGTGTTTTTCTCTTCATGTGTTGTTGCTCCTATGCTGGATTTCAGTTATCGAACGGGTTCATCAAGTGATCCAATTATGGAGGTGGAGTTGCAACATGAAAAAGGAAGCTTTAAGGTCAAAGACATTAGCTGATTAATGAAAGCTTTCATATAATGTCTTGAAATTATAAATCAGTGGTATAGTTGTTATTAAATCCAGAGATGTGGAATAGTTGGCAAGCCGTAGTGCAACTTTGTTGGAGGTATAGGGTCGAAACCCCACCTGCCCAAAAGGCATCACCAGATACTCATACAGTCCAAATGTAGTGCGAAACACTGTCTTGTGCATGTCCTGTGGCTGTATTTTGACTTGATGATAACCACTCTTCAAATCTATCCTGCTGAAAATTGAGGCTTCATCGAGCTGGTCCAGCACATCATCGATGTGCGGAATCGGGAATCTATTCTTGATGGTCATCTTGTTTAGTGTGCGATAGTCAATGCACATATGAAATAAACCATCTTTCTTGAGTACAAGTACATGGGAACAAAATAGAAAGGAACTGGGTTGAATCAGCCCTTTGGACAACAAATCCTGCACTTGAGAGCCATGATTTCTTCTCGCAGAGTTGTACTGACTCTATAAGGGGGTCTATTAGCTGGCTCACTGCCAGGAATAAGCTCACTCCTCTGGCACAGCATCTGAAAAACAATCTTTATAATTTATAAGAAATTAAAATTATCTTTATCTACCTCATTCATTTCATGATGCATTTCAACATGTCTTTCTTTTACGCTGAAACTGCAGCTGTATTGCTTTTCGAGTTGAATCATGAGATACAATGGGGATGGTCTTCCCTCTATTCCTGGCAACAACACGTTGCACTTCACCCCTATGTACAAACTCATGCACTCTTTCAGGAAGGGATAACTTCACTACCTTACGATGCAACCAAGGCATTCCCAAAACTACATCATGATGTTTAAGTGGGAAATGACGAAATCCTCCCGATCTACGTAACACTGTACATGAATATGGAACTTCCCAATCAAGGGAGTAACAGGCACAGGGTCCCCATGGAACATCTGGTCGGCATCAAGGGCCTTGCCAAACTCTTTCATCTTTATTCCCAGCCTCAAGGCTAAATCTTTTGAGATGAAATTGTTTGTAGCCCCTGGATCAAACAATATGAGTGCATGCTGGTCTCTTATCTTGCCCCATGAAAGCAACAACTCTCTTTTGACACTCTGCCCAGAACGTCCGGAATTCCTCTTGCCATTGGCTTTGGCCGTGCTTGTGGCTTTCTTTGCTCCTTCAAACATAAAGGCTTCTCAGGGCACTGGGCAGCCACATGCCCCTCTTTTCCACACCTAAAACATTTCCCCTTGCGGAATACAACAATTTGCTTAGGGAAAAACTGAGGTTTGCCTTTAAAGGCTTTCTGTGCTTGGTTCCCCCTCGGCTTTTGAGGCTGAAATTCCCTCTTTTGAGCCTTAGGAAACTCCTTTTTCTCAGACTGAGGTGTGGCTGGATTTTTCTTCTCTGTTGTCTCGGCAAATAGAGAAGGCACTGTAGTGGGATCCTACATGTGCATTAAGCTTGCCACAGTGGCTGCATGCATGATGTATGAAATCACGTCAAAAGATGAAGTTGTTGGTGCAATGAAAGGAGGAGCAGAACCAAAAAAAGTGCATGTAGTTATACATAGATATTCTGAGACTTATATGTGCTTAATTTCAATTGCATCCTTGATGTA
This sequence comes from Dipteris shenzhenensis, assembly GCF_047967505.1. NCBI lineage: Eukaryota > Viridiplantae > Streptophyta > Polypodiopsida > Gleicheniales > Dipteridaceae > Dipteris > Dipteris shenzhenensis. The sequence continues at coordinate 26,338,726 of NC_141621.1, forward strand.
AATTAACTGAAATTTAATTGACACCCTCCCAATGCTCTTTTTTGTTTCCCCAAAGAAAAGACTTCTATTACGTATGTATGAAAGAAGTCTAGGAGCAAAGCTCAAGGAAGAAATACATCATGCATTGCATGAGAAATCTTACTCCCTAAAAGGGTAAAATCTTGCCTAAGAAAGAGTTTGGTTGTACAAATGCTGGTACAATGAGGATACCTAGAGAGAAAAAAGAAGTGGATTGAAGGAATTAACCACAACTTGTATCTTTGGAGTGAGTCCATACCTGTACTTTCTTACCAGGTCTTCTTAGAGACCTTTTGAAGGGAGAAATATCCAAGTATGCATCCCAAAACTTCTGATTCTAGGTCTCCACTGTGTCTCCTGCATCCATATGCAAACTTTCCCAGGCAACATGGTCTCCAAACTGCTTAGGCATGAACTGCTTGTAGAAGGCTTTCTTGAAGCCCTTCCACTTCTTTGGAGCAAAAGCAACTGTGGTCTTCGCACTCCACCATGCATTGGTTGTTGTTCGTGTCAAGTGTAAAATAACCATGCGCAGTTTGGATGACTCAGAAAAATTCTCGGTGCCAAAAGCTGCATCAAATTGCTTGATAAATTGCATGGCCTTCTCTGTATGACCGTACAGGCCATTAAATGTAGACTTCCCACCTTCTTTGAATTCCTTAATTTTGGCTTTCTTAGCTGCATGCTTTTCCTTGGATGACTTCTTTTTCTTATGCTTAGGCTTCAATGACCTAGAAGAAGAAGAAGAAGATGAAGATGAAGAAGTGGAACTTGAAGAACTATTTGAAGACGTATGATTATGTCTTGCTTTCTTCTTCCTGGGATGTGAACTCCCTTCTTGGCTACCTCCTTTTCTCTTTTTGCTGTCCTCATAACGAGGCTTCTTACTCTTCTTGGATGCATCATCTGAAGGAAGAATAGGAGGTGTACTCAAGGATCTCTTCTTGCCAAACTCATTCTGAATTGCTTTAGAGGGAGCTTTGTGTGTCCTTTCCTCTGCAAGAGGTTGTACCAATCTGCAAAAAGGAGGATCCCTTCTTGCATCTAATACTGAGCAAGCAGTCCTTTATAAAAGCTCTCTTTATTAGATTGCATGCCCTCTTCGTGCCTGACTTGGGCAGTATGAGCAACTCCCTCATGGGATGAGCGAGCATGTTCCTGTGAAGCCATCTCTGCAAACTCAACCTAAGATTTGCAAACTCTCACACAGAGTGTATGTAACCAATGCACTGAGCCTTTCTTTTCAAAATAAAAATGCCTCAACAAGAGGTGTATTGCATCTACAAACTTTTGCCAGAATTGTATAATCTGTAGATTGTCACCTCAAGGCATAAACCACAAGCTTTCTCAAGCATCAACCACTGTGTTGTCCCTTTCCTGGCTACTGCAAAAAGCACTAGGAATGCATCTAGTTACCCTATCTGCTCAAAAGAATGCATTTTCTTTACTTGTCAGAAAATCTCTGTTTTTCTGCTGTTTTCTGATAGGTAAGTTTTAAATCTGGCAGATGAAAATTGACAGGTAAAACCTTTTTTTTTTTTTTTGAAACTGATTGGCTGCAGACTGGTTGGAATAACCAGGGTCTGATTAGGCTCTGACAGGTCTGGTTAGGACTGGTTAGTTTACCACGTCAGCATCTACTGAGCTGCCACTTGTCACCACTCCCTTGCACTGCCACGTGTCTGCCACATCAGCAGACTGGCTGGGCAACGCCACGTCAGCACCTGCGTACTGTGCATGCCATTATCCATATCAACAACCTGCAAAACTGCAACATCATCACTTTGCGTAACTCCGTCAGAAATTTTCCAAATGATGCTAACGAACTTTTTGCCGTCATCATGCAGACTTCTCCACATGATATGGCAAAGGACAACTTCGCGACTTGCAGAATTAACACGATTGGCCATCTAAGATTTGCCAATTGGCACACATCAATTGGCATAAATCCTTTGGCTTTTGGATCAGTGATGAGGACACTCCAGGCTGGGGAGTTGACATTGGCTTTTCAGAGGGGTGATCTTGTCAGGTATTTGGGATGCCAGGTAGGATTGGGCATCTCTCCAGCACAACAGTTTGCCCCAGTATTAGAAAGTATAAGGAAAAGGCTCCTTTTTTGGAGCTCAGCCAAACACGACCTTGCCTCTAGAGTTGTGGTAGTCAACCAGGTTCTCTTGGCCACCGCCTGGTTTGTGTGTTCTTGCTGGTGCCGGTCTAGGGATTGCATCACTCAGCTCATTAGACCAGTCAGGAATTTTCTTTAGAGTGGACTTGATGGCACGGTAGATGTTGCAGCGAGGGTGGCTTGGGAGACCATTATTCTCCCTACATGGGAAGGGGGACTTAATATCATTGACTCGGACTTGCAGTGCAGGGCATTGCTTTGTAAGGTGGTGGTGAGGGGACTCATGCTTGGGCAGGAACCTTGGAAGGATTTCTTTTTTGGACGCATTTAGGCTTGCACACCTACCTTAGGAGATGATTGGGTGGACAGCCCTCGCTGGATTTTTTCTTCCGCCTCTCTCAAGTCTCCTGCCTCTCCTCTCATGACCGCCATCCTCAAAGCTTGGGAGAGCTTCAGGAACACTCTTCGAAGGGTTCCGCCCTCTACCCTTGAAGAGATTGATAGGCAACTGATCATTTGGAACGATAGAGTATACTTGATGAGCATGGCAGACCTCTGGGCAATTCTCATTATATGCAGTGGTCTGGATGGGAGAGAGGCCCCGCCTACACAGTAGGCACTTGGAAGGCTTTTATCAAGCTACCTGAGGATCAGAGACTACAGTTCATGAGTCACCTCAGAGGGGTAGTACGCAGGATTCAGCAGATAGATGCAGCCATCCCGGTGGAATGGACAGTTGAGGTGCCTATTACTTCCACCACTTGGATGGGAGCTTTTTCGAGGACAGCAGTTCCTCTACAAGTGATCGCTCTTCGAGGTTTCGGGGATTGGTCTTTGACGTTGGGGATGGAGGTATACTCTCTAGATCCACGGATGATATTCTTCTAGAGGTTGCCTTTCAGCCTGCCAGGATTGCTGGTTTTGTGAACCACGGAGTGGGCTTGCAGTGGTACTTAGACCCCGACCCTCTGCTCTTGGCCCTGGGATCCTGGAGGTTGTGGTTATATGGAGGTGCACCTATCAGGTGTTTGCAGTGGGACCTAGGAGAGTGGGAGTGGATAGATCATGGGCACCGAGAGGAGTGGATAGATCATGGTCACCGAGAGAGGGGGATTCCCTTCTTTCGTTTCACGGTTGGTAATGCCAGGAGATTTCAGCTGAGCAGTAGAGGTTGGATTCCCTCCAGAGCCCCCCATTGGGATAGCTTCTTCATCACCGTGGATTTGTGTAGGAATTTCTGGAGGAGGCTCTGGAAATCCCTCAGAAATAGAAAGATCACTCTTTTCTTTTGGCTTTCTATTCATGGAGGGATTGCAGTGAACCTGTGGAGATCACGATTTGGGGCTGATCCCACTTGCCCTCGTTGTCATTCTGTAGAGGAGTCAGTGCGACATTGCCTTTGGGACTGCAATCAAGCGAGAATTGTTTGGAAAGGAGTTGCTCGGATACTAAGCATTTTTCATACTTTCCCTTTCTTCATGACTTGGGGCTCGGTCGCATGGTTATCCCTTACTGGGCCCCAGGTGTTTTATGAAGGTGAGCCTTCTTCTTGGGCACTCTCGACAGGAGATAGAGCCGTGCTCTCTTCAGGATGTACCACATACTTCTTTCAGAGCTTCACATGTTTCAGTGGACACCTCTTGGGAGATTTTGGCTAGCATTTCCTCTTGGCACATTTGGAGAGCCAGATGCACAGTGGCCTTGGATGACACCCAGATACACCCATCAGAGGTGTTCACTGGTATTTGGAGTGACACGGTTCACACTTTGATAGCCATATGGGCTAGCATGCAGGGCCCTTCACGGGCAGCCTCTTCTAGGAGGACTGTATTTCTTCGAGTTTGGAGGGGTTCTCCCTTTTTCTCGGAGGTTGCTACCGGATTGAGATGGCACTATCAGCCCCAATCCTTTCTTTTTGGCTCTTGATCTTTCCATGCATTGCATGGTGTATCCCGTATTCCGGTATGGAGCTTGCTCTAACGGTTTTCTTTAATACTTAATAGAAGTCTCTTTTTTGCCCAAAAAAAAAAGATTTGCCGTGCGCCTCTTCAATTTGGCAGTTTACACTTTGGCCAAGTTCATTGCCGTTGCCAAAGTATTGACGTGAGCTATTTACCCACGCTCGTGATTGCGTGTAAACAAGCAGAAGACATCCGGTAAATCACGCACTGGGAATTTCTCAAAGGATCTTGCCTTACTGCGTTAAGGTATGCAGGCGAGTGTGTTGATTGTGACATTCAGTAGTGTCAAGCTCGTCACGAGTCTCTGCCAACACCTAGCCTCGATTTCTATTTGAGGACATCGCCAACCTTCACAGTTCAATTATCACATGGACGATTACCGGGTCACTGTGAACATTAACGTGATTATCTCCCCCATGGGCAAGGCTTTCTCGACCTCCACCACCTCCTTCAAAACCTATATCAGCAGCAAAGTTTTCTCACGAGCATCAATGGATTTCCACAGCATCTGAGTCAGTGCAATCTCCTGTAAGCTTGGGTCATCATTGCCAACGCAATGATCCGTGCTTTGATACCAATGCAATCGATTTGGGAGCATCAAGAGCATCGTCAATTGACAATCGATTTGGAGATTCTCTCATGCAATCGATTTGGGAGCGTCAAGAGCGTCGTCAATTCAAAATCGATTTGGAGATTCTCTCTCTGTCTCTCTCTCTCTCTCTCTCTCTCACACACACACACACACGCGTACACACACTTTTTTTTTTGGGGTGAAATCTTTGATTGATTATATTACACGAGTAGCAACATCAAAACAAGGTGCTACAATTACATCAATTGAAAATTTCAGTATACGCCAAAAAAACCTCATGATCTATGTAGCGGGTCTGCAAGCAATCAAAGAAAGATTGCTGCAGAGAATGCCTGAAAAAGCCAAACAGAGAGAAAGTAGGATCACCAAAGACTTTACAATTCCTATATGTCCATAAAGTCCATAGTTCCCAGTAGCGAACCCAAACGAAGAAAAGATAAAACTCCGGTCTGGATAGATGAAACCCAAATAGCTAGAAGAACTTCCCAAACAGAACAGATGGGAATCTTGCTTGCAGGCGCTGTTGAAGCAGATCGAAAAACTCATGAGAGCACAAACGATGCCAAAACAAGTGAGGCATAGTCTCTGAAGAAGCAGAACATCTGTGGCAAAGTGCAGGAGCAATGTGTCAATGATCCAATAGCTGTCCAGATGGAAACACTCCCAAAAGAACTCGCCAAAAGAAAACCTGTTGCCGAAGTGGTACTTTATAGGCCCAAAGTTGCTGTAATCTTTTCCTCCATCACTTGGCTGGGCGATGCATTCGGCAAACAAAATCACCTCTCTCTGAAACCCAAGGTTGAGGCAAAAGGATTTTATACAATGCAAGCACAGTAATCTGAGATAGCCTTAAAGGACGAGAAGAGGACCCTGGAGAAGTCAAAGTCCAATCTTCCAGCCGGTCCTAGGGTTCCAAAGGAGGAATCGGAACTAAAGGCGAAAGCATAGAAGTAATTTGTTGCCACAAAGGACGATAATGAGAGCCCAATCCATATCTGGTGGCTGCCAGAGAAAAAGGGAGCATAGTACCAACATCATCAATAACATCAACAACCGAGGTGATGCCTTTAAACAAGACAAAGTAGGAACGTTGATGTTCCTGTAAAGCCAAGGGAGGCTGAAAGACTTTTGACCAGTGAATGCTTTCAGCTCTCAAAGAATTCCCAAGCAAAGACGGCCGACCATTCCATTCCAGATGAGAAAGAACATGCTTCTAGTCAAGAAAGGGCAGCCAGGCAAAGTGCCATTAGTGCAGCCAAAAAGGAAATCCCATTGATCGAGTTGCCAATGACCAAACGCAGAAATACTGATATGAGTGACCAGAGATCTAATCATAAGAGCCCAAGACTGATCACCTTGCAGAAATTGCAGCAACATTTTCCCCCTGTGGGCAAGGATATGCACCTGAATATACGTGATGTTCAATCCACCATGCATCTTGGGAGAACAAATGTGATGCATCGAAAGAAGCTAGACTTTTTCTGCCATGTTTGGATTGCCAGAAGATTTCCATAAAGACAGACATGAAAGATGTAAGATCTGCCTTAGTGAACATGATCAATGGCAAGTAAAATTGAATATATGCCACAAGGATGGACTGCACTATTCGAAGACAAACGTGCAAAGGCCAGGTTGCCAGTTTTAAATACTCAAGCTTTTTCCAAAGCTTTTAGCCTAGCCAAAACCCAATCAGTTTGTTGTTGGCAAGTGAGTTCCCACCCCAAAGGGTAACCACACACACACACACACACACACTCACGCACGCACGCACACGCACACTAGGACCCAGGGCAAAGCGTCGGGTTGGACCCCCCCAAGTTTTTTATTACTCTAGAAAATTATGAATACAAAAGTTAGTTCACAGGTTAAGAGATACATATCCATACGTGAGTGTAACTCTTACAAAGAGCTCATGGCTCTCAATCTTGGCAACATGCCACTTGTCTAAAGTAGATTTTAGCTACATGCCACTAAAGGGCAATCTCTGGGATCTTCATAGCCTCGGTCACATGGACACCTCCTGGATGCTAGCTAGGCTTCGTAGAGCTTGGGTATTAAACCACTCTCTTCTACCTGCAACAATTAATCGAATGGACATAGCCATGGCACCCATTAATCATTAGCGCTTTGCATGCAAATAATAATCAGAGGACTAATCCTAGTCACTATGGGCGTCCCCACCAAGCAAACATGTGCACATAACATAGAACAATTTCTCTGGTCAACTCTCTTGATCATAATAAAGGGTCTTGACCGATGGTCGAGGCGCCTTGATTATGGCCAAGTCTCTCCAACCGAAGTTGGCACATCTTCCCTGTTGGGGTAAGTTAAGTCTCGTTGACTAAAGTCAACACTCTCTGACTAATGCTCTTGTTAACCGTAGTTAACCCTATTGGCCTAAGCCAAGTCTTCCTAACCAGTGTTAGTCTTACATAACCAAAGTTAAGTATCTTTGATTGTAGTCATTACTTTGACCAATAAAAGATAATTCTTGAACGTAATTAAATAAATGAAGAATTCTTATCAAATAATGGTCAATTAGAAATTTGACTTGGGGTATTACAACTTGGTGACACAATATATCATTAGCGGATGGATGGACATTGCAAAATGGGAGCCTACAAAGGCCACTGTTTTGGCAACATTATCCAACACTTCAACGCATTAAAGGTTAGTCAAATGCATGCATTCTATATCTTGGACTAATCCTAGTCTCTTGTGGGCGTCCCCACAATTCTCTTTACCAATGGAAAGCAAAGTAAATAAAACTTTTCTTTTCTAGATAACCAAAGTATACTTTATTTGGCTGAAGTCAATCTAATAAAGATTCCTTTTTGTTTCTTGGGAGAAGCACCAATTGGTAACATGTCCTTGATTTTGCATCCTTGACCTTCCCATCGGTCATCGCTTTGCGTCATGTTTGATTTCTACACCATCCATGTATGTCTTGACTGCTTTTGCATCATTGATGGCTTCTATAGCACTTTTCCCTTCCCAATCTCTTTTGTGTCATCTAAGTCTTGATACCCTCGATATTTGTTCCATCCACATTCATGCCACTTCCACACCAGTATGGTCCTCCTTGTTAGTCTTTACCTTGCATGTGGCCTCTACACCATTTGTCACTATGGCATTGTCTTATAGGAAGAATATGGAATGTTTTTCACCTTGTACAAGGATGACATGAAGACCTCTTGTAGAAGAGGCCATGTACATATATATATATATATATATATATATATATTGGATGACCTCAAGTGACGACCTGACCAAAAGAGACCTTGTATATGGGATTATGTGAAGACCTCTTATGGCTTTCCCGCCTATCTATAACTTTCTTTGTGTGTCTTACATCCCTTCTTTAGATGGTGAGTGGTTGGGGTGCACTTGCTGGATTTTCATGTCTATAGATCTCAGGATGTCTTCCTCACCTCTCGCTTCTATTGTGAGAGCTTGGTGCAGCTTTAGGGGTTCTTTGAGGAGGACTCTCCCCATTTTGTAGGATGACATTGATAGGCAACTAGTCATGTGGAATGAGTAGGTCTTGCATGAGTTGGTAGACTTTTGGGTGCTTTGAGTTATATGTAGTGGTCCAAAGGGGAGAGAGGTCCTACTTCCTCTTTGTGGAAAGCTTTTAAGAAGCTACTTGAAGAACAAAGGGTTGGTCATCTCAAAGGGATTAGTAGAAGAATTTTGCCCAGATAGATGCAACTATCCCTTTGGATTGGGCTATTGGAACATGGACGCATCAGATGGATGGGGGCTTTTTTCGGCACAGGTATTCTTGTGCAGGTCATTGGCCTCATTTAGGAAACAGGTGGAGACACCGTAGTGTTCACAGGGAGTAGGTTGGTTAGATATTTCGAGGAGGATGTTAGTTTGGATGCACACCTTGAGGTGGTCAGAGTAGTAATGCTTTTATGCTACTGGGTGGTACATTGACCCCCTTTCGGAGGACATTCCTCTTCGTATCTGGAACGGTTTTCCCATAAAATTTCTACAGTAGTATTCATGTGAATGTGAATGGATTGATATGCAGGTATTCACTCCAAGAGCCTTCCTTTGTTTGACTTTACAGCCAGTATGCCAGGAAAGTTCACATTAGAGCCAAAGGATGGAGACTGTCCAGAGCTCATCACTGGGGTAGCTTCCACATCACTCAAGATCTGCAAAGGTCTTTTGGAGAAGGCTTAGGAATTCCTTAGGAATAGTAAGCACATCTTTTTTTGGCTTTTCATTTATGGAGGGATTGCAGTAATCAATGGAGGAAGACTTTTGGAGCTGACCTCCCTTGCCCTTGGTGGTTGACTGTGTTAGAATTATTATTATATTCTAGCAGTGACCAATGTAATGTAATAAGTAGGTTAGGGGCACTTTTCCCAAATTTAGAGGTTTTTCCCCCTTACCACAGTTAGTTCACTAACTACGGTTAGTGAAGGATAAGGTTTTGTCACTTAGACAAAACCTATCCCACTTCTTGTACTACTCACTTCATCTATTGCAAGCACTACGTTCAGCTCTCTTGCTCTCACACTCTCTCTTCTAACATTTGGTATCAGAGCAAGATCCTGCTCTTTGCTTCCTAGCCCGCAAGCTCCCTGCTTGTTAGAATTATTATTATATTCTAGCAGTGACCAATGTAATGTAATAAGTAGGTTAGGGGCACTTTTCCCTCATTTAGAGGTTTTTTTCCCTAACCACAGTTAGTTCACTAACTACGGTTGAACTAACTACGGTTAGTGAAGGATAAGGTTTTGTCACTTAGACAAAACCTATCCCACTTCTGTACTACTCACTTCATTTATTGCAAGCACTACGTTCAGCTCTCTTGCTCTCACACTCTCTTTTCTAACATTTGGTATCAGAGCGAGATCCTGCTCTTTGCTTCCTAGCCCGCAAGCTCCCTGCTCCTTGCTCCCTGCTCCCTGCTCCCTGCTCCCTGCCCTTTACCCTTGGGTTTGAACTTGGAGAGCATAGCATGCTCGCCAGCCCGGGTTGCCATATTTTTGCGTGTTTGTTCCTCCTGCAACATAAGTCCTACCAACTCATGAAAGGAGAGAGGATTGCTGCTCCCCCTCAATGACAAATTCAGCGAGGTGTGGAAACCGAGATCGGACTCAGGAAGAGAGTTCAGAGTGCTATAGCAGTGGCAAAGAATCCTGTGTTTCATGCTCGCACGAAGCACATTTAGGTTCACTATCACTATGTCAGAGAGAAGTTGCATGCAAGAGAGATCAATATGATCTATGTGTCAACACATGACAATGTTGCAGACATCCTATACAGGCCACGACATAGTCTTCTATACAGAGACGCATCAGAGTCTAGAGCGCCCTCTTCCAATAGTCAGTGGATATACATGGGAGTCTGCCTACTAAGATGAGACGAGGGGTACAGGAGGAGTTCGAGGTTCAAGTGGAGTTGCAGTCCTTTTCAGATCCACACTTCGGGGGATCATTTCAGTAGAGCAGAGAGATACACATTCCAGATTTCTTTGGATCCGGATACGACACATGGACAGCCAGGATCTGTTTGTCCCAGTTTGCTACTTCCCCCCGGAGACCTCCCACTTTGCCAGAGATATTCGAGGTGATGATGAGACATCGCCAGTTGCTGCCCTTTATCAGTCCATCGTTGACTTTCTAGCCGCGGAGAAGTCCTTCTAGTGGGGGACTTCAACGTGAGGACAAGGGCCCGTCAGGTACCACTTCTTGATTTCAGAGATGATTCCACTCTACTGGCAGATGTTGACCTTGAGGAGGTAGGTATGCTACGGGTTTCGGCTGACAGGCGAGGTCCATTCTCATCCTATGGGCAGGCCCTATTAGACCTAGGCAGGATACATGATCTCATTATCTATAATGGTCTTGACAGATGGCCCGCTTCAGGTGGTTTCACATGCTTTCCACATGGGGGGGGCTCCAGTGTTGATTACATCATGGGATCCCCTGTCTTCACATCTCGCATTACTGACTTCACTGTAGCACCTCTCTCCCCAGGGGCTGATCATACATACCTTTTCTTTCGCATCTCCACCTCCCTTCGCACAGCATCTTCCATCCCACTCAGTGCTTACTCCACCTACCACGATATACGCTTTGATCGGGATCACTCACCTTCTTACTCTGGCCGTCTGTACATACTTCTCGCTTATATTGACTTCATACCCCTTTTAGAGGATCGTGCTGCCCTTGTCACCCGCTCACTACACGAGGCTGCCATTCACGCTTTTTCCCACACCACCCGCTCCACCCGCCCACCACCCCTTGGAACCGTACCCTGTAATAGTTAGTACGATGATGAGTGTAAGGCCTTACGCCGTCAACTTAGATTCGAAACCAAAAACAGTCTTCCGAGCGCACCAGATACGCTACGTGAATACCGTAGACTGGTACGGAGGAAGAAACTAGACTTCGTCGTTCGTTGAAATGAGGAGGAGCTACTGAACATTTTGTTTAGTAACAACTCTAAGGACTTCTGGCGGAGATTTCTAGAAGGACGGTCCCCTCCGCCACTCACTGACACCCAAATCTGGTTTGATTATGCACGCACACTTTATGACATCCCAAATCAGCCAGTCCCTAGCCTCTCACACATGCCTCGTCCCACATCCTGCACCCTCTTCACTAGAGGAGGGGTAAAGGATGCTGTAATGAAACTTCATAATGGCCGAGCGAAGGATCATGAGGGACTATGCACTGAGTTCATTGCATATGGGATTAACCTCCTAGCCCCGATCTTAGCAAAGCTTTTTAATGAAGCGGTTTGTTTGGGATTTCCACACACTTGGACCATTAACACTATCTCACCCATCCACAAGGCAAGGGATCCCATGAGCCCGGAGAACTACAGGACCATTATGATTGGACATGTCATGTCCAAGATTTATGCATCAGTACTTGACTCCGAGGTTAGCAGACATGCAGAGTGTCGAGGACTTAGAGTAGCAGGACAGGCCGGATTCTGGCGTGATCATGGAACCATTGACCACATTCTGATGCTCAAATGTATCGCTTTGTGGATTTTCGCAAGGCATTTGACACGGTCCCGAGAGCCCGCCTCATACAGCGCCTACAGGATTTGGGTTATGACCAGGAGATCATTTGGGCTGTCATGGCACTTTATGAGAGAGTTTCTGGCAGAGTTCGGGCAGGATCCGGGTGGACAGACGAGATCATGAGTACCATCGGGGTCAAACAAGGGTGTCCTTTGTCGCCTACCTTGTTTGGCCTCTACATTGACGAGCTTGAGACAGTGATGCAGACACAAGGGAGTGTAGGTTGCTCTCTTGCAGGCATGTTGATCCAGATTTTGCTCTATGCAGATGACGTGGCTCTCTTGTCTTCCTCAGCAGAGGGGCTTCAGAGACACCTAGACGCACTACAGTCCTTTTGTGAGTCTCATGATTTGAAGGTCAACGTGGGTAAAACCAAGGTCATGATCTTCAATACATCTCGAGCCATCATGCGTCAGGAGCAGTTCACATTTGCGGGGTCATTTGTTGAGATAGTTTCATCATACACTTATCTTGGGGTTATCTTCTCCGGACCGAGCTTCACTATGAGACCCGCGATGCAGGCACGCTTGAGTAGAGGGTATGCCTCATTGGCCAGGCTAGAGAGACAGTGCTTCCACTCACACTTTCAGGATCCACGCACCAAGGGGTTGCTTTTTGACTACTTGGCTCGCCCAGCAGGGATGTACGGCAGCCCTTGTTGGGGGCCAGACTTGTCGGATACAGAGTAGGCCCGTGTGGAGCGGCTACAGGTTCTCATGCTATCACGGATGATTCATGGTAAGTCATCCGTTCCTCACTAGATCATTTAGGCTGAGTTTGGGTCACCCCCTTTACAGCTAGATGTTGCATTTCAGGTCATCACATATCTGTATCGAGTTAGGGAATATGGGGATTATACCTCGGGGCGTAGCAGGTTACCATGGATAGCTCTATCCTCTTCTATGGCACTTGCAGCAGGAGGAGATCAGAGGTGCTGGTATGCACGTACAAAGAGATGGTTTGAGCGACTGGGGCTCCACATGGATAGACTACCTCCCTTCCAGTATAGCATGGATGCTATGTTCTCTCCCCTCTTATCACACGAGATCAACCAGGTTATCCGTGAGGATCTACTACAGCTACACACTTTTCAAACCTGGTTGGAACCGTGTGAACTCCCAGTGAAGCTTAGCTTCTACAGAGATCACTTCTTACATATCACAGCGGAGGGTTTCATTGACCCACCAGGATACACACAGATTCACCTACCCCACTCGATGAGGATCTCTCTTGGGTAGTTCCGGGTCTCTTTACACAGACTTTGCATCGAGAGCGGCAGAGCAGAGTGACTACCCAGGGAGCGACGCATATGCACACTATGTGACATACAGGAGGTTGAGACAGAGGAGCATTTCATCTTCAGGTGTCCTGTGTACTATGAGATCCGAGGACGTTTCCACTACCTCTTCAAAGATAGTTATGGGATTTTAGCCCATTTCCTCTCCTACCTAGACCAGCGGTGTTTGACAGGTTTCATTCATGAGGCACTTAGACACCGCGAGAGGATACTCCGAGCACGGAGACAGGAGCAAACTTCTTCCTCGGTTGATCCCTCTCAGAGCTCTATCATGGAGTTCTTTCAGCTAGATCACATGGACCCCAACGAGACGAGGCCTCAACATGACCGTGACCCAGAGCCCGTGACCCGACAGCTCAAACAGAGGGTCGACACACAGATCACACTTGGAGACATCCCCTCCTTGTTTAGAGTCGGAGCCCGATCGACGGGGGTCACAGTAGCCCTGGTTAGACGCAGGACTGCACCTCTGAGTGGCCGACTGCACTCTATTGCCGACTTCATGCCTCCACTACCTCATCCATCCTGATATCTTGCTGTTGCTGGGGATGATGATGATGCTGAGATTGATATATATAGTTGACCATCGACATGACTATGTTGTACTTAGGACTTAGTACTGCCATTCTGCATTTTTGCATTTTTTGCATTTTGCATTTTGCATTGGTATGGACGCTCGTTTAGTAGCTCCACTACCATAGCTCGTTGTATCAGGATTTTCAGAGTCTCATAGACCCATCAGTCTTCCGAAGACTTTAATAAACTTTCTTTCTTTCCACGTGAAAAGTTTGAGGCATTTCGCAGTGCCCCGAACTTATCTCCTTTTGGTGATTGATCATTTCCTTGTACATGACAATGGCATTGCAGGGGGGTGTTAGAATTATTATTATATTATAGTAGTGACCAATGTAATGTAATAAGTAGGTTAGGGGCACTTTTCCCTCATTTAGAGGTTTTCCCCCCTAATTACAGTTAGTTCACTAACTATGGTTAGTGAAGGATAAGGTTTTGTCACTTAGACAAAACCTATCCCACTTCTTGTACTACTCACTTCATCTATTGCAAGCACTACGTTCAGCTCTCTTGCTCTCACACTCTCTTTTCTAACAGATTGTTGTTGAGTCTATTCAGCATTGCCTTTGGGAGTGTAGACATGCCAGGATTATTTGGATAAGAAGACATTTGTTCTTTCTATCTTCATTTTGGTCAGTGGGGTATGCATTGGCCAAATTTAAAGCACTCGTTTTGGTGTTAGTGAAGGGATAAAGACTGATCTTTCATACGCTTATTCTGAGATAACCATTTGATTTCTGTATGAATGATAGCACTCCCTATATTTAAAGACTTGGTATACACATTCTTGGACCTATCGTGTGCTACCATGATAAAAATGATGAACCTTTATGCAGGGCAGTGGAAAGATGGAAGGAAACTTGGCCAGTGGATATCGGCAGGTGTATATGCAATCCGAGACTATATTGGCTGCCGGATTTCTTATGAGAAATTCCTTTGTCACTGATTTTCGGTAATCATAGTATTATTGTGCGTCTGTAAAGCATTTTGAGCTTCATGTCCTTCGGTTTAGGACTGCTTTGCTTAGAGTTCGCTTAGAATCCATTTCTTGATACAAGTGTGGAATCTAGCTTGTAGAAGGACAGGTGCAGAAGAAGCTGACAACTGTCATATGAAATTTTATCAGAAGGATTGCTGCAGTAGAGCTAATGATACCCTCCCAACTGTTCCAGGGGTGATGGGTTTCTGGGTTTGGAGTTCGTAGGAGCAACTCAAAAGTGTCCCAGTCTCTCCTCAAGGTGTGTTCGTTGGGCCTACTTACATCTATCATGGAAATGTAGCTATGCTGGCACAGTATATTTGTGAGGAAGGGGATCTCTGAAAGAAAAGAACAGTTTTCGGATCAATCATATTGATTTTGATTTAAAATGACAACATTTATGAATGAAATTGAAATGGAACGAAATGGACAAAGGAGACTTTATGAGTGTAGGTTGCATGAGAGGTTTCAAATATTCGTTTAATGGGCTGACAGTTCAGTTAAGTGACTCTTCAGCCTGATGCCTTAGTTTTATTTCTTTATTTTACTGTACTGCCTCCCCTGGTTGCAAGCCTCTCTTTTATCTCAATCAATGGCCAAAGAGATGACTTTTAATTGTTTTTTGGGAAAGGTCCAAGTTTCCTTGAAAGATAAGCTTTGTCGCTGTGTTCTTGGACCTGTTTCCTACCCCTCTTCCTCACTCTCCCTCCCCCCTTTCCTATCTCCCGTCTCTCTTTCCCTTTCCCCGCTGCGTGCCTCCCCTGCCCCTCTTCTTCACATTCTGTATCTCCTCTCACCTCCTTCCCTCCCATCCTCTCAGCCCCTTCCCTCACCTCTCTCCCGGTGACATAAATGCACAACGGTCACCCTGGCATATCACGAGTGGAGCTCGATATCTCAACATTGCCATCGACACAATTATTTAGGTGGGTTAACACGCTATAGGAGATCGCCCTTGAGAATGATACATCACGTCCTTTCAGTTGCTCTACTGCTGCTTGAACCTGCTATAACTTGCAGGTTCCTCTCGTATCAGGAAAGAAGTGAATGGTCTTCTTCAGTACATCTTGGAGGTCTGTTGGCAAGCTCAAAATCTTGACTCCACCTTCCCTTCTCTCAGCCCATCCCTCCCTCTCGCCCCTCTCCCTCTCAGGCTCTCCCCTTATCTCTCCCTCTCTCATCCCCCTTCTTCTTCTTGAGTCTTTCTCTCAAGTGACAGGCAGATTTTCAATTGTTTGAGTTGACCTGCACCTCCGATTCATCATGGCTACCCATTTAGCCAATCCTCGACCGATTCCGCTGGCCGCGAGGACTTGTGATGAGTTGCTGCAAATCCAAAAGGATGTGGAGTTCGAGAGCTCCACCACCCTCTTTGAACGCATCCATGGGTTCCACCGTTCGAGGTCATAGGCTAGGGACTGGATGAGTGATGTATGTGGGCCGATGCAGACAGTATCACTTGGAGCCTATTTATAGTTTGTCACCTTTGTAGATGACATCACCAGACATACTTGGGTTTATCCTTTGAAGCCGGAGTTTGATGTCTTCCCTTGTTTCAAGCACTTTCTTGCCTGGTTGAAAACAAGAGTGGAAAGAAACTCTTAACCCTCCGCACTGACAAGGGGGGTGAGTATATGTCCCGTGAATTTTCAGATTTGTTAGCAGCTCGGGGCATAATACATCAATGCAAAGTGGCATACACTTTGCAATAGAATGCAGTCGCAGAGCGGAAGAATAGGACATTGATGAAAATGTCTAGATGCATGACGGGGAAGTCTTTGCCCAACAAGTGAGGAGGGATAAGGTTGTGGGGAGGGAGAAGAAGCCAAAGCAAAACTACACGTGTATGCATCATGTATAGTAGGGACCAGCTATGATGAAATCATACAATTGATCATCTGTGCGTGTAGATCTTGTATAAACATATAATCTCCTCTAATGCACACTCTTTTTTTGGGGGGGTGAAAATTTTGATGCCTTATATTAGACAATAGCTTCCCCTGTATGGGGAGCTGAAAAGTACATCAGCAAAAGATCTCACTATATGACAAGTATATATTGTAATCTATGTAATGAGTCTGCAGACAATCAAAGGACTGCTGCAGAGATCGTCGAAAGAAAGGGAAAGGTGAAAAAGTTGGATCACCAAATACTCTATGATTTCTATGCTTCCATAGAGTCCAAAGTGCCCAGTAACAAACCCAAATGAAAAACAAATCAAATCCTTGTCTGCATGGTTGAATCCCAAGAAGCCAGAAATGCTTCCCAAAGGCAGTAGTAGGAAATCTAGCTCTCAAATGCTGCCGAAGAAGACCAAAAAATCACGGGTATATGGACAATGCCAAAGGAGATGAGGCACAGATTCCTGTGGAGTAAAACATCTATGCACAAATACACACACACACACACACACACACACACACACACTCACACCACAAATGTGCACAAATAAGTAATTTGACATATAATACAATTGTATGTGTGCACAATTTAGGTGATACGTGCACAGAGCTGATTGTTGTAGAGTTTTATCTGACTAAATTGTTGTATCGAAATTCAAATCTACCTGCTTTGCCTACGCGCTGAGTTTGATCTCTTGGATACATCTAGGTCTATACTACAGAACTGTGTCTGTGCATGTATAGACACTGACACATATAACTGCATTTCTACTATTTTCCTGTACTTTTTGGAGTTGTGTTCTCCCATGATGTGTTCTTCAGTCTTCTCGTAGGATTAAATGGCAGCAAGGAGCTCTCTATCCAAGGTAGCCAAATCATGGGAAAGCATACTGTGGCTGAGGCATCCGCTTACACAAATTTCACTGGACTGCAGTCTATCAGGTCTGATCTTTGTAGCTGTGATTTTCTCTTCAAGGTATCTCATTTATCATGGAAGTGAGACCATCATCATCTGGGGTCATACTAAATGCGGTATGCAGGGCAAAACTAAGTGAGAATACTTCCTATCACATTTATTCTAAAACATTTCTGCGCACATTTCAGACATGCTGTTTCATTGTATCAAAATATAATATAGTTTGGTCAACAGTGATGGCATCTGTGGAGCTCTTAGGTGATTCTGTTGTAGCTTACAGTTTCTTCCATATAGAGCAGTCTGTTAGGAGCACTGGTTGAAATCATTGACTTTCTAATATGCGCATTTTTGGTTGGATAAAAGGCATCTTTTGTGTTTTGTAACTGTTACAGCTTGGAGGCGAAGCATGAAGTAAGTGAGCGGACAAAGGCCTCTCTGAAGCTTAGAAGCCAGTGCGTCAGTATTTGTGAATTCACTGTTAAGGCATCAGAAACGGACTCTTGGAAGTGGAGATACAGGTATACTGTTTCCATCGATAATATTGAGAAACAAGAAGGATTTCATATTTAATTATAATAAAAAAAGAGAACTAAAATTTAGATCACAACACATGAATTTTTAGGGAAAATTGTTTCATTCCTTGCTCAGAGTTCTCAGGTTATTTGCTTTAAAGTGTTACCTTACCCTTGATCCTTATGCTTTCAAACTTGTGGTGAAATGCCACTCAAAATAGTCTGAATTTTGAGCAAATAAAAAACTTGATAAAAACCAGGATTATGGCTGGACTCCTTACTACAATCTCCCAGTAAGTGCCCATTTATGCAGATAAATAGGGACAGCATGAAGGCTACAAACAAAGCTGTACATCCTGGTGCTGAATCATGATAGCCCAGGAGAAGTCGTGGCTCTCGTAAAAGATCCTAGGCCCAGAGCTAATCCTAGCCTATCTGCACTCCTAGAGGCAATGCTGAATAGACTCACCAGCTGATAAGCACCGAGGACAAGAGGGATCAGCTCCAAAAATGCTCCTCCACTGCTTCACTGCAATTCCTCCATGAATATAAAGCCAGAAGAAGAGATTGCCTTTTCTATTTCTTGGGGAACTCCAAAGCCTCCTCCAAAAGATCTCTGAAAATCTCGAAGGTGATTTGAAGGTTCTCCCAATGATGAGCTCTGGATGGTCTCCAATCTCTTGAAGTAATTTGAAACTGTCTGGTGTTCCTTATTGTATTGTAAAAAATGACCAAAGTGTCCTATCCACTCCCTGAAGAGACCTATGACCTGAAGAGGGCGTGTGTGCCCGAGTAAGCAACCATCCACCTGATATGTCTATGCTGTCATCCATTTGTAGAGGTCCACTCTAGAGGGATAGCTGCACCTGTCTGAGCATTCCTCCTACCATTCCCTTTGAGGTGACTATTCATTTGAAGGCTGTGTTCTTTAGGTAACCCTTGAAAATTTTGCAAGATCCCAATGAAGAAGCATGACCTCTCCTTCCACTTGGACCACTGCATATACCCTGAGGTACCAAGAGGTCTATCAATTGTCATCCAAAATAGAATCATTCTACATAACTGGCTGCCTATCAATCTCATCCTGCAAAACGGGGGAAATCCTTTGTAATAAGGTACTAAAGCTCCGCCATGCTTTGACGATAGTAGCCGTAGGTGGTGAAGGAGGCATCTTGATGTCTGTAGAAGAAAAGATCCATCTAGTGCTATCCATCCAATCACCACCAGAAGAGGGAGTGTAAGACCCAATGCATTGAAGAAAGAATCTTTCCAAGGCTCCTGCCTCGACCTAAATCACTCAACCTCAAGCTTGCAAAGCAAAGCTCTGCCTTGAAAATTAGGATCAATAAAGTTTGGTTCTCCCTTTTGGCTCAAAAGACAGGGCTGAGACTTGAGCACAAAGCAAGGGAAGCTTGATTTAGAGTAGCCTAGCCCAGAATGTGGCTAAAGCCATAAAGCAGGATACCTAGCATGTAAGTATAGGCTAGGGGCTCAGTTGTGGGAGTGCTGAGGATGCATTCCTTAGTGACCATGACCTGCTGACCAGAGGGCAGCAATTAGGGTGAAGGGCTTGTGGTTTGGGACGCAAGTCTGGATCCTGAGGTTAGCTGGCTCTCGTATCCTGAGGGTAGGTCCAGATGGGTTAGATCTCTAGCTCGAGTGTGGCTCGGATGAGCCTACGGCTGGGAGGTGAGCTGCTAGTGGTAACCCTTATGGGTTGCGGATGCTTGATCCGGATGGGTTGCTTGCGGGTTTGGCTCGTGTTTTGTTAGGGTTTCTGTTTATGGAGCTTACATGGATATCCCACCAGGGTCTAGGGTTGACCAGACTTGGTTGGGGGTTGTCACAATTAATGTGAGGTATGGATTTTTTTTTTCAATTTCTTTACCAATTTGTGAAGACCAACATAAGCTACTTGGTTGAATTTGACCTTTTCCTACGATATCGACTTAGCTGTTTTTCTACCTCACGTTCTTCTGTTTGACTAAGTCTTAAGGGGGTTTGCAAACAAGGGTAGATCCATGAAATATTTTTATATTTATGCTCTACTTCTCTCTCAAGGGGTAAACCATCAGGCAAGTCGGATGGAAAAATGTCTTTAAATTTAACCATTAAATCATTCAAAGAAGCTTTATGCTTTTCAACAACATCAAGTAAAAGTTTACTTTTTTAAAGTGAAGAAGAAATAAATCATTAGCGGAAAAAAATTCACCAATATGTACTTTTCCTTCTTGTTTGTGTAGAAGTCGTCGGTTATACTTTTGAGTTTGGAGTTTCTTGGGATGTGCCTGAGACCCTCTTTTCAAAATTCCCTTCTTTTTAATTGGGAAACTTATTAAAATTGGGAATAAACTAGATCGTAATGTCATAAATCTAGGCATTCTTGATAGCTTCTTCAAAGGTTTTGGGAGAAGTTCTCACCTCTAGCTTATAATTGTATTTTAGACCCCTCATGAAACCTCTTATTTTTTGGAACTCATCAATGTCCTTTGACTTAAAGAATGGTTTCTCTATAATTAGCTATATTAGGCTAGAGAAACTTTGTCCATATTACAACTATCCCAAGATTCCCATGTTCTTTCAAGCTTATTTTTGGGTAAAAATTCTTTTCAGAAGGCTTGTTCAAACTCAAACCAATACATTGGATCGTATCAGTCTCTTTAAGAGTCATCCACCTTTTATATACTTTATTTCGCAGAAAAGAATAGCTTCCACAACTTGATTTTTGGGAGGTGTATTCTTAAGTTTGTGGGAGGTGAATTGCCAATTTTGCAAGAACGTATTTCTCTCTTTTTCTTCCCCATTATAAATCAGTGGCTTTAGATGTTCAATATAATTTTTCTCTAAATCAAGAGATAGACATTTTGATTTGATGTGGAGGAGTTGGCAATTTTCCAACAGGAGTTGCAGATTGAGAATTTGATAGCATAGAGATTGCTTCGATTAGAATTTTTAATCGTTACTCCAACTATGGTTCTATATTGAGAGTTTGGTGCAGTGTTGAAAAAAATTAAAGAAGAGTCCCTCAAATTGTATTCCTCCCAGCCATGATACTCCACCCTGTTCCTTTTGCATTGCCTTGTCTAGCCTATCACGTTTTTTGATAGCCTCGTCTAGATCTTTGTGGAGTTGTTCCCTTAACATGATGCTTGCCACTAGTGATGCCATGTGTTCTTTAAGAATCTAATAACTCCATGCCCTTTTGGGCCTTACCAATGCACCACAAGCTTGTTGCCTAGGCCTAGGATTGCCCCTAGATTCTAATCATTTTATACCATGACAAATGGCATTGTCCATTAATGTCCCATCTATGCAAACATTGTCGAGCCCTCATGGTTTCTCGTCTTTCCATAACCAAGCTATAAGATTCTTTATTTCTGATTGACATAACATTCCCCCATTTGTAGGAAACTCCATCATGTTGTAGTCACCTCTAATCCCAAGAATTGGAAATATGGGCCCAAGAGAGAATGGTGGCTGAAACTGAAATGCAATTCCCTCCCTTGATGCCAAGTGCAGCAAACGGTTTGAAAGTAGCTTACCTGACTTACAATCCCCAAAATCTAGTTTGTGCTCTTAGATAGAAAGAATATCAATAGATCCGCCTAAGATCCTGGGATGCAAGTGATTGCATATCAATTGTCTTCGGTGAAGTTGGAAAGTTCCACTACTCTCTTTGCTGGATTCAATTTTCAAGAAGTCAGGCTCGAGAATGCATGCTCTCTACCTTACCTCCTGACCTCTTGAGGCACTTATTCTTTCATATGGTTTTTGATTTGGCAGACATTGCAGCACAGGTGCTTCAAGGTAGCCCTCTAGCTGCCCTCTCCTTTTAGGGGCTGTTTTATCTCCATATACTCTGGTTTTGTCAGATTGATCCCTTTTTCGACAAAGGATTGAGATTACTGATCGTCAGGATTGGTATTGCATTTACAGACTCAGGGTGCATTTTTCCATGGATTGCCCAAAGAAGAAGAAGAGGACCAAGAAGAAAAAAATAATGCGCCTTCTTCTTGACAGGATCCTGCTGCTCCTCCTCTCAAAGATGGAGAGTAGAAAGAGATGGCTTGTTTTTCCTACTCCTTTGGATCAGAAGTCCCCTTCTCATGCCCATCTTACACATTATCAGAATCTCAATCAGCCTCTCTCTACTTCAGCTCAGCTGGTTCTCCCACCTAATGGAGGACCTGGTTTTCCCGGCACTCATTAAATCAGATCTTCAGACAGTGTTGTTAGAGTGGAGGCCTCATTTTCTTCTTTGGCTGCCCCAATACACATCAGGATTTTGAGGACTTCCGCTCCCTTCAGCTCTGTCCTCTTCTATGGCACTTGCAGCAAGGGGAGATCAGAGGTGCTGGTATGCACGCACAGAGAGATGGTTTGCAGGACTAGGGCTCCACATAGACAGACTTCCTCCTTTCCAGTACAGCATGGATGCTCCCTTCTCTCCCCTCCTATCACACGTGGTCAACCAGGTTATCCGTGAGGATCTACTACAGCTACACACATTCCGGACTTGGTTGGACCCGAGTGATCTTCCAGTGAAGCTGGGCTTCTACGGAGATCACTTCTTACATATCACAGCGGAGGGTTTCATTGATCACACACAGATTCACCTACCCCACTCGCTGAGGATCTCCCTTGAGCAGTTCCCGGTGTCACAATATTATTGCTCTCTGGATGGCGTTCCCTTCTTCCCCTTCAGACACATGCATGCTTTTGCGGATACCTCTTGGGAGATACTAGCGAGTATTGCAGCGTGGCATATCTAGAGAGCTAGATGCACAGAGGCATTGGATGGATCTTAGGTCCATCCCTCTCAAACCATGGTCAATATTTGGACCGATACCATACATACTATGATGGCCAGTTGGGGCAGGGTTCTTCCCGGGCATCCTTTGCTAGGAGGGATGAGAATGGAGGGTCTCTCCCTTCTTCTCAGAGTCTATAGTAGGACTGACGTGGCACTTTCAGCCTCTTCCTTGGAATTCTTTCCAGTTTGCACTGAGTTTTTCTGTTGACTTGTTTTGGGTGACTATTTTGTTCATGCCATGCATGATGTATTTCCGCTCTGAGCTAGCTCTTGTGGGTTTTTAAATACTTAATAGAAGTCTTTTTCATGAAAAAAAAAGAATCATCAATTAGTTAAGTTTCGATGGCACTCACTATGCTTTCCATCCACCAAATCCATCCATCAAAAGTGCAGTACATAATCACCAGCCGTTCTCAAGGGGACAGACTCCTTGATTGAGAGATTTATTTGAAAGACTGAAGACAGCAAGTTAACATCAAGATAACCGTTTACTTCATTATTCAAGGAATATTTGGTAGTTCCTGCTTGCATTGAAGATGACATTTGAGTTGCTTTTATTTCATCTCATTTCTTCAGCTAACCAAGAGTAATCATAAGCTCACCCTTTTATGGTTTTGTATTATTTCATCTATGATCTTTTTTGAAGTATGTTACTGCCTCATGTTTTTGTGAAGAATAGCAGTGAATCACAAAACAAATTAAAGAGGGTATCTTGTTGTGATCAGGAATGAGAGTTCAAACATGCATGCAATGGAACTGGAGTGGCAGCACAAAGTCTCCTCTGATGATTACTATTCATTGGACATTAGAGCTAAAAGTCAAGGCCTTAGTGTGCATGTAGAACTCTGCCATCTTTTGTAATAAGCCGCTTAACATCACTGAATGGTCACGCCTCTATCAACGCAAATGACTTCTTGTGCTTATATTATCTTCAATAATTATGCGACTTAATAAAAATGCCTTTGATTAGTTATACGTAACAACTCAAGTAGCAATAGAGATGTGCAAAATTATGTGATTCTGTCTGGATTGTCCATATATTATGCTCGCAATGTCATTAATTTTGATCGACAAGTCCATAAGCTCATCTCTATTGAACAACATTGTTGGTAGAGGAAGAATGCATGGTTAGCATTGAGGAAGAACACAACCACGTGATTGGAGTGCATAACGTTGGATCAAAGGTCCCTATACTAGAATGTGTAGGGAGCCTATGGGTTCATTTGTGAACCTTGAGGAGAGTCTATACATGCTATGTGCATGTAGGTATATTCTGACTCATGCATTAATTGTAGATTTGTATCTTGTTGCTTTCATTTATTGCTTTGTATAGTTTCTTTTTCTCATGGAGTGCATAGTCACCAACTCAAAACACCTTTCATTTTATCATTGTTTAAAGAAGGACGAATAAAAGCATATGGGACATGACATAAGGCCCGATCCTTTCTACAAATATCAAGGGCAATTCTTCTAGTATTGAGGTAGTGATGGCCAAAGGCTTATATTTTTTGGGAATTGAAGCCCATCAAACACATGAATAATGTGTTGCTCACATGACCTTGTAAGTTTTCTCTTTGATAACATGAAGGTCATTGTCATTGTTACCTATAAAGCTTTGTGATATGGACTACAACCACATGTGCATTAGTAGTGTCATCCTTTGAGCTCACATTGACCATGGTCATCTCTTTGGTTTCCCTCGCTATACTGTTAAGAACATGTGAGGAAAAGTTAGCTTTCTTTGAACATTTATATACCTAATTACAACAAATGCTTTTTACAACCCCCAAATCCTATAGTGCAGCTAAATTCATATACGAATGTGGGTGTGAGTACATACATATTTTATGTGTGTGTGTGGGTGTGTATATACATACACATATGCATTCATATGCGTATGTGTATATGTATGTGCGTCCATATATTCATAAGGCCCTTCCTTGGAGTCGTGATGATTAATGAGATTTATAATGGTTTCATGAAGAGTGTCTTGATCATTAGGGTCATCGTATAGGGATATGAACATTATTGAAAATTTAGCAGGATCTCATTCTAAACAATGTTCGCTTTGGGTTGTCTTGGATTTCAACAGCATAACGATAAGACCCTCCAAATAACCACAACGCCACAAGCATTAAATTATGTATTTTATTAATTTGTAACTAGGAACATTGGAACACTAGAGTCAAATTTGTACTCAAAGAGACGATACCATTTTTCGACTAAGAAAGGCATATATCTAAGTCAAAGCAAATAGCACGAGTAGCATGATTAACAATTTAAATAGATAGTAACAATCCAATTATCAAACCCAAAAGTAACAATATAGTTGATAGATAAAAAAAGCAAATATTATCTTATTGGCCTACAAGCCTACCTCGTGAATCAAGGATTTTCATATTTTCTTCCTTCCATGTTGTTCGACACTTACTGCTTGCTAGCTATCCTTGACTGAAATGAGTAGATTTTGTTGGGGGATTTGACACTTTGAGACATCAATCTACTTGAGCATGATAAAATATTTATTTTTGTTTCACAGATTTTAATATATACTTTGTGGAAGGGTAACCCTAGAGAGTATATGCAAGTATAACCATAGAGTGTGGGTGGAGATGTAGTGCGCTTCCTCTCGATAACTTATAAGTCGATGGAATGAATCCTTCTTTGGGGATCATTAAGAGAAGTCTTGGATAATAGGGCCATTATAACAATAAAAAAGGCATTGTGTTAGAAAATGTTGTAGTTGATGATGCATGTAGAGTTGAGGAGGAATTCAATGATGCATGTAGAGTTGAGGAGGAATTCAACACCACATGGTTTGAGCAACATGACACGTCACCCATGCGTGTGTGGATGGAAGATTATGAAGAGTTTACTCACCCACAAAGTGTATGCATAAGTGATGCAAATGTCCAAAAAGGTTTGGGTCTTGGTCACATAAGAATAAGACACAATGTGATGGTGGTTTTAGGAATGAAATAAAAGATCTCTATCATTTTCCTAGATGATTGTGGCTACATTAATATGATATCTCAAGGGAGGTGCCTAGTTCTAGATACGGTTGGAGTTGTCATAGCTCCAGCATGGTGCGGCGAGAGAGAACAAATCCAAAAGTAGAAGATGAGAGACCTTTGCCATAACTGTCTTGGTCATGCAAGCATGCAAAAGTTGATTGACCTTCAATAACAAATTAGTGACTAGTATGGATTGCACTTTTTTCAATGTTCAACAAGTTTGTGAGATATGCCATGCAGGGAATCAATCTCGCTTTCCCTTTCGAGAAACAAGAGCACAAAGTTCTACAGAGTGCATTTACATGTATACCACAAGATTAAAACTAGTTTGGAAGGTGCACCATACATGTTGACATCATTGATGGTTACTTGCATAAGGTTTTTCTTTTTGTGCTTGAGTTGAAGGGCAAAGTCTTTATGAAATTTAAGATCTTTAAAGCATATGTTGGGAAGAAAATATTGATCCTTTGCTCAGATAGAGGTGGAGTATATTGTTATGGAGCTTTTGTTAATTTTTTCCAAAAAGGGATTGCCACACTCCACAAGAAAGAGAAGTTGCAGAACACATGGATCACACACTTGGGAAAATGACTTGATGCATGTTATTTGAGTTTTTGGGGGAAAGTTGCTTTCATGGGAGTGAATATAATCAATCATTTACCAACTCGAGTTTATAAAAATCAAACACCAGAGAATGATGGTCAAGTCCAAAGCCTAATGTCTCCATGTTAAAGGTTTTTAGTTGCAAAGCATTGGTCGATATGCTAGGTAAGCATAGATCTAAGCTGGAAGCTAATGGGTTTGCACAGGAATCAAAAGGTTATCGCCTTTTTTAATCCAAGCACTCAAAACATAATCCAAAGTAAAGATGTGCGGGAAGGAGATCCTGAAGAAGTGATAAGAGAAGAGCATAATGAAGCACATGCATCTGTTGTTTTCCAGCAAAGAGATGTCATCGAAAGTCAAGTAAAGGATAACTTGATCATGCCTTCAACTCTAGGAGCCTCAAGTTCAAGTGATAATAGTGTGATGACTTCGAGAACAAATGTTGAAGATGAAGGACATCCCAATAGAAAATGGAGGATCAAGAGTTAATAGATAATTCGGTGGATGCGGTTGGTGACAAACCTAGACGTCTAGAGGATTCAAGCAAGGTATAATGACTTCTTTACTTCCCTATCAATGACAATATTTTGGCATGTTTGTTGAGGAATTTAAACCTCCCATTGTAAAAGTAGCTCCTAGCTATCAAGATTAGGAAAGATGGGTTACATGGAGTCTTACAAAATCGCATGAAGGTCAAAAAGCCACTATGATCAAATGGATATTTAAAATCTATAGCAAGATATGAGGCATGGGTTGTTTTGCTTAAACCTCCCATTGTAAAAGTAGCTCCTAGCTATCAAGATTAGGAAAGATGGGTTACATGGAGTCTTACAAAATCGCATGAAGGTAAAAAAGCCACTATGATCAAATGGATATTTAAAATCTATAGCAAGATATGAGCTGTCAAGATTAGGAAAGATGGGTTACATGGAGTCTTACAAAATCGCATGAACGTCAAAAAGCCACTATGGTCAAATGGATATTTAAAATCTATAGCAAGATACGAGGCATGGGCTGTTTTGCAGAGGGATTTAGCCAAGTGGAGGAGTATATTTCTTTTATGTTTAGCTGAGGTTGGGTCCATCACATGGATGTCACTACAACTTTCTTGTATGGAGGAATTATATCTTTAGTGTGTCACTATAGCTTTCTTGTATGGAGGACATATATCTTCAACAACCAAAAGGGTTTGTAGCATTAGTGTAACAATGCATAGTATGCAAATTGTACAAGGCAATATACACTCAAACAATCCTCTTGGGAATGGTTCAAGGCAATATACACTCAAACAATCCTCTTGGGCATGGTATAAGAAATTAGACAAATTCTTTCTCAATCTTGATTGGGTCGACTTGGTACTGATCCGAGTATTTATCTTATCAATAAAAATGGAAACCTTTGTTTGGTTGTAGTTTATGTTGATGATTTGCTATTGGCATGGCCAAAGGATGACTCAGCATAGAAGTTAAAGATGCATTACCTGCTACTTTCAAAATGAAAGACTTGCGTGTAGTCAAATGTTTTTCAGGTATGCACATAAAGAGAAATGTGTAAAATATGAGGGGGAGATAGTTATGGAAGTGTAGGATATCGGGCGAATCTTTTGAGAACACAACTATGGAATTGTATGCTATTGGGTGAATCTTTTTCCAATATTGAGTTGCAAATATTAGCCCGTGCTACCATTTTGAAGACTTCAATGGGAATAAGTAACTTAAACTTCATGTATAAGTTTTTATAAACTAGAATTAACCTTATAGATGGCTCCAAATGACTTGTGCCGATTGATTTGAGTTCTTGAAGGGTTAAAAGAGAGCTTGTATGAGAAAGTTATGTTAAATTTTGGTTGAATTTATCAAACTTAAAGCTATAAATATTAGTGCAGGCAACTCGGAGAACCCTTTAGATTCACTAATGGGCTAATACTTGACCCTTAATACAAAGTTCCCCAATGACTAAATTGCTGGTAACTAGCGATATACACGCCAATTAATAACCTCTACTATAGGGGAATGTTTGGGTGGACTTATGTATTCTATACTTATAATGCATCTTGATTTGTGGTATGTATTCATCTTCCCCACATGGGTTACATATTGCACCCCTTAAATGGGCTATAAGATATGTTTGAGGAACCTTGAGCACAAAAATATGTTATCATAGTGATAGCATGAAAGTGAAAGAGTACACTAATGCAGATTAAGTGGGAGATCCAAATACTAAGGAATCTACCTCTGTTATGTTTTTCTGAAACATAACACTCCAGAGAATGACAACTTCAAAATTGCATAACTACCATGAACACATCCTGACAACTCAAGGTATAAACAACCATGCTCATATCTCCGGACAAAATCTATGAAGAACAATCCTGGATCTCTTTGACCTCAAGTCATTCATCTGCTTCATATACTCAAAGCCATCACCCCTCTTCTATGCCATCAAACACTTACAAAGAGTTCTTCAATTCGCACATAGCCATCAAATACTACTACCCCATAGCCTATGAGCAAACTTCATGAACAACATGCTATATCAAAACCTGCCACAAGGAGATCACCACTAATCTATAGCCCAAGGTATTCTTCAACTCGTACAAGAAGCTCTCCTAGCCTCTCGGTCAAAGCTTACATAGTCGTATTGCAACCATGTTACTTCTCCTCTACATCATAGAACTCTCGGTTTCGCTGCCCAAATCCCCATAGCATAAGTAGTTGTTCTCAAGAATCTGCAGTGTCGCGGCTCCTCTAGGGGACCTGGCTCATGCACTTTCCTTCATCCCAAACACTCCACTTCACCATAGAGATACTAAGCCTCTGACTAGTAACTCTCGGCCTGTGCAGTAGCGACGCCTCGGCCAAAATCTCTGCATGTCTTCAGTAAATGCCACCCGCACCACAGAGCTCGTCATCACGGAGCACTCGGAGTCCATTTGTGCCAAGCATGCAGTCGAAAATCCACATCTCATCACGTACGTATGCCTTCACATTCCGGTTTTAGCTTCCTGCTCACACGACCTTCCATCCACTAGGAACCTCTCTTGCTCACCAAAAATTCACGAAGATAGTTGTAGCGACGACCATCCTCCTCCAACCACCATTAATTGCTTCTCCTTCTAAGACTCTTCAAGATCTCACAGCCGCTACCCTTCGTCATCACGAAGGTCCTTCCACGCTCCAGCTTCAGCGCTCGTGTAGTGGCGACCATTCTACCATCTAGGAGCTACCAGCTGCTCCTATCAAGTCACCTCAAATCCTCCCTGTAATTACGTACGTCCCCCAGCAAGAACCCTTCTGATCCTCAGGCTCCCGTGAGGCAACGACTCCCCCTTCCAAACTCCTCCTTCCTTCCTTCCTTCCTTCTCCTTCTAGGCAGAGAGAGAGAGGCCGCCGCCAAGTAGCGAGATTCTCCGTTGCCACCTCACCCTCCAGAAGCTCCTCTTCTCGTCCTCACGTAGCCACCTTTGCATGCCTTTTTGATAAGTGCCACGTCACCTTTGCCTTTTACCACTCTCCAAAGATTCCCACAATTTCATACACCAAGGCACTTAAAGCACATATTCCAACCTTAGTCTCAAAGCACACCCTTTCACATAACCTTCCAGCAAAGCCTAAAGCTTGATTGCCACATATAACCACACATCCATGATGCCCACACTGAGTCAATGAGTGCTCCCATGTCTTTACCACAATACGGAACATCACTCATGTACACATGTACAAGTTGAGTTTGG
The DNA here is from genome assembly GCF_047967505.1 of Dipteris shenzhenensis. NCBI lineage: Eukaryota > Viridiplantae > Streptophyta > Polypodiopsida > Gleicheniales > Dipteridaceae > Dipteris > Dipteris shenzhenensis. The sequence goes on from NC_141621.1 coordinate 26,368,823, forward strand.
GGTTTTCAAAAATCTTCACACAACGTCGAAGATGAAAAAGCAAAAATGGCTGAAGACAAAGTAATGGAGGGGCCGGACAATAAGGGCAATGTCCCTCATGATCATTGATTGCAAAGTCCACTGAACTCTCTTAGCCAAGGACAACGTCTATACCTATGGAGTTGTGGTACTGTGCATGCTACCTCGAAGGCAACCGATGAGCAAACTTTTTGATAAGTTGGGTAAAGCACTTCCCAATGGGTGCTTGAAGTTCTCAATCCAACTATGTGTGTGCAAGAGCAAGTTTTTGAATGTGAACTCTATAGAGGTGCTACTACTCTCATGAAAGTAGCTCTCTTGTGCACCACAAGCACCACAAGTGGTGGAGATGCTATTGCCAAATCATCTAGAGGTCTTTGATGGAGATTCTAAGACCTTGCTATATCAGAGGCAACAATTCGATGACGAGTACTCCCTATATAGGACAAAGCCTAGCAATTGTTGTCTTCTAAATAATCAAGTCTCAGTCTCAGAAGGGAAAAAGAGAGCTCTCACAGTTAGTGTTCTTATAAAATTGAGTAGAACATTGTTTTGTTCTTGAGAGTATAATAGCGAGTCCCATCGGCTCTTTCATCAAGCACTTTTCTCGTCTAAGGTTGCGGGTGTGCAGCTCAATAGGCTACTTTGAAGCAACTGAACGAGATCAGTTGTGGACTAACTGGATATTTCACTGCAAGAGCTTCTTCTTTGTAAGAGGTTCTTCTTTACTAGGCATACAACAAGCAGTTAGGAGTGGTGCCAACCCATCATAGATGGTCAGGCTACTCGTCTATACAATGGGCAACACAGCCCAAGTTTTTCCCTCTTTGACCTCTAATGAAGCCACATGGCTGCTTGAGATCCTTGATAGATAGGATGCAGATCCAAGAACATTGTATTCAAAAATTTTGGACTTGTCTAAAGTCCAAAAATCCTGAATACACTCCTAATGTAGTTTTTAAAGCAAACTTTGAAAACCAACTACTTGAACATTAATAGATTGACCAATTCTCTTGCAAATGTGGTATACATATATACTGATATCTTATGTATTGAGAGTTCACACTCAACATCATGTGATCATGTGTGCATAGCCATCACGTGATCATATGTGCATAGCACTAACCTTATAGAGTGCTATAAAGGAAAGGGTTAGATCCCCTAACCCGAACCCTAAATGGGTTTGTATATATTCTATTTTTTCAACTAAATCTAGTGTACAATTAGTCATTTGTGGTGTGCTCTCTAGCTATGCCCTCTCTCCTCATCTCCACTCTTCTCCTCTCCCCTCTTCATATTTTGTCATGGTATCAGAGCATGGTTTTGCCTTCCGCTGAGGTGCCATTCTTCTCGTGAGAGTGATTGACAGATTGAGAGATCGAGAGCGATTGAGTGTGCATTCTCTTTCGTTGAGAGAAAATTCTATTCATTGAGAATTTCCTTCTATCCATTTTCGAGAGAGAGTTCATTTGAGTGTTTCTTGAGTTGTGAGAGAGATCCTATTATTTGAGAGAGAGAGCCTGAAGCTCTACTGGTTTTGAGAGAAAGAGAGACGGGATTTTCTGCAACTCTCTACCCTTTGCTGGTAGGTAACAAGTGTCTGCTTTCCCTTTGTCAAGCGTCGACAATGAAGTTGGGTCTTTTGTAACCTGCTGCTGCTACAAGCCCAGTCACCTTCATCGACTCAGACTCCTATAGCAACTCCATGCATTGCGACTCTAGTAGCAATCTTCACGATCAACCTACGGCTCCATTGATCTCTATGACTCGAGCGCTTCCACATACAAATCGCGCACCCAGCCTCCTGCCAACAGCCCACAAAGCAAGTCGAGGGCTTCGGACGGCCTACAATACTGGGGATCACAACTCGAGGAGCATCCTCTACAGCAAAGCCAGCCTTGACCATACCAGATCCATTATCAAATATGAGAGATTGAACTTCCTCTACTACGAATTTTGCCATCAACTATGCTACCAGCAGCTTTGACTAGCGAGTGCCCTACTATAGCACCAACGAGCTCCAGCACTCCTACAAATGAGACGTCCTATGAACGATCCTTAGCGATGGCCAACCCTCAACTGCCTCTTCAACGAGCAACTCTCATGACCGAGCTCTTGCGCTCCAACGCCCATGCATAGTAGTGCCAGCCCGGACCACATCTCCAATAGTAGCAAGACGGGTAGCTCCATCATCTCCTACATAGCCATGGGCTGACCAGAGACTTTGTCCATGGGCCAACTTCAAAGCACTCAAGATTCCAATGAAGCTCCTCTGCCATATCACTGGACCTTTGCCAATGGTAGCCTGTCTACACCATAGCACCCTGCCAAGCCGCCTCCATCATTGAACTACTCTGCAGCTCTCGTCGTGGCTATCGACTCTATCAATAGAATCATCAAGATTTCAGAGCATCCCAAGATTGCGTCGAATCTTAAAAAGATTTCGGTGGCCCTCATCCAAACACGTGCTAGGATAAGGCCACGTCACCCCACATGCCACGTAGGTAGGTCCACTCACAGGTGCCACATGTCAACCTTATCTCTAGTGCCGTGTCATCTTATCCATCCACGTTAGCCTGCCAACTCATCAAGCCACATCACCATCGACTGTCATGTCAGCATGCTAATCAGCAAGAGCCACGTCATCATCAACTACCACATCATCATTGACCAATCAACTGCCATGTCAGCACATTAGCCAGTCAATGCTTGCCACATCACCTGTCTCACCTCAACTACCACATCATCATTGCCACATCATCAATGCCATGTCATCATTACCACATCACCTTTGCTGACATCATCAATTGCCACATCATTTGTGCCACGTGGCACATTGGACCTCTCTGCAAGCACACACAGTGCTCCACAGTCACTGCATGTGACCACTCCTGCCACCTCAGCACAGGGCTCCAGTGGCACACCTCTTGCTAGGCACAGTGCCACATCATCACTGCATGTGACCCACAGTGACATCATCGTTGAGCACCATTTGCACTCCTTTTGCCCCTCCACCTAGATCAACTCGTATCTCTTGATCTAGGAAGACTTCAAGGGCGCTCCAAAAAGGAAAGTCACTCGTTTTCTTGTGCTCTACGTGCTCGTCACATCACGTGCACATTTTGGCACAAGTTGCACTCACATTTGAGCCTCACCCGCAAAACCACTTCCTTCATGCACATTCACCTCTACATCGACGCATTTGACGCAACACTTAAAAAGAACAAAAGAAAAGGAATTATTTGTTGTTCTTTCATTGATCGACGGTTGGTGTAGATCTAGATCAGAGTAGACTAGATCGGCATAGAGGGGATGCTTTGAATTTTCCCAAGTTGCCAATCTAAGCCATGCCCGAAATTCCTAACTAGTACCTACTCGGAGTCAGTCCATATGCTCACATAAGCTTGAAACCTTACTTTCATCAGTTCAGTGAGCAGACTTCAAAGAGTATAGAGGCATTGCAGATTGTTTCAGTGGGCAGATAGCACTTGATTTCACACACACATGCCACCATTGTAAAGCCTATTTGGCTATCTCATGGCATTGCGCACATCATTTCAGCCTTGTAAAGCCTCTTGGCTATTCCCAGCATCATTTGCCACAAGCTTTATAATACAAATCAGATTTTATATATTGCAGTTCTATCTTCACCGATGTTTCAGAGATTTCACTTGGCACACTCGGTGTATTTGCAGTTGATTCATACAGAGTTTTTCATGACACTTTTGAGTACATTTCTTGCACCATGTCTACGACTAGCAACCTCAATCTGGAGGCATCTACTAAGTTAGACAACTCCAATTATGGTACATGGAAATACCGAATGGAGACCATTCTTGTAGGACAAATGGGAGTATGCCGATGGGTCTACACCTAGACCATTGGATCCAGCCACCAGTAGCTCTACTCCATCTGTTGTCACAACACCAGCAATAGGATCTACAGCTACACAAATAGTTTCTGCACCAGTAGCAGATCCTGCCATTGCCCGAGAGCTCAAGCAGAATGGGATAAGAAAGACAAGTATGCCTATTATCTGATCAAGCAGAATGTGTAAGATGTCATGCTAGGACAACTCAACACAGTCAAGACATCGAAAGAAGCATGGGATATGTCCGCAACTCTCTACAAGTCCAAGAACACATCTAGGATTCTCACACTGAGAAACCAAATCAACCAGAGTTTCCACAATAGCAGTGAAACAAAAGGTAGATCATATCAGAAAAGTGGTCATCATCAGCAAAGCCAAAATCATAATCAACATCAGCATCATCCTCAGCAACATCAAAATTAGCAAAGAGGAAATTATTCCAACCGAGGAAGATTTCAAGGACGAGGGAATGCATCCACCAATGTGTCAAACATTCAGTGCAACTACTGTCACAAGTTTGGACACCAAGAAAGAGATTGCCGCAAGAAGCAGTACGACCAAGGTGATCAAATCCCCAGCAGTAATCAAAGGAATTTCTGAGGTAGAGGAAATCATCGTGGTGGACATTCTAGTCACAATCATTTTGCAAATGAACATATGTTTCTTGCAAGCGAGGGAATGCAACAGACTGATACAATGTATCTAGACTCTAATTTCAATCCCAAAGAGGATTATAGCTATCAAGTCGACCAAGTGGAATAGGATCCTTGGTACATTGACAGCGGTGCATCATCTCACATGACAAATTATCAGGATGGTTCACAGAAATGAAGCCATTAGAAGGATATAAGAATGTCATCTACACAGTAGACAATACATCGAATCCAGTTCAAGGGATAGGTGTTATCCCTATGAACAATTTCACTGGTATGAAAGGATTTGTGAAAGATCTGCTCTATGTTTCGAAGCTCAGCAAGAACCTCTTGTCAGTAGGTCAAATGATTGAACACAATTATCAAGTCATGTTCGATGGTGATGAATGTACTATCAGAGATAAATCCAAAAGATGTTAGCTAGTAGCAAAAGGTGTCAAGGAAGGATGCTTATACAGAATGCTAGCTATAGTACCAGATAAGGATGCCATGTCAGCTCAACCGCAACAAATCCCACTATCTGCAAAATGGCACAAGAGATATGGTCATGCTAATTTCAAGTATTTGTTAGATCTCAAGAATCAAAATATGGCAATTGGGATTCTAAAGCTACAGTTTCTTGGAAAAGTTTGTGAAGCATGCTGCTTTGGCAAACAAAAGCGAACCAACTTTGTCAGAAGTACCTCTCATGCACGAGGTATTCTTGACTTGATACATACAGATGTATGGGGTTATGCCTAGACCCACAGCATCAATGCTTCACATTACTACTAGTCCTGCATGCATGCATGAATGTGTTAGTATAAGACATGCGCTAGAAAGAGAGTCATAAAAGTATCATATATTATACATGTAAAGACACAACCATGTACCTACACACTCTCCATATTCTGGGTAGTCATGCATGGTCCACATCAAGATTCCCATGACCAAAATGTCATTAGTATGTCTAGGAGCTCTAGAAATATCAAAGACCCGCACTCCTCTCCATAAGATCTGTAACTCCTCTATCAAAGGTGCCATGTACACATCCATATTTTTGGCCTTGTACTTCCCTGGCACAAGTAGTGCGAGCATGAGGTGTCCCTTCTTTATTGTTAGCCATGGTGGGATATTGTAATTCACCAAAGACTATGGGTCATGTCAACCAAGATGTCGAGTGTAATCTGAAAGGGTTCATGCCATCCATGTCGAGCCCAAGATGTAAGTTGCGTGGCTCCCTTGCAAAGTCCGGCCACTGATTGTCTATGTGCTTCCAAGCTACACAATCTGCGGGAATCCTCAATGTGTCATTAGTGGACCGATGTGTAGCATGCCAAGTCATCAACTACGCTATGGATTTGCATCTGAACATGTGCTGTATTCTAGAAATGATGGGAAAGTGTCTCAAGACCTTTATCAGAATCTGCTCACCCTGCAAGTCATCTCTATATCATTGTTCCCCACACTCCGGACAACTAGCCAAATCTCCATGCTCACAACGAAAGAGAATACAATCATTACAGCAAGCATGGATGGTATCATAATCCATACCCATTGTTGTTAGCATCTTCTTCGCTTCATCTCTTGATGCAGGCATGGTATTTGGTGTAGACAACATCTTTTGGAGTAACCTACCGAAATTCAAACATACATAGGCTTCAAATAATGAGAAACTATGATGATTCTCAAAACAAACAATATTCAAATAATGAGATTAATTAATGCAAGAGCTAACCTCATTAAGGCCGAGACACTTGTATCCGATCACCCATACTTTGCTTGCAGATTCAAGATTGAGAGACAAGCCCGTAGTTTTGATATCCCAGCACCCTCGTATAATTGTGTTGATTGCAACTTTTGCATATTGGCCTCAGACTCAGACATCACATGTACATGTGATGTAGTGCCCCTAAAAATTGAATCCATCATGTCCACCATACATCTGGCACATCCAGGAGACTATCCTCCTACTCAAAGTGTGAAGGTATATGCACACCCTCGCCACCCTCCTCATCCTGTCTCAAGGTTTTGTGTAAATATAAGATCTCATCTCAAGATATTGTGTTGCGTACACATGTAATATTAATCATGAACTCAAATAGCATTGACTTATTGATGATCCATCACCGTGCACCACCAATAGTGGGTACTGGTGCGGGCTCCTCCCCATACATCCGTAAGTGGCACATGACAATACGGCATTGATGTCGTACTTCTCGCTTGCAATGAGTGCAATGACAATACAACCAAAATCACAACATAAAATGCAAGGATCTCCATTAAGATCGAAAAAATAGCCACCCATGAGCTCCTTCCCTCTCTTCTTAGATTAAGTGCCCTGAACTGGGTCTGCAATGCCATAAAATTGTGTCTCATGAAGATTTCATGTCACTTTTTAAGAATGTTGTTGGCGACAATTGTCAATGTTGTGATGGATACCATAAAGGCCATCTCTTTTCGCCCGACCTGGCTATCCCCCATCCAGACTTGTTAGTACCCCTCATTAGAAGCATAAGCACTAGAGGTGTAGAACCCATGGCCTAATGATATACATTAGGGAGGAATGGGGGTTGGAGAGGCTGCTCGCCCGGAGTAGTTGTTGGATGTCGAGGAGGGTTGGGCTCTTGTGGCTCCTATGTCAGGTTAGTGAATTTTTCCCCCTGGCCAATAGGCTGCTTCAACCAGTGCTCACAGTGGAGACATTCAGTGTTGTTGGTCACTTTCTTTTGCTCTTCCTCTACCTTGAGCCACTTGATTTCTTGTTGTTATTGGAGGAGGAGGTCCTGGCACTATTTCTCGGTCGCTTCCCTTTGTCTTTAGGCTTCCACTTCTTCTTGGAGTCTTCGTGTGGCCTCTTTGTCCTATTGGCTTTGCTCTTCTCTCCTTTTCAGCAAGGGCTTTGTCGGCATGGATATTCTAGAGGGTGTTGTGAGCATACCAACGTCTCTTTCCGCATTACCATAACCTTTTGGAATGGGGTCGTTCGACATGTGATGGATGATGGGCATCAAGAACATTGGGTGGCCAAGTTTTTTGCCACGACTGCAGATGTCGATGACTTCTTGGTAGAAGAAATCTACTCAATTTGTGTCATCGAGCTTGTGGAGTTGAGCCAAGAAATTGGGTAGCACCATGTTGTGATGCTCTATAAGCTAGATCTGTGCAAGCAAGGTGATGGCATGAGCTTCTTGGGCTAGTGTTGCATCCTCAATGAGGTTGATGGGCATGCCACCCCTATGCACTTTTGAGTTATAGTCGATCAACAGTGGCCAACCTCTTCTCGATGGCCAATAGCTTGCCAAATGGTTGGGAGAGTTTCCGAAGATTGAATGCTTGTTGAACCGTCTCTACCGTGAATTGGTAGTAGTGATACTCCATGTCTGCATGTATCTAGCTAGTGGTGTGTGTCGCCTGATTATAACGGTCAATGAATTCTACTGCCTTGCGAAGATTGACGTGGCAAGGAAATCTGTCAAGGATTGATTGCTGTAGACCAATTGATCAGGGGTATGGTACCATGTATGGGTCCTAGAGTGTCTGGTAGGATGTAGTGTTGCAATAGTGTAGCCGGTAATCCTTTGCATTGCATTTGAAATGAGAATAGATCACCACCTCTAGAGCTGTTCGAGCCAATCTTGTTCGACGGGTGAGAACCAATTGAGTTAGACTACATGCTCCTAGAAGTTATGGATATCTACAGTATCCAGCTTATGAAGCGTGCTAGTGGTCGAATGCTGAGCTGAGGATTCAGGCTCATTGGTAGCCTATTGGGCAGACTGTTCCTTCACCATCTGGTCAGGTAGTGGAATGGAGATGGTACATGAAGAGGAGGGTGTAGTAGAGTGGGGGATGGTAGATGAAGCTTCATTGGTGAGTTCCTTTATGGAAAAGAGGTCGTGGACATTAATGGAGTGCGAGGAGGTGGTGGACATGTAGAGTGATGGGGAGTGGGAGTGATTCCGAGAGCATTTGAGGGCTATGGAAATTCAAAAGAAATTTAGCAGAGTTTCGGTACGGTGACAAGTGAGGTCCTTCAGAATGAGGCTGGTTGTTTATATAGGGGACATGTTAAAGGTTTTGAAGATGTGGATAATGGCCATGATGGCAAAGGGACTAAGAAAACCATAAGGCTCAGCTTTAGCATTAGCGCATTGATGAGACTAGCATTAATAAGGCAGTGACTGGCATTAGCAGAAAAATATAGCAGCAAATCAACATTAATAAACCAGCCAGTATGCATTATTATAGAAGTGGTTGGCATTGTTAAAGCAACAATTTTGGTGTTAGTTGGATAGCGGGTTGCTGCGTTGGAGATGGAGGCATTATTAGTAAAGCAGCGGGTGGCATTAACATATCAGCGACTATAAAGTATTGTGATGTGACCTCGGCCACGTGTTGGTGAATGGAGTGCAAGTGAAGACACGAAGCCTAGTCACCTAGGACTAAACCCTTATGGGGTGGAAGACTTGACAATGAATAGTCAAAGACTCATTGACATGGACCATGCCCTATTTTCACCTATGATGTTGACTCTTTATTATCACCTAGACATAGTGCATGGACAATGGACTGAAAACCTTAAGATTTAGAGTACCTAGCATCTTTTCAGGCAGTGTACTTGCTTAACATACTTTTGAAGAGTGTCCTTAAATCATGCACAAATGGTGTTGTGAGTTCATTGGCATCAAATTGCTTCAATTGAGCACCCTCTTCGACTGACAATAGAAGTGCCTAAAGCTCATTATAAACTTGTAGAATCCATCAAGATCTAGAGGTTGTATGCATGTTTCGTCTCTTTGTCTTTGGGAAGGCGACCCATCGCAGCTTGCTATGGGTCCAATTTACGAGAGTTAGATAAAGTGCATGCGATATGTAATAACACAAATACAACAAAAAATTAAATGAGAAGAAGTAGACTTACCACCCATGCCTCGAACGCCAACCGTCCGCTTGCACCAAAGTGCGAAGCACCTACGGTGTCCAGCCATCTCCTCGCATCCCTCCTCTGACTGTTGAACTTTTAGGGTGGTGCCTGTACTCCTTCAAAAACTTCCAATCAGCTTTGTCTGCCCAGATGGGTTTAGTCTTCCCCTTTGCGATGGAAGTTTGCAAGGTTGACCTACGATGCTTCAAGATAACACACATGCACTCTCACATGTAATCTTCATTAAACTCCCAATGTGGGAGGTTAGGGTATTATCTTTTCAATCCCTCGATGATTGCCTTCTTCTTTTCATCATCGTGGTACCACCAGTCAGTAGCTATGCCACTCTTGAAGTGGTGGCTCATCAACTGCCTCATGGTGGTGGCCAGTACTTCTAAGCCCTTTTTATTTTCTATTATCTCTCCACCCCTAGTGGCTTCATAGTACACGTCCTTGGGCAGGAAAGGAGGAGTCATGGTAGTGGCAGAGCTAGAGCAAGGGGTGGTACTGCGAGCGCTTATGGAGCGAGGAGTAGCAAAGGGATTTGGAGAGGACAAGGGACTTGACTGGAACTAGGTCTCATGACCAAGTGGAGACCTACAAGGATGTGAGTGTGCTGACTCATCTACATCTCCCGAGTCATCACAACAGCCTCGACCCTTCCTACTCTTCCTTCCCTTATGATGGGTATGCCCACGTGATGACCCCTCCGTCGAAGGGGCTAGAGGGGACAACTGTCGAGTAGGTCTAGAAGTCGGTGTAGGAGAGGGAATAGGTGAGGTCCTCTGGGATAGCAGAGAGAAGGATATTGCTGCCTCCGCATCGCTCATCTGTGCGACAAACTTGTCAGGACTCTCAGCGAAGCCATGGGTTGCTAGCAAAGGAGTTCCCCCAGGGGTAGTCATAGTGCTAGGCCCGAGAGGAGTTGGGCCAGGGGTAGTCATAGGGGTAGGCCCCTGAGGAGTCAGCTGAGTGGAATCAAAGTCCTCTGGAGAGTACAGATCCATGTGATGTCTCCTCCTACGAGGGTTTCCATACTCATTGGACATGTGACATGATCCCATGTCTAATTTGGGAGGATTGGACAAACGTAGACACAAACACGAAAACAAAAACAAACACAAGAGCGGATAAGAAGTGGAAAGACAATTATGAAATTCAAACTCAAGAAATTATGAAAAGACAATTAATTACTTAAGAAAATTATGAAAGGACATCAACACAGAAAGGACAATTATTTACTTAAGACAATTATGAAAAGCCAATTTTGAAAGGACAAATATTTATGAAAGACAAGTGGAATCCAAGAAGGTTTTCATATATAAAAAATATCACAAAAAATACTATTGTTAAACAAGAGTTCTCATATACAAAAAGAGAGCACAAAATCTATCATCAAAAGTATGCTTAAGCAAAATTTGTCTCCAAAAGAGACATTCTCCAAAAATGCCAAAATGCCAAAAGAGAGGGGAAAAGAGAGGAAAAAAAGGAAAAACAGGGGAAAAAAAGAGAGGGGAAAAGAGAGGAAAAAAGAGGAGAAAAAAGAGAGAAGAAGAAAGGAGAAAGCGAGAAAAAGAGAGGAAAAGAGAGAAGGAAAGAGAGGATGAAAAAAGCGAGAAAAGAGGATGAAAGAGAGGGGAAGAGAGAGGGAAAAAGAAGAGAAGGAAGAGGGGAAAAGAGAGGGGAGAAAATAAGAAAAGAGAGAAAAAAAGAGAGGGGAAAAGAGAGAAAGCATATGCTTATGCTTATGCATGAGCATATGAGCATATGCTCATGCATAAGCATAAGCATATAAGCTTATGAGAGGGGAAAAGAAGAAAAGAGAGGAAAAAAGAGGGGAAAAAAGATGGGAAAAAGAGAAAAGTAGAGAAAGCATATGCTTATGCTTATGCATGAGCATATGAGCATATGCTCATGCATAAGCATAAGCATCTACTTTAGCATATGCTTATGAAAAGAGAGAAAAGATGATGAAAGAGAGGGGAAAAGAGAGGGAAAAAGAAAAGGAAGAGGGAAAAAGAGAAGGAAAAAAAGAGAGGGGAAAAGAAGAAAAGAGTGGAAAAAAGAAAGGGGAAAAGAGAGAAAGCATATGCTAGCTTATGCATGAGCATATGCTCATGCATAATCATAAGAATCTACTTTAGCATATGCTTATGAAAAGAGAGGAAAGAGGATGAAAGAAAGGGTAAAAGAGAGAGGAAAAGAGAGGGAAAAGAAGAGAAGGAAGGAGGGAAAAGAGTAGGAAAAGAGAGAGTCTTAATAGAAGAAAAGAGCATAAGCATATGAGCATATGCTATGAAAGACAGGGGAAAAGAGTGGGAAAAAGAAGAGAAGGAAGAGGGGAAAAGAGAAGGAAGAGGGCAAAAGAGAAGGAAGAGGGGAAGAGAGAAGAAAAAAGAGAGGGGAAAAGAAGAAAAGAGAGGAGAAAAGAGAGAAGAGAGGATGAAAGAGTAGAAGGAAAAAAATAGGAGAAAAGAGAAGGAATAAGAAGAGAAGGAAGAGATTGAAAGAGAGGGAAAAAAGAGAAGAAGAGAGAAAGCATATGCTTATGCTTATGCATGAGCATATCAACATATGCTCAAGCATAAGCATAAGCATCTACTTTAGCATATGCTTATGAAAAGAGAGAAAAGAGGATGAAAGAGAAGATGAAAGAGCATAAGCATATGCTTATGAGCTCATGCATAAGCATACGCAAAAGAGAGGAAAAGAGAGGGGAGGAAGAACAGGAAATAAGAGAGGGAGGGAAAGAGGGGGGAAAGAGGGAGGAAAAGAGGAAAAGAGGGGAAGAAGAGGAAATAAGAGAAGAGAGGGGAAGAGAGGGTTCCTATGCCCATCACTATAGCTAAGGCGCTAGCTACAGGCCAATGCAAATCACGAAAATAAAAATAGGAAAAGAGAGGAAGCACTTTCTTACCTCGAAAAATCCCACTCGAACAAAAGAGAGGAAACATACCATTTTTCAGATAACTAATTAGTGAAAGGAGGAGTTTGGAAAAGCAACTTTCCAAAGGGATTGGATTGAGGGGACAAGCATAAGCCTACAAACAAGGAGAAAGCACGAAAGGAAGGGAAAGAGGAGGAAGAGAAATACCAAAAGAAGAAGAGGCGAGTCTTTTTTCTTTCACCAAATCTCGTTTTTTGTCCTTTAACTTTGAAAATCAAGCATGAAAATAAGCACATGGACTTAGCAATGCAAGGAGAAACATGCTTCAACACTCACAAAATGAAATCTCACAAAAAATGAACCTACATTTCTTAAAGAGACACACCTTCTTGAAAAACCTCCTTTCACATGGGTAGGGAGGAAGAAGGGTGGAGAGGGAGCACAAGTGCCGGGAGAGGGGTTGGCTAGGGGTAAGGAGTGTGGGGAAGAGGTTGGAGGAAAGTGAGATCGCCGAATATAAGGTTGGAGGAGAGATTTTTTCTTTTCTCGCAATAGAGTTGTGAAAGACGACATTGCATGGGGTTTCGGGTTTTAGTCCCCAGTGTCGCTATATAGCGACACTGGTCAGTCGCTATATAGCGAATTTTATATCCTAAAAGCATCACTATATAGTGATGAAACAGGGCATAACGTTGCCATATAGCCACAGTTCAGGCCCATTGCAGACCACCTAGAGGCTCCAGTAGATGGAAGTAGCCCTCCAAAAAGAGAAAGCGAAGTACCTAGTGGTAGAGGCTAGCAGGCTCAAAGCAATTGAAATTGGTAAGAAGCTGGAGCAAGAGCCACAACTGACTCAAGAAGACTTAGCCACTTAACGCTCCCATACTGACACCCTCTATGTAGACTTTGAGCTTTGCAAAGACATGCAACAATGGATCAAGAGTAGCATGCCTGAGTAGAGGAAGAAAAAAGGGCCTTGGAGCTTCAAGTGCAATAGCAAGCCACACTAATTGACCAACTGCTTGCAGCAGCACAATATGAACAACAAATTCTCTCACTCAAGATGGATCTTCATGTAGCTCGAGCATCAACCCCTCCCTAATAGGTTACAGGTATCGTCCCATGCCTCCACCCTTTGGTTCAACTTATGCACCATCCATGACACATTCCACTACTTTTTGCACACAATAGCCGCCCCCTTCCTCCCCTATGACATACTTTTTGACAACACCCTCACATTGCACTACCTTGGTGAGATTTTTTGCCACATTACCAACCAAGCGCATCCAATCATTACCATGGCATATTTTGTCTTGGACGTCAAAATAGACATCCTACACTCTTTTACCACCCTATAGTACATAATTTCATGGCATGGACTAAACTATAATAGGACTCCATAGACTTCACCATGGCTACACCTCTTCTAGAGCTTATTAGGATATCCTCCACAGAAGTCTAGAATAGATGCAAGGGTATGGTAAGAATGATGTTTAATATATATTCCACTGCCTATTCAAGGTTGATAGTGAAAGATATCCCCCTACCAGCATTATAGTATTGTACAATGAGTGTACAATAATATAATCCAAGCCCTTCAAAATATGATTCAAGCTGGCATAAGTTAGTTTAATGATTCACAATTGGCATACCCAATCGATGTACAAGCCGATGATATGGATGCGGCTTGGACTCTTTTAATTCCACCCCACAACCACCATCGCCCTTACATCCTGACATAGTTCTTGGCACAAACCCCAGCTTTACTATCACGGGGAGCCACACAAACATAGGTTGCACCTCAAAGCCCTCCACATCACAACACATCACACCAGAATGTGAGGACTAGCATATGATATTTGCCTTGGAGCTGAATGGGCCCAAGTGATTGTAAAATGAGAATGAGAGAGGTACATGAGAATACAAGGGTTAGCCCTCCCTTCAAAAGGTGGGAATGTATATAAGGCCAAAAGTATCACTTTGGTCTTCATTGTATACTTGCAAGTTTTGGAATAGAAGCTCTCTCTTTCTCTTCATTCTCTTGCATTGAGTATTCTTGCTTCCTCTTGCTAAGTTGTCTTGTGATTGCCACTCTCCCCCTTCCCCATTCTTCCCTCCCCCTTGCCTCCCTTTCCCACTCCCCTTCCCCCTCTCTCTTTCCCCCTCGTGGAATCACTCGCACACAATTCGATAGACTCTTGGGTGACGCAAGTGTGAGGCTTGTGCATACGAAGCTCCCACATGGAGTTATTTTGGAGTAGAGGATTTGAAGGCATTCTTCCAAGATCCCCACAACACGTCACCGCTTGGACTACACACAGATGGACCACACTTTAAATCTTAGAGAAGATTTTAATCTGAGGTCACCACCTTTGGAACACACGAAGACATCCTTTTCGTTTGATTCAGCTGCACCAACCTTTGGTATTCCATGAGAGCAAGGTAGACCTACTGCTACCCCCCCCTCCTGCCCTGCATCACTAGGCAAGAACTTTGTAAGCATTCCTGAAGAAATTGAACCTCTTCTCCCTCCCTGCCCTAAGACTCCTGGCCACTTCCTTGGTTCTTTTTTAGAAGCTCTTAGTCGATGGTCTATTGAAAGTTGATCACTTTTAGCTTGTGAATTTTCCTCTTAGGCATTACTCATAATTGTGAAATTTTAGATAACAATAATATTCAACTCTTCCTAGTCTAGCTCTGCCTCTGCATCCAAGGAACAAGACCCTCAACATCACCACTTCTAGTGCTATCTAGAGAGGAAGTTCTACTAGTCTCCTTTGCAATTTAGAGTAATACTACATTCACAAAGAAACTCCAAAGAAACAAAAGAAATATAATTTGCAAAGTAGTATTGCATGTGCACATTTGTCTCAATCGATTAGCCATAGTCACCTTCTCTTGTGCTAACCATCTCGTCTCCTTTGTAGAATCATGGCATGAAATAGAGCAAAATGCAAATTGCATCTAATATGCTTTTCATGGGCCTTGAAAGGGGTCAAAGTTTGGTAACATCCCAAGAAAATATTACATTTAAAACATTACATTTAAACGGCAACTTGAAAGAGTCTTCTTAACATATCTTCTTAACTTGAAAGAGTCTTCTTAACGTATTTTCTAAAAATTAGACAAAAAAAAGACATTTTGCAAATGGACCGTTTCTTGCATAGCATGTCTTCAAAAAAACACCTAAACTTGAAGACACAATGTTTTTCTCATATGATATTTCCTAAATTCCCTTAAAAACCTAACGTTTTGTAAAGCCCAAATATTTTAAAAAGAATAAAAAACCACACTTTGTTTTGTGTAAAATGAGCCAATATAGTCAAGTTCCTCAAAATCATGAAATTTTAGATAACAATAACATACAATTCTTCCTAGTCTAGCTCTGGCTCTGCATCCAAGGAACAACACCCTCACCATCATCACTTCTAGTGCTATCTAGAGAGGAAGTTCTACTAGTCTCCTTTGCACAAAGATCTCAACGTAGGTAGATTTGGAGATATAATATCTCATTTTTTCTTGGATAAATACGTGGAGTTATCCAACTCAAATGAGTGGACTGAAATCTCCACATTCCCCCTAGCTGCACTAAAATGTCCACGTCATTCGGTTCACATGACACCAAATTTGTGACCATATTTTCAATCTATTAGAACCAAGGTGATAAAAAAAGCATGCATGAGCTAGCCTTGAGCTAGGAGGATGATGCTAGCATCATACAAGGAGTTTTGGTGGCCCATTAAGCAAGAAAAGGTCAATTTTGGATCAGCATGGCCATGCTAGCATCATTGAAGGAGTTAAGGGTGGCCAAAATCGTATGGTGATTGTAGAAATCCATGGTATACTATTCTTAGAATATCGGTGCTAGCATCAATGCCCAAGAGAAATAGATGCATGTGCATGCCTTAAAGGACATGAATCTTGTTCATGCCACACTATATAGTGAGGAAGTTTCTTTGGCAATCAGTCCCTACTTTGATTGCAGATTTTACATTTTTACATTAAATCATGTGCAACAAACTCAATATGTTCTCATCATCATGGTCTTCGTTTTGGTATTAGGGCTGAATAAAGGCATGCTATGCTTTGTTCATCTACTCCTCTCTTTACTATTCTCTCATCTTTTGGATGCAAGTCTTCTAAATGTAAGATGATTCTTGTGAGAGCAAATACATGAAGATGATACTCCACTACATATCTAGGAAATGCTAACGCATTTTTTATTTAGAAAGAAATCAATAACATATTCTATCATTTTAATAGAGTGAAGTAATGAGATTGTGGAGTAGATGGGGATTTCAAGAAACATTTCTTTGTTGCTGTAGCAGGAGCATAAGATCTTTCTTACACATATTTTCATTTTTCTTCACAAACCAAAATGTGTTTCTCACCCATCAATAGCTTTCTTATTGCATAACTCTAAATCACTGTGAGGGAAAGACTTGAAGTGATTGCAACAGAGCTTGCTTGAGATTTATGATGATGATAGCAAAACTTATTGGAAGACAAGCCATGATGCTCCTCCCAAGGTGATCCTTTAAGCATGGCAAAGTTGTGGATACATGTTCTCATTGTGGTTATAGAGAATTACCTGATAGGATCTACTCAAGGTCTTGCATATCTGTTGTGAGGATAGCCTATGTATGGACCTTCTAGTGTGCCTTTTCCTCAAAGAATGTACAAATAGAAAAAGTCTATGGATAACATTGTTCGACATCAAGAGGCCCCTTTAAAGTTTGGAGGGAATCCACCCCTCTTGGAAGAAATGCATCAACAATGGGTATCGCTTGATACGAGCCTATTTTTACTCTAAATAGCATTCTGAGCATAATTGTGAGTGTAAATAGCACTTGATAAATAGCTCCAAGTTATATTAAGAGTATTGACTAGAACTTACAGCTCTATTCAGATACTTACAACTCTATTGTGAGTCTCTACTTCACACTCTATGGTGAGTGCTAACTTGCACTCGAGACTTCATAGTGGGTGATAACTAGCACTAGCAACAATATTGTTATTACTAATAACTACCAGTTATTTCCTTGACTGAGAGCGCTAACTACCAATTACAAGTCTGTTTTTACTATAAGTTGCACTTGAAGCATCAGTCGAAGTGCTAAATACACTTAAAACTCTGTTGTGAGTGGCAACTAGCACTTTCATTCCTATCATGAGTGCTAAGTAGCAGGAAGCATCAATGTGAGTGATAACTAGCACTAGACCTTATAGTGAGGGTGCTAACACTAATTGCAAGTCTTTCTTTACTATTGAGAAACTGAAGCACCACTTTGAGTGCTAAAAATAACTTCAAACTCCATTGTGAGTGCCATCTAGCACTTTCATTCCTATTTTGAGTGCTAAGTAGCATGAGAAGCTTGTTTGAGGGTGCTACTTACTAGTTATAAGTTTAATTTTGACTACTATTGAATAATGCATGAAGCACCATTGTGAGTGCTAAATAGAACTTTAAACGTTGTTGTGATGAGTGACAACTAGCACTTACTAGTTATAAGTCTATTTTTACTACTAAATAACATGTGAAGCACCATTGTGAGTGCTAAATAGCACTTTAAATGTTGTTGTGATGAGTAACAGCCAGTACTTTCATTCATATTTTGAGTGCTAAATAGCACTAGAAGTTCTAATGTGAGTGATAACTAGAACTATAAGCTCAACTGAGGGTGCTAACAACTAGTTACAAGTCCTTTTTTTTTTCTAACTAGCACTTGAAGCACCAATGTGAGTGCCAGATAGCACTTAAAACTCTATTGTGAGTGCAAACTCACTTTCATTCCTATTGTGAGTGCTAAGTAGTAGTAGAAGCTCCAATGTGAGTAATAAACTAGTACTTGAAGCTTGAGAGTGCGGTGTAGTTAAAATAACCACATTTGTCAAAAAAACCATTAGGGCACTGCCCCTCATCCCATCAATCTTGGACCCTGCCCTATTGTGGCATAGGAAAGCCACAAGGATTTGCCACCCCTTAAAGAGAAATTAACCCTGAATTAGGGCCTCAATTGCACTTACCAACACATGCAATTAAGATCAAGAAGAGTCCTAAGAGTTGATCTTGAGCCTGAGGATAGGATAGTGCCTCAAATACCCTCTTATTGACCTATACACCTAGTTTTTCATCCTTAGGGTTAGCAAAGCCCGAATACCCTCTTTTTGACCTATACACCTAGTTAGGGTCAGCAAGCCCAAAAGGCAGTTCTCATGACATGCAAAAACCACCACAAGGTGCCCTATTTAGATCAAAATAGTCCATGAGCCTGGACAGAGACATGGGAGAACCTTCTAATGTTAAAGACTTACTAGCTCTAAACAACAGGGCTTTAATGATCCCTTCAATTGAAGCTAGATTAAGAGAAATCTTCTCTAACATGATGGGGAGGCTTGGACTAACTAAACCAATAGACATGCTAAACCCATTTGCCAAGAAGAATAGGGTGTTGATAGAACCTTAGATGTCAACCTAACCATCAATGTCAGAAACAATTAGGGAACCAAGTCCCATCACATCTACTGGCAATCAATCACCACCATATGCATTCTTTGATTAAAGCTAGCCATATAGGGGTTAAATTTGTTGCCTGACTCCCTCAGGAGGTTCAAATGCCGAAACATAGTGAACAAAGGAGTAATCTAGAAGGTCCATAAATAAGACCCCCTACATTCAAAGTTTCATAATTTCCTACTTGTCCACAAAACATGGGAGATATGCCATATGTAATCGTCCCTTATATGCCTATGCCTGGGGGGTGGCATGTCACAATGCAAATGGCCAGGTTGTCAGAGTCCTCAAATCGTACATTTGTACAATAGGGTGGTGGTCGATGGAGAGGGAGGAGGGTCTTGCATAGGGCTTGGAATGGAGAAGAGGATGGAGGCTATACATGGACGAAGAAGAATGAGGGGGTGGACTTGGTTTTTATAGAAATGGAGGTGGGGGGTGGAAACTTGATGGATGAAAAACTTGATGAAAACTCAAAGGGAGGAGGATGGTGGGAGTAGGGTGGTGGTCGATGGAGAGGGAGGAGGGTCTTGCATAGGGCTCAGACTGGAGAAGAGGATGGAGGCTAGATGTACAAGAAGAAGAATGAGGGGGTGGAGTGGGTTTTTATAGGAATGGAGGTGGAGGGTTTAGGGTCATGGTTAGGTTCTAAAAACTTCCCGTGCCATAACTTTTCATGGTTAGCTAGGATCTCTCTTCTGTAAAAAGGTGAAATGTTTGAAATTTTGATCTCTACACATTGGTTTTAATTAGATAACCTAATTTGTTCTTTAAGTGGCTTCTTTTTAAGAAATAAAAATTTGTTAAGGTAATAACCCAAGGTTGATGCGTGGGGTTATTATTTTTTGCTAGAGTTGGATTTTAAAAAAAAACTCTCCTAGCCCTTGAGTGATAGGTTCGTGATAGTTCTTGGTAGTTTGTTATTTACAAATACTTACATATGTCTACTTATTACTTGAGACACTAGTATCCCTAGCAACAGTGCCAAATGTTGGCTCTTCCCCACAACTTTTGTGAAAAAAGAGGGGAGTTCTAAGTATGCAAGTTTTTGGGGTTTTTGGTCACCTATAGATATATCGGTGTCGTCGTTGTAATATAAGTGTAGCTTAGGACCTCATGTCATATTTTGGTGAGAGACGTAGGCTTAAGTGTGGGAAGCAAACATCGTACATGCTTGTATCAAAGGAACGTGCATCATCATGGTTGGGGTATTGAAGGCATTTGCCTCCATTGGGGGTTGAAAGGTTTGGAAAGAGTTTAAGGGTTAGAGGGAGGTTCAAAGTTTAGAGGGGGTTCCAAGGTTTAGGAAAGGTTCCAAGGCTTAGAAGAGGCTCCAAGGTTTAGAAGAGGGAGAGAAGAGGCTCCAGGGTTCAGAAGGAGTTTCAGGGTTCAGAAGGAGTTTAAGGGTTTGGAAGGAGGATCCAAGGTTCAGAGTAGAGTAGACTAGAGTACATGGCGAAGAACTCATCTCCCTCATAGATCATGGAGGTGAAGGGTTGAGGAACTAGACTAAGAGAGTAATGGGAGAGGAAGAAGGTGTAAGAGCATGGGGGTGGGGGAAAGAGAGGAGAAGGGAGAAGGAGAGGGAGAGGGAGAGGAGGAGGTGCAAGGTTGGAGGAGAGGGAGAGAAGGAGTTGCAAGATTGGAGGCCGTTGGAGAAGAGGGGAGTAGGAGGCAAGGTTAGGACATGCTTTTGGATGTGGAGTGCAAGGGAGCATGGACACTTGGAGACAATTGCATGGAACACCAAAGTAGAACTCGAATGGTAATAAATTCTCTCTCTACAGGTAGAACTTGCATCTAGGATGCGTATATAGAAGTTGCATGTTGCATCTAGGAGTTGTGTGTAGGAACTGCATGTAGGACTTGCATGTAGAACATGCATGTAGGACTTGCATGTAGAAACTACATGTAGGAGTCGTATGTAGAACTTGCATGTAGAACATGCATGTAGGACTTGCATGTTGAAGGTTCCTAAGAGAGATTATTCCTAGCCTTATGCAAGTATAAGTGGAGCTTTGCCGCTACTCTACACACACATTCTGTGCTACTTAAGTCCATGTTAGCATAGAGACAACATCATTCATGACCTTAAACTGAGCCTCTACCTCTATCAAAGCATCCTCCCTTGCTTGTAATATTACATTCTCTGTGGATAGTTTTGAATTTCCCTCCATTAAAATATTTAACTATTCAGTCAAGGTGCTTTTAACATCCACTAGACACTTCTATATATCTTTAACCATGCTAGTTTTGGCAACCAATAAACTCTGCAACTTCTTACTCTTCTCTGCAATTTGTGCATTTTGCTATTGCAATTCCCCCATCGAGTCAACCTTGCCTTTTCATCTGTAATTTGTTTAAGACGAGTCTTCAATCTTGTCTCCTTAATATGCATATGCTTTGTAAATTTCTCCTGGCCTTCCCTGTAGCTCTTATGCATCTATAATTCTGTTTCTAATTCTTCTAGGAGCATCTGTTCCTCCTGAGATCTTAGCCTTTGTTGTTGATAATGTGGTCAAAACATTGATAGAAGATATAATTTTCCTTACTGCCCAATTGGCCTGCTGCTCAAAAATTGCTTCAAGTGCCCCTGAGCTGAAGGTTTTTTTTTTTTTTTTTTGGCCAAAAAAACAGTGCTAATTATATTACTTCGAGAGCAAGATACAAAAGGTCAGCTTGTAGCTGACGGGCTGCGTTCACAAATCGGACACAGCCCTAAAAGGTAACAAAAATAAATCACTCTCTCACGGAGGGATAAGGCGAGTGTGAATGAACAGCCATCGGGGTGGTGAGTAGCGCCACCGAAGGCCCTGCGAAGTCTGCTCGAAGAAGAGGCCCTATATGTCCCAAGCCCCCGGAGGAAGCGTCTTCGCTTCTCCCAACCGGCCCGAGAATCTCCCTGAATCTGGTCCCACTGGCCTCTGAGGGTATGAATAACCTCGCTCCAAATATCCGTCATGATCTGGGCAGTCGATAATGAGGTGCCACCGAGGATCTGCGCGCAACGCGAGGTCCAAATGTGCCACCCTGCGATGCTGCTAATAATCTCCCAGACTGGCTGCCTCTCCTGAACTCCTGTATCAGCCTCTGCTAGGTGCTGTGGGATACCCTCAAGCGGCCCCCACATCCCCTGTGTGATAAGGAAAGTGGGGTCCTGCTGGCATGCCTCGAATAAGTGATGAAGGCCAGGTGCGGTGCTGCACCAACAGAACGCACCCTAAGTGATCAAACCTGGCTCCGATGCTGCACGAGTAAGAATCCCGAAAGTCCACCTCCACACTTCCTGGTCGTGAGTGCAGCTCCACAGGCAGTGTTTTGGTGACTCCTCATCCTCATGGCAGATCTGACAGCATCCGTCCTGGCCTATCTGCCGCAACCAGCTCCCCACTGGAAGACCTTTGTGGGCAAGAAGCCACAGGAAGTAGGAGATCTTCCGCGGCCGCCAGCTCTCCCACAAGGCCTTCCAGAAGGCCTACAAAAAGAACCTGGAAATACCCTGTGCATACCAACTAGGCCGCTGGGTGGGGGGGCGGCTCTGCATCCTCCCAAGAACTCGCCTCTGCCCAGAGTCGTGCTGTAGGCAAAGAAGGAGGTCGGCCCTTGTCCTGTCACAATCTCTGGCCAACTCCACTCTCCTGGGTCCCAATCAAGCTCTAACAAGGCCCGCCCCTCCCAGAGCCAGAGTCGCCAAAGCTGCATCTGATCCTACTCCATGCTAGGATCGGTACGCCAGACCTTCCCCAAAAGGCCTACGACTCGAACCCTCTGCCATGGGAGTAGGGGGTCGATGAGCGCATCCTCTCTCCTGAGTCGTCCATCCCCCATAACCACGAAGAAGGAAATAGAGGAGTCATCCATACGTCCTGCGACAACCAGTGGGATGCCACGGGGGGTGAACTGTCCCAGCCAACGGTCGTCACTAGGCATGAAGATCTGAGGCTCAGGTGGAACCAACCAATCAGCTGGGATCATGCCGTCGATCTCCGTGCATCTCGCCTGGGCTCCACGTGCACCTCCAGCTGCGTCTGCGAGATCAGCCGTCTCCAAATGTCTGTACGTCTCCCTCCAAACTCGAAGGGACCGGGCTGGCCCCCTCATCCAGCCATCCCACCTGATATGTGATCTCTCCCCCAACTGAAGGCCCTCGGCATCTCTGACCTGACCATTCCAGATAAGCGGCTGGCGATCGATCTCCTCCTGACAGCTAGGAGGGGACTGAATGAGACTGAGGCGGAGCCGCCTCCAAACCATGAGGAGGCTACCAACGAGTGGGGAACGGGGCTGAGTGAGCGGGGCGGAAGTGAAGATCCACCTGAGGGACGGTAGCCACTCTCCACCTCGGCGCGGGACACAAGAACCGACCCCTGCTGAAGTAGCATCTTCCACGTCTGCCCCCCCGGGGTCAAACTGCGGATGACTAGCTTGCCTAATAAGGCCTGACTCTGAAGCTCTGGATCGATGACCCCCAGGCCACCCTCAGCCTACGGAAGAATGACTGTCCTGCCAAGCAACCTTGGCTCTAGTATCTCGGAGGCCATCCTCCCTGGACCAAAGGAAGTTCCGAACGAGCCTGCTGAGCTGGGCCACGCTGGATCTCGAGAAACACCAACAGGAAGCCACATACCAAGCCGTGGCTAGGAGGACCTGGTTGACTACCAGGGCACGACTTGCAAGGGAAAGCTTAGCAGTGCTCCAGAAAGCCAGCTTCCGTCGGATGGAATCTAGCACCAGGAGAAACTGCTGAGCTGGCGTGATGTCCAGGCCGACCTGAAAACCAAGGTATCTAGCTGTCTGTCCCCGTGGGATCCACCTGAAACCCAAAAACCTCCCCCACTGAGAACACGCCCCGGGGTCTGTGAGAAAACCAACTGATTTGTTCCAGTTGATTTTTGCATAAGCAGCCGAGCAGAAGACCTCCAGGGCCATCCTCACCCTCTCCAGCATCATCTCATTGTCCTGGACATACAGGGCTGTGTCATCCGCGTACTCTGAGTCCAAGAGCTCCATGTCCTCCCGGAGTGGAAGGCGAACACCCCTGATCCATGTAGACCTCGCCCGAAGGTAGTAAGTCATAGCCTCGACGAAGAAGAGAAACAGGTAAGGAGCAAGGGGGCAGGCCTGACGCACTGATCTCTCTAAGATAAAACGCTCACCCATCCTGCCTCCAATGATGACTCTGCTAGAAGCTGTCCTGTACAAAGCTGAAATACCCTGAATCCAACCTGCTGGGAAACCTAGCCGCTCCAGAGTCCCCTCCAGAAAGGACCAGTCCACTCGATCGTAGGCCTTCTCAAAGTCGAGAAGTAGGATGGCAAGGTGTGATCCGCTGTGCTGAGCCCACTCCGCCGCCTCTGAAAAGGTGAAGACATTATCCAGGATACTACGATCCTGGACAAAGCCTATCTGAGTGTCATGGATGAGGTCTGGGAGTAGAGGTCGAACTCTGGCACTGATCATCTTGGCGAGGATTTTGTAGGCAGTGGTAAGGAGAGTGATCGGGCGCCACTGACGGATCTCCTGTCTATCTCCTCCCTTCGGGATGAGGCAAATCAGTCCCGAGGAGAGGCTCTCTGGCATATAACCGCTGCTGAAAATCCTCTAAAGAGCTGCTAGGAGGGGCTGATGGATCTGGTCCCAGAAGGAGGTGAAGAATGCCCAGGATAGCCCATCCTCACCTGGGCATTTCTATCCATCGATGGCCATCAAGGCCTCCATCTCATCTGTGGTGAACGGTGCCAACAACGTCGCCTGCATGCTAGGCTGGACTAGGGATGGAGTGTGCCTCCACACCTCCTCACGGGCACGTCGAGTACGAGGGGCAAGCGGCTCTTGCTGGAAAAGGGTCCTGTAGAAGTCAGTGGCCAACCCCAAGACCTCTCCCGGATCCGTAACGATGTGTCCCTCCGCTGTCCTGAGACTCCGAAGCTGATCACCTCCAGCTCTCTGGCCATGCGTCCTGAAGAACTCCCTGCACATCCGGTCACCCTTCCGGGCCCAGAAGGAGAGAGAGGCGTGATAGGAAAACTCTGAGCGATGCTGGAGTGTCTCCTCAAGAAGGGCTCTGGCTCGAAGGGCCTGGATTGGAAGCTCCTCCGAGCCCGAGGATGCCTGCTGGAGTCGCTGAATGGAGGCGAGGTCCCTCCGAAGAGCTCTCTCTCTGCCCCACCAATCCTGTCGAACCTGTAGGGCTGCGGGCTGGCAGATTTGGCTGGACTCCTGCAAAGCATGCGCCACCGAACCAACCAGATCCACGCACTCGCCCCAGTCTCTGTCGCAAAGACCGCATATACTGCTGTGCACGTCCTCCCTCGAGAAAATGGAGTCGAGAATCCGGCATGAGCGGGGGGAAGGGCTTGAGCTGCCGAGTCTAATGATAAGAGCACAGGCGCATGGTTAGAAAGTGTCGTCCCTGGAACTATACCCACCTGACCACCTCTGCCGATGGCCCAATCACTAACATAAAATCTATCCAGCCTCTCCAGGAGTCTACCTCCTTCCCTGCGGAAGCCCCACGAGAACTCCAAGCTCCCGTGCCAATGCCGGAAGGACGGGTCTCGCCAACTGTCCCTTCCTCCTGTCGCAAAGATAAAAGAGTCCCAAGCGGACTGCTCTACCTGAGACACCTGTAAACTCCGGTCCTCTGCCCTACTGGTCCTCCAAGGTCTCCAGATTGTTGAAGTCACTTCCAACAATCCAGGAATCCATGTCTGGGAGAATCCCTGTAAGTGTCCTCCAGAAGGTGGCTCTACAACGGAGATCTGTGGGAGCATAAATGTTGAGGATTCCAACTCTGGAGCCCTCCAGTTCCAGGCCTACCCAAAGGGCACGGCCTGGTATCAACGTGCCATGACTGAAAACTCCTTGGGCTAGCTGCTCGCCCACGGAAGTATAGACACGACCACTCCTCCCCAGTGCACCGATCGAGGGCTCCCAATAAGTGTGAGAGCGTCCAGGGAGAATCTTCCCGCATCTACGGGAGTGAGCCGCAAAAAGCTTGTGCTCCTAGAGCAGAAGTACATCCAAATGACCAATCACTGCTGGCTGAAGTTCCTGTCTCAAAATGAGCTTCCTAGGACCACGGGTGCCAGAAGAGTGAAACCCGTTCACATTCCAGGATACGAGGTGTAGGCTCATGGTGAGGACTGGGAGGCTGCAAACAACTGTCTGCTCGCAATCAAAGTCGAAGAAGAAGCTGACATTTCGGAGTGGAGGCGCTGATGCTTATGGGAAGGTTTGAAGGGGGAAGCGGGGTCGTCCTGCCCATCCTTCAACACCTTCAGCAAAGGCGAGAGACCTTTGGTACCATGAACGAAAGCTTTCTCGAGCCAGCTCGAGATCTCCGAGGTGGACATCCCGTAGAAGGCACGGAGTTTCTGAGGAGTCCAGGCTCTGACATCTTGGGGAAGGGGCCAAGACAGGGGGGGCCTGAGGATCACAATCAGTCTGAAGCATTTGGCGGCGCAATGCCACTGCAGGCCCACGTCACCCTCAGACCATTGAGTCTCGAGAAGTTGCCCACTGGACGCGGGCCTATCCAGGAGCAAACCTGAGCATGTGTCTACTCCCTGAGAGCCTCCCAAACCGAGTTGTCTATCCAGGTCTCGGTGCCATCGCTAAGGAACGTGAAAGCAAAGCTAGGGCCATCCCTAGGGGCCAAGGCGGCTATCTTCCCATCCACCCCTTTGCGGAGTAGGAAGATACTGATGTCGAGGCAAGCAGGGAAAGTCCTGAGGTCGGCCAAATCCAAGTAGTCCCAGGGGCCAGATCTGTAAAAGTCATGGGGGAGCTCTCTCTCCTGAAGCTAAGGCCTGTCAGAGTCTGCCACTGAGGGGCTAGCAGACAGAGAAGCCTGCTCCGGTGGTGGTGTAGACTCAGGGTGTCCTGCCAGCGGAGGGGGAGGGGGAGGAAGCTGGGGAATAGGCAACTCAGACTCCTCAAGGGCGACTAGCGGAGGAGGAGGAGGGGGAGCGGGGGCTGCCCTCAGCTAAGGAACCGTCGGTGCAGCTAGCTCTGCGAGAGAGCTAAAAGAGGCGGGGGGGGGAGGGATGGGGATGCATCTGGAACTGGGGCTGAGAAGGAGGGGGAGAAGAGTGAGGAGGACGAGGAGGGGGCTGAAGCTGCGGGTCGGGAGATATGGGGTGCAGATGGGGGATGGGCTGGGGTTGAATGGGAAGAGGCTAGGGAGAGGAGGAGAGGGGGACCTGAGGCTGTGGAGGGCGGGCTACCGTCGAAGAAGATGCTCTCCCAGGTCCCTTGGGCGGCTGCCTGTCGGGTCTCTGAGGTGCAGCTACAAGTTGGCTAACCTCTGCCTCCTTGCCTTTATCAGAAATCTTCTTATTCTTTCCTCTTTTCCTTCTAACCTCAGTCCAGCCGCCAGCTAACTCTGGTCCGGGCTCCGGTTGCCTCTGCTCCTCCTGGCGTGGCTGCCCGAAGGGGGGGGGAGGGGGCGGAGAGGGGGGGGTGGGGGAGGCCGAGAAGAGCTGGCGAAGCGTGGACAAACAGCCACCAGGTGCCTAAAGCCATGACACCTCAGACACTGTCCTGGCTGTCTGGTGACTACCATGCTCTGGGTGATGCTGCCGGCATCTATCACGATCTCGATCACTACCGGGAGAGTCGCAGGATCCGCCACAGCCACACGGACTCGGGGGGCTCCTGCCGTAGTCACCGCATCGGCGAAAGTATCGTGCATAACCCAGCCAAAGTGGGAGCCCAGGTCCCTGACAATCGGCCGCAGCTTAGCAGCAAGACCTGGAAAAACTAGCGTCACTAGATGGCGAGGTATACGGAACCGAGCATCAAAATCCGCTGCGTTGAATCCACGGTACCACGAGACTATCATGATAATCTTTCCATCCACTGACGTGGGGGAGCCAACAATCAGGTTGCTCGCAGCTATCGCATTGGAGAGTTTGAGCCAGAAGATGCCCCTTCCCATAAGGGCCACCTCCTTAATATGGCCGTCCTCTAGCATGAGAGTGGACTAGAGCCAGTCCCTGATGGCTGATCTGGAGGGGGAATGTCCAATGACTCTGCCATAAACAGAGGTAAGGGCAAAGTCATTGGCAAACTCCTGAACCCGAGATGATTGTTGCTCTGTCAGGATGACGCGGTAGGCATCTGGAGAGGGAGGGTCCATCTGGGCCTCCGGTTCCGGGCAGGGAGCAGCCATACCGCCAAGACAAACTGCGAGGCTTCCAATGAGGAAGAGGCTGCCACCCAAAAAAGGGGGGGTAGATGCAGGAGGGTGGAGCCTGGGTGTGGCGGGAAGGAAGGAGGGCGGAGGGCAGAGGAAGCGAAATGGGAGGGCAGGAAGCGGAGGTGGCGCGGGGTGGAGTGGGGGCGGGGAGCGGGTGAGGTGGGGAGGCGAGAACGAAAGCGGGGGCGGGGGAGAGGCGGAGTGGGGCGAGAGGACGGGCGGGGGGTGGGGGGAAGGGGTGGGACGGAGGGGCGGGGTGGAGCGAAGGGGCAGGGGGGGTGGGGGCGGAGGGCGGGAGGGGAAGGCGGGAGTGGAGCGGAGGGGCGAGAGGGGGCGGGGGCGGAAGGCGAGGGGTGAGGGGGCAAAACGGGAGGCGGGGGTGAGCGGAGTGGTAGCGGGGTGGGGTGGAGCGGAAGGGCAAGGGGAGAGGGGATGGAGCGGGGAGGGGTGAGCATAGTGAGGGGGGGCGGAGCGAGGCGGGGGTGAGGCGAGGGGTGAGGGGTGAGGGCGGAGGGCTGCAGTGAGGGGGGGGCGAGACGGGGTTGCGAGGGGGTGAGCGGAGGTGCGGGGGGGGTGAGATCGGAGGGCAGGGGTGAGGCAGAGGTGAGGCGGGGGTGGCGAGGGAGGGCGCGGCAGCAGCGGCGGGTGAGGGGAGGTGAGGGCGGAGAGGTAGGGGTGGGAGAGGTCGGGGCGAGGAGGAGGGCTAGGGGAGGTAGAGGTACGGAGGGGGAGGGGGAAGCTTGCAGGAGCTAGGGAGCTCGTAGATTGACAATTAATCCCCTCTGACTATGAACCCCTTAGGAAGATTCAAAATTGGAATTTGCTGATGTTGTCCTTCTTCCCTTCCTGGTGATGGAATTAAGATAAAATCTTTGCATTTGACTGGTTCCTCTTGTCCCATTTTTCCCACTGGTTTCTGCCCCTTTCGATTTGCATTTCCTTGCTCTAACAAAAATAGGTCCTTCTCTTTTGTTAGTGAATCAGGGATTTCCAATCCCTTGACCTCCTTGGTTTCTGATTTAGCATTCCCTTGTTTGAATCTCAATTGTCTGTATCACTTTCAGATTCATCTGTGTCAAAATCAGTCTCACACTAGTTTACAAGCACACACCGTCTCAAGATCTGATCCTTCCCAAGCTTGTACAATTGACCTGCAATCAACTTACAAGGAGCAGCTTGAAGGATCCGTTTACGTTTCTCTGTTGGAGTTAATCCTGGAGGAAAGCTACCTATAGACAAGAGGTGTACTATGTTGGCATACCATGGTGGGAAGCAGTCCACCGCAAATAGGCATTCATCAGGTAGTGCTGTTATTCCGAACAAGCCCGCATCGGGTAAGTCATCGGTGATACCACTGGCTGGTTCCCCGGAATGTAACTTGGACAAGTGGTCTGCAGATTGATGCAGTCTCCCAGCCCTCACCACAATGTCGAATTCAAATTCTTGAAAAAGAAGAATCCATCTGCTTATCCGGCCACCAAGAGTAGGCTTATTCAATAAATACTTAAGAGCTTGATGATCAGTGATGATCACAAACTTGTTGCCCAAGAGGTAGTGACGATACTTGGTCATGGCATAAACCATGCCGAGGCCCTCCCTTTTTGTGGTACTGTAATTGCATTTTGCTCCATTGAGTTGTCGACTCGTGAAGTAGATCGGCAAATCAATCTTGGTATCCTGGTTAGGTTGAGCCAGTATAGCACCTACTGCCCACCCACTAGCATCCACATGGACATGAAAAATTACATCCCAATCGGGCTGCCTGAGGATGGGGGCCTTCACGAGGCGATGCTTCAGATCATCAAAGGCTAGTTGTTGTGGGGTAGCCCAGACAAACGATCGGTCTTGATGTAGGAGTTCTGTCAGTGCAATAGCAATGTCGGCATAGAAACGTATGAACCTTTGGTAATATCCTACATGCCCTAAGAAGGACTTCACC
Organism: Dipteris shenzhenensis; assembly: GCF_047967505.1. Lineage (NCBI taxonomy): Eukaryota > Viridiplantae > Streptophyta > Polypodiopsida > Gleicheniales > Dipteridaceae > Dipteris > Dipteris shenzhenensis. The sequence goes on from NC_141621.1 coordinate 26,398,813, forward strand.
TCTTTGGGTGTACGAGGGATGGGCAATGAGATGATCACCTCTACCTTTGCGGGATCCGTGGTCATGCCCTCAGCAGAAACAATATGACCAAGGAGAACACCTTGGAGTGCGAGAAAGAAACATTTGTCAGGGTTCAAACACAAGCGCACTTCTCTGCACTTATCAAAGACCCATCTCAACTTATGTAGATGATCATTTTGTATGGCCGGATCAAGATGGGAGGCCGATTTACCATTAAAAACAGAGAAGTCATCTAGAAATACCTCAAGAAACTTGCCGATATTCTCCTGAAAGAGTTTGGTTACGAGTCGTTGAAAGGTTGCCGGGGCATTACATAGTCCAAAGGGCATCATTCGGTAGGCATATGTTCCCCATTGAGTGACAAAGGTAGTCTTGGGCTGATCCTGTTCTTTCACTCGGACTTGGTTGTACCCGCTATATCCATCCATGAATGAGTATAAAGCATGTCTTGCCACTGTCTCCAACACTCTATCTATGAAGGGAAGGGGGAACCTATCACGTCGTGTTGCAGCATTCAAACTCCGATAGTCAACACATATTCTAAGTTTGCCGGTCTCTCTTTTGGGCACAATGACAATTCCACTGACCCAATCGGAGTAATCCACTGGGTAGATTAATCCTGCTTGCTCCATTTTCTATATATCTGTTTGGACTGCCTTGCCGTAGTTGGGATTCATGTGGTATGGACCTTTAATCATAGGGTCTGCATCGGGATGATATAAGTCGATGCTATGCTCCATGAAATCAGCGGGGGCACCCCCTTCAGATCCTTGTAGGACCAAGCAAAGACATCCACAAATTCTTTAAAAAGGTCGGTGACTGCAGCTAGAAGATAGTCATGTTCCCAGACCCAAGTGGCTAACTTCAAATGCCTGGGTTGGTCCTCACTTCCAATGTTGAGATACCGCCAGTTCCGTGCCTCATCAATAGGGGCAATGCATTGGGATGTTGAGGTACTTGGTTCACCCATTCTCAGTCCTGTATGTGCTGGAGTATCTTCAAGGGGAAAGTCCCCCTCCACTTCTCTCAACCAAGATGAGGGGTAAGTAACTGGGGGGTTCTCAGGCATTGACTGAGATGTAGAATTAGTAGACGTTGCAGATGTTGTGTGCCTTCGATGCCTCGGTGACTATTTCAGCATGCCCCGGTAAGGTAAGCCTTCCACCTCATAAGTGGTTTCCGGAAGGTCTTGAATTGAGGGGTGGTCGGCTTCTAATAAGAAAAGGTCAAGCAAAGTGAGATCGGCCATGTCCTCATCTCTATATCCGGTATGCACCCTGGGTCTGCCCAAAACCTCAAGCTGTTGGTGGTGATTCTCCTCAAGTTCAGCAATGTCTATGTCACTTTCTCCTAAATCACTATCATCATCAGTCTCGTCTTCATTAGTGTTCGTGTCTTCTCTATTACCATCATTGCACTTAGAAGTACCATGGTTGTACACCGTAGTACCATGGTTGTGCACCGTAATACCATGATTGTACTCTGAAGTACCATTGGTGGGTTGTGCACTACTAGCCTCGTCCCTAGTAGATGCTTCATTGTATCCTATAGTATAGTCAGCATCATTTTGACCAATGTCCTCCATGTCGGCCACTGAACGATCCTCAATGTTTACTACAGTACCATCATTGTCCTCGGTACGATCTGTGGTGTCTACTGTAGTACCCCTAGTGACCATTCTCTTATACATGTGTGGACTATTGCAAAGTCCAAAGGGCATCCTTTCGTAAACTAGTTCAGCCAGACCTTGTCGTTTTGGGTGGATTTCTGATACTGCAAGTAGGTGTTCTTCTTGATCTTCTTGTTGGCATAGTTCCACCATGTTGACCGCTAATGAGCCCAGGGCTCCCATCCAATCCAAATTGATAGCCTCCTCATCTTCTTGATCAGCCCGATCCAACAAGTAGGTCAACCTTTCAAATCCTTCTAGGGTTGTCTCCTCATTGATATCTTGGTCACCACCCCTGGGCCAGTCCCCATAGGCCCAATGCTCCTCTTCGACTCCGGCTTGTTCTTCAAAATCCTCCTCTCCTAGTTCTATTGGTATGTGCCTTGCCTGCCCTGTGACCATATCTATTTCGAGGGATGTCGATCCCAGGGGCAATCGAACTTCATCAGTTGACCAATCCTGAATGGCTTTTGAAGACCGCAACCATGGCCTACCAAGAAGTAGAGGGTAAGTTTGTTCATTTTCGGTCATATCAAGGACAACAAAATTGGAGAGAAAAGTTACTCCACCAATCTTCATGTGAACACCTTTGACTGCACCCATTGGTTTTACTTTGCGTTGATCAGCCATGCATACCTAAAAGTGAACATCACTTGTCAACTTCAACCCTAGTTTTTGGAGTGTACCTTTCGGCATAATGTTCACAGCCGCCCCACCATCGAGGAAGATGTCCTTCAGCTCCACTCCATGGATCTCCACGGCGAGCTTGGGACTTTGTTCACAAGTGAGGGCAGCGTAGGCAGAGAAGTGGTTCGGTGTAGACCCATGCTGAGCCGGTAATGTCTCTGGTGTTGGCCCACTTGGAGTAGATCCCTTGTGTCGACCTCCTGGGAGGTGATTCAGAAATGTAATAGTCTGATGCTTGATTTGGGGGGACAATAGACAAAGTTATCGTAGAGTGAGGTTGGGTTTGAAACTCATAAGATCTTCAAACAAGGAGTAGTGGTGGACACTAGCAATAGCCTTCTGCAACTTCATCCTCCTAGCCTCTGGCCGAGGGTCGAAGCTTACACGAGGACGTGGATGTAGGTATGAACTGTGAGTCATTGTCTCCAGTGGTTTCTCTTCCATTACTCCTTTCCCTTTTTCCTGGGTAGGACTAAGTCTTGTCCCCATAGCCTCTTCTCTGTTGAGTGCTGTTGGGGACAAAGTGGGAGGACCTACTCGTGCCTCCTTATCCCGGTACTGTCCGAGGGTTGTCACTTCTATTGCAAACCTCACAGTTTTGGACTTGCGGGACGGAAGCTGAGGTGTGCTACCTTCATCTTCAGAACTTGTTTGAAGATCTCTCGTGACACCCTTTACTACCTCCTAATACCTCAAAGGCATAGATTGATCACCCGAGGATGAGGCACTCCCAGAGTTAGTGGTTGACCTTAATGGCTGTGGGCCCTTCGAGTTTGTTTCTGAATCACTATCAGAAGCCAGCATGGGTGGTCTATTCCTCGGCGTACTGTGTACCTTGGAGGAGGAGAATGACCTCGGTGGGGGAACACTTGTCAAACTCATTGGTGCTGAGGTCTTTGGTGCTAACTCTGAGTCACCCTTACATTTGTCACCTTTTGTATGTGACCGTGTCACAGCGCCCAACACTGTGCCAATCAAATGGGGATTGTTGCCCTCCCCCGCCACTACTACATCAACCATATTCACTTGGGATGTGGGTTCCACTCTTCTATTGGGACAATCTCTGGTGTAGTGGTCGTTTGTGTTGCACTGTGTACAAGAGGGTCCCCCGAACGGCTGTGTACAATCATCTTGGTAGTGGCCGTACTCGCCACATCTATAACACATGATGGGTCTTCTAAAGTTTGTACCTCTGCCTGCACCTCCGCGTCCACCTCTGAAACCACCCCTTCGACCGTGTTGATAAGAGGGTCCATAGCCACCTCCTGACATAGGTGGTTGGTACGGGGCATAGTATGGCTGAGGATAGAAATAAGGGGAACCAATTGAATTGGGGGCAGGAGCTTGGAGCAAAGGGGGAGTCGGAAGCAATGGAGGTGGCATGACAGGAGGAGGAGGTGGCTCAGATGCTCGTGTAAGAGGGGGAGCAGAAGATACTTCTGCTGGACCAGAAGTTATGGGTACCGTTCTGTTGACTGCAGCAACTAGAGGTTCCCCCGAGGTATACTCTGGAAGAAGCTTCCTTAATCCTTTGAGGTACCTACACTCAGAGGCATCATGTCCATGGATCTCACAAAATGTACAAAATGAGGTAGAAGTAGGTACCTTTCGCTTGGAGGGGCACTCCGAGTAACCATGGTTAGAACCCTTGCATTCGGTGCACCAAAGGCCACTTCGAATTTGGGCCTCAAAGGATGATTGGCCATCCACCTTTATTCTATCTTTCAGGCCTTCTTTGATTTCTTCTAACTCCTTCTTGAGTTGCTGCCATGCGGATGATCCCTCCTCTCTTGGGAGTTGGGTGGTCGTATTCGTTGATGAGGCAAAGCTTAACTGTGACCGTTCCATCTTGACAGCTTCGAGGCATGTTCAGGGAGTTTATCCACCAACCTTATAGCAATGGAAGGGGGTAATGCTTTCAAAAACCATCCCTTCATGACAGCATCATTAGGTGGCACAAACATCTTTGCCGCCAAGACCCTCATCCTTGTGTACATCTCAGAGATGCTTTCTCCAGGCTTCATGGTGTTAGTGGATAACTCTTGGACAATCATGTGTTCGAATTTTTCCAACTTGAAAGTACGTAAGAATTCCTCCCTTAGGTCTGTCCACGTCTAGAAGTGGTCCGGAGGAAATTGACTGTACCATACATCCGCGGCATCCTCCAATGACGAGGGAAAGATGTGAAGGAACGCATGCTCATTCTCCACACCTTTAGCTTTACATGCTGTGAGGAACTTCCTCACATGAGCTTCCGCATCCTCATGGAGGTGGCCTTTGAACTTTTGAGTCTTCACGTGGACCTTGTTGAGTAGCTCAAGAAGTCTAGCTCTGTCTGGGGGATTGAGAACGGCCATCCCCACCCGAGAGGTTGGAGAAGATGCAAGAGTTGGAGGGAGTCCCGATGGGGCTGTAATGAGTGTTGGTGTTCTCAAGGAGGAGACCACCCCGACAACTCCTCCTGTGGAGGACCACAATGGGGAAGTCACTACTGATGTAGTCATAGAGGGAGTGTACCCAGATGGTAGCGTGTAAGTGGGACGTCTCGGTGTTGTAGAGGGAAAGGGTGAGAACATGGAAGATGTGGGGATGAAAGAGGATGGGAGAGCATTTGGGAAAGAGAGGGACGGCGGAGCTGAAGTCATGGATGAGTAGGCAGAAGGGAAGGAAGGAGGTGGTGGAAAAGGCAATATCGGTGTGGATGGAAAGGGAGATGAAACCATCGTGGCAGGTAAAGGCATGGCTGGAGCAAAAGTATCCCCCAATGGGATAGATGTAGAAGAAGGATTAGCTAGGAGCCCAGAGCTATGCATAATAGATGAGGTAGCAACTTGTCCACAAGAGGTCGAGGCGGGAGTAGATGGAGTCACCACTCCGGTAGAAGAGGTGGTTGATGAAGACATTGTTGCAGGAGGAGGAGAGGGGCTACCTTGACCTTGATGAGTCCTTGAGGAGCCCTCGTCCTTAGTACCCTCTTCTTCTTTCACCTGTTCTCCGCTTTGCACTTCTTCTTCTCCGGAGTCTGGATCAGACCACCAGGGTTTCTGTTGATCCAAGTCAATGAGAGTGTCGATGAAGTTACTTGCTCTGGCTACTGCTCCAGTGGGCTCACTTTGTGCTCGAGTTGAGGGCTTCGCAAACTTACATCGCACGTAATGCTTCTTGTACCTAGTTTGGTCTGCCGGAAGTCTTTTCTCCACTCTCCTCAAGTACCTCCTAGTTCTCTCACTAGCTCCTTCAAAGGTTTCAGAACTACTCGGCATAAGACCTCTCTCTAGGACCCTAGATCACCACTTCACTCGTGCTACTCAATACCAGTAGTGTCCCACCGTGATCGCCATAAACTGTTTGAGGGGAGGGGTTCCTATCCTTCCGGAGGTGTTACCGAAGGCCAAAGGCCACTGGCGTGAGAAGCATGAGTTTTGCAATGCTCTAATGCAATGGATCGTGTAGAGCGCACCGTGCAGTAGTGTGCAAGTGTCGTATGCTATACTGCAGTGAACATACTGCAGTGAATGACGACGTACGAGTGCACTATGCTAAATGACAATCACCGGTGAACTCCACAACATAAGCAAAATAAGAAAATCCTACACTAGTGAACAATCCCCATATCGGGAAGAGACAAGAGAGATGAGAAAGTGACCGAGTTGGCCAATGTACATATCACTGGACATGTCCCCAGGTCACAAGTCACAAGTCACAAGAATACACAAGTTGCAAATCACAAGAATACACAGGTCTATCCCCATAGTAGACACAGGGGTACACACAAGTCTCTCCACATTCTCTCCTTGGCGAGCTCGTAGCTCTAGCCTCTATCTCTCCTCACTCTCCTCTCTTTCGCTCCCGTGCCGAATGCCGAATGCCTCCTTTTCTCTCTCCCTTCTCCTTCATCCTCATCCCCCGCCTTGCAGGGTCCCTTCTTCGCTGAGAATTCCCCCTCTTTCTTTCCATTGGTCATCCTCTTATCTCCTTAGCTATTGAGGATAGCCGTTGCGCCGCTGTCTCTCTTGATGGCTTCGGCGACTTTCTGACTCCCTGACTCGCCAGCCTGATGGTGTAAATTCTCCATGTGCAGGTGAGCTGGTTCACCGCATCTCTTGATGGCTTCGGTGACTTCCTGACTCCCTGACTCGCTAGCCTGATGGTGTAAATTCTCCATGTGCAGGTGAGTTGGTTCACCGCACCACTGCACCACTGTATCACTGAACCACTGTGTAAATATAAATACTCCTGACTGCTCCATGTGCTAAGCTCACTCTCCATGTGCGCAGCTCTTGATGAGATCACTTTGGACACGATACTCCTAGTTAACCTATGGTTGACATGTGTCGACCTGTGGTTGACATGTGTCGACTTGTGGTTGACAGCCTCGGATAGTACTCCTGGATGAACCCGTGTGATCGCGTGGCTAACTTATGTTGACACATGGTCAACATGTGGTCAATAGATGTCGTCAGCCTGTCGACAGGTGGTCATGTGATAAGGTATCATAAGCTTGTTTCAATTTCTTGATGAAGCTATCCTTGCTTCCGGTCACAATCAGGTCATCTACGTACAAAAGTGCAATAGTAATGTCTTCCCCTTGAACTTTGTAGTAGAAAGTATGATCTGCATTGGATTTTATGTATCCCAGATCAGCAAAATACTTGTCAATTCTATTGTACCAACTTCTAGGTGCTTTCTTTAAGCCATAGAGACTCTTCTTGAGATGGCAAACCTGATTCTCCTTTTCCGGTTCAACATAACCTGCTGATTGTTGCATGTAGACTTCCTCGTCTAGGTAACCATTGAGAAATGCATTCTTGACATCGAGCTGATACACATTCCATCTGCTGAGTGTCGCTAGTGATATCAAGAACCGTATGGAATCCATCTTTGCTACAGGAGCATAAGCCTCATCATAATCCTACCCATATTGCTGTGCAAATCCTTTTGCCTAGTCTGGCTTTGTATCTTTTGAATGCTTCCATCTGGATTGTACTTCCCCTTGTATACCTATTTGTTTGCTATGGCCTTCTTTCCTGGTGGAAGGTCGCATAATTCCCCAGTATTATTCTTGTACAAAGCATCCCTTTCTTCATTCGTAACAGTTTGCCATTTTGGCTTGTCTTCTGCATCTTCAAAGTACACTGGCTCTTATGTAGCCATGATGGTAGTCATAAGAGCAAAGTTGGTGGTTTCAACCTAAATTGCTTTGCCTTTTTTAGCATACGTCAATCTTGCTAGTGGTCTACTTTCCCTACTAGTAAATCGTCTGAGTTGCTGTGGTTCTTCTCGTGGTGTTTCTTGCAATGCTGTAACTCTTCTTCATCAACCTTTTTTGTAGATGACTAAGTAATCGGTGCATCTATCTTCTATGTATTTGAGGTTTTTCATTCTGATTCCTCATGAAAGATTACATCTTTGGAGATAATGACCTTTTGGTTGATGGGATCATACAACTTGTATGCTTTACTTTCTTCACTGTAGCCAACCATGATGCATTTACGTGACTTCACATCCAATTTCCTACGATGGTCATCATGTATGTGGGCATATGCTATGTAACCAAATATGCATAGATTCCCAATGCGTGGCTTATGTCTAGTGAATGCTTCATAAGGTATCAAACCCTGAATTGGATCTGTCAGAAGCCAATTAAGCAAATAGTTTGCAGCGGCTATTGCTTCTGCTCAATATTGATTCGGAAGATGCTTCTCACTAAGCATTGCTCTAGCACTATCTACTAAAGTACCATTCTTCCTTTCAGCTCTTGCATTCTGATGAGGAGTATCTGCACAAGTAAAATGTATTCGAATGCCATGACTTCTGCAAAAGTTCATGAATGCTGAAGATATGTATTCATTTCCTCTATCTGGTCTCATGACTTTGATCTTTTTGGTTATTTGGTTTTCTACCATGGCTTTGAATTCTTAAAATTTGAAAAACACTTGAGATTTCTCTTTCAAAAAGTAGACCCAACAATATCTGTTGTAGTTATCGATAAAAGTCAAGTAGTAAAGTGAACCATTGATGCTGCGGGTCTAGGCATAACTCCATACATCTATATGAATCAAATCAAGAATACCTCGTGCTTGAGAGGTGCTTCTGCCAAAGTTGGTTTGCTTTTATTTGCCGAAGTAGCATGCTTCCAAACTTTTCCAAGAAACTGTAGCTTAGGAATCCCAATTGCCATATTTTGATTCCTGAGATCTATCAAGCTCTTGAAATTAACATGACCATATCTCTTATGCCATTTTGCGGATAGTAGCATTTGTTGCGGTTGAGCTGACATGGCATGGAAATCTGATACCATAGCCATTCTGAACAAGTGTCCTTCCTTGACTCCTTTTCCTACTAGCTGAAATCCTCTAGATTTGTCTTTGATCGTGCATTCATCTCCATTCAAGGTGACTCGGTAGTTGTGTTCCATCATTTGACCTACTGACAAGAGGTTCTTCCTGAGTTTCGAAACATAGAGTACAAATCCTTTCGTAGAAGTGAAATTGTTCATAGGGATAATGCATGTCCCTTGAACTAGATTCGGTGTATTATCTGCTATATAGATAACATTTTTATGACCTTCTAATGGTTTCATCTCTATGAACCATTCTTGAAGATTTGTCATATGAGATGATGCACCGCTGTCGATGTACCAAGGATCCTGATTTGCTTGGTCGACTTGATAGCTGAAATCTTCTTTTGAATTGCAATCAGTGTCTAGATACACTATGTATTGGTCTTTTGCATTTCCTCATTTGCAAGGAACATATTCCCATGTTCATTTGCAAAATGACTGTGACTCCAATGTCCACCACGATGATTTCCTCTTCCGTGGAAATTCCCTAGATTGCTGCTGGATTGACTACCTTGGTCGTACTGCTTCTTGCGGCAATCTCTTTCATAGTGTCCAAACTTATGATAGTAGTTGCACTGAGTGTTTGACATGTTGGTGGATGCATTCCCTCGTCCTTGGAATCTTCCTCGGCTGGAATGATTTCCTCTTTGGTGATTTTGATGTTGTTGAGAATGATGATGCTGATTCGGACTTTACTGATGACTTTGTTGTTGATGATGACCACTTCTCTGGAATGATCTACCTCTACCTCTGCCTCTATCTGAAGCTATGAATGCTTGATCATTGGAATGACCTTTGCATGCATGAATGGCTTGAGTCCTGAGTTCTTTACCAAGTAAAATTGACTAAAGTTATTCCAGTGTCAGAATTTGTCGTTGGATGGCAAGACTCTAGACTATATTCTCATATCCCTCTCCTAATCCATTCAGGATGACTTGAACCATTTCTATTGGATTCATGGTCTATCCTGCTGCTTCGAGTTGATTGTTGTATTCTTCGATTCTAAGTACGTAAGCATGATCGATTTCGTTGCTGTTGCAAAAACTCTGGTTGATTTGTTTTCTCAGTGTGAGAATCTTGGAAGTGTTCTTAGACTCGTAGAGAGCTACGAACATATCCTATGCTTCTTTTGATGTCTTGACAGTGTTGAGCTATCCTGGCATGACATCTTGCACATTCTGCTTGATCAGATGATATGCATACTTGTCTTTCTTGGCCCATTCTGCCTGTGCTCGGGCAATGGCAGGATATGCTACAGGTGCGAAAATTGTTTGTGTAACTGGAGATCCCGTTGCTGGTGCTGTGACAATAGGTGGAGTAGAGCTATCGCTGGCTAGATCATCCAATGGTCTAGGTGTAGATCCATCGACATACTCCCATTTGTTTTGAAGTACAAGAATGGTCTCCATTCGGTATTTCCATGTGCCGTAATTGGAGTTATCTAGCTTAGTAAATGCCTCCAAATTGAGGTTGCTAGTCGTAGACATGGTGCAAGAAATGTATTTAAAGTGTCGTGAAAATAACTATCTTAATCAACTGCAAAACACTAATTGTGGCAAGTAAAATCTGAACTGTCGGTGAAGGTAGAATTGTAATATATAATCCGATATGAATTACAAGGCTTGTGGTGGCAAATGATGCCGGGAATAGCCAAGAGGCTTGACAAGGCTTGAAAGGATGTGCATAATGCCGTGAAATAGCCAAATAGGCTTTACAATGATGGCATGCATGTGTGAAATCAAATCATGTGCTATTGGCCCACTGATCAATAGGTCAATGCCTCTGAACACTCTGAAGCCTATTCACTGAACTGATGAACGTCAGGTTTGAGGTAATGTAATGATGTGAAACCGTATGTGAGCATAGGGACTGAGTAGGAACTAGCCGAGAATTTTGGGCATGGCTTAGATTTGCAACTTGGAGAAATTCAAATCGTCTCCTCTATGGCGATCTAGTCTACCATGATCTAGATCTAGACCAACTATTGATCGAAGAAAAGAACATCAAATAATTTCTTTTTCTTTGGTTCCTTTTATGTGCTGGGTCAGATGCGTCGATGTAGAGGTTGATGTGCGTGAAGGAAGTGGATTTATCATCGACGAGGCTCAAAAGTGTGTGCAAATTGTGCCTAAATGTGCACATGATGTGACGAGCATGTAGAGCACAAAAAATCAAGCGATTTTCCTTTTTGGAGCACCCCCAAATTCTTCTTGAATCAAGAGATACGGTTTGATCTAGGTGGAGGGGCAAAAAGGAGTGCAAATGTGCTCAGTGATGATGTGGCAGTCAGGGGGTCACATGTTGTGATTGTGCCTGTGAAGGGGTGTGCATTTGGGGCAATGTGTGATGAGGTGGCATATGGATTCACATGTAGTGCCTATGTGTGCCTTGCAAGAGGTAACTGTGCCTGATAAGGGACTGCCATCATCTGGCAATGATGAGGTGGCAGGTGATTGATCTAACTCAAGGTCAGGTTGACCTAACCAAGGTTTGATTGGTCAATGCTAATGTAGTAGATGATGTGGCACACTGACAACTAGCAGATAAGTCAGTAATGATGTGGTAGGATAAGGGTGATGTGGCAGTATAGTCAGCCGTGCTAACATGGCAAGATAAGGTACATGCCCTCAAATTCTTCTTGGATCAAGAGATATGGCTTGATCTAGGTGGAGAGGCAAAAAGGAGTGGAAATGTGCTCATTGATGATGTGGTAGTTAAGGGGTCACATGTAGTGACTGTGCCTGTGAAGGGGTGTGCCTCTGGGGCAATGTGTGATGAGGGGGCATATGGATTCACATGTAGTGCCTATGTGTGCCTTGCAAGAGGTAACTATGCTTGACAAGGGACTGCCATCATGTGGCAATGATGAGGTGGTAGGTGATTGATCTAACCCAAGGTCAGGTTGACCTAACTAGAGTCAAGTTGACCTAACCAGGGTTTGCTTGGTCAACGTTGATGTGGTAGATGATGTGGCACATTGACAGCTGGCAGATAAGTCAGTAATGACATGGTAGGATAAGGGTGATGTGGCAATACAGTCAACTATGCTGACATGGCAAGATAAGGTACGTGCCATGTGTATGGAAATGGTGGTGCCATGTGTCAGGTGGTCACCCAAGAGATAAGCCTGCCATGTGGCAGGGGGAGATCAAATGATTGAAACCTGTCAATGCTGATGGAATCTTTATGACGGAATCTTTATGATTCCGATGAGGGAGCCGGTCGTTGATGGAGCCCTTGATGGGATAGTCATGGAGGAGCTTCACTGTGGTGGCCGCTTTGCTTGAGTCGAGACTACTCGTGAGCCGTCGACCTTTGGAGTGTGCTGCTTGGTTGGAGCACCAGCTGTTGTTGGTTGGAGTAGCCATAGAGGTCCGTCATTTAAGGGCTGCCAAGCTCATTGTTGTGCATGGAGTAGGCCACCATGCATGGAGCTTAGGCACCGAAGGCATAGACAGAGCTGGAGCGCTGGAGTGCTAGTAGAGACGGTGGAGGTCTCCCGTTGATGGCTGAGGAACTGCTCGCTTGTAGACGTTTGGAGAGGCTTGGAGGCCTGCCGTTTGGATAGGCTTTGAGCCCGGAGTAGTCGGTGTTATAAAGCAATAACTAGGAGGTGAAGTAATAGCGGGCTGGCGATTCGAAGCCTTGGTCGTTGTAGGTTGGACGTGGGTGATTGGCTGGCTGTGTTGGGAGCTTGGCTGTGGCATAGTGATTGCGAAGAGCCCAATTGGGCTAAGCGTTGCTACAGTCTTTTGCTGAAGGGAGCCACTTGTAAATCGTTGTGTAGCCGGCCGTAGTGATGTGCCTTGTTGGAGCCTTAGATGAGGAAGGCGTTGGAGCCGTAAGTCTATGCAGGCTTGGCAACGTGAACGCGTTGGCAAACAGAAGGTTGACTCAGCGTGTGCTGGCTGGCCGGTGAGCTTCAGACTAGTTGTGAGTGAGCGCTGGCTGAGGATGGTCGTAGTTGTTCATTGCGTTGCATGGAGGGCACAGAAGGTGGTCAACAGTTGCAGATCTGTATATTTTTGGATGTAGTTCTGGGTTCTTATCTTCTATCTCCTTTAGACTTGTCTAAAGATTTGCAACCTCTGATGCACCCTTTTGCTTTCCTTTGTCAAAAAATTTCTTGATCTTGGGCAGAACTTTGCTCTTCCAATTTGCTTAGTTGAGTGCCCTTGCTTGTATGATGCTCTCCCTATCAAATTTGAGAGAAACTATGAAGGAAAGAAATCTCTCTCACAGAACTACTTCTCTCTCAATCTCAATGCTCACTCTTTCTCAAAAGGAGAGAAGAACACTCAAAGACTCTCTTTCTCACAAGCTCTCTCTCTCACAAACACTCAAGAGAAGGAACTAAAATCTCTCAAGAATGAACGAAAAGTATAGACGGAATTATTTTGAGCAAATGGAATTTCTCTCAACGGAAGAGAATCCTCTCGAAGAACACTCAAGAACTCTCGATCTCTCGATCTCTCAATCAATCACTCTCTCTCATACGAATCGCAATGCCTCAACGGAAGGCAAGGGAGCTCTAATACCACGATAAAATATGAAGAGGGGAGAGAAGAAGAGTGGAGATGAGAAGAGAGGGCACAGCTAGAGAGCACACCACAAATGACTAACTGTACACTAGATTTAGTGAAAATGTAGAATATATATAAACCCATTTAGGGTTGGGGTTAGGGCATCTAACCCTTTCCTTTATAGCACTTTATATGTGTTAGTGCTATGCACATGTAATCACATGATGCTGAGCATGGTCTCTCAACACAGCTAACACTATTGCACACAACTAGCATGTATACACTAGGTTGTGAGTGCCTCCTCACAATATTAAGTGACAGAAACAACCAAAAAGTAGTAGTAATAAATGCATACAAGTTCCCACAAGCAAAAATTAAAAACCTTCTTCAAACATTGGAAGAACTACACAACACGGTGCCAAGTGAAATCGATACATACATAGTGAGCGACTGCAGCATTAACTGCCAAAATGACCCAACTAAAAGTTCGAACCTTGCACAATTCATGGCACGTAACGAAATGAAACAACTTATCCAATTACCAACAACCATCCACGGAACTACTATTGACCACATCTAGGTCCCATCCAAATTACAAACAACAAAGCACGGCACAATGTTTGCATACTAGTCAGACCACTTCCTTGTATACACAACCACGCCGATAACACAAGGTGACTCAGGACCACCATGGGTCACAAGCCCAACAAACTAAAACACAACAACCCCTCAATTGTTCTTGCAAAACAAACTACATAGGTTGGAGGTCCACCCTTGCATGCAATAACACCAAGGTAGGCCTGATGGACCTAGTCGAGCCTTGTTCAATCTAAGGTGTATCTCTTCTAAGTGAGAACACACACACACATACACACTTTTTAAAGTAAAAATACACACACAAAGAGACACACACTTTTTTTAAAAAGTAAAAACTTTTGATGGATTATATTACAAGAGTAGCAACCTCAAAACGAGGTAGCCAAAATTACATCAGCTGAAAATATCAGTGTATGCTAGATATACATCATGATCTATGCAGCGCGTCTGCAAGCAATCAAAGAAGAATTGTTGCAAAGAACGCTTAAAAAAGCCAAATAAGGAAAATATAGGATCACTAAAGACTTTACAGTTCCTATCTATCCATAAAGTCCAGAGTGCCCAATAGCGAACCCAAACAAAGAAAAGATGAAACTCCAAAAGAAAAGATGAAACTCCGGTTTGGGTGGATGAAAACCAAAGAGCCAGAAAGAGAGAGAGAGAGAGACACACACACAATTAGATAAGTCAAGTCATGCTCCTTGGCAATGATAATGGCATTGTTAGCTACAAATTATAAAGTCTCTCTCTCTCTCTCTCTCTCTCTCAAAACTGGCAATTCTGAAATCTTTACTTAGAAGAGCTTGTTTGTTCAATCTCTTCTAAGCCTTGTATGTTTGATGGTATATTTCTTCTAAGTGAAGCTCTGTTTCATGGTCTTGGCGAGACGGAATTTGGCGACAAATGAACCTTAACATCACCCTCGCTTCTGCTGGCGATGACATCGTTGTTAATTTTCACGATGAGCCCGACATCCTTGCACGTTTCGACGAGGACACCAGCACTAGAGCTCCAACGGAGGAGACGCGAAGGAAAAAGGAGGGCTGCGCAGACATGAATGGTTCGGATCCCAAGTACCCCCGTGTTGCAATCTCCAACGAGGAAAAGGCGAGGAGGCGGCGAAAGGAGAAGGGTCTTGGAGGTGATTCTTACACCCAGGACGACGAGGGCGCGAATCATGCGTCGCAGCCGAGTAAGAAGAAGAGAAAGATGAAGTGCTTGAATGATGCCCCCGATCATGACAGGGTCGACTTCTCCAGCAGCGTCGACTTAGCTACTGTGAGCAATGCGAGGGCGTCCAACGAGGTGCTTAATCAAAATGTTGCCAATCTTCATGAGAAGCCCGAGCTCAATGGGGACGTTGCCAATCTTCTGAAATTTAAGGAAGAGAAAAGGAGGAGAAAGAAAAAGGGCGAGCATCCGAAGGAGGAGAAAACGAGGATTAAAAAGGAACAGGATTGCGGAGAGATCGACAGTTCGTTTTATCCACAGGATGACGGTCAACAGAGAAAGAAAAAGAGAGAGCAGAAGAAGAAGACAGAGTCCCCAAAAGATCAGCACAGTGTCGAACACTCGACCATGCAATATGTCGAGCACGCGACCAACGACCTCACAAAGATACAAAAAAAGAAGTCTATGCCGTTGAACGACCTTGGCAATGCTGCAGCTGATAATTGCGTCAAATCTGCAGAAGCTCAATCCGGGAGTATTATTGGGTCGAAAAATCCGGTTTTTGCAGCAGCTACTAACCAGACTGTCAGCATAGCAGTTGCGGGGTCTATAGTTGACAATGCACAGTCACTAGAGCTGGCGACAATGGTAAATGTGCCTGCTTAGTGTTTTCAGAGCCTAGTGTATCAGGGGTCACCTATTTCTTTTTAGTTCAACAGATCTCTCATTTCTTTTTCTTATCTTATCACAGCTAACAGGGCAAATAGCGAGAGCAGCTACCATTTTCAGAATTGATGAGGTATGTGGCAGTGTACTGGTGCGTTTCGTCAAAAGTACTAGAGGCTCTTCTTTCAGCCAGAAAATGTCGAATTGTGGCGTAGTTATGAGATTCGTAAGCATTTGATCAGAATCTGTGTCAAGTACCATGGATCATACTTGCCTGTAATGTTTCCTGTGGCTGCATGGTGATAGCCTTGTGCGTTGACTTATTGTGTTTCCTGTTGCTTTGTAAGTTTTGTATGAAATGCTGTACGGTTTTACCATCGTACTAAGATTTTTGGTGCGACTCTTGCTCCTTCAGAAAGTCAATTGGAAGTTTGCATTTGTGCATATGGACATTTCAGTGGTTAAATGAAATCAACACATGTTCCAAAGTTAATTATAGTCTCTCGTTGTTTGGTTATGACATACTTGCTCTGGATTTTCAATGTCTAACTTCTTTTTCGCTTTTCATAGGGCATTGTGCAGAAAGAAACTAAAATGTCAGGGTCGAGTTTTCTACTCTCACATATGTTTGTGCATTGTTTGGCTTGTCAGTCCTCCTCTATTTTGATCGAAATACGGGCTCTGCCTCCCAAAAGTGCAAAGCGAGGGAGGTACTTTGCCAGTTGTCTAACAGGCTTCGGAATTAGTGCATAACATAAGCATCTATGGATCGAGAATTCATGCATTAGGATTTGGGGTGAAGCATCTATGAACCTAATAAAGGTGTCCACGTGTCATAACCCAGCAACGATTGCCTTCAGTGCCTTCAAATTTTGAATTATTTTATCATTTGTAGTAGTATCTCTTGACAGCCTTGAGCCCTGTAGACTGACTCCTTCCTAGTATCATGCAGCCCTCTTACAAATTGCTTGGCTGGGAGGTTTTGAAGGTATTCTGTAGGATACTGGTTTTGAAAAATTTTGAACCTTCGAGTGCTACCCTTGGCCTTGACAGGTAGTAGTATTTGATGATGGTCAACCAAATAATATGCAAGATGAAGAGGCTGAAGAAAAGGCTGGCGCTTTTATGGTTCGGATTCTAAAGCATCTTGAGGTTCCTCAGTACCTGCGCCGAGCCCTCGTTCCCAAACACAACAGTCTCCGCAGTGTGGTAGTATTCTTTCAATGCTGCTTCTTGCCTTCTATGAAATTTATTAGAATCAGTGATTCGACAAGCATAGTTATGAAATTCTTTGCTCCCACAACTTGCAACTAACAAATGGCATATTAGCTGGTCCGAATCTTCAGGGAAGGCTACCTCCTTTGGATGCACCTCACCATCTTCGAAAGCATGAATGGCGACCGTATCGAGAAGGTGGAAGTAGAACACCAACTTCATGTTCAGTTCGTTGATTGATGTTTTGTTTAATTGATTCTAGAAAATTGTGCAGAGCGAGTTTTGTTTCAAAATGTAAATCTTGTAATGAGCATTTCAAATTGGGATGGTTTTTATAGATGATTTAGCGATTGTGAGCTACATTAATGTTGATTCTATCAAAGTGTGATTAAATAGTTAAGTCAGCATTTAAGTCAGCAAGTGTAGAGCTGGTGAAAGTTCAAGAGCACAAGTAATGAAAAATAAGAAATTTCTAACATTCAAAGTAAGCCAATGAGTTGCACAGAAGGATAACCTACTATGTACATCTACCTTATTATGTCGAGTATCAACATACGAATCTTAATTGAGAGCAATCTTAACCATGATAATCAGAGTCAGCCAACTGTGGCTAGGTAAAGTTAACTCTAGGTTAATACACACTGTATTATGCAGAACTGTAACATACATAAACTTCAACATGTCCCACTCCATCCATTCCGTGGAATGTATCGGTACAGCCCTTCTTAAGTTTCTACACGTTTTGGCTTATCCAAAGCATGTCTTTGAAAGAGGAAAGGTCAATCCTTTGTTGCTCAACCTATAAGGCCCCAAATTGAGGATTGCCAGACTGCCACTTGCATATCTAGGATAGGACCAGGTACATGCAAGTTAGCCTTAGGGCTTAGCTAGGGCCAGGCACACAAGCAGGGTCTAGGACCCAGGCACTTCGGCAAACATTTAGTCGGTAGGTGCCGTGCGGCAGCTGTCTGGTCTGTCCCATGGTGATTGGCTTGACAACCACGGCAGGCAGCTGGCACTGGTAAGTCAGCTTCACTGCCATGAGGCAAACCACATGGTGACTGGCTGACTAGGGTTGGCCTAGGTGCAGGAATCATCCCTGGACACCCGTCTCCTCGTCCATTGCCTTGCATCTTATGAAGACCAACCGGGTGGTTATTGACCACATGGAGAGCACATTTGTGCACTTGACGTCTCCTCATCCATTGCCTTGCATCTTAAGAAGGCCAACCGGGTGGCTATTCACCTCATGCAGACCACATTTATGCACTAGATTGTTCAGTCTGCTTGGGCACCATCTTGATTTGGAAGAGATTTACACGTTGCTTAACACTGCACGCATTTGTTCTTTAACCTTTTGCACTAGTCTCGAATTTTAACTTGCTTTGTTTTATATGTATTGTTAGAATTATTGTTATAATTTAGCAGTGACCAATGTAATGTAATAAGTAGTTTAGGGGCACTTTTCCCTGACTTAGAGGTTTTTCCCCCTAACCACAGTTAGTTCACTAACTACGGTTAGTGAAGGATAAGGTTTTGTCACTTAGACAAAACCTATCACTCTATTCAGTTGTACTCTCATCATCTATTGCAACTATCGTTTTCAGCTCTCTCTCTCTCATGTTCCTGCTCTCTCACTTTGCTCTCTCCCTTGTTCTCACATTTGGTATCAGAGCAGGTTGACCTTGCTCCCAGCTCCTTGCCCAAGCTCCTCCTGCAAGTCGACCTGCCCAAGCTTCTGCTGTTGCATCGTCGCCGTACAGCCGCAGCCCATATAGCTTCCGTACCATTTTCGTACCATTTCGTACAGCCATAGTTGGCTGTTCCGTACATTCCATACACAGGCGCACTCTCTGTCTGTACATTTCGTACACAGGCGCCGTACAGCATGTAGCCTATCCGTACAGTTCGCCGTTGTCAGCCGTACAGCTCATCGACAGACCGTACATCCCCCATACCATCAGCCGTACAGCTCGTCCGCCAGCCCGTACAGACCGTACATTTCGCCAGTCCGTACAGCTGCCGTACGATTGTCTGTACCTGCACGTGTTGACCTTGTCGTTCGTACAGCTCGCTGTACATCACTGTCAGATCCGTACAGGTGTACGGATTTTGACCGTACAGGCTGCGCTATACAGTTCAGTACAGCTGCATTCAACCGGACTGACAGCTCCGTACTGTTAGTCCGTATAGTTTGAAGGTGAAATTGAGTTCACATTTGGTCACTTTGTAGGTGGGCTTGGAAAGTTGCTGGATGGTACCAACTACTCCCTCTGGAGTTTTATGGTACGCAATATTCTGATTTCCCATAATTTGGGGGATTATGTAAATGGGGATGAGTTCCGGCCAGCAAATGTGGCACCTAATACCCCTCCCCAACAAGGAGGCGGCAGAGGTCATGCATAGGATATAGCTGCAGCACAAGTTATTGGTGCAGTTATACCTACCACTCCAGAGCAGAAGAGATGGGATTCACGTGATGCTTTAGCTTTGTCGTGTATTTCTCTTTCAGTGAAAAGATTCATCATTCCACATATCCGGTCGTGCAAGACCTCAAAGGCAGCATGGGATATTTTGGAGAGCATGTATGCAGCTCGGAATGATGCCAGGGTGTCTTTTTTGAAAAGAGAATTGTCTCATACACATGTGGAAGAGGGTGACTCCATGTCAGTGTACCTCACAAAGCTACAAGATTTACGAGAGCAATTGCTGAATATTGATGAGATCATTCCTGATTCAGAGATGATTACCACTACTCTGAATTCTCTTCCTGAGTCTTATCTCAGCTTTCATACCTCGCTGAATTTGTCATTGAGGGGGGGTGCAAATCCTCTCAATTTTCACGAGTTGATAGGACTTCTGTTGCAGGAAGAGCAAGACCAGGAAAAACGTGGCTTCACGAGCAGGTGAACATGCCATGCTTTCAAAATTCAAGCCTAAAGTAAAGGGACAGGCAAAGACTTCAGCAAATCAGCCTTCCAGTGGTTCAGGACAGCCTTCTCAAAAGGCTAAGGGTGATGCAGGTAAGCCCAAGAAGAAGGGAATATGTCATTATTGCAAAAAGCCAGGTTACTACATTGGAGAATGCAAGAAAAGACTTGCAAAAGAAAAGAAAAACAGCTCCGGTATGGCTGTTTCAGATTCAGCTCCTCATGCATCTGACAATGAGCAAGCTACAGCCAACTTTGTGGAGCACGACTATGCCTTCTTGTCTTGCATTTCAGACTCTCAGTTGGCTGCTCCGGATAGTACAGCCACTTGTAATGATGACTCTTATGCTTTTCTGACATGCAGTTATGATTCTTCCAAGGATGCATCAGCTTTCAGTGTCAATGAGACACAAAATACATGGTATTTTGATAGCGGTGCCTCATAGCACATCACTTCCAGGAAGTGTCTTTTCACATCTCTGCATCCACCTCCAGTTGGTAAAAAGGTCACATGTGCCAACAACTCCTCCTATTCAGTTCGTGGTACAGGAGAAGTTGAACGTACAGCCATTGATGGCTCAATATTCAAAATTTCTGATGTCTTGTATGTGCCTGGTATCACAAAAAATCTACTTTCAGTGTCCACTCTTAACAGAGCTGGATTTCATTTTTGAAGATGACAAGTGTGCAGTCCATGACAGAGAAAATGACTATGCCTTGAGATTGTCTGGCACTTTGTTACGTGGTCTTTTTCAGCTTGACATGTATGAGAAAAGACCAGCACATGCTCTTGCAGTTTCCACTCCTATTGCTGCTATGCAGAATGCAGAGTTATGGCATGCCAGATATGGACACATGCATTATGGCAGCTTGATGACGCTTCAAAAACATGCCATGGTTGATGCATTGCCTCCTCTTGAAACACCTCCTCCACATGCATGTGAAGGGTGCATTCTTGATAAAATGCATAGATCTCCTTTTAAGAAGGATGGATCAGTAAAAGTTGTTCGAAAATTACAGCTTATCCATAGTGATGTCTGTGGTCCCATGAGGACTCCATCATTGGGTGGTCATCTTTATTTTGTCACTTTTATAGATGACTAATCCAACTACACTTGGGTTTATGGGTTGAAACGCAAATCAGAAGTGTTATGGTTTTCAAACACTTTGCAGCCATGGTTGAGAATGAATCAGGACTCAAAATACAGACATTACGCACAGATAGAGGAGGGGAGTATTTGTCTGCAGATTTCGATGCTTTTTTGAAAGACAAGGGCATTGTACATCAGCTTACAGTGAGGCTAACTCCTCAGCAAAATGGCAAAGCCGAGAGGAAAAATCGTACTGTTATGGAGATGCATGCTAAAAAGCAAAAAATTGCCTCACAAATTTTGGCTTGAAGGTCTCATGTGTGCCAATTATGTTTTGAATCGGGCACCCACAAAAGCTTTGAAGACCAAGACTCCCTATGAAGTTTGGCAAGGGAGAAAGCCTTCTGTAAATCATTTCCATGTTTTTGGATGCCTTGCATATGCTCATGTGCCCGTTGAGTTTCGGCATAAGTTGTCTGATAAGGCAATCAAATGCATTTTTGTTGGGTACAGTGCAGAGAGCAAAGGCTACTGTCTCTACAGTCCTGTTACAAGTCCTGTTACACGCAAGATTATTGTCAGTAGAGATGTTATATTTTCAGAAAATTCAGCTCACACTCAAGCTGAATTTGATTTGCCTTCTTCTTCCGATGATGTCTTTGAGGGGTTACTACCCATTGCCTTGGGTTCCCCTGCTGATATATCTGATGCAAATCAGAATTTTCAGATACCTCCACATGCTCCGATTCAGCCACAGGATATCTTACCACCTCCACAAGCAGTGGAAGAGGTTGTTCAGCAAGAAATTGCAGATATACATGCAGCAAAAACAGTCCCAAATTGGCTGTCACAAACTCTCAGGGAGAGTAAAATTGATGCTCCATTACCTGGCGGAACTCGGAGTGCAGTAAGGCATGGGGGAGGTGCTCTTTCAGTTGAATCAGCTTATGCAGGTACTCTTCTTGATGAGGAGGAACCTGAGACATTTGAAGAGGCACAGGATAATGTGCATTGGATAAATGCCATGCACGATGAATTGCAGTCCATTCAGAAAAATCAAACATGGGAAGTTGTCGATTTGCCACCAGGTAAACGTGCCATAGGTACACGGTGGGTTTTCAAAGTTAAAAGGAAGCCAGATGGAACCATTGATAGGTACAAGGCAAGGCTGGTCGCAAAAGGATATGTTCAGAAAAAGGGCAGAGACTATGAGGAGACTTTTGCTCCTACATCCAGAATGACAACCATCCGGTCAGTTATCGCCATGGCTGCAAATTTTCAATGGAATGTTCATCAGTTGGACATAAAAACAGCCTTCCTAAATGGAGACTTGTTGGAAGAGGTTTATATCAAACAACCTCTAGGCTTTGAAATTTCAGGAAATGCACTTCAGGTATGCAAGCTGAATAAAGCTTTGTATGGGCTGAAACAAGCCCCACGTGCATGGTATGCCAAAATTCATGCCTTTCTGACCAGAAACAGATTCAACATGCAGGATTGTAAGCCCATAGCTACTCCCACGGAGCCGGGGCTGAAGCTTACAATGCATGAAGCAGGTGAATCATTTGATGTCACACTCTACAGTCAGGCTGTTGGATGCCTCATTTATCTTTGCAATACACGACCTGATATTCAGTTTGCAGTTTCTCAGGTGAGCAGATATATGCACAGCCCAAAGACTATGCATTGGCAGGCTGTAAAACGCATTTTCCGTTATTTGCAAGGTACCAAGTCTTTTGGCTTGATGTTTCCGGGGGGGGGTGACTTGCAGATGCATGTCTACAGTGACTCAGATTGGGCTGGAGACTATGACACTAGGCAGCCCACAAGTGGCAATTGTTTCTTTATGGGCAAAGCTTGTATTTCTTGGTTAAGCAAGAAACAATCTATAGTGGCTACCTCTTCATGTGAAGCTGAGTACAGGGCAGCTTTCATAGTGACAGTTGAATGTGTTTGGCTGTGTCGTTTATTTGTTGATCTTCATCTTTCATTGGAGGGTCCTTCTCCAATTCTCAATGATAGTCAGAGTGCTATTGCAGTGGCAAAGAATCTTGTGTTTCATGCTCACACGAAGCACATTGAGGTTCACTATCACTACGTCAGAGAGAATTTGCATGCTGGAGAGATCAGTATGATCTATGTGTCAACACATGACAATGTTGCAGACATTTTCACCAAAGCACTTCCACGTGAAAAGTTTGAGGCATTTCGCAGTGCCCTGAACTTATCTCCTTTTGGTGATTGATCATTTCCTTGTACATGACATTGGCACTGCAGGGGGGTGTTAGAATTATTGTTATAATTTAGCAGTGACCAATGTAATGTAATAAGTAGGTTAGGGGCACTTTTCCCTCACTTAGAGGTTTTTTCCCCTAACCACAGTTAGTTCACTAACTACGGTTAGTGAAGGATAAGGTTTTGTCACTTAGACAAAACCTATCACTCTATTCAGTTGTACTCTCATCATCTATTGCAACTATCGTTTTCAGCTCTCTCTCTCTCTCATGTTCCTGCTCTCTCACTTTGCAATCGCTATGTAACTCCTGTGGTCGCACATGATCATTGTCACCCTAGCTCTGTGGACTTCCCTGCTATCCCCCGCTCAGCCCTCCGCCAGGGCCTCCCGCTACCCCCTGCTACCCTCGCTCAGCCCTCCGCTACCCCCCGCTCAGCCCCCCGCTACTCCCCGCTACCCTCGCTTAGCCCTCCCGCTACCTCCCGCTACCCTCGCTCAGCCCTCCGCTACCCCCCGCTCAGCCCCCCCGCTACCCTCACTCAGCCCTCCCGCTACCCCCCGCTACCCTCGCTCAGCCCTCCGCTACCCCTGCTCAGCCGCCCCGCTACCCCCTGCTCAGCCCCCCCGCTACCCCCCGCTCAGCCCTCCGCTACCCTCGCTCAGCCCTCCTGCTACCTCCCGCTACCCTCGCTCAGCCCTCCGCTACCCCCCGCTCAGCCCCCCCGCTACCCCCCGCTCAGCCCTCCGCTACCCTCTGCTAACCCCCCTCCCCCCCCCGCTCAGCCCTCCGCTACCCCTCCGCCACCCTCGCTCAGTCCCCCCGCTAAGCCCCCGCTACCCTCTGCTACCCCCCCTGCTCAGCCCTTCGCTACCCCCCCCCTCCCCCGCTACCCCCCGCTCAGCCCTCCCTGGGCGCTGCTGTAGCTAACCGCACCCCCCCCCTTTTGCTCCCCGCTACCCCTTCACTCAGCCACTACCCACCTCCCTCCCTCCCTCCTCCTGGGGGGGGGGGGAAAGGGAAACCACAACCACCTTTAAAAAAAAAAAAAAAAATCTCGCCATCTTAGCCTCTCCTCCATCTCCACCTCTTGGCTGCCTCTCCACTTCAGGCTTCCGCACTACCTCTCCACCACCTCGCACTGGACGTGCCTCCCATTATGGGGGGGAACTGGTGCTCCTGCTCCCGGCTGAACATTAACACTAAGATCTGCACCCGCACCCCAAGAGAATGGGGGACAAAGCTAAGAAAGACGAAAATAACAACAACAAAAAAAAGCAAACGACACAACTGAATTTGGAGGATGTGAACACATGTTACAACCGAAGTGGACTCGGGGTAAACAGCAAGGCAAAGTTAGGACCCGCCTCAGCTTCTTCAGCATCTATCTCTACCTCAACCTCAACCTCAACTCCCGCTACAGTGTCAGTTTCGTTTTCAGCTCCAACCTCAGCTCCCTCTATCTCTATCTCTTTTTTTTTTGAGAAAAAGAAGGGCTAATTATATCTTCGAGACAAGGAATACAAGAGACTCAACAGCAATGCTGGAGCACAGGGATAACTCCCACCTGCGAAACTACAAGCCACACAGGGCTAAGCAAAAACTGTTGCAAAATGCTGTCAAAACAAAAAGCCCTAGTCTGGGTCTTCTGAAAACCAGTAAACCGCGAAACCAAAAAAGCTACGGATCCCTGATGAAGTGAATCCTGGAAGTACTAGAAAGTCTTCGAGACAGTGAATCATCAACTGATATGACTCCTCTGAGTCAACATCCAACAATCGAGGCCGACCAATAATCCCTGATGAAGTGAATCCTGGAGATACTCGTAATCCAAGCATGTATGGATCCCTCCTCCGCTGAGCTCCCGTCCATCGTGCCTGCCCGAGGGTGCCAATAGGAAGAGACTTGCCAGCATGAGCAACCACCACCTGACGGGGGGCGAGTCCGCACTCCAGTAGCCCGCTCCACGCACCTGCAGGCCTCAACCCACATGGGGAGCCTCCTGGTACGACAAGAAGAAGTAGAGCCAAAGGAGAAGGGATCCCTGAGGAAGGAGTCGAGGGCCGCCGCCCTGTGGGAAAAGAATCTTCGAGAAAAACTCTGAGTCTTGAGAAGCTTGGAGACCCAAGCAAAGAGGCCACCAGCCGACGCGACCCCTCTGGGTTGTTGTCCAAGGGCCAGGTATTTCCAGCTCCAGTGCACCACTCGCGGCCAGGAGATGCTGATGGGACGAGGGCAGCACAACCACCCTTACGGGGAGGGACGAACTGGACTGCTGGGGGAAGGCCATGGCCGATGACGCCAGGGCAAAGCTGCGAGGAGAACTCCAACTCCGGAAGAGCAGGAGAGTGCAGGGCAAACCTCCTCCCGCCAAAGAAATGCCACCGGGAAGGGAGAGACGCTTCCTGAAAGATGAACCTACTGCTGCTGTGAAGGTGCAAATGTGGAGGACCGCTAGGGCAAGGGAGACAGCTGAAGCCGAAGATACTCCCCTCCGAAGAAGTGCAAGGCCCCATGCCACAAGTGGCTTGACACCTCCAAAAGCCCGAACACCCCCAACCCAGACGCGTTCTACTCCACGGAGAGGGAGAAGGGTGCAAAAGACCAGCCTGGAAGACCACACTGCCACGGGAAGGAAGCCACCAACAAGCAGGCCAAGGCTGGGGATGCGCCATCCTGGAGAGGCTCACGGCTGGACCGGAGCAGGGGGGCAGCCAGTCAGCAGGGGGGAGCACTCAGCCAGCGGAGGGGGCTCGCAGCAAGGCAAGCAGGGCGGCGACCAAGGTGCGAGGGGAGGGCGCGGGGAGAGAAGGGTGGGAGTGGCAGGGTGGAGCCTAGGCAGCGCGCGGGGCGAGGGCAGCAGTGGGCGGGGTGAAGGTCGCGCCTCCCAGTATATATCCTCATAAAATTATTATCCTCTATCTCTATCTCTACTTCGACTTCAGTCCCCGTTTCAGGCCCAGCTCTAGTTCCAGTCTCAGCTCCATCTACATCTACGATCAGTGACATACTCATGCCCATGGCGCCGGTTGTTGTTCCCTTTCCCTCTTCTCCTGTTACAGCTCTCACACAGCTTATGACACCTACTTCCGAGGTGTCATACACTGTGCCGCATTACGCTTCACTCCATAGTTTTCAGAAACGCCGTTTCAGCCTGGGCGAAACGCCGAAACGTTTCGAAAACATTTCCGTCCCCAGAAACGGCGTTTTCGTTTTTTTGTCTTTTCCAGGGTTTCTATAACCCGGGCGCGACCTGTATTTTGTTTCGGCCGCGCTGCGTTTCGCCTGCTGTGTTTCGCCTGTGTTTTCATCCGTTTGGAGCTGCAGCCTGCTCTACCTTGCCCTCCTCTACCCATCTACCTCCACCTCAGCCCTCTACCTCGCCGGCCTCCACCTTTGCCCTGGCCCCTCTTAGCTCTACCAAGCAAGAAGGGGCTGCAGGACCAAAAAAACAGCCTCCACTTCTCGAATCTCTTCGAGTCTCCGACCTCGAATTGCACAGGTAACATGGCTCGGACTCTAGATCCTTTTTGGGAGCATGTGGAGCAAGTGGGGGGTTATGCAGGATCTGGTGGCTCCAGGAAATGGAGATGTGAGTATTGTGGGTTGGTCAAAACGGGGAGTGTCACCCGTGTGAAGGACCATCTTGCTTAGGTTCCAAACAAAGATGTAGGGACATGCCCCTCTGTTCCTCTAGATGTTCGGGAAAGCCTTGAAATGTGGAGGCGTAAGCGTTTGGCCGTTCCCGAAGAGGAAGTATCTACAGCAATGGGTGGTCAAGAGGAAGCTGGTTCAAGTCAAGCAGCAGTAGCAAAGAGGGCCAGAGGCAGAGACACAGGATCAGATTTCTCCTCTACCTCAGTGTCGGGTGTGCATGCAAGGAGGACTCCTTTGCCAGGTGATGTATCACATTCACTAGACACCCCTCCAATAAATACTGTACAAAGGGCTAGCATCCAAGCAGGATTACAAACGCAAGCAATTGCAGAGGCAATTAGGGAGCTCACCCGGATGTTCATACGGTGTGCCATTCCTTTTCATGTGGCCAAGACAAATCAATGGAGGAAGACCATGAGGGCCATCAGCCGCATTGGATGCGAGTGGGATGGCCCTACATCTGAGGCTCTGCGGACACGGGAGCTAAAGCGGGAAAAATCATGCATAGAAGTGCAGCTAGAGCCCTTGAAGGAAACATGGAAAAAGTATGGCTGCACTGTATTGTGTGATGGGTGGTCAGATGTACGCAGGAGAAATGTATACAATGTTTTGGTGTCATGCTGCAAAGGCACTATGTTTTTGAAAGCCATTGATGCCTCCCTCCGAGGTCTCACAGTTACAGGTGCATTTATTTGGACACATATAAGGGAGGCTATAGAGCAAATTGGGCCTGAGAATGTTGTGCAGGTGGTGACAGATAATGGAAGTAATTGTAAGTCTATGGGCTCTATGCTAGAGGATGAATTTCCAGCCATTGTGTGGACCCCTTGTGCATCACATAGCCTCGACTTATTGATTGAGGACATAGGTCAAATACAATGGGTTGAAGCCATCTTTCGCACATGACGAAGCATGGTGAGGTTTGTGAAGAAGAGGCCAAAAGTCTTGAGCATGTATCGGGCCTACAGCACTCTTGAGCTATTGCAGCCTGCAGCCACCAGATTTGCATACATGTTCATTATGCTTGAGAGATTCCTGCGAGTCCGCAGAGAGTTGGTACGCACTGTCTACTCAAATGAATGGCTAGAGTGGGATGAGAGAGAGAGCCCCAAGGCAAGAGCTTTTGTACGTGATGTCATGAGAGAGGAGTGGTGGGTAGAGGTTGAGGGGTTGGTCCAAACTCTCAACCCCATCTACACAGTGTTACGCATTACAGACATGGAGGGCAGTACTATAGGCCTTTTATACGAGTACATGGACAAGATTGGGGAGGCTCTCGACAAGCAAGACTACTTGAGAGCAGAGAAGTAAGTCTTCTCAGTCCTGACCACCCTTGCTTTACTTCTTATCTTTATTTCACTCTTGAGTCTTTACATTGGTCTTGACTCTTGACTCTTGTTTTTTGTCCATTTTTATCTTATGGTTTGATCTCTAAAGGGTTGATGAAATCAAGGCTGTGTGGAATCGGTGATGGGATTGGTTTCACAGGCCGATTCATGCAGTAGCACATGTATTGCATCCTTTGTGGCGAGATGAGGAGCAATACGAGAACGAGGAGCTAGACGAAGGCTTCATGACATACATCGGGAACTTGACAGGTGGTAATGTGCACATGCTGAAATGTATAGAGGATGATCTCTTGGCCTTTCGCAACCAGACGGGAAGCTTTGGTCGAGAGACTGCAAAGCTTCGAGAGACTCAGCTACAGCCTGTCTCATGGTGGGAGAAGTATGGAAATTGTGCTCCCACGCTGGTAATTCACTACCCTTAACTACAATCTACATAGTACAATGTGCATCTTTCTTGTTTCAACTTTCCACTTAGTTCTAACTTCTAATTTCTAATTGTATGTGCATTTCAATAACAGAAACGCATCGCCATTCGAGTGCTCTCACAGGATTGCAGTTCGGGTCCATGTGAGAGGAATTGGAGCACTTGGGCCCTCTTCCATACAAAGAAGAGGAATAGGCTGAGTACCGCTCAGCTAGAGCGGTTGGTGTTTTGTCATTGCAACCTCCAGCTCCTTGAGAGGAATGCCCGACATCCGGAGCCTTCGCAGGTGAATGTGGATAAGATCGACATCAGGAGAGAGAGGTTCATCCCAGAGATCCCACGGAATGAGCGTGATATGTACATCTTGCTTTATGAGGAGCTGACAGTGCCGAGCCACAACACCCGCTGCACCACCCGCTCTCAGAGGCAGAGGGGGGGATCCATCGCTTCCACTTCAGTAGAGGCAGAGGACCACGATCCTACCCTTTCTTCATTTGAGGCTGACTCTCATGAGTTGGAGGAGACACGCGACTCCTCCATGGATGATCTTGATGAGTGATTTTTGGAGCACTTAGGTCTAGGATTTTGTCATGCCAGGCTCCAGCATTGAGCAGCTGCTGCCAGCCACATGGATATTTTTTGATCATGTTTTGTATTTACCATAGTCTATTACATATGGATTATGGATGATGGATCTTGTTTTGTATTGACTCTTTTGAGGCTTGAGCCTTGAGCCTACAGTTGTCATTTCTGAATTTTGATCTATCATTTGAGTCTTTGACATTGAAATTTGAATGATTGATGTGATAAATCATAGATTTATATTGAACTTGAGCAAAGATGTATTTACTATTTTTAAAGCTTTTGTAATGTTTTTATTAATTATATATGTATGTATTAAACCCTAAAACCAAAACTCCGTTTCCCCGTTTCCTCCCGGAGGCCGAAACTCGGAAACGCCGTTTCCCGCCGTGCTCTGCACCCCCGTTTCCGAAACGCGTGGAAACTATGCTTCACTCTCCCCTCTTCCTCTCAGTCAGCCCATCCTCCCACACCCCGTGGGGACTGCCTCACCCATTCCACTCTCATCTCCGTTCCTCACTCAGCCACCGTCCAGTTTTCGGACTCAGTCCCACTCTTTCATGCCACAGTCACCACAGTTTCAGCATGGACATGGGTGGACTGACACACCAGAGGCCCGCGAGACCCTACTCACGGAGATACATAGTTTTCGTGAGCGTGAGATGGAGCTGGCCCGCTTCGCACGGGAGCAGGTCTGCTTCAACCAGGAGCAGAGCCGCATCATACAGGAGCAGGCGGGTCTTATTAAGGGACTCAAACAGGATATTATGCAGCTCCGACAGGAGGTCACAGCCATACACACTGTCCCAGGGAGTACCCCGGTGGTCGAGGCACAGATTGCGAGCATGCAATCTGCTATTGAGGAGACTTCCAGATGGGTTGACGTGGCCAAACGGGAACCCGCAAGGGTCACCGTTTTGGCTACCCTCATGGAGCAGCAGCAGCAGAGAGCCAGTAAGGCTCTCAACATCAGAGTACGCGGGATCCCACGCACTGAGGCTACACCGATGGCAGATGCGGCTGTGTTCGTGACCACTACCCTGGGTGTGGCTGAGCACAGGATAGAGAGGGCATGGCGGGTGGGGAGGATCCCAACTGAGAGCAACCCCTGATCATACGATTTCATGACACTCAGGCACGACTTTCAGCTCTATGACGCAGGTCGGTCGTTCGAGATCAGCCAGCGATCTCTATGGATGAGGACCTCACACCTCTACAGGTTGAGGAGAGGCGCTCTTTGCTGCAGCAGCGGGATCAGGCCCGAAAGGAGGGGAAGTGGGCAGTGGTACGAGAGGGACGACTTCTTACAGGCCCCCGTAGGACACCTGCCCCCTCCTCTACATAGGGAAGTGGGGCAGACTTCTTCCTCGGTTGATCCCTTTCAGAGCTCTATCACGGAGTTCTTTTAGCTAGATCACATGGACCCCAACGAGATGAGGCCTCGACATGACCGTGACCCGGAGCCCGTGACCCGACAGCTTAGACAGAGGGTCGACACACAGATCACACTTGGAGACATCCCCTCCTTGTTTAGAGTTGGAGCCTGACCGACGGGGGTCACAGTAGCCCTGGTTAGACGTAGAGCTACGACAAAGAGACGTGCCCGGACCGCACCTCTGAGTGGCTGACAACACTCTATTGCCGACTCCATGCCTCCACTGCCTCATCCATCCTGATATCTTGCTGTTGCTGGGGATGATGATGATATTGATGATGATGCTGAGATTGATATATAGTCGACCACCGACATGACTATGTTGTACTTAGGACTTAGTACTGCCATTCTGCATTTTTGGCATTTTGCATTTTGCATTGGTATGGACGCTCGTTTAGTAGCTCCACTACCACAGCTCGTTGTATCAGGATTTTCACAGTCTCATAGACCCATCGGTCTTCCGAAGACTTGAATAAACTTTCTTTCTTTCTTTCTTTCTCTCCCTTGTTCCCACATGTATGTGCATGGTGATTTTGTTAGAAATCGACTAACAGAGGGTAGGCATAGTGGAAGACTGATAGAATAGCCCAGGAGCTCACACA
Organism: Dipteris shenzhenensis; assembly: GCF_047967505.1. Classification (NCBI taxonomy): domain Eukaryota; kingdom Viridiplantae; phylum Streptophyta; class Polypodiopsida; order Gleicheniales; family Dipteridaceae; genus Dipteris; species Dipteris shenzhenensis. Next base: position 26,430,008 of record NC_141621.1, read on the forward strand.
GTGTGTGTGGTGGATGTGGAATCACAAATTTCTTAAACTTATGTGCTTCAAATAGATGTGCATACTCATCAATAGACAATGATCCAGCGAGATATAGAAGCTACGAAAAGAATATATTTCCGTCCAAAACAATGGACACGATACAAAGATAGATCCAAAGTCCCACCAGAGCGTGGTCCTTTGATCTTACCACCACGCACTTCTACTATCTGCTGGATTTCTCTAGAACTTCAGCCCGCGTGCTCCACCTCAAGGTATGTAGACTCTGCGTCCTTTGACCTCAGCACATTGCTGCCCTAGAAGACAGCCAAGGCTCCAGCCCTAGTAGCAGCAACTCTTCCTTGCTTTGCCTCCTGGATGTAGGCTCAAAGGTGAGGGTGGTGCTGCTCCTTCTGCTCCCAAAACTTGCTGGCTTCTGGATGAATTGTGAGGCTCGCCTTATATAGGCCCCAAGGGCCCTCCGAAATGGCCGACAGGTCCAGGCCTAAATGGCTGACTTTTCTGCCCCCAAAACCGACCGGGGGGCTCTCAGTTTCAGGCCCTTTTGCAGGGCACTTTGGCCGTCCTGCTGGTCGGTTTGCTGCCTGACCTGGTCGGCCTTTTTAGGCCTGCTCCCAGGCCCCAAGGGAGGCCTATATAAGGCCCCTCCCTTGGGCAGTACCAAGGCTAGGTGGCTGGCCTTCCATAGCCACCACCCCAGCCCCCTTTTCTGCTGCAACATCTGTCCCTTGAGGCGCCTCTTTGTCTGGCTTTCTCCAGCCCCATACCTTCGCTTTTTTGCTGCTCTTCCGTCACCTCGTGCCAGGCTAGATCCAAGGCTTGATGCCCCAGCACGATCTTCCAGTTGTCCCCCATCATAATGAGTCAATAACTTGGAGTCTTTCAGGCACCATGCTCTCAGGGTCTGTTTCAACCCGTCCTTCCTTTGGAAAGGTCCGCAGCAAAAGAACCATCTTGAGAAATGAAATCCCAAGAATATCTCCAGATAACTTGGACCACGAACTCTCATTGAGCTCTCAAGTAGGTACTCTTCCGGCTTCACTACACCTTGTCCATCACCTTCCAGCAATCTGTGCCCGTGATTTGAAGAAGCACCCACACTTCCCCTTCTACCTTCGAAGAAGGCCCATTCCTTCCAATCTCTCATTACCTGAGACATATGAAGAGCAGATTCTCCCCACAACATGCTATAAAGGCTTTAATTAAGAATATCAAGTACATAGCAGATCGTCGTACTGCCTGTGTGCTTGCTCTGAAAGCAAACCATGCACCTCATCGAGGCACATACGAATAACCTGTGCAATCCTCTATTGCTGAATTACAGCAACCATCTGAACGTGAAACCCTAGGGCATTCCATGGAATCCACCCTCGTGTCAGTATCAACAGCCATGCACTTGGAAGATTGCAAGCACTCCATGCTGTCCTTCACCTTCACAAAGGTTTCTAACTCCCCCTCGGCCCACATCTCAATGTCAGACATCTTCATTGTGGCTTCTAGGACGGCATATCTTACCTCCGTAACCATGGAGATGTCACCAAGAATAGTTCTTCGATTGCCACATTAGCTTTGGCTTTTCTGTCACCATCTGAATGAGTCGAACTCCTCCTTGTTCTTCTGACCCGCCTTCTTCTTTCTACAATCCTTCACAAAAGGACCTGGCATGTCACAATAGAAACCCTTTTTCTTTTGCTTTCTTTTCTTGGAAGTGTCCTCCTTATCTCCAGAGTCATCCTTCTTGGGCTTGCCACCGTTAGGCTTGCCCTTTCCTTTGCCAGCGTTATCCTTTGTCAGCAACGCCTTGTTATTGTTGTCATTGTTGTAGAGCTTCTCCCTAGCTTCTTCTTGGAGCAGTAATGGACCCAGCTTCTCAAAAGTCAGAGGTTTGGTCCTCTGTCTTGCTGTCATAGTCGTAACGAAGCTTTTGAAACTTCGTGGAGTCTCCTCAGTACCATCAAGGCCAACTGGCACGAGTCCACCTTCTCACCAACAGACGCTAGTTGATCCCTCACCACCTTGACCTTCGTCAAGTGGTCATGTATCGAATCTCCTTCATCCATATCCAAGTTGTAGAGATGCTGAAGAAGCAAGATCCGGGATGTGTTATTTGTCTCATACAGATCCTTCAGAATGGCCCATGCCTCTACTGACGTGTCAGTCATCAGGATGCGAGGAAGCACAGAGTCCGCGGTAGTCCCTATGATCAACGCCAGGGTGTGGGCATCTCTATCTTCCCATGCTTCGAGTTCCTCTCCATCTACTGGTATGAGTATCCTCCCATTGTTGTCCACCACATCCTCCGGCTTCGCCTCTGCTCCCGTTGTCAGTTTCCACAATTTCTGAGCCACTAAATGACTCCGGATCTTCACCTTCTAGATAGGATAGTTAGTCCATCTTGTTTCTGAGACTCTCCAAAGTTAGGGATGGTGGAAGAAAGAACTCGATTGGGGGAGGAGGAAGGGATAGAAGGAACTGAAGAGGCTTGTGAAATTGACATCTCTGCTGCTGAACCACACAACAAAGTCCAAAAAAACAAACTCAACCTTCTGTAGACCAGAACTCTGTACACACCTGACTGAACCTTGCAAGGGCACTATCCTCTAGTCGTGGAAGTTGATTTCCAAGAGCCTTTGAATTAGGGTCGTCCTTCAGCAAGGTCCCTGCCTTCAGGTTCCCACACTTGTGAGCCTCCTACTTGGGCTCTGATACCATGTTAGGAATTGACCAACAGAGGGTACGCAGAGCGGAAGACTAATAGTGTGTATGCTGGATGTGGAATCACAAACTTCTTAAACGTATATGCTTCAAATAGATGCGCAGACGCATCGATAGACAATGATCCAGCCAGATATAGAAGCTACCAAAAGAATATATTTCCGTCCAATACTATGGACACAATACAAAGAGACAGAGATCCAAAGTCCCACCAGAGCGTGGTCTTTTGATCTTACCACGAGTATCTGCCAGATACCTCTAGAACTTGAGCCTGTGTGCTCCACCTCCAGCGTATGTAGATTCTCTGTCCTTTGACCTCAGCACCTTGCTGCCCCAAAAGACAGCCAAGGCTCCAGCCCTGGAAGGGCTCAGTCTGCAGCAACTCTTCCCTTGTTTTGCCTCTTGGATGTAGGCCCAAAGGTGAGGGTGGTGCTGCTCCTTCCGCTCCCAAAACTTGCTGGCTGCTGGATGAATTGTGAGGCTCAAAGCCTCTCCTTATATAGGCCCCAAGGGACCTCTGAAATGGCTGACTGGTCCAAGCCTAAATGGCCGACTTTGCTGCCCCCCAAAACCAACGGGGGGGTCTCAGTTTGAGGCCCTTTTGCAGGGCACTTTGGCCGACCTGCTGGTTGGTTTGCTGCCTGACCTGGTCGGCCTTTTTAGGGCTGCTCCCAGGCCCCTCCCTTGGGCAGTACCAAGGCTAGGTGGGTGGCCTTCCATTGCCACCACCACAGCCCCCTTTTCTGCTGCAACATCTGTCCCGTCAAGGCACCTCTTTGTCTGGCTTTCTCCAGCCGCATACCTTCACTTTTTTGCTGCTCTTCTGTCGCCTCGTGCCAGGCCAGATCCAATTCTTGATGCCCTGCCATCTCTCCTGCACATCAGCTCCCTTGATGCACCCTTTGAAGCTTCGGTTTGCTGTGAGGTGCTGCCCATGTGGCAGCCCCCTCTTTCTTCCCTTTCATGCCCCCAAATCCTATGCTCTTGGTCCTTAGATTCTAGTTTCATCCTATGCTTAGTCAAAACAATTATTAAAAGCACATTCTTGCAAAGGTATGGAATATAAACAACATTAGAGATTGATCGGTAGTAAATGGAACATTCCCAATCCTTTGATCAGGCACTTCTTTGTTGGAAAGTAGAGGATAGAATCACTCACTCCTCTCACTCCCGATCGCAGCTCAAACAACACTCAAAGAGATAGAGAGAGAGAGACAAAACTCAGAGGTATTCTTCCACAAACAGTGGGCTGACAAAAGCTCAAGAGGTGAGCACCGAACAGCAAAGGTGATGCTGATACAAAAGGCTGAGTCTACTCCTCTCCCTGCACGCTTGCCTGGGTGCAGGCTGTGAGTGTTGGTGATGAAGAATAGTGTGGGGGGGAGGGGGTTATATAGGTGGGCAGCAAGCCCCCTAAACTGGCCGACTTTTCAGTCGGTTCCAGTCTGCTGCACTGTCTTCCAGAAGGGCCTAAATGGCCGACTTCTGGTCGGTTTCTAGGGCAGCCCTTTGGCCTATATAAGGCCCCATATGCTGGGCCTTTTTGGCTGCTGCTGGCTGGTACACATGTGCTGCAAATGCCACCCCCCATGGGCCCGTGGTGCTGGCGCACTGTTCCATGCAGGGTGCTGCCCTCAGACAGCAAGGTACACTCAGCCCCCATCCCCCTATAGTCTCCTGCCCCGTTGTCCCCTCAAATCGGGGGCTCACGGGTGGGGCAGTGACATTTCTAACACCCCCTCTCAATGACACAACTGTGGGCCGATCCCCAGGCGTCAAATGAGGTGTTCCATCTGCTCCCTAGGAAGTGCCTTCGTGAAGACATCCGAGATGTTGTCGTCAGTCGGGCAGTACATCAACTCTATGACATCTTTGTCATGAGTTCATGAACAAAGTGGTAGTGGGCCTCGATGTGCTTCATCCGTGCGTGAAACACGGGGTTGTTGGCGATTGCTATGCAACTCTGGTTGTCGCACATAATCACAGTCGCATCTTCTTGGGCCATGTTCATGTCCTCCAAGATCCACAATATTTCGCATGCCGCTGTACAAGCAGCCCTGTACTCTGTCTTTGATGAAAGGGCGACAAGAGGTTGTTTCTTACTCAACCATGACACAGCTCCTGATGAGAGTAAGAAACAATATCCAGAAGTCGATCTCTGGGTGTCACTATCACCTGCCCAATCACTATTGCAGAAACCTCCCAACTCAATGCCTCTCGTGTAAGTGATGCCATAGGTGCAGGTACCTTTCAAGTACCTCAAGGCCCTCATACCTGTGTCCCAATGGGCCTTCTTGGGCGTGGCGAAGAACTGAGAGCAATCCAACTGAGAAGGAAAGATCCGGTCTGGTATTGGTGAGGTAAAGCAAACTCCCACCATGTGTCGATACAGTGATGAATCAACCGGCTGAGATGGATCATGTACATTAAGCTTCAGATCAGCTTCCATGGGAGTCAATGTTGCTTTGCAATCTTCCATCTGAAAGCGTTTGAGCAGCTCCCTACAATATTTCTCCTGTGAGATAAAGCTACAGCTCTTTCCCTGCTTCACCTCAATCCCAAGAAAGTAATGAAGTATGCCTAAGTCCGTCATCTCGAACTCCTCCATGAGAAGTCTCTTGACCTGAGGAATCCTCTTCGTACGATCCCCTGTAATGATGAGGTCATCCACATACAGGATCAATACTAGCCGCAAATCCCCCTCTGTGTCGAGATAAAGATTTGCTTCTGATGGACTCCACTCAAGCCCAATCTTTTGAAAGAAAACATCTATCCGTTGGTACCATGCTCTAGGGGCGTGTTTCAGCCCGTATAAGGCCTTCTTCAGTTTGCATACTTTTGATAGGGATCTTGGAATCTGAAATTATGGTGGCTGTGCCACATATACCTCCTCCTCTAGGGTTCCATTAAAAAATGCAGACTTGACGTCCATCTGAAAAATAGGCCATCTGTGATGAGCAGCCAAGGCAATGCAGAATGGCATCCATCTTTGCTTGCATGGCTTCCTGCCATTCTGGAATATCTTTCGCTTCCTCAAAGAACAAGGCTCCTCAAGCTGAGCCACCATAGCGTAGTTCAGGGGGGGAGTCTTCATGTTGCGTTGAGATCGCCGCACTTCGAGACTGATCTCGGGAATGTCCGTGACCCGTGAGTCTACTAAAGTCTTCAAATACCACTGAGGTAGCTTCTTCTCTAATGGAGGTGCCTTTGCTGGAGTTGCCTTGGGAGTTGGTTCTGGAACAGCATGCTCCTCCTCCTCTTCCTCGGGTTCTTCAGTCGTCTCTACCTCTTGGATGGTGATCTTAGGTGGGGGTAATGACAGAAGTTCATGAACCTCTTTTGCAAGCTGTGGCTCTGACTCCTCAAGGATCACGCCCTCTTGATAAGGATCTGCTTCTTTTTCGGGTTGAAAAGACGATAGGCCTTGGATTCTTCACTGTATCTCACAAAGATACATCTTCGGCTATGGGAATCAAGCTTCGTCCGCTCATCTTTATGGACATGAAAAAATGCACTAGAACTGAAAATCCGTAAGTGAGATATCGTTGGCTTCTTACCATAGTAAGCCTTGGTCTTGGTTCTATTGAGGATTGTAGGATCGAATGAGAGAGAGGTACAAGGTTCTGTCTTAGCCGTCACGTCAAACTTGGATAATAGAAAAAAGAGAAGTACAAGGTACAAGTACCTAGACCTAGGACTAAGTGTCCCAGGTGTCACATAGGACTTAGCGTCCTATGTAGCCTAAAAGGCACTAACTCTACAAGTGCCTATATTTATGCCTACAAGACACATACCATGGCTTATAGGGCATCACTAGAACCACCAAAAGATGGCCTACAAACCCCCCTCCATGGCATGGGCTGAAGTATTCTGGAACGTCTTTGAATACGTGGTATTTTCTGGTCATGGTGGCACATGTTCATCCAAAAGGATATAGCCACCTATGAATGTACAAGGGATTCATGGGTATACCTCCTACAAAAGTGGATCCAGTTATAGTGAGTATGGGTCCCCACCACCCGTCGATGCACGGTGTCCTTCGACTTATTGTTACTCCAGACGGTGAAAATGTCGTTGGTTGTGAACCAACATCCTTGCCAACACGTTATCCTTATTTTGTTCCGGATCATAATCCCGTATAAAGAATATGGCTCCGTGGGTGAACGCCCCTGTCATAATAAAACCAGCGATGTACTGGTGATGGGTGTATAGCGCGGCCTGGGTCGTATAATCCTGTGCTATAAAAGCATAAGCGGGTAAGGAATACATATGTTGTGCCACTAGGGAAGTAATGACTCCTAAAGCAGCTAAAGCGAGTATGTCAGATCATGTAACAAAGGGAACCAAGTGTAAAGCCTATCGAAAGACTTCGAACTTGGAACGAGAAAGTGCCTTTGTAAACATATCTGCTATGTTGTCCTCTGTGGGAAGATAGGACAACTCTCTGTCTCCTGCTGACAACCGCTCCCGAACATAATGATAATGAACTTCAATATGCTTGGTACGCGCATGAAACACTGGGTTACGTGCAATGGCCAAATCACTCTGGCTGTCAGTGTAGACAGAAGTGGAGGATGTCTGGCGAATATCAAGATCTGTAAGTAACTGTCGAAGCCAAACACACTCTACTGTAGCGGTGAAAGCTGCCTTGTACTCAGCCTCACAGCTAGATGTGGCAACTGTTGGTTGCTTCTTGTTGAGCCAAGAGATACATGAATTGCCAAGCAAAAAACAATTGCCAGTATGTGACACTCTGGTGTCGGAACATCCTGCCCAGTCACTATCCATGTAAGCATGCATGGTAAGTGAACCTTGATCACCATAGAAGAGGGCTAAATCCTGAGTGCCTCTGAGATATCTGAAGACTCTCTTCACTGCCTTCCAATGCTGTGAACTGGGCATGTGCATGAATTTGCTGAGCTGAGATATTGCATACTGTAAGTCAGGTCTGGTGTGACATAAATAAATAAGGCATCCAACAGCTTGTTGATAAAGAGTGATATCACATGGTGGGCTCCCATCATGAGCTGAGAATTTGAAGCCAGGGTCCACTGGAGTAGAAATCGGCTTGCAATCCTCAAACTGAAAGCGATCAAGGAGTTGTCCAATATACTTGGACTGAGACATCATGATACCCCCCGTTGAACCGAATGCCCAAATAATAGTAGAGCTGTCCCATGTCTGACATTTCGAAAAACTGCTGCAAATCAGCCTTGAAAGCTGCAATTTGCTGAGTATCTGGGCCCGTGATGAGCATATCATCCACATATAAAATCAGCACTAAAAAATCAGATCCACTCCCACGGACATAAAGAGTGGGTTCTGTGGGACTATTCCGAAAACCAAGGGATAGTAAGTGTGCATGAATTTTGGCATACCATGCCCTGGGTGCCTGCTTCAAGCCATAAAGGGCTTTTCTAAGCTAGCATACCTTATTTTCAGAATTAACAACCTCAAAGCCAGGAGGTTGTGTGACATATATTTCTTCCTGCAGATCCCCATGAAGAAAAGCAGTCTTGATGTCAAGTTGGTGCACTTGCCAATGATGATGGGCTGCAATAGCAATGCCACATCTAATGGTAGTAATCCTGGATGTGGGAGCAATTGTCTCCTCAAAGTCAATGCCTTGTGGTTGGGCATACCCTTTTGCAACAAGACGGGCTTTGTATCGATCTATGCTGCCATCAGATTTCCTTTTTAATTTGTAGACCCACCGGGTTCCGATGGCATGCTTGCCGCGAGGGAGATCTACTAATTCCCATGTGTCATTTTTAGCAATGGAATGTAGCTCAGCTCTCATTGCATCCATCCACTCTTTGCCGTCAAAAGCATCTTTATGGCACAGAGGCTCTTCATTGCAAGCTGTAGCAAGGAGTGCAAACTCAAGAAAGTGACCATGCTGTCTATTCCCTAATCTTCTCCTTGCAGCAAAAGGCTGATCTTCTTTGCTGTCCCTCAATGTATCAAGAAGCCATTTGGGAACTTGCCTTTGTTGTCTATTGACAGCTCTTTCTTCAATGACTGCATCATGAATAGTGGGATCATTATGTGCCGGAAGAGAAACCTGGAAACCTGCAAATCAGCATGAGGTAGTGGCTGATTATTGCTTGGTGGAGGGCCTGCAGGAGGCTCATGTTGCTGGTCAAAATCCTCTTCTGAGGATGGGAGAGGTAACCAAGATTCAAAGGCATCAAACTTGTTAACATCTGGCTTTTCCATGCTTCATAAGGTGTAACAGTATTCAATGCCCGTGTAGGTGATGTATCCAGCACATAGTTGGCACACATTACTGCATCAAGCCAAAATTTATTGGGCAAAGACTTGGCCTTAAGCATGCATTTGGCCATCTCCATTGTGGACTTGTTTTTCCTTTTAGAAACAGGATTTCGCTGAGGAGTGTAAGGAGTAGTACATGAGTGAATAATTCCCCGTGAAGACAGAAATGCATCAAACTCCTTCGACATATACTCTCCCCCCCTATCTGTGTTGAGGGTGACAAGCTTGCATCCTGATTCATTCTCAACCATATTCAGCCATCTCTGAAAGCATAAGAAAACTTCAGATTTGGCTTTTAAAGGATATATCCAGCAATATCTTGTGAAATCATCAATGAGAGTCATGAAATACTTGTACCCCCCAATGGCATTTGTCCTCATTGGGCCACAGACATCACTGTGCACTAGCTGCAATTTCCTTTGTGAGAGTTTTGGACAATTCTTTTGAAAAGGAAATCGATGCATCTTACCCAAAAGACAACCCTCACACACATGTTTGGAAACTGTGTGAGTTTGAGGTACATCATTTGCCATCTGCTGTGAATGTAGCTTTGCAAGAGCTCTATAATTGAGATGGCTCATTCTCTGATGCCAAAGATGAGTTTCAGCAAGCTGTGAATCTGAAATAGCCAATGCTTCAATAGAAAGTGCAGCTGAGTGATGATCAAGGTGATAAAGCCCTTTTTGCAAAGTGTCAGTGAGAACTATGGCATTGTCATCACGAAGATCATAAACTAGGCATCTGTAGCCATCAAAAATAACTCTGAAACCTGGAGTGGCAATTGCTGAAATTGAAATCAAGTTGACTTCAATTCCAGGCACAAAAAGAACATTTGTCAAAGTAACAGGATGGCTTGAAATGAATGTGAGCTGCACATCTCCAATTCCTTTTACAGCATATGAAGCATTATTAGCACATGTGACAGTCCCCCCTCGAGGTGCATCAACTAAAGAATGAAACAACTATCTGCAAGATGTGACATGTTTGGAAGCACCACTATCAAAGTACCAGGACTGAGCATCATTAGCAGTAAAGAATGCATTAGCTTTGGAGGGATCAAATGAGCAATGGACAGCCCATGCCCAATCATCCTGAAGAGCATGTGCATGTGAAGCATCTTCTGGCTCATGGGATTCAATAGCATGAGAGGCATTAACTATCAATCCTGCTTTTTTTTTCTCCGAAGCAATGCACTTCCTGCATTCTGAAATGTCATGTCCAAACTTGCGACAATAGTTGCATCTTTTCTTCTTTGACTTATCTGCGGTATTTTTAGATGCATGGGAGGAATTGCAGCTGCTATGTGCAGATTTTGGCTTGCCCATAGGCTTGGAAGCCTTGCCTCTTCTTGTCTGCTGTGAAGCAAATGCATGATCAGGAATAATGGCTTGTCTATTAGCTCTACTTTGCTCTTCTTGCAAAAGCAAAGTCACTAGCTAATCAAAAGAATAGTGGTCTGGATTACCCATGGCCACTAATTGTAGCAAACCCTTGATATGTATCTGGCAGTCCATTCAATGTGGTCTTGACAAGCTGTGAATTTGGCACCACCTCATCAATGTTGGCAAGTTGTTCCATGAGGTCCTTGACCTTTGTCAGGTATGCATCCATAGAGTCACCTTCATTCATGCTGACTTCCTGTAATTGCCTTGTCAAATATGCAACACGTGCCTCATTGCGAATTTGATAGAGAGAAGCCAACTTATCCCAAGCATCCTTTGCTGTCCTGCAAGACCGGATGTGTGGAATAATGATTCTCTTGCATGATAAAGCAATACATGAATGTGCATTTGCATCTCTTGCATCCCATCTTGTTTGTTCCTGAGTTGGAAGAGTAGTAGAAGGAGTGCTAGAAGATGAGGCATCAGGAGGAGTAACCCCTACAGAGGGACCAGCAATAGAGGCAACCACTGTAGCATTGGCTGGCCTCAAATCAACCCCAGAAACAATATTCCACAAATGCTTTGCAACAAGAATCTGTTTCATGAGATAAGACCACATCGGATAGTTGGTGCCATCCAACTTATCATCTTCACGAAGAACTCCAAATAAATCTTGATTGTTCCCAGCCATAGCAAATGTGATACCCTGAAAGAGACCTGAAAACCCAAAAGCCTCAAGGCTATCACTGTAAAAAGCTGGCTGTCCAAAAATGACAGGAAATATGTGCAAATTTTTGACCCAAATCAAAGGGCAAATGCAGATCTGACCCAAATGTGACTGTGACAGGCAATGTTCACTGCAAAGACAGCAAATCTGGCAAAAGCCCCAAATTTATTGAGGGCAAATAGACAAAAAAGAGGGCAAATGCAGAAAAGCCTCAAATTTTGCTGAAATTTTTGCAAATGTGACCCAATGTATGCAAATCTGACCCAATGTATAGCCTCAAGGCTTTAAACTGCAAAAGTATGATTTACTGTCCCAAACACAAGTTGAAATTGAGCTCCCAACACAAAAGCCCGAAATTTTGAGAATGCCCTGCAAAAGACTTCACACGTGCCAAGCTTGTACGGTACTCTTGGGACAAGTACCACTGTATAGATAGTACTGAGCGCAGTACGGAATCCAATATACGACACATGTACAATGTACGGAGACTGTACGGAGTAGGTATGTCTACTGTGCGAAAACCTGGTGTACGGAATAACAGGTACGGCTGTACGGGGTGTAGGTACGTTTCCACGTGGCTGTACAACGATGCAAGTACGGAATGTAGTACTAAGCAATTACAAGACCTTACGGAAGATGTACGGCGTACGGTGCAAGTACATCGTAAGTACGAAGTGGGTACGACGCCTGTTGTATGGCTGTATGGCGATGCAGATCCTGTGTGTAGGTTGTACGGTGTAGATACGTAGTACGGAGCGGAGCAGTACGGAACTGTACGGTTGTACGGCGCAGGTACAAGGGACGTACGTAGTGCAGTACAAAAACATGTACGAAGTTGTACCGTACGACTGTACAGATGAAGGGGCAGTGAAGCTGAAGGGAGCTGATACGAGTCCGGGTGCAGGAGGTGAATCTAAAACGCTGCTCTGATACCACTGTAGGATCGAATGAGAGAGAGAGAGTGCAGATAGCAAAGCGTCGCACAAGTCTTAGCCGTCACATCAAACTTGGATAATAGAAAAAAGAGAAGTACAAGGTACAAGTACCTAGACCTAGGACTAAGTGTCCTAGGTGTCACATAGGACTAAGTGTCCTGTGTGGCCTAAAAGGCACTAACTCTACAAGTGCCTATATTTATGCCTACAAGGCACATACCATGGCCTATAGGGCATCACTAGAACCACCAGAAGATGGCCTACAAGGATGTGAACGGCAGTGTTCACGGCTTCACCCCAGTAATCTTTTGAAAGATTTCTCCCTTGCAACATGGTCAAACTTGTCTCTGTGATGGTCCTGTGCTTCCTCTCAGCAACTCCATTCTGCTGAGATATGCGAGCTGTCTCTTGATCCTGTGCTTCTTGCAAAATCCATTGAACTCGGTAGAAGTGAACTCCCCCCCTCTGTCTGTGCAGAAGGCTTTGATTACCTCCCCGCTCTCCTTCTCTACCTGGGCCTTCCAGTCTTTGAATTTCTCATAAGCCTGAGACTTCTTGGCCAGGTAGAATACCCAAGTCATGCGACTGAAATCATCCACAAATAAAAGAGAATTGGGTTGCAGATGTCGGAATGAACCAACTTGAGCGGCTTCTTGGCCCGTGATGAGGCCTCTTGTGGGAACTTGTCCTTGTGTTGCTTGCCCTCCAAGCAAGCCTTGCAAACACGATCATTGCCTGAAGTCCATTCACCATCTTTGACTTTTGCATCTCGGCAAGATTGCCATAATTGACGTGACCGAACCGCTCATGCCACAATTTGGATCTGCCATGGTCTCCGTGCACCAACAGAGCATTGAGTCGATATAGCCCATGCTCCTCTACTTCTGGAGCCACCACCTTTCCATTTGCCTGGGATCTGACATTGACTTTGCCGTTGTTGAATAAGACCGGCATGTTGTGCTTGTCCATCTGACAGACAGACAGACAAAAGGTTCTTGCACAAATTTGGTACATACAGTACTCCGGAAATCAGCTCCTCGTTTCTTGCAATCATGATGAATGGAATACTACCAACACCCTTCACAGGGCATGTTCGGTTATCCCCCACAGTGACCTTGGAATCAGGATGCGTACCTTCCATGGATTTGAACCACTACTTGTTGGATGAAGCTCCACTATCCACGTACCGGCTTTCCTTTCCTTCTATGATTGCATAGGCTGAGGAGTACAGAGTAATGATAAAGAGAAGAGAGCGCCAGTCGTGACGTTTGCTGATTTGGTCTTTGGCTCCTCCTTGGATTTGGACGACTCCTTTCGCTTGAGGTCCACCTTCTTCTTGCGGCATTCTTTAGCGGAATGACCATCTTTTCACAGTAGAAGCACTTCATCTGCCTCTTTTTCTCAGCATCCTCGGTCTTGCTATTCTTGGAGTTTTTGAACTTACCCTTGCCACAAGAACCTTCTCGTCCGATTAAGTAAATAGCTTTTCCCGAGCCTCTTCCTGCAATAGTAAAGGGCCAAGATCTTTGAAGGTGAGAGGCTTGGTCCTCTGTCCTGCAGTGACCGTAGTCACAAAACTCTTGAAACTGCGAGGTAGTTTGTGTAATGTCAGCAACGCTAGATGACTTGAGGTTACCTTCTGACCAACTGCTGCGAGCTGGTCCCTTACCACCTTGACTTTTGTTAGATGGTCATGAACATCGTCCCCTTGATTCATATCCAGATTGTATGGTTGATGTTGAAGAAGAAAGATACGAGATGTGTTGTCTGTTTCGTACAAGGCAGCTGATTGGAAAGCGGATCTATAGAGGACCAATTGCAGGAAGCTGGTTATGGTGGGGGACAACAAGGTGAAGGAGTTTATGGACGATGCTGAAAAATTGTCAGGTTGAAATAGACCCTTGATGTTTGGTGCTTGACAGGATCTGGGCTGCTCCTACCATGATGGGGCAACTGGATGGTCATGTATCAGACCGAGGATGGCATGTGCAATAGTGGAGTGGATTCATTGGATGGACCTGACGGTGGTACTTGGGCATCTGGATGATTTTGGTGGGTTCATGATGTTGTTTGGTAGTGCCACATCCGGTGGACATATGTGAGGCCTCAATAAGGTAGACCAAATTGTGTGTTTATACATAGATGTTGTAGACTATTCTGAAGGTCTAACATTTAGGTTTTTCAATTTTGAATCTTTTCTCCATGTCAGAAAAACTAGGGCTTGCTTGCTGTAGCCAAACCCCTGCTGAAGGTTGCCCACCGATCATACTACCCTTGGATTGAACCTCAACATGTTAAACATGAGGAAACTCAAACAGACACAAGTCTACAGAATTGTGCAGCCAAGTAGAGAGCCGAAAGTCATGTATATACCGTGCTCCAATATAGGATAAATCAAAGAATAAAAAATGGCCCTTAGTGTACCTCGCACCTACAGCCCCACATCTTTTTTTCTATACGTTTAGTGTATTTGTTGGAGTAGAGTTAACAAATTAAAAATTTGTATCAGTGAGATATTTTAGGTTTCAATAGATAAAAGCTCTCTCTTTTTATGCTTTGTCATGGGGTTAACATGCTAGCCTTTTTTTGGCCCTTTGCAGGAGTTGTTGTGAATAAGAGAGCTTTGTCCAGCCCAGGCTCTTATGTTGATGTTGGTCTTGACAAGGTAAATGTTCACAGTAAATGGATTGTTTATTGACCGATTGCAAGGGCACCTAGTTGTTTTTTGTCTTAGATTTGAATGAGTTAAACGGATGGTTTGTTCTTTTTGTGTTAAGCTCGAATGACTTCTTTGAGTCCAAGTGGCACCCACACACACATTTTACGGTTCACACTTGCTTATGTCCGATAGTCTGCATTCACATGCATCCACTAGTATGTCCATCACGATATGAGTCGCAGCTGCTATGAACAAGTCAGAGCTTCATGCTTCGTGTTTTTTACTTGAGAGGTTTGTGTGGGCCTTGAGAGACAGCTATTCAGGTAACTCTTACCCATGGATTAGGAAACGTACATATAGTAAATGCCAGAGCGGGTTATGGAATTCAGACGTCTGGTTCTTCAGATTAAGGTATCACTGATACGTTATGAATTGGTGGGGTTTAGCCCATGTTCGTCAGAAAGCATCACAAAAGAATATCCTTACCTTATCAGCCCATCAGCCGGCATCTTGTCAACTAGTAGCTCCCATTGACGCTCGTTGTTTGTGCCAAGCCCTTGATAGTCCGTCAGCCGTGGTATCCTCAGCCCATCAACCGGCATCACGTCAGCCAATAGCAATCTCATCAACTGTTGTCTGTGCCAAGCCCTCGCAATCCCAGCCCATGCATCGCTGTCCACGCCCATGCGCCGCCGCCGCGATGCCACTTCCCACGCCAACCTTAGACAAAGGTCTAAGGTTCCTAACTAGGGTTAGTAAGTAGGTCAAGTTAGGTTGGTTAGGTTTAGTTAGTGGGGTGGGACTTAGGTCAGTTAGGTCTAGTTAGCTAGGTTAGGTTAGTTGGTCAGTTAGGTTAACCTAACTAGGTTCAATTAGTAGGTTAGGTTGGGTTACGCTAAGTCAGTGTCCTAACTGTCCTACCAGACTTTAGGTTATGAGTCCTAAGTGTCCCAGGTGACTTAGGCAAAAGAAAAAAAAAGAGGGGCAAAAACTCAAAATTTTCCAGCCTCTTTAGCGGCTCTCCACAGCCCTATTTTGGCTCATTCAAGTCTCATTTCGAAGCTTCTTCGACGACCTTTCTTCCGAGCCTCTCCATCATAAATGGTCTTCAACCCTGTAAGTGACTGTCACAGTAGCTAGTCCTTGCTATGCATCATAAATGGTCTTCAACCCTGTAAGTGACTGTCATGAGTTTGGAACTGCACTATTTGTTGTTGTTTTAGAGATGAGTTTGGGCTTGTTTTGGCATTCATCTAGAGAAATATTTTTGCACAAAGGACAACCATGTTTTCTCCATGAAGATAGGGTTGACTATGAGAGAGTATTTGATGAAGCGATACTCTTCATATCACATACATATAAATAGGGATGCTAAGACTTACCTCCATGTCTTATATCTATTTGCTGTTCTTGTAATGTTGGAATAGTAGTGGTCACCTCCCCATCTGTGAGCCCCAAATGAGGAGTGCATCGGGGGGGTGGAGCAGGGTAGGATGGGGCTGCCACATGGCCACATCATGGCTGGCATGTGGGCAGCATTCACACATGGAAAAGCAGAAAGAGGGGGCTGCCACATGGACAACAAACAGGCTTCCATGTGGGCAGCACAAAAGAGCATATACCTGGCAGAGCCTGTCCAGAGGCTGTCCACGATTGGAGAGGGCAAACGTGTGCAGGGTTTGCAGGCAGAAAACAGTGCAATGAGGTGGTGCTGATGTCAGCAGGTTGTACAGTAGGCCTTGGAGCAGATCCGGGGCCTGGAAGAGGGCTGGACAGGTGCGGATTTTCTGCAGCAGGAAGGCTTCCAGGTCACGGCCTTTTGGGGGCCAGAAAGGGCCTAGAGGAGGTCGGCGGGTTAGGGCTGGACAGGCCTGGGGGCCAGTGGCAGCCTGCCACGTGGCCAGGCTGGGCCAGCCAGCCCTCAACATGCGTGCCCCCACGGCGAGGGGGGGGGGCTGTTTGGGTCGGCCAAACCCTCCTACCCAATCGGCCAGTTCAAGGCGCTTGGAGCCCTATATAAAGGGGCCTTTGTGGCCTCACTTGGCATCCAGCAGATCAGCACTTCAGTGAGCAGGAAGGAGCAGCAGAAGACCCTGCCTTGGGCCTACATCCAGGACATGAAGGAGGTACAGAGGAATTTGGATAAAGGCAAGAGAGAGTCTCGTTAGAAATGAATCCCCACAGAGGGTATCCCACAGGTGGAAGACTGATAGAGCATCCCAGCAATTACACGCGGAAGTGTTTAACTATGGAATTCAAAAAAAAACTTATTTCCTAATGTGTAGTTCACAACCATGAGTGTGCGCAAGCCAGTAAATACACTTGCACATGGCAGTTCACCTTTGTATGCAGGAATTGTCAAAATTCCCACGACTAAGAGGCCGGGAGTTTTCGTTCAGGTAACTGCTAAATTTAGGCTATTTGGCCAGAATTGGACTCAACTTGGATACTAACAGCTAAAAGTCGTCCCTGGTTTTTAGCAAGTCTAACTACAATTGGCAAAAAATAGAATAGCTAGAGTCTACGATCAGTTGCTCAATTGGAACCACACCCTTGGAACTTTAATTTTACCCCCTGTTGTGCTAGAACTTTGGCTAAAAGGTTGTTCTCATCACGTGCAAGCCCATACAGGCTACAAATTACTGTTGTAGGCTCTAGAATTCTCATACACACTGGATACAGCAACTGGAATTCTTGCAAGCTTGCATGCAATCACCAGCTCTCTTGCATGTAATGCCACTATTTTAGGCATGTACTGTCTCACAGTGCATACCACCCCAAAAATAGAGCATACCACCTAAAACAAGCAACACATGCACCCTTGCTTAGGCCACACCTTAGGTCACACCTGTTGCAGATCCTCTCTCGCCAAGAGTGAGGCGAGATCAGTCCTTGTAAACTGGCTCCAGTCCCAGCCAATTCATCCTTCTCTTACTTGTGAAATGCCACTATTTTAGGCATGTACTGTCTCACAGTGCATACCACCCCAAAAATAGAGCATACCACCTAAAACAAGCAACACATGCACCCTTGCTTAGGCCACACCTTAGGTCACACCTGTTGCAGATCCTCTCTCGCCAAGAGTGAGGCGAGATCAGTCCTTGTAAACTGGCTCCAGTCCCAGCCAATTCATCCTTCTCTTACTTGTGAAATCTTCACCTCTTAATTTTAATGAGTTTCATCTCCTTCAAATCTGGTGTATGCACTCTATTTATTGACATGCAAGGCCACAAACTAAGGCTTGACTGCAGTTCAAAACCGTGAGCATGTCCCACAGTGCATACCACCCCAAAAATAGAGCAAACCACCTAAATTAAGCGACAGATGCATCCTTATTTAGGCCACACCTTCAAAGATTCGCAAAGAAGTAACAGTTGTAGATTCTCTTTCCCCAAGAGTTAGGTGAGATCAGTCTTGGTAGACTCGCTCCAGCCCTTACCAGCTCACCCTTTTCCCATCAGTGAAAACTTCACCTGTTAACACATAACAGCCACTTTGCACCTTGAACAAGACTTGAGGAACAGCAAGAGAGCTGTTCCATGCTGCACAGGGCCTTCGGTTAGCACAACCAATTGTTTGCTTAAATCCCACTAGCATCTCAGGTCGGTAAATGTGCTGATAGATGAGTCAGCATGCCATGCATACCTGCTTGCACAGCCGTGCTAGTCATACCAAGACTATTGTCTATAGCATAGCTCTTTTGCATAATTTTCCAGCCAGCCGTTGTAACACTAGCAGCAAGGTGTGTTGCAGATTTCTCCGCTACCCACCCAAGGGAATTTACGCTGTTTCCTTACAGCCTCATGACTCTACATAGCTCGAAGCTGGCTCTGATACCAACCCCCGCCTGGGTCTAGTAAGCAACTGGCCCTAATAGTGTACAACTTTGAACCAGAATCCAACAGAACCCCCTCTACCTCTCCCCCTCTTCCCCACCCCCTCTCCCTCTCCCCGCCTCCTCTAACCTGCCCTACCCTGCCCCCTCCTCCACCTCCTCTCATGTCGCCCACTCCTCTACCTCCTCTCCCCTCTTCCCCTAAGCCTACGGGTGGGAGGTGAACTCCTAGCTCCAACCCTTATGGGTTTTTTGTGGGAATGTCCCATTGTCTAGCCACCCCCAAGCCTGATTTCTAGACCACCTCAGAGAGCTAGCCAGCCTTGAAGTCGAGACATACGTCCCATACCACATCTAGCTGCTGCTCCCAAGCTAGTGAGTCTTCATCCCAAGGAGAGCAATCCTGGAGACCCCGAAGTGGCAAGAAACCTCCCTCCATGGCTGAAATATCCTAGAAACCGTAGTGAAGAGATCTGCTAAGTTGTCCTCCATTGGAATCTAGGACAATTGACTTTTGTTCTCGAACGTAGTGATAGTGAAGCTCCATGTGGTTGGTATGTGCATGAAAGACAGGATTACACGCAATGGCCAAAGCACTCAGTGGAATAGGTCTGGTAGACTTCCAGATGTGCAGGTGGCTTACGGAGCCAGACACACTCCATAGTATCTATAAAGGGTGCCTTGTACGCAGCCTCACAACTAGACATAGCAATTGTAGGCTGCTTCTTGCTGAACCTAATAGTATAGTACCGGACTAGAGGAGTATGCCTAGCACCAGTGGCCTAGGAGCAGCAGTTCCAGGTGTCTAGTGATTGTGTTGAGATTGTTCACGCAAAGACGGGGCTTCTACGACAGTACTTGTGGTGGTCTTCGCGACGGAGGTTCATTGATGGATTATTCCTTCAGTTGCTCCGGCGTCACACCCAGCTCCTTGGAGATGATGTTACATCCAAGAGTTGAGAGGGGGCGTTGGAGGTCAGCATCTCCTAATGTACCATGGTTAGGTTAGGTCAGACAGAGGGCCTTTGTTGAGGCTGTGCCCGTTGCCAGTGAGGGTAGTACAAGCTGAGGGAAGATCTGCCTATTTGGTGTTTCCACCTAAGGGTTGTCAGTACAACTGCATGCGGATGTGTCCCCTTTGCCCTCTATAGGCTGTCAGTTGACCCATCCAGAGCAAGGGGTTGGCCTACTGTACCACGAGTAGGGGAGGTGGAGTGCCTATATATAGCCCCCCCCCCCCCGTCCTCACTTGTTGTTTATCTCAGTGTAGCATCTCTTGCGCACCATTCAGTGGAGGTTTTGCCCAATAGTTCTTGGGCCTGTTCTTGAGATCCCTTGTAATCTCTGTCTCTTTCCACTCAATTCAGTTTGTGTGTGGTGTGGTTTGCTCTCTCTTTCTGTCTAGTTTTGACTGTACTCTTACATCTAATGTATGGCACCGTGGTTGGGTCCCATGTTGTAGTCTAGTTAGAGATGACTACTTGATTTTTTCAAGTCAGATAGCATGGACTAGCAATCCCTAGGGAGACAACGCAGCCAAGACCTAGAGTTGAGAGACACGATAGACTTGCCAATGAGCGAGCGACAATAGACTCGCGAGCTCGTTGACACATAGATGGCACTTGGGCATCTCTCCTTAATGTGTGCTACACTGGTTGGGGTGACACTAGCACTTGTCTAATGGAGAGCTACTGCAAGGAAACCACAGCAGACTATGCACGTCGATCGCCACCATTAGCATTCCATCATGGATTTTATCCCTTCACGGCACCGATCTCTGTCATAGTCTCTGTCTGTTGAGACCCTCATATCCATTCTCAGTCGCACGGTGGATTTGGTTCCTCAGACAGCTTACAGAGGACTTGCTATGATACCACATTGTAGATCTATCTTTTTTCCCACGGGTTCAGATATTCAGTATTTGTATTTGTATTTGGGTACGGATGCCCACTTAGGAGTGTTTTCTGTCAGAGCGAAGTAGAAAACTAGGTGCTCATTTGGATTTGGGACAAAAAACTAGGTGGCCACGGTTTTTTTTTTGTTGGAAAAATGTATGCAGATTTGACAACCTATATCTTTTGATTGACAAATCCAAATTGGGTCATGTAGCATATCAAATCAAATGGCAAGACATGACTTAGATAATTATCACGCTTTTGCACCATTTAGTGAAGTCACAGGCATCAAATTGAGAATTTTATGAATGTAGCCTAAGTTTCTGCACCAAGTTTGGACTAACTAGGGTATATGCTTATCAATGCCTAAGCTGACTAATCTGGGATTTAGGATTAGATCTAAGGTTAGAATGTGGTCTAACCCGAGGTAAGGAATAACCTAGGGTTGAGATCATAGCTAGCAAAGGTGAGGTCTAGATCCTGTGGATAGAGCTAGCTTGCTAAAGGCAAGGCATGGCTGAGCTATACTTGGCAAAGGGTGACCACAAAGTAAAGTAAAGTTACTTCACTCTTGCATGCTAAAGTATAGGCTCATAGCTAAAAATAGTTGGGGGGCATGTTCTATAAGTGTAGGCCAAGAGCTCATTATCTAGGGTTTGAGGAGTGCGCTTCTTTGAAGATAGACTTGCTGGCCTGGGAGCAGCAGTTAGAGGAAAGGGCATGTGGTATGGGACGCATGTCTGGACTTCGAGGCTGGCTCTTTGCTGTGGTCTAGACCTCTAGTGCTAGGCAGTGGCTCGATGTACTGCACCTACGGCTGGGAGGCAAGCTGCTAGCTCCAACCCTATGGGTTGTTTGTGGGTGTGACCGGTGGTTTGTTTTGGACTCATGCTTGAAGTTCTACCCTACCAGGGTTTGATGTTACTAGACCTCGCTAGGGGTTGTTTCGTTTGGTATCAGAGCCGTCTTCGAGTTTCCATAGAGTCCTGATGCAGTGAGGGAAAGAATAGATCCCCTTGGGAGTGCTTATCCTGGTAAAGGATGCACATATCCTGGTAGAGATAGGAGAAGAGATTGTGTTATGCTCGAGTTTCTTGGTTTGATATGCCTGCGAATTAGAATTCGGACTGTTTGCAATCTCGTTTTTTGATTAACTGGCTGTATCTGCAAGTTTCTGCACTTTGCAGGGCTAGATGAAGGTCAAAAGAGAAGCAGGGAGTGAATTCACAGCAAGATGAGGGAGGATTGTCGGATGAAAACTGCAGGAAAGGAAGGCAAATGTTCAGAAATAGATATGCCGGAAGCTGAGGGCTGATGTGGCAGATCTGTTCGCAGGCTTGCATAAGACCCTGCGAAGCATTAGGCGCTTGTAGCAGGGCCAGGAGCAGGTCGCAGTTGTTCGGCTGTAGGCTGATGGACAGGGTGGCAGTGTAGCAGGGTTTTCCTGCTGATTTTTGCCTCTGCCTTGAAGAAGAAACAGCCTGTATCAAATGCGATTCTGTTCCAGAGCTGGCTGAAGGTCCGACGGATCAAATTTTGATGGTATGAAGAGGCTAAGTGAGCCAAGAACAGTTGCGATTCTGTTCCAGGTCCCCGACTTGCAAAAGAAGGGCTGCATTGCGACTTGATTGGTGGCTGGCTGCATCTAGACTTATTTGTGGGTGTGCAGAGCCTTCATGATAGTTTGCTTGGTGCTGAATTTAAAGTAAATTGAAGGTCATGCAGGCCAGTCCTATTTTGATGGTAAAGTAATGGTGCATGAAGCCATGCACTTACTTTTTGGGGCTGCATGCCTTGGCAAGTGAATTAAGCAGTGTAAACTGCTGAGATCTCTACTTTACACCTTTATTTGTGTCATGCATGGTTGATGCAAGCTCAGAGTGTGCATGGATGCATACTTGACAGGCAAGCTAACGTGGGATTACCACATGACCTTTAAATTAACAAGCAGATACATGCATGCATGCATGTAGGAGTACTCTCCAAAAGTATCCCACTGAGTTAGAAGGATACTCTCAAAAAAAGTACTTTTCTCGAACACCAAGCCTTTTAGAAAAGTTCTAAAAGGTCGGGAAAAGTTGGTGGTTTCTGGGTCACTCCTTTTGCCCACAGCCTAGACCTCCATGCAAGCCATGCATGGCACTGATTGCATACACGGACTGCTGCCAACATGGGAGTGCTTGGGACAGCTGAGAAGTTGTTAAGTGTGTGCATATTGGACTGCAATCAATTGGCATAGTTGCCCCTTAGACATCTGGAGCTGTGTGCAGCACCTTGAAGGGACAGCGATTTTGGGATAACCAGTCCAAACAATGATGTGTTTGTAGAATTGCTTGAAAAGTTGCTCTGCTAGCTACGACAGGGTTGACTAAAGAAGATAGGGAAGATAGTGTTGGGTTCAGTATTTCAAAAAGCCTCTTTTGGAAGAGAAATTAGTCAAATCCAAGCCAATTTAATGAGGTCCACCATTTTGTCTTTTTAAGTGGGGTGATATGCATGTTCTTGTGCATTGTAAAGATTATTAGTGCAGGCTGTCCATTACGTTATTTGTTACTAGATAATGTCTTCTCCTGAGTTCATGTGCAATATTTTGAATCCTTTCTAAAAGAAAAGTTTGAAATTCTCTATATTTAAAGCATATGTTTGGAAAGGATTTAAAGTAACTTGTGTTCTATGATGAATTTAAGAAGTATATGTTTGTTCTTAAGTCTTGTTTTGCAACTGTTTGAATATCCTCTGGTATTCACTTCTTGGCCAAGCAACCACAGGATGGATTGTCGTGGTGTGGGACACGGGAATTGAGGCCAAGAGTGAATGATTAGTCATGGTGTGACTAATCAGCCATGAATTGTCACTTTTAGTGATGGTGACAGGAAGAGTGTGTGATTGGTTAACCCACTTTTAAAGAAATCTAAGGAATGTCGGTAAGTTGTCTAAACAAAGACTAAGACCTTTGCTAGATGACATGCCTATGTCATCCGGGTAAACTTTTTGATCAGCTAAGTCCTCCTGGAGTGAGAATTTACTCTGATAACAGCCGGATTGTGAAAGGAACTTCTTAAACTCAGTGCATCCAGTGCTTTGGATTAAGCACATGATATGAATACTAAGTATTGTTGACCTAAGAACTCTTGTATGGATTCGGAATGGATAGGATACGTTTTCTTGCTACTCAAATGATGAAGTAACCCAGTCTTGAATAAACGAGATATGAAGTAGATTCCTTAGCAAAGGATTATTAGATGTGAAGATTCCACCCATACCTCTCCCTAATGGCCATGGTATTGTGATATAGGTTTGGGATCCCTTATTTTTATCAAAGGGAGGGAGAGACGAGAAAATTTGAAATGACTTTCTAGAATCTAGCAATAGATTCAATGATCGTGATTCATTTGAACTTAGATCCAACAAAGGTCTACACTTGGTGATCCTTGCTATGCGTGATGGAGTTTATGGTTTTCAATCTTATGAGTGACTATCGCGAGATTGAAACTGCACTATGTTGTGTTTTTAGAGGATGAGTTTGGGAATGTTCCTGGATTCATCTAGGTTTATATTTCTGCCATATTAGCGGACATGCAAATTTCACCTTTTGACGTTTTCATGCAATTTGTGGCCTGCTGGTATTACGATAATTCTTTCTATCTTAATTGGTGCGCTGCCCTATCAGCTAGATTTAGATGCTCGTTTGGGAGAGACAAATGAAATCGTTTAGACTCCAGAAGCAATTGTAGCTTGAATAAAGAGATTTTGGACTACTTTTTGATTAGCCTTCTCCTTTAGTGCTAGCCTTCGTCATGGCTGAGTCTGCCCTTCACCTCCGAGTGCCGACAGAAACTCAGTACAAAGACTTTGTATAAATGAATGCTCAAGTATGTGTGGCTGCGTGGATTTGTATGTGTGAGAGCATATTTTTATACTATGGTCTACTCCCAATGTTGGGCGCTGATGACGTCAGTGGGGATGTCATAGTAGCTAGTCCTTGCTATGCGTGATGGAGTTTATGGTTTTCAATCTTATGAGGGACTATCGTGAGATTTGATGGAGTTTATGGTTTTTAATCTTATGAGTGACTATCGTGAGATTGAAACGGCACTATGTCGTAAGACTTTGGAAATTTCCTGGATTCATCTAGGTATATACTTCTGCCGTATTAGCGGACATGCAAATTTCACCTTGTGAAGTTTCGTCCAAGTTGCGGCCTATTGGTATTGGGATAATTCTTTCTATCTTAATTGGTGCATTGCCCTATTAGCTAGATTTAGATGCTCATTTGGGAGAGACTAAAATGAAATCGTTTAGACTCCACAAGCAGTTGTAGCTTGAATGAAGAGATTTTGGAATACTTTTTGATTAGCCTTCTCCTTTAGTGCTAGCCTTCGTCATGGCTGAGTCTGCCCTTCACCTCCGGAGTGCCGATAGAAACTTAGTACAAATACTTTGTATAAATGGATGCTCAAGTATGCGTGCGTGTGTGGATTTGTATGTGTGAGAGCATATTTTTATACTATGGTCTATCCCCACTGTTGGGCGCTGATGACGTTAGTGGGGATGTCACAGTAGCTAGTCCCTGCTATGCGTGATGGAGTTTATGGTTTTCAATCTTATGAGTGACTATCGTGAGATTGAAACTGCACTATGTTGTGTTTTTAGAGGATGAGTTTGGAAGTGTTCCTGGATTCATCTAGGTATATACACTCGGTGATCGAGATAGGTAATTCTGAGGGGTGGTCTGTAGTCGTATGGGACGCTACAAATATTATGATGGATGCCTCAGGATTCATTTGTGGAAGGGAATTGATTTGCATATTTGGTATAACATTCAAAATAGGGTTGGCACTGGTAAAGCTGATCACTTTAAGAAGTTCTAACTCAGAACTTGAGTAGCTTGATAGATTGCAGTATCTTGTTTTTTCCATTGGCGAGTATGACTTAAAAGTCGTACCCAATGGATTGCTAATGTTCAAATGATATTGGGTAAGGTGACTGCTAACTTACTAAATGATTTTTTGTACGTGAGTCACATTAACTTTTTGTTATGAAAGTTTTATAGTGCTGTAAGCTGATTTCATCATTTGCTAGGTGCACAAAGTTCTTTTAATGGGAATTCAGATGGATTTTGGGGTTTTACAGTTCAGATACTACCCTACAAATACTACATAGAATAAAATCTGAAAGAAGAGTTTACTTGCACAGGACAGTGTATGATTTCAAATTGATTTTGATTCTGGGCAGAATTAGAATCTGAACATTCAATTTAGTGTTGAATGTAACTTACTCACTACTTTCAAAGTTGAGTGCTTTTCTGCATATTTACAGTACTATAATAGATTCTGAAATAAATCAGAATCAATATATTCAACTAGACTTTGAATGCAGTATACTCATATCTCGGTGAGAGTTGAGTAGTAAATTCAGAATCAATTTCTGAATTTACTCAGAAGATTTTAGAACCAATACTTCTCCATTTACCGTGCATGGTAAATGTCTTGATTCCAAAATTCCTTTGAAGGGGTACCTTATAGATACTATTATTTGAAATCAAATGAAGGATTGAGAAGTATAGTCTTAGAATCAGTGTCTTAACACTCCTACCTCAGTTCCTTTGAAGGGGTACCTTACAGATACTACCATTTGGAATCAAATGAAGGATTGAGAAGTATAGTCTTAGAATTATTGTCTTAACTCTCCTACCTCGATTTATGTCAGCATAAATCCTATTTTAAGGGAAGGAGAATGTTATGTCCACAACTGGACTAACTAGGGTAAAGGCTTATCAAAGCGTAAGCCTGATTCGGTACTTTTGTGATGTCCACCAATGGACACAGATATTTCTTGGACACATATGTGTTCACCTCCATTGGCATTGCTGTTCACTTCCATTAGCATTGCTGTTAGTTTGCAATCTTTCACCTAGTCAGTCTCTAGAATCTCCGTGTGTACTTTTGTGAGATGAAGATGCAGGACACACATCTGGACTTCGATCTCTGTGGTGGTCTAAACCTCTAGCTCAAGGGTGGCTTGATGTACTGATCCTATGGTTGGGAGGTGAGCTGCTAGCTGCGACCCTATGGGTTGTTTGCGGATGTGACCCGTGGTTTGTTTTGGACTCAGGCTTGTACCAGGTTCTGATGTTACTAGACCTGGTAGGGGTTGTTTCAACGGTCGCCCATTTTAGGCTATCATTTTTCAAGCATAAGGATTGTGGGATAGCCCACTTAGGTTATTCTTTTTCAAGGGGGTTTCTTCAAGAAAAAAAGCGTGCCGCTAGTAGCTACGACCACTTGAAATTATATCTGTTTTTTTTTCTCCAGTCTCATAGATCCTTTGGTCTTTCCTAGGCTCAATAAATTTTCTTTCTTGGATAGCCCACTTAGGTGCTCCTTTTTCAAGGGCGTTACTTCAAGGAAAAAAAAAAGTGCCGCTTAGTAGCTACAACCATTTAAAACTCTTCTCATTATATCTGGTTTTTTTTCAGTCTCATAGACCCTTCAGTCTTTCCAAGACTCAATAAATTTTCTTTCTTTCTTTCTTCCTTTCTTTCTCTCTATCCTCCCTCACTTATCCTACTCATCCCTTGCTTCTGCTATTCCCCCCTTTCTCACTCCTTTTTTCCTTTCTCTACATCCGTCCCGTCACTTTCACTATATGTTGAGGGTCACATTACCCAATGAATTAGATCTAATTAGCTATTCTACAATCAACATTTTGTTTTGTGAAGATTATTGTGTATTCAGCTTGTTTAGTTTGATATTGTCTTTATCAATATTGGCATTACACAAATCAATACGATCCCTTATCTTAAGGAATGTCAAATGCTATGAATAATGGTAAGCTTCTTGCTAATACTATGCTGCTTATGTCCTTTAATAATTTACAGAGGATGCAAATGTCCTTCACTATGTTAAGAAGATAACCCCCCCAAGCCGCCGGCCCCTTTTGCACTACAATGCCACTCTCTTTGCTTGAGGGGAGGGGGAGGGTAATGCAGTTGATACATGAGAGTGTTGTAGGACATAGGCTATCAGAGTGAGCAGCGAATAAAGGGAGAAAAGGGCTAGGAGTTGTGGGGGAGGAGATGCTTGATGGGGTCAATAGGAACCAAAACAAGTTTTGTGTTCTTTTACCAGATGGTTCATTGATTGAAAGAGTGAATTTATGGTTAGGGACTAAGTACAGAACCAAATGCACATGTTTAAACAAGATGTGAGTGCTTTTTATGTATCTATCATATTGCAGGAAGTGCTGGTTGATCAATCATTAAAGCCAGGAACTCGTGTCACAGTTGCCATGGGCCACACTAAAGATGGTGAGTCACAAGACTTTCTTATCTCAAACAAATTTTGTCTAATGTTGTGGAAAGTTGAGTTTGGGTAAGCATTAGCGAATGTCGTTGATAACTCCCTTCAATTATATTACAATCAGATTATATTTCACCAATGTTCTCTTGTTTTTTTCAAAGCATGTCTGTAACAACATAGATGGTGCTTTTTTAATTCTGAAGAAGAGATTTATCATTTCGTGGGGATTATGTTTGCAATTCCAACTTTATAAGGCAGAATGTTTTGATAGAGCCCTTTCAATATCAGGAGCACCATCGTGGGCATGTCCAAGAAAAAAATGACTTCCTTGATGGTAGGCATTTGTTACAAACTTGACCAAGCGCAATTTCTCCTAGGATATTAGGACTTTTGATTCAGGAAGGCCATGTCAATTTTGGTTGAGTCGGATTGACAGTCAAGAAACAAAGCCTTCTAAGATGTGTTGAGATACTGACATTGGGAAAATCCCATGAGGTATAGATGGACTCGTACTCAGCAATTTAGAGCTTGGGATTTAGTGGCTATGCTAGTCAATGCAAACTCATTGGAACCAGTAGCAAAATGGCATGCACATGTGGACAAATTTGAGTACAAGGAAACGTTTCTTAATCAATAAGTGAGAACTTCAGGATATTTGTTGCTGCATATAACTGATGGATGGTACTTCAGATGGATATGCTGAATGGGAGGAGTAGTTTGTGATAGTGTGTATCATATCGAAAGAATAATCAGCAGCCCATTCCTTAAGCTGACCCACTTGTTGTGCCCAAGCAACTAGGAGATGCTCCTTTTGCCCAAAGTGCTTGGCTAGTGTATTGAGAAGTAAACCTTGGGCATATCCTACAAAAGGATATTGCTTAGCTTGAATAGCTTGAATGGAAGGATGGTTAAAACTCAACTTTGGAGATTTAAGAGTCTTCAGGGATTTAAAATATTCAGGTACTCTGAAAGAAACTTCACCTTCTTCAAACTTAACTTTTTGTCTGTGTGGATGCCTCTTTTATATCAACATCTGATGCATATTCTGGAGAAAACCTTAGGTGGCTTGTACCGTTTCTTTTCAAGCCCTATAGATGGTGGTGCTCTAGGATGAAATCTATACATCAACATGAATGGACTTCAGAGTAGATAACCATCTACTATGATATACCTTGTCCACTTTTGTTTGCTCAGCGTCAACTATAGGTGTTTCACCAACCATAGGGACTGCAACTTCTTCTTGGACAGTGTTACTGTTTTCACCAACTTCTGGTATTTGTTCATCAGTGCCAACTATGGATATAGCTACTTTCGAAATATCTGAGCAAAGGTGATCATGTTCATTTTTATCCTTAAAGGAATTGAGGTACTCGTCATGAAACTTGGGAACACTTTACTGATCAATCATTGGCATCCGACTCAATGCGTTGGCTACAACATTGTTCTTTTCCTTGCAATATCGCAACTAGATATCAAACTCTTGCATCTATTCAGGACATCTAGCCTTTTGATCTTTCAACTTGGGCTAATTTGTTCGAAGAGAATTTGAACGTAGCATCATACAAATAGTGCCTCAATGTTTTCAAAGCATGGATAACAGCATAGAGTTTTTTCTCATACGCCAAAAGGTCTTGCTGTGCTAGATTTTGCTAAAAGCTTCAGATCATTGATTTTGAATCAGTGCAGCTCCTGCAGCCCTATTACTTGCATCAGTTTCAAGTACAAAAGGGCTATTAGGATTGACCACCTTGAAGATTGAACCCTATCAGCGTCTTTCAACGTGCTTAGTCTAGGTAAAGGTACTTCCCTTTCCGTTAAGATGGTCCATCATAGATGCTACAGCTTTTGCATAATCCTCGACAAATCTTGTGTAAAAAACGAGAGAATAAGGAATGCTTGCAACTCTTGTAGCATTATTGGACTTGGCTTCTCTAGAAGAACTTTAGTTTTCTTTAGATCCATACATATAATATGACCTAGGTACTTGACTTCTTTATAAAACAGTTAGATTTTTTCACAAGTTGCTTGAGCAATTAAATGCTCCAAAGGCTCGTGTTTGTTATTCCTAAAGACAAGAATATCACCAGATTGACTGCTGCAAATGCACCTAGATATAGTCTAAATACACTACTCATCCTGATTGTGAATTATTTGTTAACCCAGAGGACATTATTCTAAATGTATAATGACCCATTTGATTTCTAAAACCTATTTTGAGCACATTATCAAGATGTACTTGAACTTGATGATATCTAGAACGTAAGTCAATTTTACTAAAATACGTGGCTCCTTGTACATAGCTCATCAATCGCTAGAGCATTGGAGAATTATTTTTTGTAGAAATCTTATTTTAGGCTCGATAATATATGCACAAGCTCATAAGTTCATATACCCATCTTTCTTTTTAACTAAAAGAATAGGGGCACCCCAAGGCGAACTATTGGCCTGAATTTGCCCTTTTCTAAGATACCTAGACATGAACTTTTCACATTTCTTTAACGTAAACAAACTAAAAAAGAAACACCATACATCATGATACTCGACCTATTGGCCAATTGCATACAACTCTTGAGACGCGTTAAGTATATACTATGCTCACCTTGAAGTTGGGATCAACCGTCCATCCTTCTGCAGTTATTCAAATAGGTCCTCTATAGGGTATGGTTCGACCCATAGAGACATTCTCTATCTAGGACTGTATTAGAATTCCCTATCCATGCAATATATGCATCAAACCCAAATCAGTTATCTAAAATGATATAAATCAGCTATTACTGCTGCTACATGTGCATTATTATTGACAGCTATGACTACACCATCCATTAGAAAATAACAAGCGTAAAATCTGCTTCTTTTCTAAAACTAAAAAGATTTGGATCAGCAAAGCTCATCTGAATCTTCTCTGAAGGATGTGTGTATTGATCCTTGCATACTGTGCTCTAGGTGCTTGGTTTGAGACATACCAAGCATTTTTCAACTTGCACACAAGCTGCTCATGTCCCTTTTGAATAAAACCTTCAGGCTGTTAAAACATTTACCTGTTCTTTCAAGTAGCCATTATAAATTTTGTTTTGACATCCATATGGAAGATAGGCCGGCCTTTTTGTAACACACCCCTCTAATTGTATTGATTTTTTTCCGCAGGTGCAAAGTCCTCTGAATAGTCAACACATCCTATGTGACTGACTGTAACCCTTACTCACATAATTCTTAAGTATTATTTTTCATAACGGAATTATATTTTGACTCTAAGGCTTCTTGCCAATTTTTGGATTCTTTAATTTGTATAGTCTCTTGTGTGTCAATCTGCATCTCTCCCACAAATGTTGTATTTCACTTGCAAATGCAACATTAGAGAAGCTTGAGTATCTTCCAATTAGCTTTTTTACTCTTTGTGACCTTGTAGGTCCATCTGTGGTGTCTCACCCGGGTTTCTGGTTCTCTGAGTCCTTTGTTGGATCCAAGTATAATCTGGCAAAAACAAGTAGCAGGTGGAGGTTCCTTCTCATTGCTCAACTATCTGCTGCTTACCCCTAATTAGCAACTTGTTTGTCTTTATCAACCGGCTTGTCTTTGCCTTTGTCATGTGCTTTGGGCTGTTCCAATTGCTGTCCATTTTCCTCTTCAACGTCAAAAGTATTTGGCAGCTGTTTTTCGTGTTTTGTAGTCTAAGTGTCATCAGATTCATTGCCCATTGCTGCCTTGGCTGAGGTTAATTGATGTCGGTATTTAAAAACAACCACTGAACGACATTAGTGAGTAGCTAAATTTAGCATTAACCTCTACATCTAGGTATATGCTTCTGCCGCATTAGCAGACATGCAAATTTCACCTTGTGAAGTTTTCGTCCAAGTTGTGGAATGCTGGTATTGCGATAATTCTTTCTATCTTAAATGGTGCGTTGCCCTATCAGCTAGATTTAGATGCTCGTTTGGGAGTGACTAAAATGAAATCGTTTAGACTTCACAAGCAGTTGTAGCTTGAATGAAGAGATTTGGACTACTTTTTGATTAGCCTTCTCCTTTAGTGCTAGCCTTCGTCATGGCTGAGTTTGCCCTTCACCTTCGGAGTGCCGACAGAAACTCAGTACAAAGACTTTGTATAAATGGATGCTCAAGTATGTGTGGGTGTGTGGATTTGTATGTGTGAGAGCATATTTTTATACTATGGTCTACACCCACTGTTGGGCGCTGATGACGTCAGTGGGGATGTCATAGTAGCTAGTCCTTGGTATGCGTGATGGAGTTTATGGTTTTCAATCTTATGAGTGACTATTGTGAGATTGAAATTGCATTATGTTGTGTTTTTAGACGATGAGTTTAGGAATGTTCCTGGATTCATCTAGGTATATCTAATACTACTTTCCGAAGGGGAACACAGATCATAAATTGGCTCCCAGATCTTTGGATTTTGTAGTGCAGTCACTGAGGGCTGCTTAGACATAGCCCAAAATGAGAAGATGCATCAAGCTTCTGGGTTCTCCTTGACAATGGAGTCGTTCTCGTAAAAGGGTTGAACGACAATGGGGTTTTCAATACAGTGTTCTCAGGCACACTCATGCTAATAGGGTACTCTGTAAATGACGGCTTTAAAAAGAACTAATTTTCGTGTCAGTAATCTTGAATCATAGGACATGAAGCCCTATGATGGGCCTGAAAACCTTGAGTTATTCCTTTTTGCAGTAGCCATTTGGATATTTGATCAGCTTATGTGGTATGTTTAAGATGCATGGCTTTTGAAGCCTAGAGAAGATGATCTTATGTGCAGGTATGAAGAGTGCAGAATTTATATGTTTCCCTTCTTTCAGTGGGTCACTCTGTATATATGAGGACATTTATGAACTTTGAATGTTACTATCTTTTCAGCTCTCGATCGTATTCAATATTTAAGACTTTTTGCATGTTATTATCCTAATCTTTTGATAGCTTGAGTCAGCTGTATCTCTCCTTGTGAGTAGAGCTAATTGTGTTACAAGTTTCCGTCTCCTCATATCATCTATGGTTCTATTTGTGCATACAGGTCTCCTCTGTTTTTGTTCTGGTGGCAGCATTGTGTTTGCTGGCAGATTCAAATTTTCTGTTAATGGGATATATGAATGATCCTAAAGTGTCATTAAAGGGGTGCTTGGATTAAGATATAACCTATTGAATGAGTTTTACACCCCATTGCTTTGTGGAGTATATTGATGCTATTTGTCTTCTACATTGGTTTCTCACTATATTGAATTTTGGCCTTGAGTGTAGAGAAGGTCCTACACATAGTTGATTCTGAGGAAGTACGACAAGCAGGCATTTACTGGGGCTATAAAGTGCGATATGCAAGTTGCTTAAGTGCTGTGTTTGACGAATGTCCATTTGAGGTACGATTGGTACTGAAACCATGGAAAGTGAAACTTAATTCTTTACAGTATTTGCCATCAGTGGTTGGTGTATTTTTAATGAAGGGTCAATATTCTGGTCTAAATGTACTGCATTCAGGATAAATATGATTATTGTATTGGAACATCAGAACATGGTACTAAAATCAGTTCTACAGAATTTGTCATACCAAAGTTCAAGTAAGTATTAAGTTTTGAGCCATGAATATCTTCTCTCTCGCAATAGATAATTTTTTAAAAACAATTACTGTTATGCTTCTGAACACTTGTATTGATACCAAATCTTTCCTTTAAATATGATCACTATGATCACCTCCATGGAAAAATATGGTTTACCAGGCACTTGCTCGTTGCTTTTGGAGGCCTTGCAGGCCTTGAAGAGAGTTTGGAGCTGGACAACAGACTTATGGTATGTTGCACAGATCATACAATCTTTGCAGTTCAATGTTCTTTGAGTCATATGATGAGGTAACTTTTCAGTATTTGTAAATACCTCAGTGGTGAAATGCTATCCTTGTTCTACAACAAATGTCAGAAATATAATTATGGCTTCAACTCCAGATATTGCTGGGTATTTTGACATGAAGTTGGGGGTAATAAAACGTCACGCACCTCTTAGCTTCCTAGTGCCTCCAAACTTAGTGACATAGATCTTTATTACTGGGAAAGGAAAAATAAAACAGAAACTTTCATGTTAAGAGACCATACCACACATTCTTTCCTTTCTTTAGATGAGAATGAAGATGGTAACATCCCAAGTGATGTTGTACTCTAGCATAGGGAGAATGAAAAGATCAATAGAGGCCATAATCTCTCCAAGCCGTTCTGTACCAAAGAGAAGAGCAATACTGTTGGAGATAAGTGCACACTAAGTGTACTATTTCCTAGTCTACATTTGTCTAAGTCTAAGTCTAGTCTTTAGTGTGTGCCATGTGGCACTTCTACAATTATCCCATAAGCACTCTTGCTTTATGTCTTGTACTTTGGCCCATATATTCAATGGGTCACATCATTGTAATCTATCAGTCTAGCTTGTGTCTTGTCTACACTCTTCTCAAGGTATTTCTAGTCTTTCAGTCTTGTTATTTCATTTCCAGTTTCTATTTCTAGTTCTTGCTTCCATATTGCAACATGGTATCAGAGCTAGGTTGATTTCTCTTCCCCCTCTTCTCTCTTCTCAAGTCTGTCCTCAGATACAGATCTGCTCCCCCGCTCAGATCTGCCTCTTCTCTCCCCCGCTGCAGATCTGTTCTCTTTCTGCCCCGCCATTCCGCTCCAATCTCTGCGCCGCTCCAGATCTCTGCGCCAGATCTGCGCTTCAGATCTGTGTAGCTCAGCCACAGATCTGAGCGCGAGATCTGCTGTCACGCCAGATCTGCGCAACTCTCTACTGCAGCGCCAGATCTTCGTAAACCTGCTGTCGTATCTGCTATCCGTACAGCGTCGCTCGTATTCCATACGTACGCCGCCGTTCGTACGCCGCCAATACGCCGTCGTCCGTACGCTGCACGTCATCTGTACGTCGGCCGTACTCCGTACTCCGCTCGCCGTCCGTACATTGTCTGCAGTCCATACAGTCCGTACGACTGTACGGAATTCATACCTGCACAGGTTGACTTCTTCGACTTCTCCGTACCTGCACAGGCTGACTTCTCTAGCTCCATCTTCATGAAGATCTGCATCCCTTTTTCACCTCTATCTCTGCCCGGTATTAAGGTACTAAGCTTTGCCTCTTTCAGTTTGCTGAACAGTCTCTCCTTTTTTTGCTGGTTCCTCCTGCTTCGATGGGCTGTCATATGCTATGGCCCTGACAAAGTGGTGAGAGAACCGGCCTCTGGGATCTCTTCCTCTCATTTATTTTCTGCAATATTGTAAGGGAATAGACATTGCCCTTGCATCCTAGCAAGAGGTAAGACCTTCCCACATGACATCTTCCTCTCATTCTCTCATATCTATCGACAAATTCAATGGGTCCAACTTTCATACTTGGCAGATCAAAATCAAGTGCCATCTTATGAAAGAAGGCCTTTGGGACATTGTTCACCGTGATGCTCCGGAAGGTCCATTTGAGCAAGTTGTCACTGCCAAGAACGACAAAGCCTATGCTATCATATTGCTCGGCCTTGGAGATGATTACATTCATCACATCTCCGACATACAGTCTGCTTCTCAAGCATGGATCACTTTGGACACTCTTTTTGGAGCCCGATCTAAAAACTCTAAGATTGCACTTATGATCTCATTCTTTGATCTACATATGCAGGAAGGAGCTACTATAGCCTCTCATGTCAATTATCTTTGCAGTCTTATGGTTCAGCTTGCGTCAGTCAAGTTTCCCATCTCCGAAGATATTGCCATTGCTGTGCTTCTCAAAAGCTTACCTGACTCCTATGCTACTCTTGTCACTACCTTCAAGTATCATAATAATCCTTCTCTTGAGGGTATCATCAATGCTCTCCAAGAGGAAGAAAGAACTCAACAACGAAAGGTAACTGACACTGCATTTTTAGCAAAGAAAGGAAGTTCTAAGGTAAGAAAGCCTTGCACCCATTGTGGCAAAACTAATCATTTGGAGAAGGACTGTTTCAAGGCTCATCCATGCACCATTTGTGGCTGTGATAATCACCGGGAGAGGGACTGCTACTCCAAAACCTCTACATCAGCTCCTGCATCTACCTCAGCCCATGTTGCTGCAACATCTCCATCAGCTGATCTTGCTGTTCCTTCCTCACATGATGAGAAGTGGGCTTTCTGATTACTTCTATGTCTTGTCTACCACCTTGACCACCAATGATGTAGGTCAAGGGGTTCTAGTGTCTTGGTCTTTCTATTTGTCTACAGTCAGTCTTCTGTCTATCTAGTCTCGTCTGTCTGTCTATTTGTCTATCAATCTGACTGTGTTTTAGATCCATCTTGTCCTTACCCTTGTGGACCCATATGAGGATATCACTTGAGGAGGGGTGTCTTAGCATCATTTGTCTGTCATGTTTTCTATCTTGTCTCTCAGTCTATCAGTCTGTCTTCTAGTCTTGTCTTTCTGTCTTACTCCTAGTGTCCACTTAAGGAGGGTGTTGGAGATAAGTGCACACTAAGTGTACTATTTCCTAGTCTACATTTGTCTAAGTCTAAGTCTAGTCTTTAGTGTGTGCCATGTGGCACTTCTACAATTATCCCATAAGCACTCTTGCTTTATGTCTTGTACTTTGGCCCATATATTCAATGGGTCACATCATTGTAATCTATCAGTCTAGCTTGTGTCTTGTCTACACTCTTCTCAAGGTATTTCTAGTCTTTCAGTCTTGTTATTTCATTTCCAGTTTCTATTTCTAGTTCTTGCTTCCATATTCCAACAAATACGTTGTTGAAAGAAGATCTTGTGGCTCAATATGACATGAATTGATATATATTGAGGAGTTTGGAGGGGTTGAATGGGTCGGATGGGTAGGTTCCGAGGAAACATTGCACCGCCTTCATAGATACCTCTACAAGTAGCTCAAAACACTCTGCAAATTGTCATCAGACATAGAGGCCTATAACTTCTAACAGAGACATGATATCAAAGATTCAGGTACATGCAGAGATGCGCCTTGAAATGGGCTTTGCACTGATATAAGTTTCGTAAGAAACAGAGAAAAGTTATGGACATTTTACTGAGGATGTAAAAATTGTCTGAAAAATAAGTAGTCACACACAGAGACTCATAACTTTTTTATTTGACATTTGATATAGAAACTGAACACATAGGATGATGTGCCTTGAAGAGAGCTTCGCACTAATATAGGTTTCGTCAAAATCGGAGCATTGAGCATGAAGTTACGAGCCAAATACTGACAGGGGGTCAAACAGTCATGAAAAACACCTACTCCTTCTACTGATGCCAACTTGGGAGAATATTCCTTCATACTCAGACTTTATTAACGGTCCAAGTTCCATAGAGGTTGCCTAGGAGAGAAGGAAGAGCTTCTTTTGTGGCTCACGAAATGGATAAATCATGTATGCACAATGAGCAGCTGAATAGAAAGCACTTTTTAAGAGAGAAAGAACAAAGCAATGGGAAAAGGGGAGAGACACTCAAGAGCGTCATAATATGAAACTGATGTGGTTCCAATAAAACAACTAGGTGTGTTTTTCTGCAATACAGATTTGTCCATGTAGCGGGGTGTGGAGCATCTAAGCTTAGTAATTAGTTATCAATCTATCCATTTCGAGCTGCACTGTCTAAGCTTGTTTGAAAGAGGGTAGGACATTGAGTTTAGCATTGTCCATCTTTTAGATCTTTGAAGGAATGTTACAGTGTAGAAGGGTGTATCTAGCTATGGAGATGATGCTCCAAACTTTTGCTTGCACAATCTGGTTTGGAAGCCACGACTTACAGGAAATGATGTGGAGGAACATTGTGGCATGTTGTCACACCATCTTGTGTGAAGACGATTTTTCATCTCAGCAAAATAATTTTAGAGTCAGTGCTCAAATGAAGCTGATCTTCATTCTTGGTGATGAAAGCTCTTTCTTTAAATTGAATTGAAGGTTGGTAGTGTATCCTAGTTTCTCTAGGAAGTAGATCCCTTGAGCCTCATACTCCTCCCCTCCTGCGGGTCTCCAATCTTGTGTGGAAAGCCATTTGTACCCGTGTACTACGATTACTCCCTTTTGGGGCTGTAGAGCGTCTTTGTGTAGATGACCATGCCTTCCTCATGGACAACCTCGGTATAGTCACCCAGTGAGGACCCTAGTCTCCCATTATTATAATGCAATAGTTAGAGCAACAATGGTGAAAGAAAAACTTATATAAGCCTCAATGGGCTAGAGCAAAGGGCGCACTAAGGCCCTTGCTGAGTACTAATCTATACTGATCTAATGAGCTTAACAAAACCAAATACAGACTGAAGCAAATTGAGAGTTGTGTCTAAAAAATGAAGCCGAGCACCGTGGTGGCTCTTTGATGAGTTGTGGGTTTTGCGTTTGTCGAGCTATCTCACACTGGCGGGGGACGTGGTCTCCTCGATCTGTGAACCTGCTGAGCTATGTCCAGAGTGACCCCTCGTCCTTGTCGGTCTCCCTTGAGAAAATTTGTGATAGGACGGACCTCAATAGAGTGTGCTCTGGTGGCTCTCCGGCTCGCACGTGGTCTCTGCGTCCCTCTATGGCGGTATTGTGTCCGATCCTCCATATTAGCTAGCTCCTGCTTCTGTACTCCGTTGTGTCTTGGAGCTAACTTAAATGCATAGTCTCTGACGTCGTGTCGCTGCGCTCGGGCAACCTCTATCTCTTGTGGCCTGGTCGTCTCCTGGTGCTCTGTGATCTGTTGTCGAACTGTCTCCCTTTGTCGGCGCATTTCCATTAGATAGAGCCCAATGTAGACCTAATCATGAAGGTGGATCAGTCGTGAGTGTGGACCGCAGCCGCTCTCCTCCAGGTAGAGACAGTGGTAGCATCCCCGGATCTCATAGTAGGTTGGGCAGGCACAAAGAAAATGCTCCTCTCTCAACCAAACTCAATATGCAAAGCATGCAGATCCGCTTCTCTCTGGGTATACCTACAGCTCTTCCCGCTTCAATTCTCAATTGATGGGACGAAACCCACATCTATCCAATGGCGATCCTCAGTGCGTGTGAAACTTCTCTGTCAGGTCTGATGATGAATCCCTCTTCCGACACTCTCAGGAAGTGATTGTGATAGAATTGGATCTTGGTGGGGAGCTCTTGGTCTCCCTCTCTCGCCCCCCCAAGTCTGAGATGTATGCAGGTGGATGAGATTTAATCCCATATGGTACAGTTGATCTCATCTCATGGGATTGACTCAGGTGGCGGATCCATGCTGTACTGAAAGGGAGGAAGTTATCCATCTGGATGTCGCGCATGGCAAACCATGTGGATATAATGCATACCATGAGTCTGCTTTGCCCTGTGCTAGTCATTTGGATGACTTTAGGGCCAGCCTCGGTAGTCTCTAGTGAGGTAGGTCCCAAACTATGTGAATGAATGTCATTGTCTGAAAGATGGTGTCAACCTAGAACGGTGTCATGACTCATGGCAAACTATGCGTGTACTATGTTATATGGGACTAAGGGCTTACTACGAATTATCCTAGATCCCATAGTCACCTGTAGCCACTCAGATCTCCTCCACTCTGTCATCAGGGGATCACTCCCCCAGAAGGGTGCTGCATATATGGTGGTAGGCTGCACTAAAGTGGAAAGAGAGAGAGAGAGAGAGAGAGAGAGAGAGAGAGAGACGTCCCACGGGAGCCCGCGGAGAGAGAGAGAGATATATATATATATACCATAATGCATAAATATTCCTTTCATTATCTAGGTGGAGGGAGCTAAATTCTCGCTACATATGTTCGCTGTATTGTCAAGTTTGGGTTTCAATAGGATAAAGCATAAGTTTGTGTTAAAGAAGATGTATGTAATGTTGCAAGCTAGTAGATTTCATATTCATTGAATTTCTTACAAGTGGAGATAGTTTCAAAATAAGAATCTCTTGTGTCTCATGCTATCTCGGGGTTCTTTGCTGTAGGCACGTAGCATCAAGACCTTATTTGATCAATATGTGAATACGTGTCCCAATCAAGGAAGTAGAACCATACGGACCGAGGTATGTTGTACAAGTTTCATTTCTCAAACAGATTCAGGCAAATAGTATCTGACTTCGCTAATGTGCATACGAGAACTTGCGTGGTCTAAACGACCCAAATAGGAACATTTTGGAAAGTTTAGATGACTTTGAAGTTGTTTTGAAACACACACGTACGTATGTATGCAAACATGTTTGGTTGGTAGATTGTAAAACACTAGAAATAACATTTTTTTCTAAAAAATAAATAAATAAATAAATATATATGCGTGCGTGCGTGCATGCATGCTTGCATTCATATATAGATATATGTACACACACACACACACACATATAGATATATATGTGCATATACATATATACATACACACATATATATATATAAAACACTTTTTTTTTGGGTAATATCCAGTGCTGTATTTATATGCTCATAAATTTACAAGATGGGAAGTCTCCAAAATAGAGAGTATCCCAAAGATCAGAAACATAAAAAGAAAAGCTCTATGCAAGAAGCATCTATATCACCCTCATGGCAGGCATCATACAAGGATTGCCGCAATGAGGCTCGGAAAGATTCATATGACTTGTGAATCTGCCGACCCAAGAATGCCAAATTATGCTCACTCCAGATTGTTGAAAGAGCCCAATATCTCACCCAAGAGAGAAATAGTGAGTATTGAGACAAAGACCTCATAAATCTGCCAAACAGCCAGAAATGTTTTCCAAATCTGTGACTCAGGAAACGGAGTCGAAGATGATCTGAAATTCTTCCGAGGAGGTTCCTAGAACACTGGCAGTGCCAAAGCAAATGAGGGACAGCCTGACATCGTAAACATGTGGATGGTGCAATGCGGTGTTTGGCAAGTGTGACTCCCACTGACAATGTGCCTGTTATGCATCTCCAAAGAAAAAGTCTTTGTTTCAAAGGCATTTTACACTTCCATAATATCTGGAGATTCTTCCGCCACCATGAGAGGGGCTTCCTGATATGCCACAGAGTATTAGCATATTGCTGAATCCATGGAGCAGGTTGAAGAAGCCTGTAGGCTCTGATGGAGGTCAAGGCAGGTAGAGGAATAGGATGAGAGCATGTAGCAGAGGGTTGCAATTGCCAATCCATAAGCCTGTCTGTGTCAGCCACAGGGGGAACAGGTAGAGAAGGATGTAACAAATCAGCAATTTTCTTCCATATCGACCTATGGTGCATTCCCAATGCATAGGAAGCAGTGGCCTGAGGAAAAGATAAGACATAGTCCTGATTATCTACTACATCATGTATATATCTAATTCCCAATTTCATGAGATTGTATGCCCGAACAGGTTCCTGTAAAGCTAGTGGAATGTCAAAGATGGCACTCCAATGAATACTTTCTTTCCTCATTGAGTTTGTCCCCGAGCAATTGTCAGGAGCCCATTTGACCTTAGAAAGTAGTAGAGAAAGGACAGCCAGGTATCTTCCCTACAAATCTCCCAATGACAACCTCCCAATGATCTATAGTCCAATGACCATAAGTAGAAGTCCTCATGTTGACACACATGGATGCTATCAAGTCCATGGCTGTTGTTGGCAGAAAAAAGTATGGAGCATAGTCGCCTTCCTTGCAAGTACATGATATCTTATATTAAGGATATTAAGTTCACCATGCATCCTAGGAGAGCACACCATTTCCATCTTCATCCGTCTCAATGCTTTCACAGCAGTTTTTGTCCTCCATAACATCTCCATAGCTTGAGACATAAAGGCTGAAATATCTCTGGATGACCAATGTAGCAAAGGCAAAAAGAATTGAACATAGGACATTACAATGGATTGTACTATTCTGAGCCTGACATGAAGTGGCCAAGTAGAAATTTTCCAGTATTCCAGTTTATGTTGAAGTCTTTGGAAGATCCATTTTAATTGCTGCTTCTTGGTGATATGCCATCCTATACGATATCCCAAATGTCTGACCACATCTTTGGAATGCACCACCTGACCTGGCACACACACACACACACACACACACACACACACACACGCATATATATGAAAATATCAATGTTGGATGTAAGAAAGATAATATTTACAGGATTGAATGTTAGGGACATTAAGCTTAAAGCATCGTGATAAATTAGGTTTGAAGAAAGTAACGACTACGAATGAGATCGAAGTAGAGTTAGACAAAAGTCAAAGGGAAAGTAATAATTGGGCTAAGTTAGTTGGCCAAGTGCCAATTCCGTGATGCCAAGTACAAAAATGAGTACTAGACATTTTTTTGTATATAATAGATCATAGAGTCTATAAATTATACTTGTAGAGTAAAATTGGTTCATGAACTGACAAAATGTGAGTCTTGCTTCAATTTTAAGGGTCAAATCGAGTCATGAACTCACAAAATGCGAGTCATCCCTCTTTGCTCATTGTTCGATGTCGAGTGAATCCAAAAGTAATGTGCAGTAGTACTAAAGTCCATAAGTCAGGAGACGGTGTAGTGAGTGTGTAGCGTGATGCCCAGAGCGTCTGTAACCTTGGAAGCCGAGGGCTCATCGAATGTAGGGACTCTATGCAGTTCATGAACTCTCTTCTCCCCTTCGAGTCTTCCTGTGATTTGATTATTTATCCATCGTGCCCTGCGGTCCTTGTTGACAATGAAATGAAGCCAACATCCACCCTTCAATTTGAAAGAGATAGTCGTCGATTCTGTCGACTACCTCATGACATAGTGCTCAGTGCGGTATTATGTTAAAACCAAACGGCTAGCTCTCCCTCCTAAGTTTCGAGGGAGCTGAGACAGTTATCGTGGAATTGGTTCGGGTTCGATTCCTAACGGGTGTGCCCAGGACTAAGTCAGATATTCGACAAAGAATTCCATTGGTGCTTTGGGTGGAGGATCCTTTTATTGACTAAGGGCGAGTGGTTAGGCGAGCAAGTTTATGAGGGCAAGGTCGAGGATTCGAGTCTGGGCACGGACTATGTAGACGGCATATTCGCAGTGGTAGTGAATGTTTGTGCAAGGCTGACCTTTTGCTAGTTTGGTTAACTAGTCCGGTGATTAGCTCGGTTCAGATAGTCGGCAGACTAATTGGTCATTGTGGAGGCCGATCTTTGGCGGACCTAAACAAACCGGTTGGCAATCCGATTAGCCTAGCTAGTTAGTGCCGTGTCTTAGCCGTTTTGTCAAAGGAGAAGAACATGCCCTAGAAAGGCAATATAATGGGAGACTCAAGAGTAGACATTGATCCATGGTGGACCCATACGCGGGTTTAGTGCAAGGTTTCAAAAAATAAATTGAAGGAGTTAATTGACCCCCATAACAGTTGGTATCAGAGCAACAAAGTTTGATACGTAAAGATGGTCGACTTGCATGAAGTTGATGATTCCATGAGGTCGACGGCGTTCCGGTCAAAGGAGCTGAAGGTCACGAAGCTGGATTTGCGCCAATGCATGAAAGCCGTACAAAGCAGAAGTTTTGAGAGCACGACGCCCGTCTCTCTGCCTTGGAGCAAGCTGCGATTTTGTTGCAAACTGACAAAGAGCTATTGGAAAGGCAACTGAGTGACGTGAAGATCCAAGTGGCGAGCCTCATAGAGAAGTGTGAGGATGGCACAACCAGTAAGGTAAAGGTCAAGCCATATCCCTACAAGGGTGCATGAGAGGTTAAAGTATTAGAGAACTTCATATATGATATGACATAATACTTAGCCCTTGCTAAAGTCATTGAACCTCAAGAGCAAGTTTTGCATGCTTCCACTTCTCTGACGAACAATGCAAAACAATGGTGGTGCAACTATAAGGAAGATGAGTGTGTCAAGCGGAACACCTTAACTATCAACACATGGGATGAATGGCCAGCAGTGCTTGCGTTTACAATTCCTAACTAGTGCACATCGAATGAAAGGCAAGGGATGCTTTGACTAACCTCAAACACCGGCACGCTGAGGGAATTTATGAAGGCTTATTCGTCACTTATGCTCCAAATAAAAGGAATGTCAGAATCGGGTAGGTAATACTTCTTCATCACTTGGTTAAAACCTTGGGTACATGATGAACCGATGCGCCAACAAATAAAGACTCTCATGGAAGCGTGTGAAGCGGTAGACCACCTCACTGACTGGCAAGAGAAACAACACTTGTCTAAAGGAGCTGCTATGCATGTGAAGACCCACTTGAAGCCTAAAGGTTTAGATGGAGGGCGTCCTAAAGGCAACAGGAGGTTCCGGCAATTCTAGCAAGACAAGAAACGTTTTTGGCCCATGTGGGTGACTCCTTGGGTCAAGTGGCAAAACTCGCTTCCATAGCCTCGCAGAAAGGAAAGGCGAAGGTGAGCTCTTCACAACCGAAGAGTAGTGTAGCTTCAGTAAAGACGTCTAGAAGCAGGGCCACCCCAAAAGGTAGTGGTTGTTACATCCGTTCGGGTGCACATTTTGCCCACGATCGTCCCATGCGGAAGATTCTTCAACCCATCGAGGGGCATCTAGCAAAAGACACATCCACACACATAATTATGCCAATTC
This sequence comes from Dipteris shenzhenensis, assembly GCF_047967505.1. Taxonomy (NCBI): domain Eukaryota; kingdom Viridiplantae; phylum Streptophyta; class Polypodiopsida; order Gleicheniales; family Dipteridaceae; genus Dipteris; species Dipteris shenzhenensis. The sequence continues at coordinate 26,474,182 of NC_141621.1, forward strand.
AAATGTTGTGGGCTATGAAAGAGACCGTCGTGGCGCCGGGTCTAAAGTTTATTACAATAGATATAAATTTTTGATTAATCCGAGCTATGATAGATAGTTGGGTGATTCACAACTTTATCAACTTGGCTAAAGCTAAAGAGATTGGCATGAAGGCGAAAGAATTGAAATGCAAGGCGGTGAAAATGGTTAATTCACTTGGGCAAGCTGTTGTGCGTGATGCGAAGGGTGTGAATGTGCGCATAGTGAGTATCAAGGACAAGTGCGAATTCACTGTGGTGGAGATGGACGATTGAGGTGGTACTTGGCCAAACATGTTTGCATGCCGACCTTGCTATCATTGATGCATACAACGAGCAAGTGTTTTGTGAAAAGATGGCGGATGGGAGGTGGTTAAGGCCACAAGGGTTTATGGTGAGTCCGCCACCCGACAACAACTGTTATCGTCAATGCAGCTCAAAAAGGCCGCTAGAAAGGGTATCTTGATGTATTTAACCATTCTTCAACAAAGTGACAAGGACGATATGTCGTGCACTCAGGTCTCGAAGCAACATACGCCTAAAGAAGTTTAGGCATTGCTTAATGAGTACTCGGATGTAATGCCTGAGGCTTTACCAAAGGAGTTGCCACCGAACATAGCATTGACCACAGGATCAAATTGTACACTGTAGTAGACCCGCCAGCTAAAGCACCATATTGGCTCTCTCACAAAGAGAACCTTCAATTAAAGTGCTAATTATAAGAATTGTTGGAGGCAGGATTTATTTGAGCATCGAAGTCGCCGTATGGAGCCGTGGCCTTATTTGTAAAGAAGAAGGAGATCTAAGGCTCTGCTCTGCCGTGACTACTGAGCCCTAAATAAGGTTACAATCAAGAATAGATACCCATTGCCAAATATGCGGGAGCTCTTCGATACCTTGGTGCATGCAAGGTACTTCTCCAAAATAGACCTACATTCCGGGTACAATCAGATTAGGATTGCAGAAGTGGATGTGGAGAAGACCACATTGCGAATGAGTTATGGAGCATATGACTGGCTTGTTTTAATGTTCGGGCTAATAATGCGGTAGCAATGTTTTCTACTCTCATGACCGAGATATTTAGGGATGCGTTAGATGAATATACATTTGTATTTCGACGATATTCTTATATATTCCCGCCCTTTAGAAGAGCATGTAGAGCATCTCTGCTCAGTTTTCGAGAGGCTCAAGGCTAACAAGCTTTACTTGAAAGGAAGTAAGTGAGTTTGCTAGGGATTCCGCCACCCTTTCTAGGATTCAAGGTAGCTCGTGGCCAGTTAATGATGGACGAAAGCAAAATCAAGGCAATAGTGGAATGGCCGACTCCACAAACAGTGCACAATATTCAGGCATTTAATGGTTTGGCTTCGTTCTATCGAACCTTTGTGGATATGTATTCAGAGATTACTACCCCTCACCCACTTGAACCAAAAAGATGTTAAGTGGAGGTGGATAGAAAAGCATATGAAGGCATTCGAGGAACTGAAGCAGGTGATCGGCAATGCCCTTGTCTTGGTACTACTAGACTTTGATTTTCCATATTTGAGGTCCAAACTGATGCTTCAGATTGTGCTATCAGAGGGGTCCTACTTCATTGGAGTTTGTACATAGGGACAAAACACAGCGTGTGGTTGCCAAGAATAAAGGGGAGACTATCCCCATTGTATCAAATAGTCGATTGGAAAAGCAAATAAGTCTGTAGTTTCAGCTTACATGGTTTTTGTAAAAGAGAGAGATGTTGAAATGCATGCTGAAATAAGTGAGGCAGATCGAAATAAATTTCAGTTTCTTGAAAATTATAAACATTGTTTTTCTGACGCTTTGCCAGGGGAGTTACCCCCTGAGAGACCTGAAGATCATGGCATAGAACTCATTCTTGGAAGTGAGCCACCTAATAGGCCCCCATATAGAGTTGGTGCAACTCAATGAGAGAGATTATGGCCTAGGTGCAGGACTTGCTGTCCAAGGGGATGATTCAGTCCAGTTCTTCTCCTTTTTGCTCCCCTGTACTGCTTGTACCGAGGAAAGATGATTCATTCCATATGTGCGTCGATTAACAAAATGACCATCAAGAACAGATTCCCGATTCCACGCAGTGATGATGTGCTGGATCAGTTAAATGGGGCTTCAGTTTTCAGCAGGATAGACTTAAAGAGTGGTTATTACCAAGTGAGGATACAGCCTCAAGATGTGCATATACAATGTTCCGCACTACTATTGGGTTGTATGAGTATCTGGTGATGCCTTTTGGATTGACTAATGCCCCAGCTACTTTCAATAAAGAAGAGCACAGGAACGTCTTGCTATAGTTTTCCAAGAGCTGCGAAATCACTAGCTCTATGCAAACAGCAAGAAGAGTGAATTTTTCCTGGGAGAGATCCATTATTTGAGGGATATAATATCCAAAGATGGGATACGGATGGATCCGGCAAAGATCTAAGCCATTCACGAATGGCCAAAGATGAAGACTGTGCATGAAGTTCGTAGTTTCCTAGGCCAATGTTCTTATTACAGAAGATTTATCAGGCATCTTGCGGACATAGACGTTCCACTTCACGACCTTACCAAGAAAAATGCAGCTTTCAGATGGGGAATCCCACAGAAAAAAGCATTCATCACACTCAAAGAGAAGCTGACCACAGAGCCAACTCCGATAGTTCCAGATTTGTATCAGTCATTTGATGTAGATTGTGATTCTTGTTGGGAGTGTCGGGGCTGCATTGCACCATAATGACTAGTCTATTCTTGAGAGCTTTATTTGATAATATGGGGATGAATCTGAATTTTTCTTCTTCTTTCCATCCCCAGACAGATGGTCAAAGTGAGGTAGCAAATTCGACAGTGTTGGATATGCTGGAATGCTACGTGGGTGACCAAGGTTCAGATTGGGAAAAGTACCTACCATTGGTGGAGTTTGCTTACAATAATACAGTTCACAGCTCCACAGGGAAAGCCCCCTTTGAGGTCATCTATGGAAAGGGGATTCTGCCACCTATCCTGAGGACCAAAGATGAAATATTTGCAGCCGATCAGTTTGTTAGAGACCTCTAGACAGCTTTCAGCCAGGTGCAGACAGCAATTGAAAGGTCTCAAGAAAAGCATAAGAGAGCTGCTGATAAGCATAAGAGACAGTTAGATCTCAAAGAAGGGGATTGGGTGCTTTTGAAGTTTGAGAAAGCTAGGCTCTGCAAGCTAAAGGGTAAGCAAAAGGTGTATGCAAAGTTATCTTCCAAAACTATGGTTCTTTTAGGATTACCTGAAGAGATTAATGAGGTTGCATACAGGTTGGCACTGCCAGAGCATTGGAGGATTCACAATGCCTTTCATGTGATTCTTCTAAAGAAATTTCAAGGGCCAGACCCTTCAAAGTCAGTAACAGAGGATCCACGAGAAGTGGATGAGCTAGAGGAGGTTCTTCAGCCAGAGCAGATTGTGTACCATACTGTACGCAAAGGCTCTTAGGGCAAGGAATTTTACAGGTAGCTTGTAAAATTCAAGAATTACTCGGCATTGGATGCCAAGTGGATGGATGGAGACATGTTGTCTGATCATCCATAGCTTTTAGATATTTACAAGGAAGCTTTTTAGTTGAGGTCAATTGAATAGAAGCTGAGGGGATGTCACCAAGCTGTAAATACTCCAAAGTCAAAGTTCAAGTTGACCATCTATTGATCATAATTATTAATTTTTTCTTTTATTTAATTATGTTCAAAGAGTTATATTTATTTAGTCAAAGTATTAACTTTGGTCAATGATACTTAACCTCGGTTAAGTAAGCCTAACCCTAGTTAGGAAGATTTGACTTCGACCAAGTTTGCTAATTACGGTTAACCAAAGAACCAAAGCGTTGACTTCGGTCAAAGAGTGTTGACTTCGGTCAACAAGACTTGGCTTATGCAAAGAGGATTAACTTTGGTTAACCAGGATGCGCCAATCTCAGTTGGAGAGACTTGGCCATAATTAAGGCGCTTTGACTGATGGTCAAGCTTCTTAATTACGATCACGAGAGTTGATCTCAGTCGACCAAAAAAAAATTGTGTTCTATGTTATGCACACATGTTTGCTTGGTGGGGATGCCCACGGTGACTAGGATTAATCCACAAATTATTATTTGCATGCAAAGCGCTAACCATTAACAGGTGTCATACTTGTGCGCTTTAGTTAATTATTGTAGGTACCAACCGGCTATGGAGCTCTACGCTCAGCTAGGAGAGGGCTACGAAGACCCTAGAACTTTGCCCTTTGTGGCATGTAACTATAATTTAGTTAGTGGTTTTGACAAGTGGCATGTTGCCAAATGAATGAGCTTTGAGCTCCGTTGTAAAATCCTTCACGTGGGAATTTCTTGTGAAATAGCTCTACGCTGAACTCTTGTATGGTTGAATTTTCTTCTCTCAATTAATAAAGGCCTTCGGGGGGGGGGCGTCCATCTTGACAATTTGTCCTAGGCCCTAGTACTATGTGTGAGAGTGAGTGAGAGAGAGAGTATTTGGTGTGACAGAGAAGAGATTTCAAGAAGATTGCACTTATGTACGTCTTCGGGGCGGATGCAAACCTGGGGGTACCCACTCTTTAAATCAATGCGGGAGAATACAGCTGCCCCCTTCAACCTATCCAGAATATCATCTATCCTGGGTATTGGGAAGCGATTCTTAATAGTCATCTTGTTCAAGGCGCAGTAATTGATACACATATGCAAAGAACCATCCTTCTTTTACACCAACAGGACTAGAGAACAATAAGTTGACGAGCTAGGATGAATCAGCCTTTTCTCCAAAAGTTCGTTAACCTGACTCATGATCTCCTTGTGCTACGCCGCACTGATCTTGTAACATGGTTTATTAGGTGGACTACTGCCATACTGCCAAGCACAATATCAATCCCATGGTCCTCTAGCCGTTCTTGTGGGAGTTCACTGGGTAATTCATTTGAAAAACAATCTGAAAACTGATTTACAAAGATAGCTCTCTCTATTTAAACGAGAAACAATATGCCTTCATTCACTAGAGGAATCTCCTTAGCAAAAGAAATATGACTTTTAATTATGGAATTAATGGCGGAAGTCGTCACAACTAGGACAGATTCCCCTCTCAATTTTAAATAAAAGAGTGATATATTCCATTCAAAACGAATCATACAACAAGTGGGAGAGAAAGTACTCTATCCCTAGCCTCAACAATGTGGCAAAACAGCCATGGTGGTGGTCTAAAATGCCACGACATCCCAAAAGGGCTCAAATGAAAAAATAATGAGCAGTCCCATGGCCTCATGAAGGATATAAGTCTCCCACGAGCTGCCAAAGAGGCGCCTGTACACCGCTCCCACTGACTCCTGAGAGTGAAGATAATTTCCGCCCAAATGGAAGCGAGAGTGTCAGCCTCCGTGCATAAATGGCCCCCAAGGACAAAAGAACATCGCAAACACCATATCCACCATAGGGTAATGCTGGAAATCACCTCCCAGGCTGACCCTGCAGCTGAAGTAGGTAGGGAATCCTGAGCTGGTACAGGTACCAAAAGCAAATCCTGCGGCTCCATGATGCTGGCCTCTATGGGACCCCGTCTCTGGCGACGCTGCATGAAGAAACCGTGGTCTCCTGGCTCTGACTCAAAGAGAGTAAAGGCTCCATATCCTCTCCCCCAAAGGGCAGCGCCCCATGTCATCAGAAAGGACTCGGATGTAACATGTGAGAAGAACCTGAAGATACCTGTCCAAACCACTCTAGAGCTGGGGCAGCTCCATAAACAATGCTTGCTAGATTCCTATGCAAGCTGACAACGCATACACAAGGAGGATCTACCCATCTGCTGAAGCCAAGTACCCACAGGTATGCCCCTATGTATAGTGAGCCAAAGAAAGTAGGAGACTTTCCTGGCTCTTTTGATGCCCCAAAAGTGAGTCCAATAGCTCAGCAAGAGCTCTGTAGTAAGTTCCCTGTGCGTGCCAATGCTGGGAGGCAGATGGTAGGTGATGAGAGTCTCTCTGCTGAAGCCTGTAACCTGCCCTCGTCGAGTACTGGAAAAAGGAAAGAGGACGATCGCCTGCCACCGGAGCAGGCCATGCCCACTCACCTGGGTCCTAGTCAAGCTCCGCAAGAGGTCGACCCTGAAAAATCCAAAGTCTCCATCTAGTATCCTCTGCAATGGTCAACCTGGAAGGATCTGTGGCCCATTCCTTACCCAGACAACCAATGACCCTGACTCTCTGCCAAAGGAGCTCCTGTCGAGGAGCTGAGTGGGATACAATCTGTGAGAGGAGTCCGTCTCAAAATAAATAAACGGTGCCGGTCCTAAACGAACTCCAATGCATAGCCCAGCCTCACTAAAACAACCTGACCAAGTAGAGATGGGGTGAACATAGGCTGGATCTATAAGTATATCCCTCCACTGCTGAGGAATAGCTCTCATGATCAGTAATCTGGTGGCAGCAATCTGTCCAAGTGGCCCGTGTCTATCTCTGATCACCTCCTCTGACATCTCCACACCTCCCTTGAACCAATCTCCAACTGTCACAACCCCCTGAGCATGCCATCCAGGGGAAGATCCCTGATGCCGAACCAGGGGGTTATGGTAAAGTGGCTGTCGGGCAATTTCCTCTCTGGAGGAGGGTGCTCTGATGAGGTGCTGTCGAAAATGATCCCAGATCTGAATAAGTCTTTTCACAAGTGGTGAGGAAGGCTGAGAATGTTGGTCCGTCAGGAAGATCCAATTGACTCTACCTGCCCACTGGCCTGCTGCTCTGGGGGTGCACTGGTGAATCCCATGCAGTAGGAACTGCTTCCACGGCTGATCTCCTGGAGTCAAACCTCTAACAAGAAGTTTGACTAAAAGGGCTCTACTCTGCATCTCCGGATCAAGAACCCCAAGTCCTCCCTGCGAGGAGGGTAAAGTGATAGTATCCCATGAAACTCTGGCCCTAGTGTCCTCAGAACCATCACACCCACTCCACAGAAAGTTCCGAAGCAATCTCCTCACCTGACGGATCGAGTCAGCATGAAAGCACCAACATGACGCAACGTACCACATAGTCGCTAGTAGAACCTGGTTGAGTACCAACGCTCTTCCGGCCAAAGAAAGTCTAGCCGTACTCCAGTAGGCTAGCTTTCTCCGGATACTCTCAAGAACTGGGGCAAACTGTTGCATCGGGGACACCTCAATGCCAACCTGGAAGCCTAGATATCTCGTGGAGGTGCCTCTGGGTATCCATACAAAGGCTCTGTCTCCTCCCCATGTTGGGGTATCCTGGTGAGCTCCAGTCCAGATGCCTTTAGATTTGTTCCAATTGACAAGTCCCCCTGAGGCTAGGCAGAACTTGTCAATTGAATCCGTAGCAGTAGCAAGACTATATGCATCTCCTCTGACTGTCAGTGCCGTGTCATCAGCAAACTCAGTGTCGAGAAACTCCTGCTTCTGCCGGATAGGCAGATGAAGGCCAAAGTTCCATGACTAGTAGCCTGCATAAAGTATCCCATAGCCTCCGCTATGAAAAGGAAAAGGTAAGGTGCAAGCGGGCATCCCTGTCGTACCGATCTGGATAGCTGAAAAGCTGGTCCTCTGCCTCCACAGACCACCATCCTGCTAGAAGAGTGAGAGTAAAGTGAGGAGACCCATGAAATCCATCTATCACTGAAGCCTAGCCTGCTCATAGTGCCCTCCAAGAAACCCCAGTCCACCCTGTCATAAGCCTTCTCAAAATTGAGAAGAAGAACTGCAATCTCCTGCCGACTCTCCTGTGCCCAGTGAGTGGCCTCCCAAAAAGTGAAGATGTTATCCAAGATACTCCGATCTTGGACAAATCTTGTCTGAGTAGCTCTGATGATATCTGGCAGCATAGGCTTTAAGCGAAGAGCCAAGGTCTTCGCTAGGATCTTGTAGGCTGTCCCTAGAAGTGTAATGGGTCTCCAATTGCGTAGGACTGTCTTGTCTCCCCCTTTCGGGATGAGACAAATCATACCTGTGCATAATGTCTCGCCCAAAGATCCTGTATCGAGAGCCTCTGAAAAGGCAGAGAGTAGATGAGGCCCAATCGTATCCCAAAGAGCTCTGAAAAGAAGTGGCGACAAACTGTCCTCCCCCGGGCATCTGTCTCTAGGCAGCTCATGTAACGCGTCCGTTATCTCCAGGAGTGATAGTGGGCTATCCAAAACATGACTCATCCTGTCTGAGACCATCTGGGGGACATGACTCCAAATCTCCTATCTGGCTCTGATCATCTCCTCGGTGACTGGATCGGCGGTGTAAAGAGTGGAATAGAAATCGGAAGTGATCTCAACAAGACGGTGAGGGTCCGTCTAAAGAGACCCGGCCTCATCCACAAGTCTACGAAGGCTGTCCGAAGAGTATCTCTGACCCACTGCCTTGAAGAACTCTCTAGAGCATCTATCCCCCTTCTGGATCCAGAAAGTCTGCTGGGAGTAAAACTTGAACTGAGCCTTCCTGCCCTGAATCTCCTCTAGTCTCTCCTGAGCCTCCGAAAGCTGCCCTTTGATGAAAAGTGAATGAGGAAAACTCTGAATCAATCTCTGAAGTCTGGATACCTCCGCTCTTGCGTTTTGATCTCTGATTCTGAGCTTTTCCTTCTCCTCTTTTGCCCTCAACTGGCAAGCCATGCTGACTCTAGCCATAGCCCCCTCTACCCACATCAACCAGGCCTGATCCACAGGAGTGTCCTCTGACAACCAAGCCTCTCTCAACCGTTCCACGAACTTTGTGTCCTGAAAAACAAAGTCCGGAACTCTCACAGAGCCTGTGCTCTCCAATCAAGAGGTAGGAAGAATCTGCAATAGGACTGGAGCATGGTTAGATAAAACATAACCCGGGCGGATCCCAATCTGTCCTCCTCTGGCTTGGCCCCATTGGCCAATATAAAACCTGTCAAGTCTGACCAAAGAAAGAGAGCCATGGAAAACCCCGGACCAAGAGGACTGAAGACTGTCAGCCAAGTGACGAAAGTCGTCCAATCGAGTTGCATCGTGAAGTCCAGCATGCAAAACAAAACTATCCCACTCCACTCTCTCCCTGCCAGAAAGGCCACCCTCTGTCTGGCCCGACTTGTCTTCAGAGAATTCAACCATGTTGAAATCTCCTCCAACAATCCAGGTGTCTGCCTGAGGAAGGGACTCTCTGAGATGTCTCCAAAAAGCACGTTTGTAGGCTGGATCCATGGGAGCATACACATTGAGAACACCAACTGCTGTGCTCTCAATCTGAAGAATAACATAACATGCCCTGCTCTCCACTAGTGTACCCTCTTGGGCGATCTCTGAGGCCCACCTGGCTGAAACTGAAATGCAAACTCCTCCCCTCGTGCCATCCGCTCGGCTCCACTATGTCCGGCTCCGTCCTCTGAGTAAGGATTTGCATCTGTCAATCCTGTCCTGGGAGAGCTTATGCTCCTGGATAAGCACAATGTTTGGAGGGGACCCTGAAATAAATCAAAGGGAGTCCCTAAGCGACTGCAATCTAGGAACTCCCGATCTATGACCATCTGCATCTGAGGTAAATCTGCGGCCGTTCAGTCCTCTCACATTCCATGAAATGATGGACAACCTAGACATCGGATGGAAGTGAGGGGGTGCCAGTGGCAACGGCACAAATCTCTCTCTCTGATGGTGCAATCCAAAGTCGGTCTCTGATCAAACTCCAAATCTGCCCCAACTCATGTAAAATGGCTCCATCCAAGGGAATAGTACTCTGGCGCGAACTGAGGGCTGAAAGTCAAACCAACCAGCACTCCTGGGCAAATCAGAGTCTCCCTGAACCTCAAAGAACAGAAACAGAAAGGCCCTGCCACCGAAGCCAGGTCGAAGAGTCCTAGGGCATGAATGAATCTGCGAGCCGACAATACGGTGAACCGATGAAAACTGAGTCATGCTCATGAGCTGTCTATCAATCTCGCTGTCAAGTAACTCAGCTGACCAGCTTTCGCTCCCCCGAGATCGAAAGCTGCCTACGGAGAAACGAAGAATGTGCCCCTCTCTGGAGAGAGTAACAAATCCCAAGTACTCCTCTACCTCCTCTGACCATCGGCAAAACACCGGGAGAAGTTCCAATCGAGTGAGGGAGTCTGTGGTAACCCCTCGAGCCAAAAAGAGCCAAAACTCAATGGGCAGATCTCTGCCAACCATCCTGGGGTCAGGTCTAGGAGCCAGAAGAGCTGAAAAGGGCCCATCCTAACTCTGCTCCTGGAATAGGTGAGAGGGATAGGAAGAATCTGCGACATCAATTACATGGGTCTTCCCTTTATGACAAACTGTTATTTTTCTCTTTTTGGTTTCTATCACTACATCCAAGCAGGTTGCATCCATGGAATTCCCAGCAAGACATCCCAACCAGAGAGAGGCATGATATAAAAGTCTTCACTGTCTACCAAAGACTGAATATGCAAGCGAAGCTTCCTTATAATGGGAGTGACAAGAGTGCTAAACTCTAGATTTGCCATGCCGGCTTCACAACTCGGCCCCATCTCATTTGCACGGCAATCTGGCTGCCATATTTGGAAAGATAAAATTGGCCTTCGCGCTAGGATCAAAGAAGATGAGGGCTGTTTGATCTCGAATCTTACCCCAAGCCCTGCATAACTCTGTTTTTTCACCCTGGTGTTGTTCACTGATTACTTCTGACATTAAACCAGCCATGGTCTTCGATTTCTTTCCCTTCTGATCACTCTTTTTTGCATCAGCGTTCTCCTCTCTCCACTTTGGGCAATCCCTAGATATGTGTTCCGGTTCCTTGCATTTAAAGCACTTCTTTTCCTCATATAAAGACCTCAGCTCTTCCAGAGATAAATGAGCAGCGACCTTATTCTTTTGCTGCCATCCTGCAACACACGCAGCTTTCTGGTGGTTGACCTCCTCTATTTTGAAAGGACGAGACCCAAATTTCGTCTTTGTGCTATCCTTCTTGGCTTCATGCGTTTGACCACCCTTGAATCCAGAAGTCTTTCCCTGCATCAAATGCATATGCTGTGCTGGCATTCTCAATCAATTGGGACATGTTAGAAACCTCGGTTTTCGTACAGTAGTTTCTAAGCTCCTTTGGTAAGCCACAGAAGTACGTCTCTACTTGCTCAGAGAAAGGAACATGTCGATAGGAACTTACAAGCAACAAAGCCGCCCAAAATTTGTTATTGTACTCCTCAAGATCTCGGCAGTTGTTTGAATTCAGCTCATGCGAGGCAGTCATAATGTCAACCTCAAAAGCCGTAGTAAGCCACGTAGCTGAGAACACTTGTTTGAAGCCTACCCAAGTAGTAGGTGTAGTGTTCCGCATAAGCATAGTGGTCCACCACTGGAGAGCATTACTCCAGCCCGACGTATCTTAGATGCCCGACGTATCTTAGATGACTTAGAAAAATTTCCTCCAGTATACGTTGCATCAAACTGCTGGAGAAAGGTCCATGTTTGAGCTTGTCCTAAGTACTAATTGTCTCGAATTTGACCGCAGCTCTAGCTTCTTTATAGCCTTTCACTTTCCCTTTCGGTGCCAAGTTATCATATGCAGGTGTCTGAGCAAAAGGCAGAGCAACACTCACACTATCTCCAGCACCAACACCATGAGGCAAAGCTGTATTATTCAGACCAGCTCCCGAATTCCGCATATTTGGCATAACCATATTGCGTGCTACTGCATTAGGCATTCCCGTTTGCATCCTTGGGGCTGCACCAACATTTGCATACATTCAATTCTGTCCCATGGGCTGTACAATATGTTGAAACTCCACCGTCTGACTTGCAGGCATACCAGCAAATCATGCTTGAGGATGACCATAGCCTGAAAAAATCCTCCTCCAAAATAACCCTGTTGCACAAGGGGTGCAATAACTCCTTGCTGTCCGGAAACTATAGGTTACCTTTATTTGGTCTTGCAATAACATTAGATTGCTGCAAACCATAGGGTTTTGCGGGGGCTGATCCTGGAAATTCACATGCGGCCTCTTATTAACTTCGAACTCCTTATTCGCATCATCAAGCTTCCTTTTCTTCGGCTGCGTTCCAGAATTCAGAATCTTTTGAAGACGAGGGTCGTGTGAGAATTGAGAAAAAGCACTTATAAAGCTTTGCAACTGTGCCTTGAATAAACCCATGTCCCCATCAATATTGTCAACCTTCTGCTCAGCAATATGCTGGGATCCCTCTCTCATGCCTTGATCATCAATAGGAGTCTGCGACATCCTCTCTTCGTCTTCCTCTTCTGTTAGAGTTAGAGATCTTTCCTTGTGGGACATATTTACTGTACTGTATGCTGTATCCTTTGCCTAGTTTGCTGGACTTGCACCAAAGCCAACCACAGGCTCACCTCTTGAAGAAGTTAGGTGGATCGTGGCAATGGAACCATGAAACTAGCCTTCACTAATCAGAGGGTGGTGAGATTCACTTTAACCACAACATACACAGTAAATAATCAAATTATTAATCACCACATATTAACTCACAGCGAGCTAGACCGCTTCTACTCAGAAACAAAGACACCGATTGGCCCCAAACATTGGCGCTCCTTGTGGTATTTCTTTAATATTCATATAAAGCCAAGAGGTTGATTACAAGGTCTCCTAAAAGCTGCACCATAGGCAAACCACTGCCCACAGACTTGTACACCTTGCAATTCCTGCTCAACTTTATATGGCGAATATGCATCTAATCACTAGGCAATCACACATCCTTCCTTCCAATCAAGCGTGCAGCAGAACTCAAAGGCATAAGCTATCTCTCTGCCCATTGCACCTGCACAACCAAGTGCCCAACCAGCTAGACACGGCTAAACAGCTGCAGAAAATCCAAAGACAGCCAAACCTTGGCACAACCAATTAGCAAACCCTTCCAAAGTAGGTCGCCCCTATCTGTAGGCACCTTGGCCACCACTGCTTAACAACATGAATCATCAATCCTCTGCCTGGAATTGATACCAAACGCAATAACCAGGCAAAGACTAGCCTTTCTCTACCCGGAATCCATAGGAAACAGGTTGTATGAACTGGAAGCAAAGAACATATGATTCAGCCCTGGCACATCCCAAGGGCAGCTCCAAAACAGATCGGCCCACCTCGAAATCAATAGCAATTGCCAAAAATGAGCCAGGAATAAATCCGCCCCACTTTTTGGTGCTTGTGTGCGACCCGGGGAGCAGCAAAACAGGTCGCCTCTTCTCCTGGAGCCTGGAACAGCACGAAATCATCCTGCAGGAGAAATCACACCACTTCTGGAGCCCGGAAACAGCAAAAACCAGCCTGTAGAGAAATCACTTCACCTCCTGTCCAGCTTCCGGCAGTAGACACAGCCTCCAAACAGGTCACCATGCCTCCTTGCCATCAAAAAGACCAAAACTCAGCCTGAAAACAGGTCGCTCAGCTCCAAGCAGGCTCATTTTTAATTGCAATTGAATTTCTCTCTCCTCCTAGCTTGCTTTTGGCCTCTTGCATGCCAAACAGGTGTCTTGGGCTGATTTTGGAGTCCCGTGCCAAAAATAGCAATTTTTAGTTGCACCACTTTTTGGCCCCTCTGTTGCACACCTTGTTCCTAGGAGTTAATTACCTGGTAATTGGCCTACACATCCACAATTGCCAAGGGCCCGCTAGGAATTTAAATTCCCCAAGTCCGGCCAGACTTCTGCGCCCCAGAGGCCCAAGGCAGTCACATGTAAATTAGTCTCAAATCAAAATTCCCATAAATTCACGTCCCCGTGACAGTGCAGCATTGTATGAAGAAGGATTGTGATGCTAGAAGGCATCGAGCCGAATTCAAAGGGGGCAACGAAAACTAGATTCGGAGCAATTCACATATCCATGTGAAATAACAGATAGATTGGCCCAGAGATATGATAGACCCTTCAAGATCACTGGACGAGTGGGTGCCTTGGTGTAAGAATTACAATTGCCGTCACACTACCATGTCCATCCTGTGTTCCATGTGTCGATGTTGAAATCGGTGCACAAAGTCCTTGATCCGGCTAGAATGCAAAAGGTTCGAGGACCCGCACTTGTGGCCGACCGAGGTGAAGCAGAAGAGCTTCAGTAAATCCTCTCCCATTGGGACTGACCAAATGAATTTGGTACCAATCGGATATACCTCATAGGTGGAGGGTGCAGCCTCCTAGCTCCGATTCATGGCGAGGCGATATTGAGGTTCTAGAGGCAAGTGATCGAATACAACTCCCGCCATCCATTCCCTAAAACCAAAGGGGGTCGGAGATCGCGAGGGGGTGTTTTAACAGGGTGCGTTCCCCGTTGACAAGGGACACGGGACACATGGGCCCCGATATTTGACTCCGCTCCATGTATGCACCAGCTGAGGCCACATGGTGGGCCTCGAATGCAGGCACAAAGGCTCGTGGCATAAGGAAAAACATCTACAATGAAGAGGGGTTGCCAACCAATCAGGATGCATGGTCCATTGACCAATAGAAGCAGGGGGTGGAGTGGCAGCAGCCCTGTCAAGCCCGTAGATGATGAGGCAGAGGCCACCGGATGCGTGGCAGAGGCAAGTGATCGAATACAACTCCCGCCATCCATTCCCTAAAACCAAAGGGGGTCGGAGATCGCGAGGGGGTGTTTTAACGGGGTGCGTTCCCCGTTGACAAGGGACACGGGACACGGGCCCCGATATTTGACTCAGCTCCACGTATGCACCAGCTGAGGTCACATGGTGGGCCTCGAATGCAGGCACAAAGGCTCGTGGCATAAGGAAAAACATCTACAATGAAGAGGAGTTGCCAACCAATCAGGATGCATGGTCCATTGACCAATAGAAGCAGGGGGTGGAGTGGCAGCAGCCCAGTCAGCCCGTAAATGACGAGGCAGAGGCCACCGGACGCATGACAGCACAGCAGCGAATGGGATGGATAGAGTAGCCCTCAAAGTGAGGGGACACATGGTCCTATCACATGCAGGTGTGCACTCAAAGGTGGGCAAGTGGCTGGGCGTGGGGACATGGAGCCACTTGTGAACTCTTAGTGGTTAAGTTTGAGGCAGCCGCCGAATTGCAGCAACCAATTGAAGCACACAGTCAAAGCACTTGAACATACAGGACTGCGGGACCATTATGGACTCTGTTGAGGTAGTGATGCTGATGGGCAGCAGACAGTTCTCCAGACTCCTTATCATTATTTTAGGGCATCCATGTGGGCTACTCAGGCCAGTAACTAGGGCTGACAATAGGCCCTGGTACAGGGCAGATATATGGCCAGGAACAGCCCCTGACTAGGGCAGTGGACGTGATGAGATAATGGGCTGGAATGGGGCTGGGCAGGGCCTTACATAGGCCTGTTGCAGGTTGGCCTGACAGCATGGTCGGTCAGCAGTCTGTATGACTGGTCGGCGGAATCCTTTCGACTCACATCAATACATGTAAGTCCCTATGATTATTTTAGGGCATCCATGTGGGCTACTCAGGCCAGCAACTAGGGCTGACAATATATATGGCCAGGAACAGTCGCTGACTAGGGCAGTGGAGGCGACGAGATAATGGGCTGGAATGGGCCTGGGCAGGGCCTTACATAGGCCTGCTGCAGGTCACCCTGACAGCATGGTCGGTCAGCAATCTGTATGACTGGTCGGCAAAACCCTATAGACTCACATCAATACATATTACTGACATGAATGTGCAGGCTGGTGAGCTTATGCAGATTTCTTTTTGGTTCTACATTCTATGTCTAGCTGGTTTCTTTGTTAGAACCTCAAAATGGATGGCTCTATGGCTGTTGGTGATGAAGGGCTGCCATGTGGCAGTGTCCTATTGGAATTATCCCACATACATGTGGGCCATTAAGGTATTAGGCAAGTAAGGCCTAGAGCATAGAAGAGGCTCTCACGCTGATACCATTTTGGAGTTGAGAGTCTCGTCCAAGAGTGGCTAGGCAGCATGTGGGGGTGGTTACCCTATGCACACGACCCATGTTTATGAGCACACCATATTGGGTGCATTAAGGATTCTGCAACATTTCAAAGCTTCAATGAGCTGATTGTGTAACAACGAAACTCTGCAGCGGCACATGGATATTTTTAAAATTATGCCGTACCTCTCAGCTCTTTTCTGGCTGATCACGTCTGCCTCAGGCCTATCAAAACTGCAGCAAGTGAAGCTCAGTCTGTGTTTCTTTTCCTTTACATAGTCAAAGATGATGTGAAGGACATATTGGTCAGGAAATTCTCTAAAGCCTTACATATTGCATGGTTTCCAAGGCTGCAGCACACCAGTGCACTTTTTTCCCATATACAGTTGGTGTCTCAGCTTGTACTAAAGCAAAAAGTTTTTGGGGCCAAAATACTTTTAAGCATTTAAAGCGTAGCATCCATACCATTATATTCTGTGTACTATAAGCTTGCTTAAGCAATGGTATTGGTCATGTGTATCAATTTGCCATTTGCTTATTGATGAGGTTGATGTTGTTTCCTTTGTTCATTGTGCTTTTACTTGGCAAGGTTTTCTCTCTCTCTCTCTCTCTCTTTTCTCTGTCTGTGTGGCAAACTTTTGCGTTCTTTTATATTATTGGTTGTTGCACTTTCTGCTATTCGACTGTTGACTGTAGTGCTCATCAGGATGTTTTTGTCTTGCATTTGGATTTCCCAAGCCTTTGGCTGTAATATGGTGCACAATTGCTCTTGATTAAGCACTCCGTATTGCAATCTTTTTTGGACTAACATTAATCCATGTACCCAATACAAAAGAGCTTGACAAAGGACATACTATACTCAATTGCACGGGTTTTGATTCAAGCAGGAGAGTATAGTATTATGACTCGATGAGTGGAGGCCAACAAAACTAGCTCCATGACACAAAAATTCTCTCTTGAAAAGGAACACTTATAGTAGGCTCGCTGAGACCCTACGTTACTAAGAATAACTTATAACATGGTGCTTAGTTTAGCTTTTGGGTGAACTGGGATTGCTAAGCAGAAGCATGCAATTATAGTAGGCTCCCTGAGACCCTAGGTTACTAATTATAACTTATAACATGGTGCTTAGTTTAGCTTTTGGGTGAACTGGGATTGCTAAGCAGAAGCATGCAAATATATTGTCTAGATAGAAGGACATGCTGAACTGAATTTTGTCGGCTCTAGTGGGATAGCCTCCCTTTCTAAACACTATATAATGTGCTGTCATGTACAGGAAGCTATCTTGATTTCTTTGCAGTGTCTCCAAGAAGCTATTCAAAGGGCCATAGACTCAGATTAAGAAGGTATGGTACATTTATCGATGCAATTCAAGTTTCCATTGGGATGGCTTATTATGTATTTTAGGGGATTTGCTTTTTTATCCTTACGTATTGGGGGTCTCCAAATACAAGGTTTTTTTGTTGGATTATCTTTCAGGCGTTACTGATCTTCATTGGGAAATGGCTCAATTGGCGAGTATCTTACAGGATTAACCAATATACAAAGGATTTTGCTTGGGTAAAATTGTCACCCCCTCCCTAGGCCTTTGTTCTGCTGATTCAAGGTATGTTTTGTGTTTTGACTTTCTGTTTTGGCTGCATTCATACGGGTTTTTTAGTATCAAGGTTTGCAATGGTGAAGCTGATTTTGAACTGTATTGTGCCATATTTTTGATGCTTGCTTTCGTCAAACAAGGCTCATTGTACAAACATATCATTGCATTGATGAGAGTCCAATGTGTTGTGTTTCTAATATTCTGTTTACTAAATGTTATAACAGGATTGATCAGCTCAAGCCCAAACCCCCCCATATGTCCTGAAGAGATGGAGGCCTTCGGGGAACGATATGAAAACCTGTTTGCATAGAACAAAATTTGGGGGCAGGGACAGAGAGATTTGTCAATTGCATGTAAAGGGATTTCATTTACTTACATTAGAAATGGATTTTCAGGTTTTTAACCCTATGAAATATCCTCTATGTAGCTCATTTTTCCACTTGGCTCTATCCTTGGGAAATTTTAAATAAATCCCCTAATCATATTGGTCTCCTACTCTTTTTTGCAATTTGGTCGTTTTTGAGTTTGCTTAGCAGCTTTTTTCTGCTGCATTTGTTTGTTCCTATTGTAAATATATCGACTTTACAGGTAAAATTCCCATCCTACAATCAAGTTCGCAGATCATGTAATTTGTTTAGGAAGATACTGCCTTCCTGCATGTTCGCTTTGATGGGAGAAGTCTTATGAAATTCAGAAACATCGGCCCAACCTGAACACTCTGGCCACTGCTGCTCTTGAAAAATGGATTTCCTAGGAATTCTATCCCATTTCAATCAAGATTGTTGGAGGGAGGCATTGTCAAAAATACAAGCGGCTACTCAGGAACAATGCGATCATGTAAGCAAGTACTTGGCATCAGCCATGTAAAAGTTTGTAGTTAACTGTTTGGTTGTGAATCTAATATTTGTAAGGATTTGAGAGGATCAAGGAGTCAATGGCATCTAGATCACAGCTGCTGCTCCTCCCCGTGAAGCCTCCTGCCCCCTCCGTCAGTCCCTCCTCCTCCTCTCCCTCCCCCCCCTCGCTGCCCTCTCCCCTTTCTCCCCTCGCTGCCCTCTCCCTCTCCCCCCTCGCTGCCCTGCCCCCCCCGTCTGCTGCCCCTGCCTTCCCCGCCCCCTCCCTCTCCCCCGCCCCCCTCCCTTCCTCTCCCCCGCCCCCTCCTTTACCCCCGCCCCTGCCCTCCCCGCCCCTGCCCTCCCCGCCCCTCCTTCCCCCCCCACCCCCTCCCCCTACCCCACCCACCCTAACCAGCCCCCTCCCTTCCTCTCCCCTGCCCTCCTTCCCCTTCCCCACCAGCCCCCTCCCTCCCTTCCTATCCCGCCCCCTCTTTTCCTTTCCTCTCCCCCGCCCTCCCTCTCCCTCTCCGCCCCCTCCCTTCCTAACTTCTCCTCCCCCACAGCCTCCCTTGGCTCCTTTCCTCCTCTTCCTCTCTCTCCTTCTCTCTCCTGTTCTCCTTCTTCCTGCGCTCGTGTTCCATTGCGTCCTGGGCAGCAGTTTCACGAACAGAACTTTTTTAGTGTTTGAATTGGCGCTTTCACTTCGATTGGCGAATGGATCCCCACTTAACCAATCTTCGTCCATCGCCACCGGCCGCGAGAACTGTCATTTTCTCAGAAGACAAGTTGCAGCAGCTCAAGAAAGATGTGGAACTAGAAGGCTCCACTTCACTTTTCACCCGCATCTTTGGGTCACACCCTTCTAGATCACAGGCCAGAGACTGGATGTTGGCGGCATTACCAGGAGATCTCGCCCCACACCTTAGGGATATTCGACTTTTGAGACATGGATTCTTCCAAGTGGTTTTGGACTCCCACGAGTCCACAGCCCTTGTTCTCAAAGCTAATCAAAGCTAATCCTTTGGCTTTGGGTTCGAGGAGGATATTTCTTTTACCCTACACCTTGGGCTTCGATCTGGTCGAGGAGGACAGTCAGGTCACATCACTGTTCATTAGATTTCTTGGTCTTCCTCAGGTCTACCATCGACTTCTTGCTACTATCGGAGCCACATTCAGAGTGGTCACTGAGATCCCCCCACTTCTTGGCATGCCTTCTTCCTCGGCAGAGGTAATCAGAGCGGACGGGGTGTCTCGAGTTAGGATCATTGTCTCTAACCCTAACATCTCAGATGACCACATCATGCTTCAGCGGTCAGATGGCTCTCTTCGACAGAGTGTCAAGATTGCAGGTAGACAGGATCAGTCCAGGATTTGCAGGACCCTTGGGCACTTTGCTAGAGATTGCTCAAGGAAGAGAAAGAGACCCAAGAGGTCTTCTGGTGCGGCTCCTTCACATACTACTCCAACTGCACCTCCCCAGCGCTCTGTACCACGCACTCCAGAATCACCAGGAGTAGTAGGGCGTCTTGCTTCGCGCACCCTAGGAGCACCAGGGGCAGCAGGACGCCCAAAGCTCGCATAGCACACCTAGTACCACGATGGAGAGCGATTAGAGCGGCTCCTTTATCTCAAGAGGAGACCTTTGATCCGGTTCAGACAGACGCCATCTAGACTCCAGAGGTAGATGTTGCTGCAGCGCCAAATACTATAGTTCCACATCAGGAGGGCCTTTAGATGCACCAATACCAGTCCTAGTCACTTTGGTTTTTGATCATGAGGGGGCTACGGATACTTCTTTGCGACAGATTGTTCTTGGCACAGTTAGGACGACTGAGGGATTGCATGCATAGATGAGGACTCCAAATTTCTCTTCAGCCCTGCCACAGGTCTCCTCAGTCTCCAGCTTCAGCTCTGCTGATAGAGGCCTGGCAGATCCTCCTCCATCTTCCAAGAGTGCAGGTCTTCTTCGCACTCCTCGGCCAGACTTGCTTCTTAGGAACTCTTTTTCGAATTAGCAGACTCGGCGACTTTGATGGATGAGGAGGAGTTTGTGCCCTCCACCTTAGGGATCCCAGTCATTGGGATTTCTTTTGATAGGGCCTCCCCCTCAGCTTGGAGGTGCTATTGATATCCTTCTTATCCAAGAACACAAGTTGGATGCCAGTGATTGCTCTAAATTTGGCAATTTTCTTTCAGGACATACATTCTGGTCGCCTGCTATAGGCACAAGGGGAGGTACTTGCATTTCGGTCTCTCCTTTTATTTTATCCTTGTTTGCTGGTCATGGCATTATCTCTCCCTTTAGAGCTCAATTGATCATTATTTTGATTGGAGGGCATAAGATTGGTCTTCTCAATCTGTATGCCCCCAACAGAGGGGAGCGAGTCTCCTTTTGGAAGGAGTTACTATCTTGGGTCGCCATTGCAAATTCTTGGATCATTGGTGGCGATTTCAACATGGTTGAGTTGCCATCAGACAAAAAGGGAGGCAGACAGGGTGGAATTCATTCTTTGGAGAGGGTAGCTTGGGATGCCTCTCTCTTTCAGTACAGTGGCAGGGACACTTGGCTTGATGATGCCTTTCATGTTATGCCACAGTCACTCCTGTACTCTTGGTCGAACAGGAGAGTACACATACCCATCCATGCACGAATTGACAGATTTTATGTAGATGATTGGACACTTGACAGAGGCAGATGTGTATGCATTTCTACTGGGGTTACCACTTCAGATCATTTTCCAGTGGTGTTGCAAATTCTTGAGCCTCATCGAAGAGGACGCTCTGCCAGTGTCAGGATTTCGGATGCCTTTTATGTAGAGGAGAGCCTCATGGAGAATATTTTACAGATTTGGATTTCTCACATACAGGGGAGTTATCTGCTCATCTCAGGTAGTTGCAGCCTTATCTGGAATTAGTGACTATTATCATACAGTCGTTGATCTTAGGAGACGTGAGATTGGTATACGCCAGCAATTAGCATCCCTTCAGAGGGAAGAGCAGAAGAGGTCCACTGATGCTTGGATTCAGGAGCGCCTTGCTGCAGTAAGGGCTCATATACAAATATTAGTGGATCAAAGAGCAGAGTATGTCTTTCATGCACGAGAATCCTTTTGGATTCAGATGGGTGGCAGGGTCAACAAACACTTTTTCTCTACTCATGGACCTAGACATAGTAGAGAAAGTGTGTTGCAGCTTGTTGACTCAGACGGGGTGTTACAGTTAGATCCTGATGCCGTCATGCGTGTAGCCATAGATGATGCTAGAGAGGTTATTTGACAGTGTATCCGTGTATTGGTGAAGGATGCGATGTATGTTTTTCTTGATGCATCTTTCACCAATGCAGAATTCAACACTGCATTACTTGTCCTTCACAAGGGCAAGTGCCCAAGTTCGGATGGACTTATCTCTTCTTTTTTTATTACTTTTTGAGAGCAAATTGGTGATCACATTACATCAGTCCTGCAGGGCGTGTGGGACTCTGGTGAGATGCTTGACTCACTTATAGATGGTCTCATTCATCTCATCCCAAAGGTGGGTAATAGGAATTTAGTGTCACAATGGAGATCCATAACTTTATTGGGCACTTTTTACAAGATTCTGGAGAAAGCCATCAGTATGCAGCTACAGGTTTTTCTTCTAGATTCGATTCATGACACACAGACAGGGTTTGTGCATGGCAGAAGTATTTTCGATAATATTTTCTCATTTTAGGAGGCCTCAGAATGGGCCATGCAGAGCCGCCAGAGGATGGCCATTCTACTCTTGGACTTTGAGAAAGCTTACGACAGAGTAGACTGGGGTTTTTTAGAGGGTACTCTTTTTGGATTTGGTTTTTCAGATGCATGGATTAGAGGAGTATCCTCTCTCTACAGATCAGCCCATATCCAGGGGGGGTAAGGGGACAGATTTCAGATCGGTAGATTAGTCCGCTAGGGATGTCCTCTTGCCCCTTTTCTTTTTCAGTTTGTGGCGGAAGCTATGAGTATCTATCTTAGATCTCAAGCTGATATTTATGGGTTGAGGCTTCCTCTTCGACGGGAAGAACTCCTAGATAGTGAGTTGGCAGATGACACGGCTGTTTTTTTGGATGCATTCCCTAGGACACTCACTTCCTTCCGAACAGCCTTGGATTTATTTTGCACGGCTTCAGGTGCACACATTAATTGGCATAAATCCAATGGTTTTTGAATTTGCGATGATGACACCTCGGATTGGGGTAATGATATTGGTTTCACTTGGGTACAAAGGGGTGTCTCCATCAGATATTTGGGCTGCCAAGTTGGGGTGGGCATCTCTCCTTCACAACAGTTTGCTCCGGTGTTGGAGAACAGTGTTGGAGAACATAAGAAAGCTCCTTTTTTGAAGCTCAGCCAAACTTGACTTGGCATCCAGAGTAGTGGTGGTTAACCAGGTCCTTCTAGCCACAGCTTGGTCTGTATGCTCTTGTTGGTGTCACTCTAGGGATTGTATTTTATGGAGTGGTCTAGATGGCACAACTGATGTTACAGCCAGGGCAGCTTGGGAGACCTTGATTCTTCCTACTAGAGAAGGGGGTTTGAATATCATTGACTCGGATCTACAGTGTAGAGCTTCACTCTGCAAGGTTGTTGTGAGAGGACTCATGCCAGAACAAGAGCCTTGGAAGGACATTTTTATCAGATGCATACAGTCTCGCACACCCACTTCAGAAGATGATTGGATACATAGTATCAGATGAGATTTTACCATAGATCACCTCAGATCTCCTTCCCCTCTTATGGTTGCTATACTGAAAGCATGGGCCAGCTTCAGGAGTACTCTTCGCAGGATTCCCCCGTCTACCCGTGAAGAGATTGAAAGGCAGCCTATCATGTGGAACGACAGTATTTTGGATGAGCATGGTAGACCACTTGGAGCTTCTCTTTACATGCAGTGGCCCAGATGGGAGAGAGGCCTTGCATCTAATGTGGGAGCACGAAAAGCCTTCAGAAGGCTTTTTGCAGACCGTCAGGCCAGGTGGTTCATAATCTTAGAGGGAGTGCAGTAAGAATTCAACAGATTGATGCAGCCTTGTCCTTGGATTGGGTGAACACAGATGACATGCCTATTACTTGTTCCACTTGGATGGGTGCATTTTTCAGATCGGGCATTCCTTTGCAGGTAATTGCTTTACGGAACACACATGAGAATGCCCTAGTCGTTGATGTTTCTTCGGGGGGTAGCTTGTCCAAGCTCACAGATATATTGTTGGAGATACCGTTTCAGCCAGTCAGGGTAGTGGGCTTCACGGAACATGGCTCTCTTTTACAGTGGTACTTGGATCTTGACTCGCTACTCATTACCCTGGGCTCATGGAGGCTGTGGCTCTATGGAGGTGTTCCAATTAAGTTTTTGCAGTGGGACCCTAGGGAATGGGAGTGGATAGATGAAGGGCACCGAGAGACATGGATCCTCTTCTTTCGTTACATGGTCAGTAGCCATTGATTCCTAGGTCATATAGAAGGGGAGGCGAACAAAAGTGCTGAAAAGTCTTGCAATCCCCTTCCATATGATTCTCGCCTGTCTGCAATCCCAAAGGCAGTGCTGTACTGTCTCCGAAGCATAAAGACAACGAGGGTAAGTAGGGTCAGCCCCAAACCTGGATCTCCAATGATTCATTGCTATCCCATCATGAATAGAAAGCCAAAAGAAGAGAGTGATTTTTCTATCCGATGGGATTTTCAAAGCCTTTGTCAAAAAATTTTCTGTAAGTCTGCAAAAATCTGATAATTCTTCCAATGAAGAGCTCTGGTGGGCCTCCAACCCTTACAGCTGAGCTTAAATTTCCTTAGGTTCTCTTCGAGACATGACTTGTCTTAGGCTCTACACATTCGATGACACCTTGTGGAGTTGTGCTCTTTAGAGGATGTTCCGGGCACTCTCTTCAGGGTTGCTCATTCCTCGATTGACTCTCCATGGGAGGTTTTAGCTAGCATTGCAGCATGGCACATTTGGAGAGCCAGATGCACTGAGGCTATGGAGGGTTCTCAGGTTCACCCTTCTCAGATCTTGGCCAGTACTTGGACAGATATGGTATACACTCTGATAGCCATATGGACGACCATGGAGGGATCCTCTTGAGCAGCCTCCTCCAGGAGAGTTACTTTTCTCAAGGATTTAAGAGACTCTCCGTTCCATGCTGAAACTTCTACAGGGTTGAGTTGGCATTTTCAGCCTCAGCCTTGGTTTCTTTCTACCTCATTTTTCTGAGGTGTTTTATTACATGCTTAGCATGATGTATTTCGCTCAGAGCTTGCTCGAGGGAGCTTCTTTCATACTTAATAGAAGTCTCTTTTTTGCCAAAAAAAAAAAGGCATCTAGATCATGAGTGAAAGCTTATATTGAGATCGTATTATTGGGATATTTACATAATTTGCCACCCGGAGTCGAAAAAAATTTCATTGTCTCGTCTAGCCTGTAATGATGCTTCTTTCCTAAATTTGCTTTACTCTATAAGCCCTTACAAACTTCTAGATAGAATTCTCTATAATCCTTTCTTCTTACATAAAATTTCTAGATAGATTTCCCTAGAATCCTTCCTTTTTACATAATTCGCCACTCGGAGTCGAAAAAAATTTCATTATCTCGTCCTATTTTTTGTGTTGAAGGCTACTCAGTTGAAGTGGATTTGAAACAAAACAAAATTTGTCCTAGGTACACCTTTATTTAAGAGATGCAATATTTGTATAAGTTTATTCACTCCTCATAGAACTATCTTGAATCCTATGTTGATATATTTCAATATGTTGGTACCTCCATGAGAAACTAGATTCTTTATAATTGCAATGGAGCTCTCATTATCATATTGATTCACAGTAGATTGAAGTTGTTCATGCATCATATTTATTATGTATGTGAAAGCCAAGGTGCTTCATGAACTTCAAATATAATCTCCAGTTCCATCTAAATCACCATAGCAAAAAAGTACATGTGTATCTTCTATGTACTTGAAAATTCTTGTAACGCCTTGTCAATGTGTTGCTTGTGGATTCAAACAAAACTTAGTCATGCCACTCATTGCCTTAGTCTTGATTCATTAGATGAACAAATTTGTCAATGGGTTTCTTACACATAATATGATCAAAAGATATTGCATCCTTGTTGTCTATATACTTTACTCCTTGGTTCATAGTATCTTCATTGGACCATATAAATGCTTGACAATACTAGAAACTTGTTTTCCTATTACACAAATATTAATGATGTATGTCTGAGTACTTCCATACTTAATATATATTTTCTCTCTCCAACCATCTTTATATTATTCCTATTAAGGATTAATTGATCAACAAAGAGTAACATTTTCAGTACTTGTCAATCTTACTATACCATGCTTTAAAGTTGCTTTATAATATATGAGCATAAGCAATACAACTAAGGACTGTATGAGCATATGCAGTGTAACTAACATATATGTGTAATTGCGGTTTTGTTCCTCTACTAAAAAATGATGTCACTAGACTCGTACATAAATAATTTGATCGATAATATGACACAAAAATTTGCATGATATTTGATTCTTCTTTGTAGCTCAGTTTGATCCTTCTTTCCACCCAACATGACTTCATAGCAACCCATCTTTTGAATTACATTCTATGCTATGGAGCTCACACTCATATTTCTTTAGTATCCTCTTTTCACCATATGTGCATGCCACTTTTCATTAATATGATGTGCTTTATTGCATTGACTCATAAATATCCCAATAATACGGTCTCAATATACTTTCCTTTCACCTAGTCGTGTTGACTCAC
The DNA here is from genome assembly GCF_047967505.1 of Dipteris shenzhenensis. Lineage (NCBI taxonomy): Eukaryota > Viridiplantae > Streptophyta > Polypodiopsida > Gleicheniales > Dipteridaceae > Dipteris > Dipteris shenzhenensis. The sequence goes on from NC_141621.1 coordinate 26,500,228, forward strand.
TTGAATTTCCTTTGAAATTAGGTATACTTTCACTCATATAATTGCTTTTAGATTGCCAATCTTCAATGTCTTTATCTTTTACTCTAGTACGGCTCTTTTTGCAAAAAATGTTACTAGATAAGATCACGTAGTGTTGAACGTCTCCTAAAAAAGCTTCCACACATAGCATGGTCAGTTTGAGCAGAAAGTCAATGAGGAGAGCATGGATGTTTTTATCGAACCTATAGTTTTATAGTAATATAAAATCTTGGCGAAAGTTTAAAAATTTTGCATAAAAGTTTCAAACTTTTTGATGCCAATATAAAAGATTCACTTCTTAACGAAACTATCTAGTAGCAATTGAGGGAATTTCCACGGAAGAGGAAACCATCGTGGTGGACATTCTAGTCAAAGTCATTACGCAAATGAACATGGGAATATGTTTCTTGCAAACGAGGAAATGCAAAATACTAATATAGTGTACCTAGACACTAATTGCAATCCAAAAGAGGATTTTAGCTATCAAGTTGACCAAGTAGACCAGGATCCTTAGTACATCAATAGCAGTGCATCATCTCATATGACAAATCATCAGGAATGGTTCACAGAGATGAAACCATTAGAAGGTCAAAAGAATGTCATCTACATAGCAGATAATACGCCAAATCCAGTTTAAGGGACATGCATTATTCCTATGAATAATTTCAGTGGTACAAAAGGATTGGTGAAAGATGTACTCTACGTTTCGAAGCTCAGCAAGAACCTCTTGTTAGTAGGTCAAATAACGAAACACAACTATTGAGTCATCTTTGACGGAGATGAATGCACTATCAGAGATAAATCCATAAGATTTCGGCTCGTAGGAGTTAGGGAAGGACGTTTGTACAGAATGCTAGCTACAGTACCAGATTTACATGCCATGTCAGCTCAACTGTAACAGATGCTATTATCCACAAAATGGCACAAGAGATATGATCATGTCAATTTCAAGAGCTTGATAGATCTCAGGAACCAGAATATGGAAATTAGGATTCCTAAGCTACAGTGTCTTGCAAAAGTTTGTGAAGCATGCTGCTTTGGCAAACAAAAGTGAACCAACTTTGGCAGAAGTATCTCTGGAGCATGAGATATTCTTGATTTGATTCATACAGATGTATGGGGTTATGCCCAAAACCCGCAGCATCAATAGTTCACTTTACTACTTGACTTTCATCTATGTCTATAATAGATATTGTTGGGTCTACTTTCTGAAAGAGAAATCTCAAGTGTTTTCTAGATTTCAAGAATTCAAAGCCATGGTAGAGAACCAGACAGGTAGAAAGATCAAAGTCATGAGATCAGACAGAGGAGGTGAATGCATGTCTTCAACATTCATGAACTTTTGCAAAAGTCACGGCATTTGAAGACAATTCACTTGTGTGGATACTCAGTAGAATGCAAGAGCTGAAAGGAAGAATGGTACTTTAGTAGGATAGTGCTTAGTGAGCAGCATCTTTCGAATCAGCATGGGACAGAAGCAATAGCCACAGCAAACTACTTGCTTAATTGTCTTGCTACTGAACCGATTCATGGTATGACACCTTATGAAGATTCACTGGACACAAGCCACGCATTGGACATCTCCGCATATTTGGTTGCATAGCACATGCCCACATACATGATGATCATTGCAAGAAATTGGATGTGAAGTCACGCAAATGCATCATGGTTGACTACAGTGAAGAAAGCAAAGCATATAAGTTGTATGATCCCATCAACTACAAGGTCATTATCTCTAGAGATGTAATCTTTGATGATGAATCATAATGGAAAACCTCAAACATACAAGAGATAGACACACCGATTTCATAGTCATCTACAGAAATGATTGATGAAGAAGAGCAAGAATTGCCAAAAACACCCCGAGATGAACCACAGCAACTCAAACGGTCTACTAGGGAAAGCAGACCTCCAGCCAGATTGACATATGCTTAGAAAGGCACAGCAATTCAAGTTGAAACCACCAACTATGCTTTTATGACTACCATCATGGCTAGAGAAGAGCCAGTGTACTTCGAAGATGCAGTAAACAAGCCAAAATGGCAAACTGCTATGAATGAAGAAATGGATGCTTTGTACAATAATAATACTTGGGAATTATGTGACCTTGCACCAGGAAAGAAGGCCATAGCAAACAAATGGGTATACAAAGTGAAGTACAATCAAGATGGAAGTATTCAAAGGTACAAAGTTAGACTAGTTGTAAAAGAATTTGCACATCAATATGGTCAGGATTGTGATGAGACTTATGCTCCAGTAGCAAAGATGGATTCCATATGGTTCTTGATATGACTAGCGACACTCAGCAAATGGAATGTATATCAGCTCGATGTCAAGAATGCATTTCTTAATGGTTACCTAGACGAGAAAGTCTACATGCAACAACCAGGATAGGAGAATCAGGTTGGCCATCTTTAAAAAAGTACCTATGGCTTAAAGCAAGCACCCAAAAGTTAGCATAGTAGAATCGATAAGTATTTTACTGATCTGGGATTAATGAAGTTCAATGCAGATCATACTCTCTACTACAAAGTTCAAGGGGAAGACATTACTAATGCACTTTTGTATGTAGATGATCTGATTGTCATCAGAAGCAAGGATAGCTTCATCATGAAAGATCTTGGACTTATGTACTATTGTCTTGGTATTGAGTTATCGAGAGATGAAAACAACACCTTCATGAGTCAACTCAAATATGTTGATAGTCTCCTGAAGAAGTTTCATATGGCAGATTGCAAGATTGTAGCCACTCCCATGGAACAGAGTTTGAAACTTATAAAAGATTCAGAAAAGACTACAGTCAATGACAGGTACTACAGGCAGCTCATTGGATCTCTTATATATTTGACTATCACACGATCATATATTTGTTATACTGTAAGCTCACTAGCACACTTTATGCCAAATCCAAAACAATCTCACTGGAATGCAGCCAAAAGAGTCTTGAGATACATCAGAGGTACAAGAGAGTTTGGGATAGAATACAGAGGAAGTCATCCACGGTTGCTTGGATACTATGACAGTAACTATGCCAGAGATCATGAGACCAGGAAATCGACATAGGGATCTGCATTTTTCCTTGGTCAAGGTGCTATATCATGGTTGTCAAACAAACAACCAAATGTTTCTTTGTCTTCGACTAAAGCTAAATATAGGACACTCACTACAGGTGCATGTGAGGCTATATGTCTCAGAAGACTATTGCCAGAAACAGACTATTTTGATGAGTCAAAGCCAACACCAATATACCGTGATAATCAATCGGCTCAAGCATTGGCCAAGAATCCAGTATATCACTCTAGGACAAAGCACATTGATGCAAGAGAGAACTTCATTAGAGAAAGAGTGTTACTTGGTGACATCACACTGCAGTATTATGATAGCAAAGAGAATGGTGCAGACATCTTTACCAAACCCCTTGGTAAAGAGCTTTTTGAGAAACACCAATAAGCTATTGGTTTGATGCAGAGGAAGGACATTCCCATTAAAGGGTTGTGATGGAATGTAAAGTTCAGTCCTTCTTCGATTCCCTAGAATCATCATCTTGAGGGAAGGACTACTTCATGATGTTGATCTTGAGGACAGGTGTTGAGAGACCATGCTCAGCATCATGTGATCATAGGTGCATAGCACTAACACATATACAGTTTTATAAAGGAAAGGGTTAAATGCCCTGACCCTAAACCCAACCCTAAATGGGTTCATATATATTCTACATTTTTGACTAAATCTAGTGTACAGTTAGTCATTTGTGGTGTGCTCTCTAGCTATGTCCTCTCTCCTCATCTCCACTCTTCTCCTCTCCCCTCTTCATATTTTGTCAAGACTATGCCAAGCATGTTGTAATTATTTTCTTTCTAGGTCGCATGCCAGTTGTTGTCTGCAGATGTTGGAAATTGGTTGACAAGGATAGTTGGTGGTTCTTTTGTTCATAAGGTCCACTATGCAACAAGGGGATTTTCTAAGGTTATCATGATAGATGAGAAGCATAAGCAGATGTTATAGGAGCACTTTCCTCTCTTTTTTGGGCAACAAATGGTACATGTCCTTCCATGGCCACGAACGAGGGACTACTAAGCCCTCATCTGCCATTGCTGTCTAGTTTGGGTAGAGGTGGTAGATTTTCCATGGTGTTTGCCTTCCCTTTTGCCTAAAATTGCAGCATCTTTGGGCAAAGTGGTCTATCCTCCGAGACCAAATGGGAGTTCAAATAGATTTTGCATTTTATGGGATACTGATAATCCCACACTTGAGGCTTATTCTATTACTGTAAATAATGTTAAGTTTTCTGCAAGATTAAGTGGGGTTTGTTTGTACGCGCTAGTTTTGAATGTAATTAATTTGGGATATGGCTTCACAATGTCCTTTGCATTCACAAAAAATGCCACAAGATACTATGCCTGCTCAGATGCAAAACTAAGACACTAATGGGACTTCTGTGATAAAAAACAAAGATAATAGACATGTGTATGTTGCCCAAGATAAAGGCAAAGCAACGATTGTTACTGATGGAAATGTTCTTACTTTACTACCTATACCACTTCTCAATTTAAAGAGAAAGAAAAGACATTACAGGAAGCTTGGTAGACTCCAAGAAAAACTATTATATAGCCAGAAGAACATTACCTCCACACACATGGAACTTCTTCTAATGGCCATACCCTTCAAGAAAATGTTGGGGTTGGCATTACTTGGTTTGGGTTAATAGCTAGTCATATCCTTTTCCCAGAAGAGGATATTGTGGGTTTGCTGTCCTCTCAACAAGTGCCTTTGTCACCTCAAGGTAGAGGCCCTGATCCTGAGGTCGACATGTAGACATTATAAATATGTTGTCTCATATTAAATGCTTGACACTTAATTAATGTACATGGTTTGTGTGATACTAGGAAATGGAAGTTAGTTTGGGTGTATCTCAACAATTTGTAGCCTAATGTTGTGGCTCTACAAGAGCAGAATCAACATATATATGCAGGACAGCATGGTCATTTTCATGGCTATGATATCTTTTATGCCGGGCACCATTTTTTTTTGGGAGTGGCCTTTCTAGTGAGACATGATCTTCATCCAACTATGGCCTTTAATGATATTCATGGAAGGTGGATTGTTATGCAATGTCTTGTTTAGGGAGAGATCTTTGAATTTGCCTCTATCTATGACCTGCCAAAATCATCTCGTGGTAAAGCTATGATATGGGATCACATGCAACGGTATCCCTGGCATCATCATGCTTTTATATGTGGAGACTTTAATAGTGCTCCTCAATAGGTTGATAACACATCTGGTCTAACTCATACGTTGGCTTTTGAAAGGGATAAATGGTCTCAACTCTTGCTTTAACTTAGATTGACTGATCTCTAGAAGGAATCACAACCATGATTGCCAAGCTGTACATTCCAGCATAATGGGTGACCTCTACAAGGCTTTGATAGAGTGGCTTGATATGAGCCACATAATGCTTTCAATGTTTTGTAGAATATTGTGTTGCAATTTCTTTTATGATTGTATTTCTTTTGGAATTATTTAATGGATGGGGATGGGCACTCTTTATTCCTCATGATAAGGTAAGAAGGAACACAATCAAGTGTCCATGGGGTTGCTATCAATATGAACCTTGGAGCAGCTATGCCATAAGTTGTCCTTTTGATTGCCAGTCAACCACTAAATATCATAGAACATCGTCATGAAAAATCTTGGAGTTGCATTCACATTGGTAGTAATTAGTAGAGTCTAGCCAGTAATAGTTAGTATACTCTAATTCACTGATGCTTCTCATTGAGCATTGCTCTAGCATTGTCTACTAAAGTACCATTCTTCCTTTCAGCTCTTGCGTTCTGTTGAGGAGTATCTGCACATGTGAATTGTCTTCAAATGCCATGACTTTTGCAAAAGTTCATGAATGCTGAAGACATGTATTCATCTCCTCTGTCAGATCTCATGACTTTGATCTTTCTACGTGTCTGGTTTTCTACCATGGCTTTGAATTCTTGAAATGTGGAAAACACTTCAGATTTCTCTTTCAAAAAGTAGACCCAGCAATATCTTCTATATAGTGTCTTCCACAAGACTAGGATATCGTGGCATCCTAGGAGACACTTCTTTAAATTTTTGGCTATCCAAACAAAGGGAAAACAAAGAAACGTTCAAGCGGGTACTATGTGGAGGAGCTCAAGTCAAGCTGCAATTGAACTACTATAACTCAAACTAGGGGTAGGTACTTAATGCTAAAGGAACATTTACTTAGTACTAAAGACTGACTACTAACTTACTAGTTACTAAGTAGTAAACTCAAACTAACTAATAAACTTGTGACTACTAACTTACTGCGTAGTTACTAAGTAGTAAACTAAGACGAACTAATAACCTTGTGACTACTAACTTACTTATAAGTTTCTAAGTAGTAAACTTACTAAACTAGACACTACTAACGATTTCTAACTTTTCTAAAAACTACTATGAGGTGGAGCATCAACTAAACTACTATGAGACGGGAGTTACTAAATACTAAATGAAGACTAGGTTCATACTTAATACTAACTAATCAACATGAGACTTGTAACTTACTAACGAGTTACTAAGTAGTAAACAAAGTTGTAAACTAATACTACTGACTAGCTAGATGCTACTAAGTACTTCTAGCTATTCTAAAAAACCCCACTCTAACTTGCAAACAATGACTAACAGTTACCAGTGACATGAGTTAGAGTATACTAACTATTATTGGGCTAGACTCTACTAATTGCTAAGTACTTCTAGCTATTCCAGAAAGCCCCACTCTAACTTGTAAACAATGACTAATAGCTACCAGTATCTCTAGAGATGTAATCTTTTATGAGGAATCAGAATGGAAAACCTCAAATACATAGGAGATAGACGCACCAATTACTCAATCATCTACAGAAAAGGTTGATGAAGAAGAGCAAGAATTGCCAGAAGCACCCCGAGAAGAGCCACAACAACTTAGAAGGTCTACTAGGGAAAGAAAAACTCCAGCCAGATTGGCATATGCTTAGAAAGGCAAAGCAATTCACATTGAAACCACCAACTATGCTCTTATGACTACCATCATGGCTACAGAGAAGAGCCAGTGTACTTTGAAGATATAGTTGATAAGCCAGAATGGCAAATTTCTATGAATGAAGAAATGGAAGCTTTGTACAAGAATAATACTTGTTGGGAATTATGCAACCTTCCACTAGGAAAGAAGGACATAGTAAACAAATGGGTATACAAAGTAAAGTACAATCTAGATGGAAGCATTGAAAGATACAAAGCTAAACTAGTTGCAAAAGGACATAGCAGTACGATTGAGACTATGATGAGACTTATGCTCTAGTAGCAAAGATGGATTCCAAACAGTTCTTGATATCACTAGCAACACTCAATAGATGGAATATGTATCAGCTCGATGTCAATAATGCTTTTCTCAATGGTAACCTAGACGAGGAAGTCTATATGCAACAACCAGCATGTTATGTTGAACCTAGAAAAGAGAATCAGGTTTGCCATCTCAAGAAAAGTCTCTATGGCTTAAAGCAAGCACCCAAAAGTTGGTATAGTAGAATTGACATCTATTTTGCTAATCTAGGATACATAAAATCCAATGTAGATGATACTCTCTACTACAAAGTTTAAGGGGAAGACATTACTATTGTACTTTTGTATGTAGATGATCTGATTTTGTGACCAGAAGTAAGGATAGCTTCATCAAAAAGCTGAAACAAGGCTTATCTACAAAGTTCGACATGAAAGATCTTGGACTTACGCACTATTGTCTTGGAATTGAGTTCTAGAGAGATTCAGACAGCACCTTCATGAGTCATGTGGAATATGTTAACAATCTCCTGAAGAAGTTTCATATGGCAGGATTGCAAGATTGTAGCCACTCCCATGGAATAGAGTTTGAAACTTACAAAAGATTAAAAAAACCCTATTGTCAATGACAGGTACTATCGGCAGCTCATCGGATCTCTTATATATTTGGATATCACATGGTCAGATATCTGTTATGCAGTAAGTTCACTAGCACAGTTTATGGCAAATCCAAAATAGTCTCACTGGAATGCAGCCAAAAGAGTCTTAAGATACATCAAAGGTATAAGACACTTTGGAATAGAATACAAAGGAAGTCATCCAAGGTTGCAGAGTGACTATGTCAGAGATCATGAGACCAAGAGATCAACACAAGGATATGTATTTTTTCTTGGTCAAGGTGCTATATAATGTTTGTCCAACAAGCAACCAACTGTTTCTTTGTCTTTTACTGAATGAAAAATGCATTCCTGGCCATGCAAATAAGATTATATGGGCATGATACTTTGCATGGGTCTCAAAGTAGGAGAGATTAAGGATTTTGCAAAGTACCATCCCAACAAAATATGAAGAGGCAAAAGGAGAAGAGTGGAGATGAGAAGAGAGGGAACATCTAGAGAGCACACCACAAATGACTAACTATACAGTAAATTTAGTTGAAAATGTAGAATATATACAAACCCTTTTAGGGTTAGGGTTAGGGCTAGGGCATCTAACCATTTCCTTTATAAGACTCTATTGGGTTAGTGCTATGCAAATATGATCACATGATGTTGAGCGTGGTTTCTCAACACCTTCCCTCAAGATCAACATCATGAAGTAGGCCTTTCCTTAAGATAATGATTTTGGGAAATCAAAGAAGGATTGAGCATTGCATTCCATCACACCCTCTTAATGGGAATTTCCTTCCTCTATGTTAAACCAAGATCTTGTCGATGCTTCTCAAAAAGCTCTTTACCAAGTGGTTTGGTAAAGATGTCTGCAACATTTTCTTTGCTATCACAATGTTGTAGTGTGATGTCACCAAGTAACACTCTTTCTCTAATGAAGTGTTCTCTGACATCAATGTGCTTTGTCCTAAAGTGATATACTCGATTCTTGGCCAATGCTTGAGCCGATTGATTATCACAATATATTGTTACTGGTCTTTGATTCAGCAAAGTAATCTATATCTGACAATAGTCTTCTGAGCCATATAGCCTCACATGCAACTGTAGTGAGTGCTATATATTCTCATTTCCAACATATGTCCACACTTTAAAACAAGACTTTATACAGAATGTTGTAGGCTTCAAACAAACTTTAATTATCTATAAACAAGACTTTATACAACATCATGAAATTTTTGTGAAACAAGATTTCAGGCAAAGTAAATATCGCTTTTATATTTCACGAAATCAAACTGCAAGCTTGTCAATATTACATATCAAATTTGTATTTTGAAATGTCACTGCGGAGGATCATTACGGCTTCCTTCCCCCATAAGCCTGAAAAAGGTCACGAATAAATCTCGACATGGCTGGTGCAGTTCCTGTTTACATATCATAGTATCTCTCAAGGCCAAATAGCTCAAACAGTGCATGAGATAGTGGAACAAGACATATTGGACATACATGGCTTACTTTCATATGCTTTATCAAGCATGAGTGGTGCGAATATTGTAGACATCCCAAATTGTAATGCCCCGACCATAAGTCAAATGAGTTGTTGCATGCAGGACATTCATTACAATCTTCAGCGCCTTCCCCTACCTGAGTTTGGAAATCTTTCGGATGCTTCACAGTGATGGAGTTAGGAGTTGAGTCATTTTAATGCTTCAATGACTCTGTAAGCTGCTTCACCAATTGATTTAGCTCAACCATCTCTCACACCATGCTTTCATGTCCAGCTTGAGGTTGCACTAGACGAGGTGGCATTTGAGTTTGTGCAAACTCATGCCACCTCTTCAGTTCTATCTCCTATTGGCTCAACCTCTCGAGGAGAGAATCTGCATGTACCTTCAACTCTAAGGCAGCTCCTTGAAGCGCTAGATTCAGCTCTTCCCATGTGAATGTGATAGTCTCCCTCCTGATATCACGTACATTGTGAACAACCTCTTTAGAGTTGAATTCCATGCTCTTCTCGGATAAATTGCATGTATAACATTTTTGCAAAGAATAATGGGTGATGAAAGGGATGTCCAAACACTTTGAGGTAGATCCTCTCAACGTTTGCCTTTCTGTCATCATTCGTGCAATTGTCCACCTTCCATCGTCCCTTTCAAGACTCGCTCAATGACACCAGCCATATTAAATGCACATCTTCAACAGAAACCTACTTCTTGATTTCCTTCCACTAAAGGGATGCAGGGTTGTCCCAATTGCTAGTTCTCGTAGCAACACGAGCCACTCCGGTTGGATCCATCCCTAAGGCTAAGACTTGCATTCGCTCAAATGCTTTTTGAGCTCTCTCCTTGTTGCAACGTCCTCTTCCAATTCCTCTCTAGTCAATGGTCTTTTTCCCCTATCTATGTTACGTCTAGGGTCTTGTTCTTCACCCATGGAAGTATGCGTGTACACTGTATTGTGATGACAGACGTCTAAAGAACAAAAGAACATGATGTTCAGTACATAAGCAAATATGCGATAACAATTAAACAATAGAAATTTAAAACAATTAAATATCAATTAATCTTGAAACAATGAGCATCCATTTGAATACCATTTAAACAATTTAATTTAAACAATACAAATTTAAAACAATTGGATACTAATTAATCTTATAACAATGAGCATCCATTTAAATACCATTTAGACAATCCTTGATTTAAACAACATAAATTTAAAACAATTGGATACCAATTAAACATGCTCCATTTAAACAATACAAATTTAAAACAATTAAATACTAGTTAATCTTAAAACAATGAGCATCCATTTAAATACCATTTAAACAATTTAATTTAAATAATATAATTTAAAACAATTGGATACCAATTAAACAATACCATTTAAATAATTTAATCCGCACTCATCATGCGGAGATAGCAAGTTTAAAACACAGACACAAACTTTAATTGATGAAAAGTTGTATACACAGACATAAGTACATGAATAAGATGTTCAACTTGCTCATTCTTTCTCTGACATCAATCACAGCAGCATGTGCATTTGCCTTCTTTTCCAACATAAGATCCGCAATATACGTGATGTTCGAACAAAATTTGTATGCATGCGGTAGTCTACTTTCAAATATACATCCAGACACTCTTTCCAAAAAGTGAACATTTGCTTGATGATCCAACCGAGAGAGTATACATCGGAGGCCTTGGAGTATGCATTGGAGCATGTTGGATCCAAAATCTCTGGAGCCACCCCCTCCCTCAATCTCCCCCTCCCTCGTTGCGCTTCTGCTTTCCTCAACTCGAACTCTGCCTCATGCATTCCCTAGGGCCTAGCAATAAAATTAGAGGCCGGTCTAGTCTCACCGGCCTTTAGCATGAGACCCTAATCAATGACACCTACTATGGGATAGTGGTCTCTCATAAAGTCCAGTACAATATTTTTAGCATGTAGATCACAATGCATGATCCCTGCCGTATGAGCAACAAACACTACATCCACAAGGGCGTACAAAATTGAGGGAATATGGTCTAGAAACCCATGTAATCTTGCCATGTCATTAGCTTCAATCTTTGGATCATCCCCCGGGCTTCTGATCACTCCTTCTTGCTTCAGCTTGAGATGTACATGCCTATATGTACCTTTGCAAAAAGGTAATTGCATCATCATTTTCCCTAGGGTACCACCATTGAAATATGGAAAGATAGTTACCCATGGAGTCTCACCTGTCTTACCTATGCAATAAACGAGACAAGGGTGCAATCTTTGCATCCCTTGTTCAATGTCAAAAGCCTCAAACTGTTTTCCTATGGATCTTGCTAAGTATTTATTTGCACACTATGTTAGATGACTAGGAAAGTAAGAAACACCAGTGAACTGGACCTTGTGACAAGCTCCATATGCACACTTCCCAATCTCTTCTTGCCATACTATAGCATCGTATGGCACTACAATGGTCACCAGACACTCATTGTTTCTTGTTGTCCATTGCAAGTGTCCAAACCCCCCTGTACCACCTGATGATGCTCCTACAACACCTATCTCTCTCTTGCCACCTCTACCAAGTTCATCTAATGCTTTGTGTTGACGTTTGATCAGTGACAACTACGAGTCAATGTCCTTTGCTCTCTTGTTCCTATGCTTCTCCTCTACCGATTGAGCATCCCATAAAGATATTCTTTCCATATCTTCAGCTGGTCATTGGAGTCCTAGGTCAATGACACACTTAGTGACATTTCCAATGACGCTGAGACACATGTGTTTGACCACTTTCGGGCACCATAATCTTGCCTCCATGAAATTTCCTTTACCCTCACCTTGAAGTTGCATCTTTGCTGCACTCAATATTGCATGAGTGGTCATCAAGTGATGTGACATTCTGAATGGTTCCCTCAATAGTAGTCGGCAACATGTGACTAATCTCATTGATTATCTCCAAGCTAAGAGCTCTCATTGCATCCCTTCTCTCATCTCTCCCATAACTGACGTCACCCATTTTGCATACAAGACCAATTGACAATGAGACAAAGAGCATGCTTCTTGATAACAAGATTGCTGTGGGCAAGAAAACAAGGATGTGAGAACATAAGCATAGTAAACACATACACATACATGATACACTATATAAAAATTAAAACATGTAAGAAAGTTAGTTGGTCACATCATTCTTTAAAGAAGAAAACTTAAGTGAGCTCATTTCGCATGCACGTGAGTTTATTGCTCGTGTAGATGTAGATTGTAGATGGAATGTGCATTGTCTGACATCACTGCATTGCACGCACGAGAATGAGAATGCAAGGAGAGATGACACAAATGCCGAATGAACGACAAAGTGTCGAGCTCTTGTGTAGAGACGAACCTAGTGTAATGACACAGGTGGCCGAATAAATGACCAAGTGTCAAAATCCTACATAACTTAAACAAACCCTACATAACACCCTACTCCCGAAAAATGACACATATGCCTGACTAAATGATGACTAAGTGCAAAACTATACCTAGATATTGGTTGGAAAGGAAGGTGTTACATCTCAGCGGCACACACGGTCGAAAAGGCGACCAAGTGTTGAGGAGAGTAACATACCTATGCGAATGACCCATCTTGCCAAATGAATGACAAAAGGCCAATAGCTAGGTACCATATATATGGCCTATTATTTTACTAGTAGTTATAGTATTCTTGAATGACCTGATATGTCAAAAGTACGACATCAGGCCAAACATTTTTACATTAACTAGCTAAACTAGTGAGACGACTCATTATGTCGAATTAATGACATAGAGCCAAATCAAAACTACGAAATTAATATTCTAAATAACATTATGATAAAGCCTAAAGGTTTAAAATTTACCTGAAGGCTAAAGGCTGAAGGTCAAACAATGAAGAGTGAAGGGAGATATCTGAATGTGAGGGAGCCCACTGCAGGCCTGCCATCTATAGAAGATATAGCCTGCCGAGCTTTTTGATTATCCCATTGGGGCCCCTCAAGCTTTTGAGTTTTCTTGGAGGGCTCGGTGGGAAAAGCATATTTCTCGACGGGCCTGTCGAGAAAACTCAAAAGCCCGATGGGCCCCAACGGGATAATCAAAAAGCCCGATGGGGTTTTTGTGGGTTATCATGTCACCCTAAACCGGCTTGCTACCAAGCTCTTAATAATGTGATGATGTGAAGTTGTTATTAACACATGTTATTAACATAAAAAAGGCCAATGATTACATAACTACTTGAACCCTATACACTGCAATATGTGAAAAGGCTATCCAGAACGAGGTCACTGGGATGTTGTCTGACCATCTCGAAAAGGTTATATCTAGAGCCACCCTATGAGGAGAATCATGCTCAAATAGGACATGTACGGCTCTCCAATCCATGCCCTGACCTCCTCCTCATCATCTGCCTATGACTGAAACGTTTGCTGAAGGTCCTCGTAACCACCTAGTCGACGTAGACCATCGATGACTGCATACCCACACTCGCGACCAAGTGAGGGGGCCCCCAGCATCCTATAGAGTCCTTATCTCTCTCAAAATCACAATTTGCTACTACTGTACAGTGGCGGGAGATGCGTTAGGTTTGCACAAATAAACACATACATCTAAGGTCACTAATTCAAGTTGCATATGTATGTTTGCATGTGTCTATCCACATACACATGCATGCTCAAGTGTAAAACCCAAAGGTGATCTACATGGATTTGGATTCAGCTCCATAATTCAAGCATTAATACAAATTAGTACTCCATAACAACAACATTGGCATCCCTAGAGGACCAAGTCTTTGCTACATGTTTTGGGGTATTCTACATGTTTCTATCCATGACTATCATCAAGTGTAACTATTCTTCTATCTCTCCATAACGTCTGCCAGCAATTCTTACATTTTTACATTTTTCTACTTCAAATGAAAGTGATAATACAAGTGAAAAAAAGCAAAATCCTTATGAATAGTATAATGATTTCTTTCTTGACTTTGAAAGTTTATTGCTCTTGGATCACAAGAAGACAAAGCACCCACAGATGCATTTCCTTAACTTAAAAAAAAACTTACGGGCGTGTGTATTTGCGTGTCTATTGGTGCATCTACAGACCCACATCTATAGGCATGTCTATATAACATAGATGCGCCTATAGACGTGCCTATAGATGTGCTTTTAGACGCTTTGGTAGAAATTTAAAAAAAATAGAAAGATCCACACATAGACGTGCTTATAGACGCTCTACAAATTAAAAATAAAAAATAAAAGCAGAATTTTGTGTGGTTGAACAGAATGCTATGTATGTTGTGTATGCTATGTAGTTACAAGAATCCCATTTCCACATTGTGTAATTCAATTCTTACAGCCAACCGCATTTTAATTAGCATGATTGCAAGCACGTCTATATGTGATGATTACAATTCCGAATAAAATGTTACAACTCCAAAATGTTTAGTTTACAAGGCATTCATTGATAGAACGTTGCACAAGGAAATTGAAAGCCAAAAAAATAAAAGGAGTGTATATTAATTCATAGCTCAAAAAGTGCTTGTATGTACATATAGCATGAAGCCAAGCCATGTCCTGTGGCTTCAAGTACAAAAATAAGAGGAGTGTATATACAAGAGAGGCACAAAGCCAAGCCAGTGGCTTCAAGTACAAAAAAGAGTAGCTAGCACTACTTCTATGACTAATCTACGTTCTCTACGTCTTTGCTCCTTTCTTCCTCATCTTCTTCCTCCTGATCAGCCATAGGGCCCTGTAAACAAGGAACAACATGTATCAATGTATGAAAAATCAAATCTTTATTTGCAATATTGACATTATTCAATTACTTTTAAATACCTGGGGGGCGCTCCAGTAGCCCGGATATACTACTCCTCAGTAATCAACCTATTATCATAGAAGAGCCTCCATGTATCTCCTCTGTGATGGTGGTAGTGGTAGGCTATCTCGATAGGAGTAGGGTACCTGTCCACGATATCAAGCTGCAAGATGACACAATTTGCGGAGGGGTTAGTACAAAGAAACAACCTCCTAATAAACCACATAAATAATATAATTTGAGATCGATGCTTACAAATTGGGCCTCCAAAATACACGTTTCCATATTGCTCCATTTGGATCCGTCGTGCCTCCTCGTAGTGTAGACTGGGGTCAGACTGGGGTTCGCCTTTGCTGCCTTCACTGCTTTCTTCTACTCACGCTTGTGAGCAGTGTGGGGTTGGTCCCTTGGTGGTTGACCTCCCTCTCTCCTGGCAATCTCAGCTAGTACCTGCCTCTTAAGTGAAGATCTTTTATTGCCAAGTATCCTAACAATCTTTGACTTAGCCCATTTATTTGTAAACTGAACATTAGGGGGATTGGGATACCTAGAGCGAATAGCAGCGAGGGTCTCATCAGCCAACTTTTTTGGATGGTCTTTGTAATAGTGAATAAAGCAATCTTTGTAGTTGTTAGCAAATATAGAGCACATGAAGCCCATGATGTCCTTCCCCTGTGCATCCATCAAGATGCCTCTTGTCTGAGTGATGTCATAGAAGATCATACCATCACCCTCTGGCACATTTGCATCATTTGAATCATCCTTGCCCCCACCATTACCCCCCCCAAAGCACTGTGCCATGCATCCCCCACTGCTCTCCTTACTACTACGCCTACTGCCCTGTCGTGTTGAGCTAGTATGCTAGCCACTCATAGTTGCAGAAGCGACTCTCGACTACACAGGAGTATGTTGGTCACTCGTAGTTGGAGAAGCGTCTCTCGATGGCACGGGAGTATGCCGATGGCTCTGCGAGGAAGAAGGACCTCTTGAATGCAGGGGGGAGAAGGGGCTTAGCTTTGTAGCTGGCTGGATTGTCTCAACTTCATTGGGGTAATCTCAGCTGGTGTGGGGTTGGGGTAGTTTGGAGTCTATACTGCCGACTCCTAGGCGGTGTTTGTAGTACCCGTCATGTATGTGTATAACTCCCCAAGAGTGGGAGGGTGCCCCAAAATGTTATATAACTCCCAAAAGATGGCATCCCAAAGATCAGGTGAGGCTATAGAGCTTCCTGGCCACATGATGAATTGAAGAAAAGAAAAGAAGAAGATTACCATCGAGCATGCCCTCGTCACGAGATGCAAAAGAAAAAATAGAGTGATAGCGTGACATTGAGCAAGCATTTACAGACTCCTGCATTCTTTCAATTAGAGTGATAGAAGTTTGTATCTGCTTGCTCAATGTCAGGCTATTGAAGCTTCACATGGGGAAAAAGAGAGAAGAAAAGAGACGAAAAGAGAGGAAAAGAGAGGAGAAAAAAGAAAGGAGATAAGAGAGAAAAAGAGAGGAGAAAAGAGAAGAAAAGAGAGGAGAGAGAGGAGAAAAAGAGAGGAGAAAAAGAGAGGAGAAAAAGAGAGGAGATAAGAGAGAAAAAGAGAGAAAGTAAAAAGAGAAAAAGTGGGTATAAAAGAGAGAAAAAGAGAGAGGGAAAGAGAGGAGAAAAGAGAGGAAAATAGAGGAAAAGAGAGGAGAAAAAAGAGAGAAAAAGAGAGGAGATAAGAGAGAAAAGAAGAGACGAAAAGAGATGAAAAGAGAGGATAAAAGAGAGAAGGAAAAAGAGAGAAAAGGTGAGGATAAAAGAGAGAAAAAGAGAGAAGAAAAGGGAGGAGAAAAGAGACGAGAAAAAGAGAGAAAAAGAGAGAAGGAAAGAGATGAGAAAAGAGACGAAAGAGAGGAAAAGAGAGGAGAAAAAAGAAAGGAGATAAGAGAGAAAAAGAGAGGAGAAAAGAGAAGGAAAGAGAGGAGAAAGGAGAGGAAAAGAGAGGAGAAAAAGAGAGGAGAAAAAGGAGAAAAGAGAGGAGAAAAAATAGAGAAAAAGAGAGAAGATAAGAGAGAAAAAGAGAGGAGATAAGAGAGAAAAAGAGAGAAAGCGAAAAGAGAAAAAGTGGAGATAAAAGAGAGAAAAAGAGAGAAGGAAAGAGAGGAGAAAAGAGAGGCGAAAAAGAGAGAAAAAGAGAGAAGGAAAGAGATGAGAAAAGAGATGAAAAGAGAGAAAAAGAGAGGAGAAAAAAGAAAGGAGATAAGAGAGAAAAAGAGAGAAGAAAAGAGAAGGAAAGAGAGGAGAAAGGAGAGAAAAAGAGAATGCAATCCCTTATTTTCTCACGAATGCAATCCCTTTCTTCATTCATGCAATCCCTTTCCATCATTCATGCAATCCCTTTCTTCATTCATGCAATCCCTTTCCATCATTCATGCAATCCCTTTCTTTATTCATGCAATTCCCTTTCCATCATTCATGCAATTCCTTTCTTCTTTCATGCAATCCCTTTCCAACATTCATGCAATCACTTATTTCCATCATTCATGCAATCCCTTTCTTAGAAGGGGAAGGGGAAGGGGAAGGGGAAGGAAAGAGAAGGAAGGGGAAGGCGAAGAGGAAAGGGAAGAACACATAAGAAAGACTGTCATAGCACGTCTGTAGGTGCAGCTATCTATTTTTCCAAAAGTTGGAAGCACTATTAGATGTGCTCCAATAGACGCCTTTTTCAAAGAAACTAAAAAGGACATGCACCCAACCCCAAAAAGAACAACACTAGTATCAAAAACATCACTTCCCTACATATGACAAAGGACAAATCCAAAGAGAGCAACTTCCAAAGAAGATCAACTGCCAAGAGACTTACCTTAGATAGAGGTATCAAAGCTTCTTATCCTTCTTCAAAGCTGCTTCTCTTTCTTCTCTTCCTTGTTTACCCTCTTCTCTTGTGTGCTTGGGGATGATTGTGTAAGCTTGGAGATGAGTGTGGGTGCTTAGAGATAAGTGTGGATGCCTGAAGCTATGTCTGTTAATAGGAAAGCAAGCTGCGCGATGCTAAAAGTATGTGAAGGAAAGCAAGCACGCTAAAAGTAGGCTAAAAAATCAGCTCGCAATCTACGCGTCTAAAAGCGCATCTATCAGTGCATATTAGATGTGCCTACAGATGCGTTCCATAGTACAGATGCAGTGTTAGACGTGCTTTTAGATGCTCCATAGAGTTTTGACATTTACAACTCATGCAAGAAGAAATTTTTTGGGTTGTTTATTTGTAGGATGTCTTCATCTTCAACAAGTAGCTCCGGTGACTCAGATGAATCCCTCCATATCCACCATCACAAAATGTGGTCGATGTACGTGTGATCGATGTTGAGGAGACATGTATCATGCATGCAGAATTACACTGAATCATGTCTCAAAGTATGGAGAATGGGATGCGATGATAAACATGGTAAGTGTTAAAGAGTTAAGGTTGATTGAGATACCTATGGGTGTTCATGTGTTTCAGTTATGATCCCGTTTTAATTTGATACAGGATGCAGTACCACACCCGCATATGTTGCTCTATGCTTGTCTATGAGGAGGCAAAGCATCGGCGATATGAGGTGGGATCTTCAGGAGGGACCGTTACGGATGCATGGAGTGATGGTGATAGTAGCGCTCTGCCATTACCTCATGAGGCCGTGGAGAAGGAGGTGTTTGATGATATGGTGTGGGATTTATATGTCCATCAATCCTCAGGTAGGAATGATAGCATGGAGTAGGACGATCTTTTTATAGCATCAACTCCACTATTTGAGGGGTGCACATTCTCTGTACTACGTGCCTCTCTTGAGTTACTAAACTTGTAGACCATCTATGGATGGAGCAATGCAAGTTTGAATGCATTACTCAAGTAAGCTTTAAAGTCTATTTTGCAAACATGGTGAATTATGCTAGTGGGTCAATTACTCAACTTTCTCATTTATGGTCTTCACGTGCACGCTATTGTGTAAAATTCTTCCAAGGGAGAATAAATTACCGACCTCAAGAGATATGGCAAGGAAACATGTGACCTTAGGATGCAAGGGAGTGTCCTACTTGTGGAGAGGCAAGATATAGAGCAGATCTCAAAACTTTGGATGTACCTCGTAAGGTTTTGTGACATTTTCCCATAATCCCTGACATCTAATATATGTTCAAGTACAAATCCATTGCAGAGCTCATGTCATGCATTCCTCCCATCGATCAACTAATGGCAAGTGAAGAACTCCCGTAGACACTCCTGAGTGGAAGCATATTGAAGACACATGGCCAAGCTTCAAGGAAGAACCTAGAATCTTGAAACTTGGATTGGGTATGGATGGTGTGAACCCATTTGGTCTCAAAAGCACCTCTTACAGTGTATGGCCAATGATATTGGTGAATTATAATCTTCCACCCTCTCTCGCGATTAAGACAGGACATGTTATGTTATCCCTTCTAATTCCAGGGAAACATAAAGTCAAAAATCTTGATGTTTATTTGGAGCCTTTGATTAATGAGCTAGAGATACTTTGGAGAGGTATCGAGGTGCATGATGCCTCCCTCGTCATGATACTTCAACTGCAAAGCAGTTTTGATGTGGACGATGCATGTCTTCCCAAGCTATGGCGAGTGTTCAAGTAAGCATTGCACTTTTAATTACGAGTAGGCAATCGATGTGGCACCCTAAACCCACCTTCAACTCTTAATTGCATCTATTGTTCAGGTCTCACCACATCGGGTTACCATGCATGTCCTATTTATGGTCCTTCGCTAGTTGCCTCACGGGCAGACGCATTGAATAAGGTCATCTATGAGAATCACCATTAATTTCTTCCACCTGATCATCCTAGATATGTCGCCTCTTAGAATGAAGTCCCCCCACAGTCACTCACTGTAGGAGATTAGATGAGAATTTGGGACGGTTCCACGACTTCTCCACCACTTGGCATGAGCCAGTAAGGGTTTGTAGCTATTATGTGCTATATTGAATGGAAATAAAGATTGCCTGCTAACACCAACTTTTGTTTAGATACTCCATCTTTTATCGTTTACCATATTGGTCCCACCTCAAGATCAATCACCTGCTTGATCCCATGCGTATCTTCAAGAATGTGGCATCTACCATTTGGGAACATTTCAATGGGACACGAGATTCTGCAGGCATAAGGGAGGATCTACGTACCACAGGGAGGATGTGTGAAGCTTGGCCACAAGAGAAGCCAAATGGACGTGTCTTTTTACCTCGTGCACCGTGGAGGTTATCAAAGCTAGAGATGGTAGCAGTGAAGTGAGCTACCACTACAATTCGTACTCCCACTGGATGCATGATGTGTTTGAAGGGGGCCTTCACAAACAAAAAGTTAAGAAGTGTAGAGAAATTATATGGCATGAAATCTCATGATTGGCACAAGATATTCCAAGTAAGTATTTTATATGCATAATATCTTTTTCCTTCCAAATTTGTGAGTGAATTAGAAGCAACTAATCAGCCATTCCTCGTGTGTTCAGTTCATACTACCTACTAGCATTTATTGTAGTGCATCGAAGGATGTGAAGGATTGTATTTACAAGATGGGCGAGCTTGTGAGGTACTTTATAAGATACAAAACGTGAAGCGTATCAATGCTCCATGCAAGGTGTTCATATTGCTAATATGACATACTTTTTCCTTTCTAGGTATGTGAGCTCAAAGGAAATAGATCCCACCACGCTTGAGAATGCTCGAGTTATGTCAGTGGAGGTGGTTTGTTTAGTGGAGGAGACATTTCCACATTCTATTCTCACAAGCCAACTACATCTCATAGTGCATTTGGTGGATGAGATTGCTATATGCAGTACTGTACATGCACGATGGTTGTTCTTCCTCGAGTGCTTCATAAAGACCTTAAAGGGTTTTGTGAGATAAAATGCAAGAACCGAAGGTAGCATGGCCGAGGGTTGGTTGGTACAAGTCAGTTGCATATATTTTTGAGTTTCTTGTTGATGCGGATAGCTCTCTCCCATGACTATGGAGAGATGATGAAGACCTAACCATGACCTCTATTGTGCCTCAAGGGAAAGGATGCCGCAAAGTAATAGACATGGAGTTGCTTAATAATATCAACCTTTATTGCATGCTTAATAGTGATGTGATGAAAAGATGGGTGACAAGATACGAGGATGCAAATGCAAGAAGACAAGGAGAAAGGGCCCTCTTTCGTACACACCATGGATCTCGTATGCCATACCCTCAACATCTAAGAGCACTTCCAAAGGATATTCATGTGGATTGGCTACTTGATGAAATGGAGAGAGCAGAGAGAGACGAGGGGATGCATATCACAATGGAAGAATGGGAGTATGCTAGGGGATGCATGAGCAAGGTCGATATATAGAATGTTATGCATAAGTTAGAAGCTTTCAATAATTTAGATTGCTTATTTAATTAATTTTGTCTTGGTGTAGTGTACTATGTTCAATGCTATATGGTGTGAGGGCAAGCATTTTCAAACACAACAGATTGATGATAAGAGAAACACACAAGATTGCGGCATCATTGCTAGCTTTGAGGGAGCCATGGATGATTATTGTGACATAATCCAAGATATTATTAAGCTTGATTTTCAACGCTTCTTTGTGCATGTTTTGGATGTAAAGTGGTTTAAGGATGTGGTGGAAAGAGGCCCTAATGCAACAATCAAATGCCATGCAAGTGGCTTTGTAACTCTTGACTCCACAGAGTTTTGGCAAAGTAAGAAGGACACACTAGTACTACCACAACAATGTGAACAGGTATTGTATACACATATAAAAATACTCACTTTTAAATATTTGATATCTTCGATGCAAGGAAAATAACATGATTGTATTTGTGTTTGAATTAGGTTGTCTATCAACCAATGGTGGATAATAATAGGTGGTGGCATGTCATACCTATTACACCACGTTCCAAAGTGATATATAGTACATTTACTAATATGGAACGTATGGAGGATGAGCATGGCCATGGAGGTGATGATGACCATGATACAAGAGGAGAGGATGATCATGAGATAGGAGATACAGATATTGAGGCCATTACCCATGAGGACGAGCCTACCATTGGTGATGCTGATTTCGATGAGCACATGAGTAGCACAAGTAGTAGTGGGCTGAATGTATTTGTAGATCTCAATACTGGTTTGGATTTTAAAGTAGATAGTTTGGCAAGGGTTGATCTCATTGAGGATGAGATTGAACTGTAGCTTATCATTGATATTGGCAAGACTATTCTACATATTGTCTCTTACACCAGTTCCAAAGTGATGTATAGTACATTTACTAATACGGAGCGTATGGAGGATGATCATGGCCATGGAGGTGATAATGATCGTGATACAAGAAGAGAGGATAATCATGAGATAGGGGATATAGATATTGACGCCATTACCCATGCGGACGAGCCTACCATTGGTGATGCTAATTTCGATGAGCACATGAGTAGCACAAATTGTAGTGGGCTGAATGTATTTGTAGCTCTCAACACTGGTTTGGATTTTGAAGTAGATAGTTTGTCAAGGGTTGATCTCATTGAGGATGAGATTAAACTATAGCCCATCATTGATATTGGCAAAACTATTTTACAAATTGTCTCATTCTCCTCACCTCACTTAATTTTGTATATGTGGGTTTGCCAAAAAGCATTGATATGTTTGTTAAAATTATGTGCTTTGGTAATCATGGGCAATGTTTGGAAAGCAGTGATGTACATTTATTAGCCTACACCAAAATCTCACTTTTTGTAACTCCACGTCTAAATCCACATCTAATTCACAATGCAGATGCGCTAATAGACGCGCTATTAGATGTGCAAATAGACGCACTATTAGACACACCCATATTTTCACTATTTTAGCAACGCCTATAGTTGCTTTGTCTTGTTGTAGATGAATAGCTCGATAGCTATTGCCTCTATGAAAATTATCTACTAAACCTGTAAAATGTGTTGGCCGCTATTCAACAAGGTGAATTGGGTTCTACCATTGTATTAGGTGAGTCTATTTGTTAATGTGAGTAGTCAAGTGTCATTTGACTCCTGACATTATGCTAGAGATGCATAAACTATGGCATTGAAATTCTTGAGAGAAAGTCGGTGGGAATAGACTCCTTAAATTCTCATGTGTCAACCATTTCCACTTGCTAACATGTACATATAGGGGCCTCCTTTTAATATGAGGAGGGGCTACCACATGGCACTACCATGTGGCCCTTATGCTGACCTCCTAAATTAATAATACTGAAATGGAATCAATATAGAAGTTGTGGTGTGTATTGAGCTAAGAAAAGTCGCACAAAGGAGCAAGCAAAGTCGCACAAAGACTTCAGAGGTATATGCTCCGAGACTCCTCCGAGAGAACAATGCCTATTTTTGCCTCTTTATTTGTTTTGCACATTCTAATCACAAAACTACATGCATGGAGGACCTCTATTCTTGATACATGTTGCAATCATCAAGTAATTCATTCGTAGAAATTAAGGCAACCTAGGATGCAAACCTTTAAATTGGACAAAGGTGGATGCTTAGCCTATCTACCGACACGTCATGCTCCTCGTGACTATAGTTGCATTGACGATAAAGATGTGAGTCAACAAAAGATGTAAGCATTTAGAGACAAATACTTGTAATATTAAACCAAACCCAGAGACTGACGTGCAATCCATTATAAAAGCTCATTCCATTACTATACCATCCAACAGATTTGTTGACT
Organism: Dipteris shenzhenensis; assembly: GCF_047967505.1. Taxonomy (NCBI): domain Eukaryota; kingdom Viridiplantae; phylum Streptophyta; class Polypodiopsida; order Gleicheniales; family Dipteridaceae; genus Dipteris; species Dipteris shenzhenensis. The sequence continues at coordinate 26,524,158 of NC_141621.1, forward strand.
TGTTAAACATCATAACTTAAGCTCTATGCTTAACAAATTCCAATGAACTAATGTACATCTCAAAATCTCATGATCACTAGTTCCAAATTTTATAACATACAGACATGAGAAGAGACAAACTATCCAGCAAAACAACCCTCTATATTTCTTTTTGAGTAAATGAAAGAAACCCTCTTCACACATTTTTACATCTTTTTTGGATAATATTTCTCACCATTACTATTAGTATACGTCATTTTATTGGGGTACACAAGGATGTTGTCACTTCATTGGGGTACACGAGGATGCCTTGAAAAGACACAACCCACTCTCATTACCATTATACTTGATTTGGTTCTATAAAATTACTAGCTATGAAGAAAATTTGGTTCTATAAAATTTCCCCACTCCCTTCACCACCCTCGCTATGCCTCCACCTCCCTCCCGACTCCCTCCACCTCCCCCTTCCCTCAACCACCATCCCTATGCCTCCACTTCCCTCCCCACTCCCTCCTCCTCCCCCTTCCCTCAGCCACACTCCCTATGCCTCCACCTCCCTCCATACTCCCTCCGCCTCCCCCTTCCCTTAGCCACCCTCTATATGCCTCCACCTCCATCCCCACTCCCTCCTCCTCCCTCCATACACCTCCACCTCCCTCCATATGCCTCCATGTCCCTCCCCACTCCCTCCGCCTCCCCCTTCCCTCAACCACCCTGGGTCTCATCATAGAAAAACAATCGGAAGTGCCCCTATTGAAACACATTATACATGAGGGCCAACCTAGAATCTTCGAGTGCCCCTCCCATCGTCGCGCTACCCCTACCCTTGTCATGTTGCCCTGCATTTGGATTGCCTCCACTCACCATGTCCGTTCGAGATGTCCGTCAGTGATTTCCGTTGAAAACTTGCAATTACCATGTCGATCGTGGTTTTGGACTAAACTCCGGACACGTGTCAGCCTCCCCGTGGTAATCACAATGGCTTATCATAGTCAATTACCTTGATTGTGGTAATTGACAGGACATACCATATAATCAATACCTCGATAGCGGATTTGATGTGACATCCATGCGTGCGAGGGATGTATGAACATACCACGATCGAGGTTTCCTTCACACACGTATGCATGTGAGGCATGAAGAACCATACCTCAATCGAGATTTTCAAGCAACACCTATGCATGTGAAGGATCCATGAAATGACCATGATTGAGGTTTTCTCTGCCAACTTAGCATCCCAACTTACCTCAATCGAGGTACTTCTGTGACCACGCAAGCATACCATGTAGGATTTGCCTCACCAAATGTTGAACATATGCCACATCAACATACCTCTGTTGAGGTAATTGGAATGCCAACTCACTACCACGAGTGCAAGATGTGTCATCCATGAAATACCACAATCAAGGTATGAAATACCACAATCCAAGTAGGAAATACCATGATTGTGGTATAAAATACCTCGATCGTGGTATTTGACTTGCCAACTCACTGCCACGGGTGCTACCACAGGTGCTCAGACTATCATGCCCAACTACCATGGTCGAGGTTTTTGGATGCGTAGTAGGTTGGCACACACCTCAAACGAGGTAGGCATGGTGGATGACACATAATCACGTTCGAGGTTTATTTGCTGAGCTATGATTTTTGCACAATACCACGATCAAGCTTTTTGTTCCTCTCGAACCTCCACTGGTTAGCTTTCAAACCTCCACGTGTTGAAGTTCGATTGTATGATGTACCACAATTGAGGTAGTGCAATCCTTTGTATTTGCGAGTTGCGGGTGTCACACTTTGACTAGAGTGGTCAAAAAGTGGACACCCGTAACTTGCTACCACCCAAGAATATAGACACCAATAAAAAAATCTATTCTAGTCTATTCGAGGATACCAACCAAAGCTATTTGAAGTTCTAATGTGCTCGGACTCCAGTTATAGTCAACTAATCTAAGGATTAGAAAAAGAAATTGATAAATCAAAGGACTGGAAGTATACTACAATTCTAGGCACAAAGCACAGAGATATTATAGTGTGATCCTTGAGGTATGATTTATATCAAAGGGGAAATCATGCTTTCCCTCCTAGTTCCAATCAGTGTGATCATAGAGCTTTGTTTCTCAAAGAAATACCAATCATGCTTTCCCTCTAAGTTCCAATCAGTGTGATCATAAAGCTTTGTTTCTCAAAGAAATACCTTACTCATTGGTAGGTAGCCTAGACCTAAGATTTAGGGTTGTGAGATCCTTGAGCAAAGTGTATAATTATAGGCCCTTAGTCTTGGATTGATCTCAAGGGCTATGAGATTTCCTACATTAAAACTCTTCTAACAGTTGAAATTGCTTAATGATTACTAGTTCCCCAAAGACTCTTGGATCTGGGATGTTCCAAGGAGCTAACGCCAACATAATCTCAGTTAAATAGGTAGGCCATTTCATTGGGCTTTCTCTCTTCCTTCTTTAACAAAGCTTCAAACCTTCAATGTTCTTTCATTGGAAGTGCTATAGCTAAGTAATGCAAGCAATTTCTCTCTTTCATTGGGCTTTCTCTCTTCCTTCTTTAATAAAGCTTCAAACCCCCAATGTTCTTTCATTGGAAGTGCTACAACTAAGTATTGCAAGCAGTTGCATGCTTGAGTGCTATGGTTGAGTATTACAAGTAGTTGCATGCTTGAGTGCTTGCTCACAACATTTGGATGTTGGATTGTATCTTTAGGATGAATAGAAGTTGATTCAAAGCTTTCAAGTTTAGATTCTAGCTGCCATGATTGAGGGGTTGGAGCGGAAGGATTTACTATCTTGCAGTGTCCAGATTTCTTCGTTTTGGGCTTTTAACTTTGACAAAGGATTTCCTCTGGATGTCTGACACATGTGGTGTTTATTTGCAGATAGACGGCTCTATTCAATTGATTCAATATGTGAGATTGTTTTTGGCCTGTAGCTGAGCTTAACCCAACTAGGCCAACATATCTAGCTCAGAGGATTCTATGAGTTTTGAAGGAGAGATGGGTGAAAACCAAAATCTTGGGGCATCTATGGTTCCCAACTCTAGTTTTGTTTGACCCCAATCCCCTACTCCATATTCCACTACAACATATTCAATTAAGGAATCCTTCTTCAATATGATGGGGAGGTTTGGCCTATCCAACCCTAACATGGTGAACCATTTACAAGGCAAACTAGAGTGCCAATAGAGCCCTCCGCCCACTATCATCAACTATGCCAAAAGCCATGCAAAGTATTCTAACTTCCACTATACCAATGAATACTACAGCCCATATATGTGCTTCTATGAGGGAAGACCCTTGTTCAGCTGGATTCTAGGATACTAAGTGACTAGGGCTCATAGGATCCTATGGAAAAGATGAATGAGTTGAATGAACTAAGAGAGAGCACAGTGCCAAGATCAACAGCTCCTCGACCTTCGATATATCCACCATGTGGGAGTGGATTAAAAAGCATGTCCTATCCAATACTCACTCCATATAGGCCAATGGCCAATGTGAACATGCCCATGCCTAGGGAACATTCAATGCAAGCTACAAGGCCTAGTCAGCTTCTATCTCCAAATCGTTCCCCATTGGGTCAAGCCCTACAAATCCTACCTTTGGGCACTCGCCTACTTTCTAATATCCCCCATCAAGATCATATACATATAGAGTAGTGCCCTCCCTACCCGTGAATCCTCTTGTTCCACAATTGATAATTATAGATGAGGCCATGAGGATCCTAGTGCAAACATTAGGAAACGGGGTCTCATCACTAACCTTTCCAGGCAGGGATACCACTTCCTCAAGGAGAAAACTAGTTGCTATCTCCAAATTGATCATGAATTAGTTTTTGGGTGAAGGAGATCCGATGTCCTATGTCAAGAGGTTCAAACGAATCTCAAGAGACTTCTAGGGACATTGGAGACCTAGACAAAGTCAATGCCTTTGGGCTGAGCCTAGATGGCAAGGCAAGTTAATGGTGTCTTTCTTAGAATGTAGAGGCGGTAATCCCCATGGAGTTTGTAGTACCTAGCCTAAGGGTGGTAGTTCAAGAAAGACAATCTAAATAGACCATTCTCGAAAGGTAATAGGTCTTCAAAAGACTGTCGGAGAGACCATGCTAAGGGCCACATACGGCATGAAGGTAGAAACATTATGAAGGAAACATTGGTTTGACCATGAACTTAAAAATAAAGACCTTATTGAAGGTGACCTTGCATTATTATATAGTCTATGGAATACTAAAGGTAAGTTGAAATATCATAGTACGCGGGTCCTTGTTAGGTCGTGGAGATCACACCACAAGAGACATGTTCATTGTGACCCTCGATGGAGTCGAGTTGGATGGATGTATCAATAGCAATAAGCTTAAATCTCGCTTAAATGCCTCTATGGCCCCTTGACTCAACAAACCATTCATGCTATCCATAGGGATAAGAAGCTTAAAAATGAGGTCACTCACATGAAATGACAAGGGATCAAAGAGGCCCAAGCTCAATATGCTAAACTTAAACACGAGGGCCTAATTGCAATTTTCAAGGCAAACTTAGAACAAATAGTCAACTTTGATGATCTAACAAACAATCCTACTAAATCACCAATTCAGCTGCAGATAAACGACACATTCCATCGAAGCCTTGGTGGATTCTAGGGCAAGCCATAACTTCATCTTGTAGGAGGTATGGGAACAATTATCAGAGGTAACCCTTAAACCCAGTCCTCCCCTCATCCTCACAAAGTACAAGCTATAACAATCAAGGCATGCCCACGATTGGTTACTTGGATATTGAAGAAACTATGAATAACCATAGAATAGGGAGCCAATTTTATGTAATGCCCACCAGCACAATCATCGAACATGTCATTTTGGGTAGAGAATGGTACTTTTGTATCAAACCATCAAATCAACTAGAGTGAAAGGACGGCAACCTTGACAAGTGGTGCGTAGACATCAGTTGAGCCTCTTTGGCACAAGGATCAAAACAAGAAGCTGATGCAAATGGTTACAAAAAATCCTTCTCCAGCAGAACTCTTAATGTTTAAATTTGTTATTACTTCCTCTTCATCATCGAAGGCCCTAGTTCAACAAAAACAACCACATGTTGATGAAGTAAGGAAAAAAATAGCCACCACAAGTATTGCAAGAGGCCAACACCCTATCCACCTCTTGGCAAAGTGCCTTATCACTCCTATAGGAATCAAATAATATGCCTCGCATGACCCAGGTGACATTGCAAATCTCGCTTGGTTTTCAAGACATTACTACAAGCCCAAGCCTTACTATGAGGGCGACCAACGAATGGCTTCCAAAGCCTCACACTTGTACCCCCTGAGCAGGTACCATTCATGCAAAGGTGAACATGAGCCACCCCAAGCAAGAATGGACTTGGACTCTGCAAAAAGCTGCAGTAGTCCCATAAAAACCTACTAATTCTCAGCAAAAGGCAGCCCCACTAGAACCTACTGCAAGAATGTCCCCATCCTTAACGTCAATACCCCATCCTTGACATCAACACCCCATCCGTGAAATCAACACCCCCTTGACATCAATAATGCCCCCATCCTTGACACCAACACCCTCTTAATGCTCTAATATTTCCAATCATCCACATGAGGACTTTAGGTGAGGGGCAACATCAAGACTAGCCCCCGCCTACTTTAACTCAGTAGTTCCATAAGAATCGATCTCTATCATGGGGATAGCATCACAAGAATCTAATATAGTAAAGGATTCCAATTATGTGGATGTAATGTTGCTACTCGTAGAGCGAGACAAAGTGACAAAAGTCACCATCAACACACTCGAGGCATCTACAACAAGACCTTTCCTACCAAGGGCAGTAGCCCAATTGACACCCCTTTTCATCTTGGTTGGTGATAAGGTGCTATTTTCTTAAGATTTTCTACCCCAAGGGGAGCTCATGTGCATGAATCATAAGTAGGTTTATGTGAGTCTCAAGTTTAGGCAAGTGACTGCATATTGGTAGGAAGTTCATACTCACAAATCAATAGATTAATCGAGGAAGTTCTTGCCTCCTAATTTTCCTTGAAAACGTTCAAGTTAAAAAACCCACATGGACTCTTTATACATCGAAACAAGGTTTTCAACTAAAGAGATTTAATGTCAATAGTTGTACCTCTTAGCTGGAAACTAGTTAATATTGTGCATTCTGTACAAAGATACTTTTCCTTGGCAAAGCCCGAAGCCACATTATTACTTACTTTTCCTTTGGCAAAGCCGGAAGCCACATTATTACTTTTTCCTTTGGCAAAGCCCTACGTGCCAACCTTCTTGCAAGCAAGGTGATTCTTTTGGTTATTCTTTTTGCCGAATTGGTGTTGTCTAGAAAGAATTAATTAGATAAGCAATAAGTAGCTTAGTTTGCTTTAAATCTAAATTAATTAGATTAGCAATAAATAGCTTAGTTTGCTTTAAATCTTTGTAGTGGATCCTCTTTTTTCCGCAACCGTCACAAGCAGCGTTTGAGCGGATTCACGATGACAATAATCTAGATACTCCTGATCTGCAAGCCTAAGAAAGTATTTTAGCACCGCGGCTCTAGTTCAGTTGATCGTTGCCGCTGTTTGTGCACGGCAACAATGTGAAAATTATCGAAAGGACGGGATTATAGAATCCAACGATGTCCAAATTACGATAAAGTAAGTACTGACTCAGTGGGGAAAGCAAAATTTGAGATTGCTTACACGTAGTAAAGGGAACAGCTCGCTAGAAAGCCGGATCACGGTAAAGTGTGTGCTGTGAATTGGATATCACGAATAGGCGTAACCTATTATACAGGGAGTTTCCTCCGCTTGCTTTCGGTTAACCTAGGACGTTGGAAGGTACAATAGAATTATTTTGAAATTTGGAGAGAATTTGCGTGAGGACGCGAAATATAAAAAATAAGGTATCCAGAGTCCAGATGCAGCTGATCGCTGATGTGAGCGTGGACTCTGAAATGAAAGAGAGAAGGGTCTGGACGTTTCGTTACAAGGATCAAGGGATTCGTGCCGGATGATCAACTGAGGAATGTGAGGATTCGCACTGAGGTTGCAACTTGCGAAGCGTGCATGGGTACTTGTGGGGCATTGCAAGGTGGGCGATGAGAATTGAAGGTGAGATAGAGCGTGACGTGATAAACGAAATGCTGGTGTGTGCATGCGACTTTGAAGACGGGCTAACGTCAGAGTGGGGGCGGGTTCGAGAAGCGAGAGGGTGCAGGGGCAGCATGATCCGATATAGGGACTCACGGGAGCTTGATTCACGCTCGAGATGCCGGGGTGGGAGGCGACAATGGTCGAAGGAAGGGAAGGTCGGCGAGCTGATGAGAGTAGGATAGCGTGAAGGATGATGAATCAAATGTGTAGAAGGAAAATGGATCGGATATGGCGGCTTCATGCAAGCACAAGCACAAGCACGCTGCATGGTGTGCCAGCAGCTGAGGAAGATCCGGCGTGAGGAAGGGCAACCTCTCCCATGATCCTCCATTCCCCATTCATCCCCATCTCCTCCCACGATTTCCTCACCATGCACACATGATGAGTTTTTTGCTCCATCCCCCCCCCCCCCCGGTTTGGAGCTCAGGTGGCGCCCATTTGCTCAATGGGACGGTGCTGAGGTGGTGCCCATTTGCTCAGTCGGACAGTTCTCTGCTACCTCACTGTGCATATCAGAATGCACAGGGCAGGCCAGGGCAAGCAATCAACTGGTAAGCAATCAGGAGCTACCACATGTGTGCAAACCCGCATTTCCTTGTTATCGACCATGTGGTCGGATTTCCGATAGGGTTCGGCCAACTCTAGGCTACCATGTGCCCCTACTTACGTGTGCAATGGATAGACAACAGGAATACTAGATTGCAATCTCCAGCACACATGTACCCGATCTATCTCTAGTTTCTTTTCTTCTTGCCCCCATCCTTGATACACAGAAGTCCCTTAGAGGCCGCCTTTCTCAGGCTGGCAAATGTGCCAATGTTCCTCACATTCCATGTTGAGCTAGTGATGAGATGAATATGCTAATAATATTTGATATTTTTGGAAGAAGACTTTACGGGTAGAAATTGGCCATTTTTACCCGTAAAGTGTTCTTCCAAAAAAATTTATTAAGAAATAAATAAAAAGAAATCGGTCATTAAGTAATAGTTAAGCATTTATTTTTGAGCTTTAGAGGTGGCAATGCCATTAAGTGTGAGTATGCTTGATAGAGATCTACAAATGTGCTTAAATATACATGGTCTTGATATTTATGCAAATATATGTGTGCTTGTGGGGTTGCGCCTTATTAAATAGTGTCCAATTTTAGTACATAATGTTTACCAAATGTGAGGGTCACTATTTTTGTAATTGTAACGAGTTCCATATAGCAAAGGTCAAGGGTGATTGATGGGAAACATGAAAAGCTAGCCATTGGATTAAATGCAGTACTATAGTGAAAAAAAAAATTAGCGAGATCTTAGTGCTTGTAAGCAAAAACACAGTTCTAATCGCTTTCAGTCACAAGGCATGGCTTTTATAAATAGGAACGTTGACATGTTAGCTTCATACAGCTCTAGTGCAAAGCTTGTTAAAGGTGCAAGGTCCATTTTTCATGGAATTTTCACAAAAGTGTAATTGGAGTCGGGCATTCTACTCATGAATAGCATGTGGTGGATACCACGTGCTTAGTGGGACAACGTCAAGTTCCAATGACACTAGTTGGAAGAAGATCTCAACCATTTGATCAAATAGGATTCTTTCATAGCAACACAATCTAGCAATCGTGCCATCAAAAAAACAAAATCGCATACAACATGTAACCCATTCAGAATAGGAAAAAAGTCGAGAGACCCATCAAAAGCATTGCTTACCCTCAAAAATAAAAACAATCACACTACCTCCCTCAAACGTTTGACAATCTCCTCCCATCAACCAATCACTGAAAACAATCTAATGATCCCATTGTCTCAATCGAACCTCGCTACTCGAGAAATTCTCAGGGGAGGCATTTCTAGGGGAAAAGTAGCCGAAGATCCGTCACCTGATTGCTTCCCATCTAGGAAATACCTCCTCAAGGGCATTTCCCTCAAAGCTAAGAGGCAATTCGTGTGACACTCTATGATGGAAAATATGCCTGCATATGTCGTTGCCCAGTGTATTTCCATGCCAAACTCCCAAGCTATGCTCCGATCATAGAGTGTCACATGAATTGCCTCTTAGCTTTGAGGGAAATGCCCTTGAGGACGTATTTCCCAGATGGGAAGTAATCAGGTGACCAATCTTCGGCTACTTTTCCCCTGGAATTGCCTCCCCTAAGAATTTCTCGAGTAGCGAGGTTCGATTGAGACAATGGGATCATCATACTGTTTTTAGTGATTGGTTGATGGGAGGAGATTGTTAAATGTTTGAGGGAGGTAGTGTGATTGTTTTTATTTTTGAGGGTAAGCAATGCTTTTGATGGGTCTCTCGACTTTTTTCCTATTCTGAATGGGTTACATGTTGTATGCGATTTTGTTTTTTTGATGGCACGATTGCTAGATTGTGTTTCTACGAAAGAATCCTATTTGATCAAATGGTTGAGATCTTCTTCCAACTAGTGCCATTGGACCTTGACGTTGTCCCACTAAGCACGTGGTATCCACCACATGCTATTCATGAGTAGAATGCCTGACTCCAATTACACTTTTGTGAAAATTCCATGAAAAATGGACCTTGCACCTTTAATAAGCTTTGCGACTAGAGCTGTATGAAGCTAACATGTCAATGTTCCTATTTATGAAAGCCATGCCTTGTGACTCAAAGTGATTAGAACTGTGTTTTTGCTTACAAGCACTAAGATCTCGCTAGATTTTTTGTTTGATTATAGTAATGCATTTAATCCAATGGCTAGAACTTCATGTTTCCCATCCATCACCCTTGACCTTTACTATATGGAACTCCTTACAATTACAAAAATAGTGACCCTCACATTCGGTAAACATTATGTACTAAAACTGGACACTATTTAATAAGGCGCAACCCCAAAAGCACACATATATTTGCATAAATATCAAGACCATGTATATTTAAGCACATTTGTAGATCTCTATCAAGCATACTCTCACACTTGATGGCATTGCCACCTCTAAAGTTCAAAAATAAATGCTTAACTATTACTTAATGACCGATTTCTTTTCATTTATTTCTTAATAAATTTTATTGGAAGAACACTTTACAGGTGAAAATGGCCAATTTCTACCCGTAAAGTCTTCTTCCAAAAATATCAAATATTATTAACATATTCATCTCATCGCTAGCTCGACATGGAATGTCCTTATGGCTAAGTACATTTTTTCCACACGATTGCCTTCTAAGGGGTAGACTAATCACAAAATTGTTACTATGCTGATTGAAAGACTAGGGCCAAAGCTTTTATTAGTACTATCTTTTGCCTCTCTATATATCCAGTCCCATGTAAACTAGTTTTCACTATTAAAGACACATTCGTACCATCTCATACAAATGCTCTGGCTTTACTAAGAGCAGATCCCAATGATTAAAGCTACTATCATTGGTTGGCAACATTACCTTAACTTTTGGTCGGTAGGGAAAAACAAGCATGCTAGTAGTATAAACCAAGGTATTCATGTTATTATATAAAATCCCCTTATACCACCTATGTTAAAATCCCTTTATACGACCTATGTTAAGAGGCACTAAAGAAACTCCCTAACTACATTTTTTAATAGCCTATGTACACACCTTGTATAAGTTTCGATATGATTGGGTATGGAGATGTTCACTTTTGAATTAAAAAGTCCCTCATGTATGTATACTTTCTATAACTCCCAAAGAAAATTAAACCCCTTTGGTCTAATGCACTTGCTATCTTACTTATTTCTTAGTGGGCTCCTTGGATAGTAGAATAACAATTTAAGTAGCTAAGGATTATTACATGTAATTCCATAACAACTATGAGGTTCTTGTTGACTCTTTGCACTCATTAGTCCCTAGTGCAAGCTCTTTTAGAATTTCTTGGATACAATGGTAAGTCATCATGACATGGACATGAAATATAATTTTCTAGTGCCTATATGAAATAGATAATGCTAGCCCATATTGTATGTATTCAAGAGAAGAGTGGAAGAATTGTATGAAGAGGGGATTATGTGATGATAAGATTGATCAGGTTTTTTTGCGTAGATATTAAGGCGTAGGAAGGTAGTTTGTTGTTTGCTTATGGCTCTTTTTTGCTTGTCATGTCGATTTACTTTGAGCCCCATTCATTTCTTTCACTTGTTTTACTTTTACACATAGAGAGCGCTAAAAAGTAGTAAGAGACATTTTCATAATAAAAAAAGCACGTGGAAAACCTAGGCTAGTTAATTTGTGTACATGCAATCAAACTCCCTCCACATGTGGATAAAACAGCCTTACCTCTCACGGCCTCTCTCACACTCTTCCTTCTCTGACGACGCTTCATTCAGCTTCAACCTCACCTTGCTCCTACTGTTTTACGCTCTCTCTGGGCAGCGTTCTCATTGCTGCTCACCCTCTCATTCAAACAACCATGAGAATTACATGGTAACACCCATTGGGTCTGTGTTTGAGCTCGGCTGTACACGCTTCTGAGTTATGATGCTGAGCGGCTCTCAGCCCTGGAATATGTCTCCAGTGGAAACTGAGAGCCCTCGTATGGATTCCATTTCGATTCCTCGCCCAAAAGCTTATCACTTCGGCTCCCGCGTGCCGTCCCAGCAGGATGCTTCTACAACCGGAAGCTCTTGGAGGGATAGTCGACCTAGATCTGCTGGCAGCTTCCATACCCTTCAAGATCAGAAAGGGGTTTTCAGACAGTCGTGGTTAAAGGAAGATCATCAGCTAGATGATGATCAAGCTTATCATATTGCCAATATGCCTTGGATTCATTCGGCAGGCACGGGTGTGGATACGCATCTATCAGCAGCAAGTCCCGAAGGCCCACGGAAAGAGCATATGTGCACTGCAGAAGGGACTGATCCTTGCCAGTTGAATGAGCCCCAAACCCAGCTTATGAGTTCGAGCACCTCACAATTGACCCGCACCTCTTCAGTGGACTCCATGAGCACTGCGAATAGCAAATCTACAGAGCCTGATCCCAAGCAGACGTGTCACGAGTGCCACGAGGTTCCCAGCCCAGGAGCAATATCATTGTCAAGGGAGTCTAGTCAGAAGGTTCACATGCGAGAGGCTATAGGTGATTCTCAAAATGAAGACCGTTCAAATTCCAATCGTGTACGTGCTACCAGAAAAGATGAAGGATTGTTGACTCAGAAGGCCGGTGCCGCAGCCTCGAGGAACGAGAATGCTGAGGAGGAGGACACATTTGCATACTGTCTGGAGGCCGGGTTCTGGGCTCACCAAGAAATCCTGTGTGAGTCTGACAGTACGATTCAAGGGTCTAAGATGCTTGATTGCATCCTCACTGATATGTCACTGGAACCAAATTCAGATTCGGCCAGTTTACCTTCGACAAACGTCGCAGCTGGTAAGGAACGAGAATCTACTGTGTGCCATTTCGAGTGCAACCTTAGCACATTTCACAACGTGTCTAATAGAATGACTGTGAGCTTTCAGATCATGGGTCTTGCGCTAGTGACAATTTGCTTGGGCCTCCTCTGGGAGGAACTGACTTTTGCCGAGCTCTCTACGCGGGAGCCGATGAGAATCCTTATCCTGGCGAGGAATTTCAACAAATATCGGAAGTCAAGTATCATGCGGTGGCGTCTCATCAATTATCAACCATGGACACGAAGGAGCATTGGAATAGGACTTGGTCGTTGAACGATCTAAGTTCCCCAAGGCGAGCCATGAGACCAGCTTGTGATGAGGGCGCACTGCGTAATTTCGACTCGTCTTGCGTACGTCCAGATCCAACCCATGCTGCTTATCGTTCCCACTATGGAGAGACAGGGGCGCGGCCTTCTCTTCTACGAAGCTACAGTCTCAATAATATGAACTTACAACCCAACAGCATGGAGAGCCGTTCTCCCTTATCAAGAAGTTCAAGTTTCTGTGATACAAGGATAGATGCTTCAGATTTTAACTGCATGCAGTTAGCTGGGAAGAAGCGCTCTTTCTCTGCAGCTGAATTTCCATGCGGGGAATTCCCAGCCAACGCATCACTAGAGCTGCCAATACTAATCCGGCCTCCTACAGTCCCCCCAGATATGCCCAGGCCATCTTCGAGTCTGTTCGAGAACGCCCTCAGCACCAACTCAACGACACACACACACAGTTCCACACTATACAACTCGCAAACCGCTCATTATCTGCACCACCACCAACCACGGCCTGAATATAGTTCTGCTGAATTGACCCAAGTGCCATTTCAGAAAGTGCGACGCAGGCATGGAACAGCAACAGATCCGCAAAGCATTGCTGCCCGAACTCGAAGAGAGAAATTCAGCGACCGCATCAGAATTCTCCAGAGTATAGTTCCAAACGGAGAACGACTCGATACAGTGTCCATGCTTGGGCAGACGTTGGAGTACATCAGATTTCTACAGCACCGAGTGTGGGAGTTATATCACAGCTCTGATGCTTCCGCAACCGGGAACATCAAATGCGAAAAGTGGAAGGTCTTCATAGAAGCTCATTCTGCTGCTACCGCATAGATGTAGTGATCACTAACAAGTTTTAATAGTTATATTGTCAGGTCCCAGTCGTTATTTTGTAGTGAAATAATTCAGCTTTAAATAACTCGTGCGAGAACAGGATATAGAATTCTCATGAAAAGATAGGAGATCCTGAACATTCAGGAGATTGCACAAAAGCTTAGGAGCTACACTCTCACGTACTTGTGCTTCATCCGCCCGTTCTTTTGCAAGACTATTAGAATTGTCGACGGGAAGAACTCCATCTGGCAGATATCCTCTGCAAAACAACTTGTATAGATGAGCTCCTAAATATGGCTTTCTTTCTGAATGATAACTTCAGCTCCAGGAAACAGAAATGCTATCGTTAGCACCAGTATTTAGTTTAAGTATTGGGCCCATCAAACAAAAATGGCGATGCGGTTGTCAGCATAACACGTTGGTCTTGTAATTAGTGACGACTTATTTCTTTGAAGAGTATAGCTGCGGAATATATCCCTCTTAAATTGATATTTGATCATGTAGATGATTCCAAAAGTGTTGGCAAAAACATTTTTCTCAAGAGAATTTAAGGCAATTTAGTTATATTTTAGTTGAAAATTTGGCAAATTCTCAAGAAAAACCAAAATTCTAAACCCCAAGTTTTGTGATTTGTTGAGAAAATATTTTTAATGGGTGAAAATGAAAATGTTGCAGGTTTATTGTATATAGTTTGCAGGTTTTTTGTGAACTGGTTCTAAACAACTTGGACTCTAAAGTTAAGAATAAGCTTTCCACTTGAAATTATGTTTAGCTAGAACCCAATTAATGCTTTGGGGTGTAGTTCTAACAAACATGACAACTAACAATGACACTCAACATGAGTATTTTCCCCTCATAAGCAACTAAGAAATGTCTTAATAGCAACAAAGATAAGCACTTAAGAGTGAGTATATGTGCCCAAATAAAGGGATAGTGTGAGAAGAATCTTTTTTTTGACGGGCACAAAGGTTCGGTATTTATGTCGCTATTAGCTGCAAAAAAGAACAGTCGCTATATAAGCATTGCTATATAGCGACACTTGTAAATGTCACTATATAGCGACACTAGTAAATGTCGCTATATAGTGACACTGGTAAATGTCGTTTTATAGCAACGATTAACAGAAGCTAAAAAAAAACATTAGTGGGGCTAAATAGGGCCATAGCAAGCCCTGTTTTGTCCCACTAATGTTTTTTTTTAGTAATTACAAAAGAATGTTTTTTGTTACAAAATTTCCCTTGTGAAAAGGGTGATACAAAATCGCTCAAAAGAGCCGAGCGACAGAAGCATATACATGTCGAAGATATACAACATTGTTTGTTATAAAATTACCCTTTCGAAAATAAAATCACTCAAATGAGTTTACAGAAGCATATACATGGCGAAGTATATGCAAATCACTACTAATACTATTACTACTACTGCTCATCCAAATTGTCATCCTCGTCCTCATCCTCATCATGCTGGCCTGATCCCTGGCCCTCGTGAGCTGCGCCTAATCCCTAGCCCTCGTGATCCTTGGTCCTCATCGAAGTCGTGTAAGCCTAATCCCTCGTCATTACTGCTCACCTCCACTGATGGGACATTCGAGCTTTGATTCTAAGAGTGAAACCATATTAATTGGAAATTAGATTAGAACTTAAAGGATAAAACAATTTAAAAAGTGAGATTATAAGTAGGAGTAGACTTATATCATGCAACCAGCCACCTCAGTCCAATCGACCATCGCTCCCATGGCCTCCATCTCAATAAACCATGGCTTTGTTCCTATGCGGAACACGCGTCTCACCTCTGTGTCTATGGGAAGGCGACCCATTGCAGCTTGCTATGGGCCCAATTTACGAGAGTTAGATAAAGTGCATGCAATATGTAGTAAAACAAATAGAACAATACATTAAATGAGAAGAACTAGACTTACCATGGTTGCCTCGAATGCTAATCATCTGCGTGTGCCAAAGTGCGAAGTACCTACGGAGTCTAGCCATCTCCTCGCAGCCCTCCTCTAACCCTCAAACAGTTCGAGATGGTCCCTGTACTGCTTCTTGAAAAACTTTCAATCAGCTTTGTCTGTCCAGCTAGGTTTAGCCTTCCCCTTTGTGATGGAAGTACGCAAGGTTGACCTACAATGCTTCAAGAGGACCCCCATGCGCACTTTCATGTAATCTGAATTGAGCTCCCAATTCGGGGGGTTAGGATATTGTCTTTTCAAGTCATTGATGACTACCTGCTTCTTTTGGTCATCTTGGTACCACCAGTCAGTAGCTATGCCGCTCCTGAAGTGGTGGCTCATCAACCGCCTCATGGTGGCCATCACTGCTGAGCCATTTTTATTTTCTATTATCTCTCTAGCAACCGTGATTTTATAGGACAGGTCCTCGATCAGGTAAGGAGGACTCATGATAGTGGCAGAGTCAGAGCGAGTGGTGTTACTGCGAGCGCTTATGGAGCGAGGAGTAGCAGTGGGAGTAGGAGAGGGCAAGGGACCTGACTAGTACTGGGTCTCGGGACCAAGTAGAGACCTGTAGGGATGTGAGTTTGCTGACTTGTCTACATCTCCCGAGTCAGTACAACATAAGTTACCCTTCCTACTCTTCCTTCCCTTTTACGATGGGCACACCTAGGTGATAATGCTCGAATACGACTAAGAAGAGAGAAAAGAAGAGAAGCATAAGCATAAGCATAAGAGAAGCATAAGCATAAGAGAAGGAGAAATATAAGCATAAGAGAAAAAGAAAGAAAGCATATGCTTATGCTTATGCATGAGCATATGAGCGTAATAGAAAAAGAGAGAAAGCATATTCTTATCCTTATGCATGAGCATATGAGCATATGCTCATGGATAAGCATAAGCATAGGCAAATACATATGCTTATGAAAAGAGGAGAAAAAGAGATTGAAGGAGAGGGGAAAAGAAGAAAAAGAAAGGAAAAGGAGAAGGAGAAAGAAAAAAGATCATGAGCATAAGAGAAGGAAGAGGGGAAAAGAGATTGAAAGAGGGGAAAAAGAGATTAAAAAGAGGGGAAAAAGAAGAGGGGAAAAGAAGAGAAGGAAGAGGGAAAAAGGAGATTGAAAGAGGGGAAAAAGAAGAGGGGAAAAGAGCATAAGAGGAGAAAAGAGGAGAAAAAGAGATTGAAGGAGAGGGGAAAAGAAGAGAAGGAAAGGAAAAGGAGAAGGAGAAGGAGAAGCATGAGCATATGAGCATATGTTCATGCATAAACATAAGCATAGGCATAGGCATATGCTTATGAAAAGAAGATGAGGAAGAGGGAAAAAGAGTATAAGCATAAGAGAAGGAAGAGGGGAAAAGAGACTGAAAGAGAGGAAAAAGAGCATAAGCGGAGAAAAAGAGGAGAAAAACAGATTGAAGAGGAGGGGGGGAGAAGAGAAGGAAAGAAAAAGGAGAAAGAGAAGGAGACATATGCTTATGCTTATGCAGGATCATATGAGCATATGCTCATGCATAAGAATAAGCATAGGCATAGGCATATGCTTACGAAAAGAAGATAAGAAAGAGGGAAAAAGAGCATAAGCATAAGAGAAGGAAGAGGGAAAAAGAGATTGAAAGAGGGAAAAAAGAAGAGGGAAAAAAGAGCATAAGAGAAAAAGAAAGAAAGCATATGCTTATGGAGTGCTTATGCTTATGCATGAGCATATGAGCATAAGAGAAAAAGAGAGAAAGCATATGCTTGTGCTTATGCATGAGCATAAGCATAGGCATAGGCATAGGCATATGCTTATGAAAAGAAGATAAGGAAGGGGGGAAAAGAGAAAAGAGGAAAAAAGAAGAAGGGAAAAGAGCATAAGCATAAGAGAAGGAAACGCATAAGCATAAGCATAAGAGAAGGAAAGAGAAAAAGAGGGGAAGAAGAGGGAATAAGAGAAGAGAGGGTTCCTACACCCATCACTGCAGCTAGCACTTAAGGCATTAGCTGTAGGTTAATGCAAATAACAAAAACAACAAAAGGAAAAAAGATGAAGCACTTTCTTACCTAGAAAAGTCCCGCTCGGTGTTTCATTGATTGGCCCTACAAAAAAGAGGAAACATACAATTTTTTCAGATAACTAGTTAGAGGAAAGGAGTTTGGAGAAGCAACTTTTCAAAGGGATTGGATTGAGGAGACAAACATAAGCCTACAAACAAGGAGAAAGAGGAGGAAGAGAAATACCAAAAAGAGAAGAGGTGAGTCTTCTTTCTTTCACCAAATCTCGTTTTTTGTCCTTAGCCTCTGAAAATCAAGCATGAAAATTAGCACATAGGCTTAGCAATACAAGGAAAAGCATGCTTCAACACTCACAAAACAAAATCTCACAAAAAATGAACCTACATTGCTTAAAGAGACAACTTCTTAAAAAACTTCCTTTCACACAAGCAGAGAGGGAGAAGGGTGGAGGGGAAGCACAAGTGTTGGGAGAGGGGTGAGGAGTGTGGGGAATAGAGAGAAAGAAAGTGAGGCCGTCGAATATAAGGTGGGAGGAGAGATTTTTTCTTTTCCCGTGATAGAGATGTGAAAGACGGCATCGTGCGGGGTTTCGAGTTTTAGCCCTCGAGCGTCACTATATAGCAACGCTGGTCAGTTGCTATATAGCAACATTTATATCCTAAAAGTGTCGCTATATAGCGATGGAACAGGACAAAGCGTCGCTATATAGCGACGGTTCAGGGCACTTATTGTTAGAAGAGAGGAAAGGAGCTCATGGGTTGCTTTTTTTTGGATCTTAATAGATTTCCTTGTAGCTCATGTTGTGATTTTGGAGGTGTGCAGATGGCAGGGACGAGTGGAAGCTCGTCAGATGATGCATCAATGCCCAAGAGCGCAGAGTGGCTTACGAAGAGGTTATATTGTCACTGCACTCATTGCAACCGAGAAGTATGACATCAACATCGTATTGTCATCCGCCACTTGCGGATGTATGGGGAGGGGCCCAAACCAGTACCCACCATTGGTGTTGCACGTGGTGATGGATCATCAGTAAGTCAATGAAATTTGAGTTCGTGATTAATATTGCATACCATTATGACACAAAACCTTGAGACAAGATCTTATATTTACACAAAATCTTGAGATAAGATGAGGAGGGTGGCGAGTGAGCGCATATACCTTCATACTTTGAGCAAGACTATAGTCTCCCAGATGTGCCAGATGATGATGAGGGTATGGTGGACATGATGGATATTATTTTTAGGGACACTACATCACATGTACACATGATGTTCGAGTCTGAGCTCAATATGCGAGAGTTGCAATCAACACAGTTGTACGAGGGTGCTAGATGTATAAACTATGGGCTTGTCTCTCAATCTTGAATCTACAAGTAAAGTATGGGTGGTTAGATACAAGTGTCTTGGCCTTAATGAGGTTGCTCCAGAAGATGTTGCCTGCACCAAATACCATGCGCGCATCAAGAGATGAAGCTAAGAAGATGCTAACAATGGTGGGTATGGATTATGATACCATCCATGCTTGCCGTAATGACTGTATTCTCTTTCATCCATGAGCATGTAGATTTGGCTAGTTGTCTGAAGTGTGGGGAACAATGATATAGAGATGACTTGCAGGGTGAGCAGATACCGGTAAAGGTCTTAAGACACTTTCCCATCATTGCAAGAATACAGCACATGTTCCGATGCAAATCCATATAGCAGAGTTGATGACTTGGCATGCATCTCATCAGTCCACTAATGACACATTGAGGATTCCCATAGATTGTGCAGCTTGGAAGCACATAGACAATCAGTGGCCGGACTTTGTGAGGGAGCCACACAACTTACATCTTGGGCTCGCCATGGACAGCGTGAATCCTTTCGGGTCACACTCGATATCTTGGTCGAGATGGCCCATAGTCTTGGTGAATTACAATACCCCACCATGGCTAACAATAAAGAAGGGACACATCATGCTTGCACTAATGTGTTAGGGAACTACAAGGCCAAAAATATGGACATGTATATGGACACATGTCTTATACTAACACAGCCATGCATGCGTGCAGGACTTGTTATAAGTGGGTACTATACTTGTCCTGTTTGTGGACCGGGTTTGAAACCTCTTGCATGATACTCCAAACATATGAGAAAAAATGTTTATGAAGGTCATGCTCGATACCTTCTGCTAGACCATCTCGCACGTGGAGGTCAGCTTGATCCAGCACCACCATATTTGAAGGCAAGTGACTGGATTCATGCTTGGAGGGTGAATGGAGAGGAACCTCCTCATGTTGTGAAGAGGCTATCCATCTTGACATAATTGAGTAATTATTTGTGGCAATATATGCTATAAAATAGATGCATCTTCATTGTTTTAATGATGCTCTTTTGCAGTACAAAAAGTACAATGCATTATGGTCATATGGATGACATTTTCATGTGCAATGCATCAATTCAAAGAGAGTCACATATGATTGTGGAGTCATGGCTAACTTCACACAAGAAATCTATAAAATTGATTTTAGATGATTTAGTATTTTCATTCTTGATGTAAAATGGTTTAGAACTATTTACAACGGTCCTTGCAGCAATTGTGAGAAAAGACGGTAGCAGTTTCTTTGCAATAGACTCCGCCAAACTTTGGACAGATGAAAGTCATACTTTTGTTCTTCCCGAGCATTGTGAGTAGGCGCATAGTAATGATTTAATTAATTGAATCTTTTGTTTAAAAGATCCATTGATACATGTACTTAAGCATAATGTCATATATATAATTGATGGCATTTGGCACCCATCTTCAATATAGGTGGTTTTTCATCCGGATCGTTCTGATCCAAGATGGTGGTACGTGATCCAAGTTGCACCATGAAGTGAGCAAATTTTTAAAGATAGAGATGTGGATATGGAGATGCCACTACCAATGCCAGATTCAATTGATCCAGATGGATCTAGCAAAAACGATGAAGATCACAATATGAGCCAAGAAAAAGATGCGCACATGACATCGTACGGGAGGAAGATGGAGATCACGATATTGAGGAAGAAGATGATGATCATCAAGAATCACCACACATCTTAGGTGAACGTACGATGCTAGAGTACGATGATGATATAGGAGATCAACTCAGTATAGAGTTAGAGATAGACTTGTTTGGCACGTTAAACTTGAAGCCATTGATGTAAATGCTCTTTATTGATTTTTTTCATCTCAAACTTGGACATGAATATATGAGCTTCAAACTTGATGTACATGCTCTTGTACTTTTATTCTCTCAAAGGATCAAACATGTGTCAAAAGGAACAAAAATTTATCATTGGGAAAAACTATCTTTAAATGTCGGTATGGGAAAAAACACTCCATAAAACGTCGCTATAGGAAATTGTCTCAGTCGCTATATAACGACCAATCACAAGTCTAGTAAGTGTCCCTATATGGCGTCTCTCTTAGTGATACTTAACTAATCCTGCTTTCATTACCAATGATTAGTGCCCCACACATGCTAAACGTTGGTGGTTAATGTCAGAATAGGACCCATGTGTAGTAGAAGAAATCATGGAATAAGTAAGTAGCCATGTGAAATTCTAAATAATGTCAAAAACCCTTTAAATGCTTAAACATCTCACCAAGGACTTTTTATAAGGGATTTAAATCATTTGACATAAATCGGTGATTTAAATCAATTTAACCAATTTCTTTAACTAAAAATATTTAAAAATATATTCAATCAAGGATTTCCCTCCCTTGGTTTGGTGGATTGGTTAATGATTATTAAAACATCATTTTCATATGAGAAAGTGATAAATACTAGTTGTATATGTTATACCATGCAGAAAAGTGAGATATTCTTGGTGAACTAGTTACTACAATTTGCAAATAAAAGTAGAGATTTCTAAAGATACAAATCCTTTAGATAGGTTTAAATCTTTTTTTAAACTAAAAATAGGTTTAAATCCATTTAAAACATAGTTTATAAATTAAAAAGGTCTTTGAAAGATGTGAGAGCTGTTGAGATATCAAGCTCTATCCCCGACATATCTCCTGGATGACTATCATTTATGTCACCGCCTATGTTAGTTGTACTCGTGGTGTAGTTAGACTACCACGTATGTTTTTGGTTTGGGTTCACATATGAACCACGTATTCTAGGTTTTGACATATAGGTTATTTCCCTCTTCTATTGTATTGTTGTTGTGTGCAAAAGTGAAGAAAGGCTTCACCCTCCAACCTTGTGTCCTCTCTCTTTTGTGTGTTGTGAAGAAAGCTGAACTTGAGTCTCCTATCTCTCTCCCTTATTCTTTACATGGTATCAGAGCCTTGTTCGTGGTAAGGAGCTCAAGAAAGCTAGCCAAGTTTGTGGTGTCCTGGTAAGAGGACCAGTGTAGCTTTCCTATTTCGAGTTTGGGAGCAAATCTCTGCAGGTAGCACAGCCAGAAGTGCAGGAGTGCACTGCTTCAGATTGAGAGGCCCTTCGCGGTGCGGCGAGAGCGCAGTATATGCTGCGGGACAGGGCAAAGCCCTTGGCGACTTTATTTTTCTGATTTGAGGCCGTTTCGGGGCCCGTTTTGAAGGCGGAAGTTCTTCGCAGGCACTCAGAAAAAGGCCCTGTTTTTGCTGTGCGACCACCGCGCGGCTAGTCGGTGGAAAGGTGCCATAGAAATTGCATCGTATGCCTATGTGCAGAGATATTGGGAGTTCCAGATTCATGCCTGTTGCCTGTTGATGCAAAATTGTCACGAGGAAGTGACTGTGTGGTGAAATACCACTTTCGTCAGTGTTGCAGATCTGCCCCTGTGAGGCTCTTTGCAGAAGTTTTGCTATTTGCCCTTCTGAGGCATTTGCTGTGTTTACAGGTTGCTGTTGCAATTCGTGATTTGTAAAATGTCCGAGAATCTGTCTACCATTGTCAGTGAGAAGCTTGACAAGAACAACTTCCAAGCATGGAAGTTCAGGATGACAAACTTCTTTATGGGAAAGGGAGTTTGGGATTACATCAGTGGTGAAACTGCAGAACCAGTTTTGGGTGCTGCTCCCACTCCTGCTGAATTGAAGGCCTTTAAAGAATGGCATGAAAAAGCCAGAAAATGCCTGTATTGGCTGTCCGTTAGCATTTCAGATTCTATGATTGTGCATATACAGGATCTAGAGATGCCTAAGGAGGCATGGGATACATTGGTGAAGCTGTATAGCACAAATACCAAAGCACGAAAGATGCAGCTAAAGCAGGAGTTGCACAATGTGCAAAGGAAAAATATGAATATAAATGAGTATTCCTTGAAGGTGAAAGGCCTTGCAGATTCTCTTGCCTCCATTGGAGCACCTGTTGATGATGAGGACTTAGTGTCCGTGACCTTGAATGGTCTTGGGAAAGATTATGCACAATTTCGGACATCCATTGGAGTCCGTGAAACATTTCCTGATTTTCAGGAACTTATTGCTCTCTTGCTGAGTGAAGAGCAAAGGAATGGTGGTTCAGCCACCTCAACTTCTCAAGAGACTGCTTTCTACTCGAATACAGGTAGAGGCAGGGGTAGAGGAAGAGGCCGTTCTGGTGGCCGTGCAGGAAATCAGAACCAACAGCAACAACAGGAAAACCAGTCCTATGGAGGAGGACGTGGTAGTTCTAGAGGCAGGGGGAGCCAAAGAGGCCGTGGTTCATGGCAAAGGAACCAGCAAGTAAATAGCAGCACAGAATGCTATTATTGTGGAAAGCCTGGACACAAGGAGAATACATGCTATAAAAAGCAGAATGACATCAAAAGTGGGAAGTTGCAGCAAAGCAACTATGCATCATCAAGTGGGCATGGTGACGACAGAAATGAGCACCTTTTTGTGATGCAGCATATGGTTAACTCCATGTCAGGAGATGCTGCAGCTTGCAATGATGTTTGGTATGTTGATTCAGGTGCCTCTAACCACATGACCAGTCATGGTGAGTGGTTTCATGATGTCAGAAATTTGGATAAGCCAGGTTATGTTGAAACAGGTGATGATACTGCGCACCCAATTACGCAGGTTGGTAAAGTGCCATTGGCTATGCAGGATGGCAAAACAAAGTACTTGGCAGATGTACTTCATGTTCCAAAAATCACTAAGAACCTGGTTTCAGTTGGCCAGATGGTTGAGCAAGGTCTGCAGGTTAGATTTAATCCTGATGGATGCTTTGTTGAGGACTTGAAAAATAAATGCCGCTTGGTTGCGAAAGGCAACAAAAATGGAAGAATGTTCACCTTGGATGTTGATATGCCTGAGGTGAAAGCTGCTATGTTTGCGCATGGGAGAGGTGTCATTGCAGATATTGAGATATGGCACAAGCGCATTGGGCACGTGAATATACAAAGGCTGAAATCTATGCAAACGAAAAACATTGTTGCAGGTTTGCCTAAATTCAGAGTTGAGGGAATGCAAAAGGTATGTGAAGCATGCCAAATGGGTAAGCAGGCCAGACATGCATTTCCCAAAAATGCTAAGGTGAGCAGAAGACCTTTGGAAGTGATCCATTCAGATGTTTGGACAACCAAAGCTACTTCTATTGGTGGATGCCATTATTATGTGACATTTATTGATGACTACACTAGGAAGGTGTGGATTTATTTTATGAAGCACAAAAGTGAAGTGTTCAGCCATTTCAAGGCTTTTAAGGCCATGGTTGAAAAAGAGAAAGGTGTGCATATTAAAGTGCTAAGATCTGATGGAGGGGGAGAGTACTTTTCAGAAGAATTTTGTGAATATCTGAAAGAACAGGGAATTCAAAGGAAGTACTCATGCAGGTCTACCCCTCAGCAGAATGGGGTTGCAGAAAGGAAGAACAGGCATATTGCAGAAGTAGGACGGGCGATCCTAAATGAGAAAAACATGCCTGATTATTTTTGGGCTGAAGCAGTAGCAACTGCTGTTTATATTATGAACAGAACCCCCACTGCAGCTGTCCATGGCATGACGCCTGAAGAAATGTATACAGGCCAAAAACCAGATATTTCTCACTTGAAGGTATTTGGTTGCATAGCTTATGTTCATGTTCCTGATGAGAAGAGAACAAAGCTGGATCCAAAGGCAGAAAAATGCATCTTTATTGGATATGCTCAGCACCAGAAAGGGTATCGCTGTTATAACCCTTCCACCCGCAAAATGCAAGTGAGCAGAGATGTTGTTTTTGATGAAATGAGCAGCTGGTATGCACCAACTGTTATGGTAGGAGATGCAGATGCAGGAAATGGGAATGCTGCAATAAATGCAGAGCAGCAATCTCAAGCCTTGAGTGGACCCAGAGAGTCCTCTACTAGTGGATCTAATGCATGGACAGGGAGATTGAGATCTAGTGAATCGTCACATGGCAGTCCTGATAGTGTTGTGCAGGTATCACATAAGGGAAAAGAAAAAGTGGACCATGCTCCAGTATTTGATGTGTCTGCTGGTAGCTCTCATGTTGATGGAGAGTCAAGCGGCTCTGAAATGAGCCTTGATGAGGAACTTGGGATTCCTTCTGTTGTTACACCTGGTGCAAGAAAAAGCAGGCATGATTTAAAGACGCCTGCAACTGATCCAGTTGTACGGAGGTCCACTCGTATTAAGTATCCAGTTGACAGGCTGAGATATGATGGGTATACAGCACATCACTATGCTTATATGGTCAAGGTTCTAGAGGAGCCAGAGCCCACATGTTTTGAGGATGCAGCAGGGCATAAAAATTGGGAAGCAGCTATGGATGAAGAGATGGCTGCCTTGGATGCAAACCACACTTGGGATTTGATGCCTTTGCCTCATGATAAGAAGGCTATTGGCTGCAAGTGGGTTTACAAAGTAAAGCACAATGCTGATGGGTCTGTTAGCAGGTACAAGGCAAGATTGGTTGCCAAAGGTTTTGCACAGACATATGGAATTGACTATGAGGAAACTTTCAGCCCAGTTGCAAGGATGGCAACCGTGAGAGCAGTAATTGCTATGGCTGCTGCAAAGGGATGGTCTTTGCATCAGATGGATGTGAAAAATGCCTTCTTGCATGGTGACTTGCAGGAAGAGGTTTATATGATGCAGCCAGAAGGTTATGAGGATAAAGCACACCCCGATTTTGTATGCAGGTTGCGCAAAGCCTTGTATGGCTTAAAACAGGCGCCGAGGGCATGGTCAGACAAGATAGGGCAATATCTTGTCACTATTGGATTTCAGATTTCCAATTCAGATTTTTCACTTTATGTGAAAAGGACAAACAGAGGGATTGTGCTTATAGTCATCTATGTTGATGACTTGATTATTACAGGTGATAGTGATGCAGACATTAATGAAGTGAAGCTGCTGTTGAAGCAGAAATTTGAGATGAAGGATTTGGGAGAGCTGCGTTACTTCTTGGGCATTGAGGTTATTAGATCCCCGAGTGGGATATGGCTGTTGCAAAGGCAATACGGTTTGGACATGCTGTCCAAATATGGGATGACAGGCTGTAAGCCTATCTCTGTTCCATTGGAGCAGAATGTGAAGCTCAATGCAGAGTCAGGTGAGCTTCTTGAAGATATTACTATGTACAGGCGCATAGTAGGTAGCTTGATTTACATGACTATAACCCGACCAGATTTGAGCTATGCTGTGGGGCTGGTGAGTCAGTTTATGCAGGCACCGAGGAAGCCACATTTGGATGCGGCTAGGCGCATACTGCGGTATGTGAAGTCCACATTGCATTATGGACTGTTTTATGAAGCTGGGTGTGCATTACAGGTACATGGATACACAGATGCTGACTGGGTTGGTAGTGTCTCAGACAGGAGATCTACTAGTGGTTTTATGTTTTCCCTTGGGAGTGGTGCCATCAGTTGGAGCAGCAAGAAGCAGCCAACAGTTGCCTTGTCGAGCACAGAGGCTGAGTACAGGGGTGCAGCAATGGCTGCATGTGAGGTAGCTTGGTTACGGAAGCTACTTGCAGATATGGGACAGTCAGTTCATGCAGAAGTTGTCATTCATTGTGACAACATTAGCAGCATCATGCTTGCTAATAACCCAGTTTATCATGCTAGAACGAAGCACATTGAGGTGCATTATCACTTTGTGAGAGAGAAGGTTCTAGCTAGTGAGATTGATCTTGTCTATGTCAGCACTGAGGAGCAGGTGGCTGATATCTTTACGAAGGCATTGGGTACCGAGAAGCTTCGCAGATTTAGGAGCTTGCTTGGTGTACGTGAGATGGATTTGAGCTTGAGGGGGAGTGTTGAGATATCAAGCTCTATCCCCGACATATCTCCTGGATGACTATCATTTATGTCACCGCCTATGTTAGTTGTACTCGTGGTGTAGTTAGACTACCACGTATGTTTTTGGTTTGGGTTCACATATGAACCACGTATTCTAGGTTTTGACATATAGGGTATTTCCCTCTTCTATTGTATTGTTGTTGTGTGCAAAAGTGAAGAAAGGCTTCACCCTCCAACCTTGTGTCCTCTCTCTTTTGTGTGTTGTGAAGAAAGCTGAACTTGAGTCTCCTATCTCTCTCCCTTATTCTTTACAAGAGCGTCATGATATGTGAAAGTTGTGTAAGACACCTTCATGTGGAGCAACTCTAGCATAATGAAGATATATATGATCTAAATGGCCACGAACGATAGAGAGGGGTTAAGGCTGCAAGAATTCATAACTATATAAGCCTTATTCTGCAAGAAATCATAACTAAAGAGTATAAACTCTATGCAGAGAAAAACATCAACAAGATAACATATGATCGACCTGTTTAATGATGTGAACCCCTATCACAGATGGAATAAGTGGACAACTTCAAAATAATTTCACTTGTCATTGTGATCATATGAGAGAATAAATGCTTTTCTTTGAGAAAATTATTTAGATTTGATTCACCAAATGTGCTTCCTTCATGGAATTGTCTGAGGAGGACAAGTACTAGAGGAAAAGTTAACAATTGAAAAATTTTCTACATGTCTTCATGATTATAGACTTGTTTCGTCAAATCCATGTCAAATCTTCTTCCTTCGTACAATTGTGTGAGGAGAGTAAAGTAATGGAGGAATAACGGACATAGAAATTTATAACTCCATATCCTGGGGCGCCAACTTCTTTTAGTAAGAAAACCTATCAAAATATTGAGTATGAGATGAATTTAACAATATGCCATGAGTAGAAATTATTCAAATGAACATGGTTGTGTTCTACACTAAAAGATCTTCAAATATGTCTTTACACCTTGACATTTGGGTAACACATGAAAAAATTACATTGATTTGAAAGGAGATGGGTTTTCATATTTTAGTGATATTTTTGTTCTACCCCCCTCATCCAAAAGGACCCCCCTTGGGCCTCACATATTATGAAAAATATGTGCAAATCTTAAAATCTTGCATACTTTTCAACGTACATATCTTATATTTTGTGGGAGGGGGGAGATGAAATTTTTATATTTTTCCCTTGCATATTTGAATTTTTAAAAGGAAATCCATGCATGTTATATATTGACCTTGTTCCCCCATGCCTTGGAATTTGGACAAGGGTAGTAACATATTACATATTGAGCTGGCGCCCCAGGTTCCATATCTTGAAGTAAATTCCTATTTAAATCTTGAATATGTGCAAAACTTCTCATTAGATGCAAGCATATGAAGACCCAAATCAAAATCATATTTTGTTGAGTGAATTAAAAAAGGTGCTTATATATGTTGATTTTTGTGATTTATTAGTATTAAGACATTTATCTTTTAGGGTTATATATTTTTGAGTATATTTCTTGAGATATGTCATTGACTAGATATCCTTTTCTTTTCTTCCTTCCTCTAATCACCTTTTATTCTCCATGCCATTGCAAATATTTAAATTTCAAAATTTTCCTCTAATAGATATTGATCAGACATATCTTTTGCTCTACTAGATATTTCATGAATATGATAATTATGCACAAGCAATCGGACAATAATGCCAAGATGCAAACTGCAGGCACCATTGTGCATGTAGCATGCTTATAGGTGTATATGATGAGAATGAGCTAGATGTTTGGGTAGATGAATGAAAGGCTAATTATTGTATTTGTGGGTGATGGATATGAAATTGCTAAAGAAGCTAAAAGTTGGTAATGATGAAGTTTCCTTGAAGAAAAATATGAAAACATCATCAATATTAATGAAGGTGCACGGCTTTATATCTTCTACTAAAGGCATCTCTTCCTCCAATTCTTACTCTTTTAGTAAGGCTTCTGCTTCTACCTATTGGAAAACTGCATGTCCTGATCCTTCTTTCAATAAACGGTGAAGCTTTTGGTAGATTGGGTGGTTTGAAATGACCTTTGGAAAAGTTTTGGACTACTATAAGAAGGGTACAAGAACTAGATGTCATGTTTCAAGTGATACTAATGATGGATGTTATCAATGCCCTAAAAGAGTCTCTCAAAACTTGTATGTGTGTCTCTATGCATGTGCACTTGTTCATACATGCACATCTACCTGTGTGTGTGTGTGTGTGTTGTTGTACACATGCACATGCACACCCACATATGTGTACATACACCTGCATTCAAGTGTGCTTACACATGCACGTGCATGTGTACGTGTGTACACACACACAAATACGTGTGTGCACGCACACACACATACACACACATCCATCCCCTTGAGGACCATTGTAAACCTTTGGATGTGCCTAGAATGGGTATACGCCCATACTTAGTTACAAGGATGGGACCAAGGGCCCCTTTGGATAACCACTTGGACACCCCTTGGTCATGATTTGATTAAGTGCATTTGGATCCCATCTCTAATACAGTGATGGTTTGGACTCTTCCACTAGTTTGGTGATGATTCTTAGAGACATTAATAGTTTTCTATCTTTTGGGATCCTTTTTGCTTGGATGATTCAAAAGACAACATAACCAAGGAAGACATATATTAGTCTTGCCAATGGTTTTATCGTTGTGAATAGAAAGGGTTATGGTGTTGAAAATAAAAAGGAGGTGGGACATAGGCCCCCCACTAATTTCACATATTAATAATTGTAAATAGTGGAGGAGCTCTGAAGGAAATTGTACTTTGTAATTTTGCTTGAAATTATTAGACATGGACTCAGTTATTGAGAGTCTTTGTTTTATGCTATATGGCTCACTCAGTTCTATAATTATCTCAACCTTATTAATCATTTTAAGCATGGATAAATTAAGCAAAATCCTTTGTAATGCTATGGGACTTCCTAAGTCCACAACATGACTCTAGGCATGGGTAGTAACGTGTTGACATGGTTTGCTAAGCTACCCATTGTGAGGACTTGGGATAAGAGGACATTGGGAGATACACAATTGAAAAGAATTATTGATGTATACTATTGGCATACCCTTGGGTACAGGAAGAGTGGAGGAGATGATGTGGAACTAGGACTGTATACATCCAACCATGAAATATAAGTAGGAAATATTTGGGACTACACATAAAAGCAATGGCCACAAGTGGCTTGACAAAGCATTGATGGTGTGTATGTGGCCTTAGATTTGCCCAATATCATGATAGTGGATTGTTATGGAAGAAAGGGACTATTTGGTAGGAGATCTCTGATTGTAGCCCAAGAGAATGTAGAAGTTAATGCACACTTGCAACCCAAGAGAAGAAGCTAGCGGGTGACCTGTATACAACAAAGTAGCATGAGCGACGTCATAGTACAAACCTGTCTACTGTTCGACATCAGTGTGAGGCCTAGGACTCATGTTCAGAACCTCACATCTAGATGGTGCTCACATTATTTTGGTGCTCACGTGCTTCTACCAGATATTCTCATTACCTCTTCGACTCCTCTTTGAAAAGAAAAAGTAGTAGCTTGCCCCTCTCCCATGCTGGCTTCTCGAATATTCACATCGTAAATGAGCTTGGTGGTCTACCTACACTTGTCTTCCTCTGCTTGCTTTGGGCCATGTAGCTTTTCTCATATGTCTTGCAGCATCTTTGTACACCATGCTCCAGTTGATCTATCATGTGAATGGAGGCCCCAAGAAGGTGATCATTGTTACTCTTTTGACTGCTAATAAATACCTGTGCATACCTCTATACTACCAAAGAGAGATGGAACCCCCTAGTCATTGTCTATATGCTTGTTTGTAATGCAACGTGGTCTCACATTTTCTATTTCATCCTTGATTTCTACTTTTCTCTAGAGAGGTAGCCAGTTTTTGAGCTACCAAGCCTGCCTTACACCCTGCATAATGCAGTACATTTTCTTACATGATAATATGCAATTTCAAGTGGGGAAACAAACTTCTATAACGAGATTGATTTATGTTCACATACATTTCTACTTGTTGGTCAAATTTCCCAGCACTAAGAAAGAGAGAGAAGATCACGAGATAGGTTCTAAGAGATTGCCTACACTGCTTATTGGCGTCGCTGTATTGCCTAATAAGAGGATAGCCAGGGATCTTGAATGCTCTTTCTCCATCTATACTAGGAATTTTTTGTTCACATAATTACAATAGAATGCTACAATACAGTGAGGATGATCAAACTGTAGATCTCACATATGTGAAAGATCTCTAGCTAACGACTATGAGATGGTAGCCTAACAACTCTAAGATTCCAAGGTCTGCCAAGACACCCGTTTCTTTTGCGCATGCGCATGGGTTCACAACACTTACATTGAACATGCCATGTCTGGCCAAAATGCAACAAAAAATAATGCACATGAATTGATAACGTGTACAAGATGGAGGCCAAACATTTCAAATTTGAATCGGATTGAGTGCAAAATGATTGCATACACGATTGGATTAGTAATCGTGAGTATATACACTAACATTTTTCTATGTTCTTTCCATTTTTTGGCGTAGACATTCTTTTGGCATAGACAAGCTCATTTAGCATTATGTTGAGGATTGAGAAGCTCATTTAGCATTACTTAAGTCCTACGTTGACTTTTTTTTAGATTGAGGAACTTTGGCGTGATGAACTCCAAGAGAGAGTTGGGTTAATCTGACTCTTTTTTCTATAGCTAGCACGATATATTCCTTGTAGTTTGAAGCATATTCTCCTTGTGTAACTTGACTTTGGGAAGGATGCAAATGAGCATGGAGCCCTATGAAAAGACTCTATTTCAGAGATTGATGGGAGCTCTAAGTTTTGGGCTGCGCACCCACTTTGTGTTTTGTGTTTCATTTATGGGCATCCCTTAGGTTCCAGTGACAAACTTTGCCCCATCTCCTCTGTTCCAACATAGTTTATTGAGATTGGAACATGTTTGGATTGGTCGCCTGGGAATGATTGGAATAGCCTCAACATTGAGTAGACAAGGATCTATTAATTCTTAGACCTAGAGAGTTCTAATGCGGTAACAAGGGACGTGATATGGTTACCCATATTCTTGATACTAGCATCACATATGGCCTATATGTTGGCGCATCTACACAATGCCCTTGATATATATTGATTTACAACAGTCATTGCTATGCACAGACAGAAAGCTAACTCACCAATTTTGGGATTCTTAACTAAATAGGATCGTTGGTTGAGATTTTACTTAACATAAAGGGTGGCTCATACATAAGAAGACTTATGCATGAAGAAATTCTTTAGAATCAAACATGACGTTTCAAGTAAAGTACCATTGATTTTTATTTGTCAGGTTCTTGCAAACATTTTAGTATCTTGGAATTTTATATATCTTGTGCCATACTGGTCTTTCAAGCATAATGGAGAAAGCTGAATAAGAAATACTTTGAATAAGAACAAAGAATTGTTCTAGGTGGATTTTCTTGGGAAAATGCCTTAAGTTGTATTTTAAAGGAAAGTTCTTTTACATATTGCTAGTGAATTTTGTAAGGGAAGTTTTTTAATTTTATGACACTCTTGGCTAGATATTCTTTGTTTGCTAGAATTGGATTGGGCCATCCATTTATTTTGTTGGAATGGTCATAAGTATATATTTGGCAGATCTAATGCTCCAAGACTTACTATTAATTGGAGCAGATTGCCCTTTAATGATTTTGGAAGGGTATATTGTACCTATTCCATTTTAGTACTTTGGGAAACTTCCTACTTATTGATGCCCTTGGATTGACTAGTATATTGGGCCTTGGGAATTTCATTGCGTCAGTATATGGTCATTGGTTTAGATTAGCCTGTGGTCTATTTGCACATTTCAAAGTCTATGATCTGGGATCTATGTAGAAATCTTGACTTTGATTATTTGTCTCTAACCAATGTGGCCATTGTGATTTTATGTTAGGAGAACTTGTATGGTAATAGGTACTTGTATGCAAGTACTACTCCATTACATTCCTTAGACTTGAGACTCATTTTATTTTATTTTTCAAACTTTCCTTAGACTTGAGAATTATTTTATTTTATTTTTCAAATTGATTGCCAACCGTGAAATTTCGTTAAAATTTGAGAATGCCAAGATTTGTTTAATGCCAATCTAGATAGAGTGGCATGAATAATAACTGTTTGCTGGTATTGAAGCCTGGCTTCTGCATCATGAATGAAATGTCCTAACTTTCATTGTGTTGTGATGGCACCAGGTGAGTTGACATATCTCTCTATTAGTCTTGCACTGATATATATAAGGCATGAATATACGGTGTTGGCATCTTCAAGGAGGACTACATGGCGGATTATCTCCGACTATTGATAATTGGAGGCTAGTAATGATTATTGTTGTACTTTCTAAAATTCACTGATACTAGTCATCAGTAGTGTTGTACTTTTTACAATTTAATGATGGGAATGTGAGTATGAAAATTGACTTCGACTTGGATAATTTGTGAGAAGGGCTGGTACAGTATTGGATTATACTTACTTATGTGGGGTTAGGGGCGATGGTATATGGTTGCTTTTAGTTTGCTTGTGCATTGGAAATTGACCAAGTAATGTAGTTGATAGGACACACACACACATTTACATTCTCTCTCACTCTCTCTCTCTCTCTCTCTCTCTCTCTCTCTCTCCTTACTTCTTTTAACTCTTTGTCTTTTTTATGTACCTAAATTTCTTAGATTGGGTTAAGCTCTCTCTCTCTCTCTCTCTTTCTTTTTTCTTTCTCCTACTTTTTCTCTCTCTTTCTCTTGTTCTCCCTCCGCTCTCTTACACATTTACACATACTAACACCTATTGTTGAAGGTTATGGTACCATAGTTAATTCTAATGGGGATCTGATAACAATTTATTAATTTAATAATGACATATGTTCAAACATACACGTGTGGCCAACACTAGATGGGTTTTAATTTTTTACTTACTTTGGTATCCCATAACAATAGCTTTTGTATGAGGCTTTTATGATTGAACTTGGTTTTTTCCATGATTATTGAAAATTCTAGAATTAATTTATAATTGTGTCTCGGAATCTATCCCCTTGGCTAAAGGTGGTTTTAAATATGGACAACATGGCTTAGCTTGGCAAGATAGTATTTATCGGCCTTTTAAAAAAAACCCCAAGTACATGCTGGAACCATCGCCCATGATTGTGAAGTGAGTCTGCACATTCTTATATTTCCTCATGTGACCTTGCCTCCCTACAAGTCTCATTGTGCTCCCTGGCCTCCCTTCGCATTAGCACTCCCCTCTTGCTTCTGCTATGCTTCCTCTTTTCAACAAGATTTACTTCCACACCTTCCTCAATGCTCTCCCTCTCTCGCATTTCTGCTGTCTTGCTTTGCCTCACCGAAGTCGTCTACCCTACTCGTCAAATTAAGGCATGGTCATACTTTGCCACCCCCCACTTTTTTGTAGCTTGGTCTATCGGCTCTCTCCTTGTGGACTGCCGTCTCACTAGCTCTAAGGTGCATGGCCTCTTTGCTGCCACTAAAGTCTCAGTCTTTTGCTCTTACGAGCCTTTCTTCTTTTCTCCAATCTTACACGATATTGGGCTTCTTGGCTCACTGACTGGTGACTTCTCTTTACTAGCTTCATTGTCTAACTGCATGGCAACTTCTGTTTACTAGTCGTAGTAGTTACGATTGACACTATGTGTGCCACAGTAGCCCTTCTTGCCATAACCGGCTCTCACTTGCTCTCTAGGACTATGTGATCTTCCACAGTTTCTTATAATAACTGAGCTCTTCTTGTCAAGGGACTATTTATGAGAGGCGTTGCTTGCATTTACGATAGCCCGCATGCTCCTGTTAGCCGGTGTGCTTTCTTGGGTTATTAATACGTTTGGCTCCCACAACTCTAGATTCATTCTGATCAACACTTTCGGCTTGATAATTGCTTTACATAGCTTTGCCTGGGCTTTTTTTTCTTTACATATAAATAAAGACTTATATAGTTATGTATATATAGAGACTTATATATACGCTTAGTAGAACCTTGTATATATACATAAAACTAAAGACCTATATATACTTTTATATTTTGATATGTTTGCTTATGTGTCAATAGCCTTTATATATAATGCATAATCTCAATTTAGATTAGATAACAGGGTTTATTCTAATGATAATTAGAATTGATTGGATCTCAAAGATTTGTTTACTCCATAATAAATATTTATATATAAATATAAATATAAATATATATATATATATATATATATATACACACACACACTCAGTTAGAATTAAATTTACGCTTCCTAGGGATCCATTCCTCATTAAATTCTAAATTATTCTTGTTTAATTTTTCTATAAAAACAAAATTTCTTTAGTCCTAGTAATTTATTCTTTATGGTGGTTCCTTCTTTAATTTTTCAATCTTGTTTAGAATAATTCCATTGAAATAATGTATAATAGATTATATATGTTGTTGCCTATTTGTACACTTGGAATTCTTCTAGTGTGACAAGTAGTCTTGATCGCCCCACTTCATTGCTCAATGGGGAGCACATACTTTAGATGAATGTGCTTTTTCAAATCTTTTCATCTATTTGGATAGTTAATGCTTTTTTTGGAAATTAATTGCAACATCGATAACAAGAGTGTGGGGGATGCCTAGATACCTAGCACCCACACAAATATTTCTAACTATGATTTTTTGTCTGGTTGATTGGCAAGTATAGTTTCCCACTCCTCGATTAATTGGCAAAATGGCCTAACTACTCTAGCAAAACTATTATGGATACCATTTGGTAAATCATTGTAATGCAATGATGCAATCAATTCTATTATTTTTTCCAAGTAGCGATTTATTATTAGATTGAGTAATCTCTAGTCTAAATTTGATTGTATGGTTCATGAATTCTTGAAGGAATTTTTAAATGCAAACACACACATTCATTTTTCCTACTAGCCTTTGGTCGGGCTAGTACCATGCAATCATGATTTAGTCTATTTATTACTCTCTCTACTTTAATTGATTTGCTTTTTATAGTCCAACTAAACCTCTCATTAGTAAACCGATTGTTGATAAGGTTACTGTAACTGGGCTCGATGACTTGTTTTGTATTCTTGTCCAATTCTAATCTTTCATTAATTAGCCGATTCTTGGGAGATTAGCAATTATATACAGTGAATGGACTAGTATACTTATCCAACTCAATCTTTCATTAATCAGTCGATTCTTGAAAGGTTATTGAGTGTTGGATCAATGACTTGTTAAGATCAGAGATTGGCCCTTATCTTTGATGCTAACTACTATACTTCCTGTGTAGAACACATGAAAACGCTCTCTTAAATGGAAATGGGCTACTATGCCAACACAAGTACCACTTATCTACTTTACCACAGTACAAGATTGACAACCTTTTTATTACACATAGGTGGGGAGTAAGTTCCACATGGTGGGCTTACTCCCTACCATGTGGTATTATCCTATGGGTTTGGGGTGGGCCACACACACACACACACACACTCATTTACATTCTCTCTCACTCACTCTCTCTCTCTATATCTCTCTCTCTCTCTTTGTCCTTCCTTCTTTTAACTCTTTGTCTTTTTTATGTACCTTAATTTGTTAGATTGGGTCAAGCTCTTTCTCTCTCTCTCTCTCTCTCTCTCTCTCTCTCTCTCGTTCTTTTTTCTTTCTCATGCTTTTTCTCTCTCTTTCTCTTGTTCTCTCTCCGCTCTCTTACACATTTACACATAGAAAGTTTAAGGTTATGGTACCATAGTTAATTCTAATGGGAATCTGATAACAATTTATCAATTTAATAATGACATATGTTCAAACATACATATGTGTAGCCAACACTAGATGGGTTTTAATTTTTTACTTACTTTGGTATCCCATAACAATAGCTTTTGTATGAGCTACTGTGATTGAACTTGGTTTTTTCCATGATTATTGAAAATTCTAGAATTAATTTATAATTTTTTCTCAGAATCTATCCCCTTGCAGGCTAGAGATGGGTTTCAAATATGGACAACATGGCTTAGTTTGGTAAGATACTATTCATGGGCCTTTTAAAAAAACCCCTAAGTACATGCTGGAACCACCGCCCATGATTGTGAAGTGGGTGTGCACCTCTACATAGTTACCCCTTATCCATTACATTCGTATATTTCCTCATGCGACCTTGCCTCCCTACAAGTCTCATTCTGCTCCCTGGCCTCCCTTCATGTTAGCACTCCCCTCTTGCTTCTGCTATGCCTCCTCCTTTCAACAAGCTTTACTTCTACACCTTCCTCAATGCTCTCCCTGTCTCACATTTTCGCCTTCTTGCTTTGCCTCACCGAAGTCGTCTACCCTACTTGTTAAGTTAAGGCATGGTCGTACTTCGCGATCCCCCCACTTCTCTTTAGCTTGGTTTGTCGGCTCTCTCCTCACGTCACCACAGTTGACTGTCTCACCAGCTCTAAGGTGCATGGCCTCTTTGCTTCCATTGAAGTTTCGGTCTTTTGCTCTTACGAGCCTTTCTTCTTTTCTTCACTCTTACACGGTACTGGGCTTCCTGGCTCACTAACTAGCGACTTCTCTTTACTGGCTTCACTGTCTGGCTACATGGCAACTTCTTTTTACTAGTCGTAGTAGTTACGATTGACACTATGTGCACCATCGCAGCCCTTCTTGCCACAACCGGCTCTCACTTGCTCTCTGGTTAGGGGCAATAGTATATGGTTGCTTTTAGTTTGCTTGTGCATTGGAAATTGATCTAGTAATGTAGTTGATAGGACACACACACACACACACACACACACACACACTCACACATGCACAGATACTCTGGCTTGCTTACTCACGCACTATTACTATCTCTCAATGATAAGTTCTATTAAGGAATATGTAAGATAGCATGTGCAATCATGACAAGGTGTCTCTTACTTACAAAAGAGTTTCAAAATGGGATTTTTAGAGTTTATGAAGGATTAGGATAAAATATCTATGTGAGATAAGGGTATTGATATTGGTCCCTGGAATGCATGTGCTATATATATTTTTACATAGTGAATCCCCCAAGCTGTCAAGCACACTCAAAGTGGCATTCATAATCATACTTAGTTTGACTCATAATACTCATAGTCACAGTCTAATACCCAATGCTCTATCCAAGGATTTAATTATAAAATTAAAATATTTTCATTGTAGAATTTTACCAAGACATGATTCTTTTTCTTATAAAATTAAAATATTTTCATTCTAAAATTTTACCAAGACATACTTCATATTCATTCAGGTTTTTGTGTGCTAAATTTATTTTGTTTTGAGAGCCGACTTTACTCTAGTTAATTAATAATCTTTCAATGTACTAGTGAGAGTATTTTAAGGTTTTAAGAGTATTTTGGGCAAGATGCATTAAACTTTGAAGAAGTCGTGCTCTATTCGATTACACGTATCAGAAAGATTTCATAAATTATTGCCCCATTAGAGCACATGTACTAGACTTAGAAGAAGGTATGTATATCCACATAGGCACATTTGCCTTTGACAAATGTAAACGCGATGTATTTGGGAAACGTCTTTTTTAAGGAAATTCAATGCTAGGTAGGTACATTTGTCTTTGACAAATGTCAACACGATGTATTTAGGAAACGTCTTTTTTCACGAAATTCAATGCTAACATGGAAAGTTAAAAGCTAAATTTCACTCACCATCAAAGAGAGCTTACCTTTGACCGTGGAAGCATGTACATGTCATTGATGTGAGTAAATAAAGCGAGGTTTGGTAGTAGCATTCCCTTGCCAACGACCAACATATTGTTTGTATGGAAGCTTTAGAGTGTGTTTCGGCAGGCAGAATTTTTCTTAGAGCATCTTCTTAATCATCAAGGTCCAAGCTACCCCGATGAGGAATCGCGTCCTAGACCTTGTGAGTCGTGACCCCCATCGCATTTCAAGGCTTTGTTTCTATCGTTATTTTGTCTAGGTTTGCAAGAGACATTGGCCCGTATTGCGCCGCTCCACATCATTGCATCCTGACAGGCTCGTGTCTTGGTCGGTTGAGGATGACTTCATGCCTCCCTGAAAAGAATGTTTTGGAAACCCAAATGAATCAATACGTATACGATCGGTGAATGTGAAAATTCGTTTAGTTGTATCGTCTCCACTTTCGAGTTGTGAGATTCCCGAACTCCGGATTCACCGAGGTTGGTTCCCTTTTCCCTTGTGCATCGACAGTCAACAGGATTGGAATTTGGAGTCTGGACTCTGGAGCTAGGTTTCCAATTTCCAAAGCCAAAGACGCCCAGAACGCGTGAACCACGTCCAAAGCCGGCAAATTTTACAGCCGGACAGCCCAGGACAGATTGGAAAATGCCCAAGGATGGCGTAGGTGGATCATGGTCCATCGATGATGGAGTCATGGAATTCTTAGCCCACGAGCATGAGCCAGTATTAACCACTTCGGCTGTGCGTGGAACTTAATTGGGCTGCCGCGATTCTTGCGGGAAAACCTTGTTGCTCTCAGCACGTCGCCAAAAATCCGGTATTTCGCTGCATCATCGTGTGCCCATTTCAATACCGCTCCTTAAGG
This sequence comes from Dipteris shenzhenensis, assembly GCF_047967505.1. Lineage (NCBI taxonomy): Eukaryota > Viridiplantae > Streptophyta > Polypodiopsida > Gleicheniales > Dipteridaceae > Dipteris > Dipteris shenzhenensis. Next base: position 26,563,459 of record NC_141621.1, read on the forward strand.
TCGAGCGCACGTGGAGGCACGCGCACACACACATGACACACACATTTGCCTTAGACCCTTGTGTGCTTCAAGTTTGCCAACATACTCATGGCCCATGGAAATAGGTGATCATATTGAAGTCTTTCATCAGATATACGATGGCCCACATATACATAGTCATCGCTTTGGAGGTCATTGCAACCTCTAGAACTTCATAAAACTTGGTTGACCTATAAAAAAACTTTATTCACAATTGCCCAGAGTTTAGTAAATTGAAAGGACCGTGTTTTGATGAACTAATGAGATCTCTTTAGTGGAATTCGTATAGCCATATGGAAGGATTGGACTAAAGTCTTTTCCCCAAGACAAAAAAAGGGATTCGGGGAGTTCCCAATTTGTAATATAAATGGATTTCCAAGGTTTACTGTGAGAGCAGTTGGGTCCATTGTTGACTCTGAGCCATTGATTTTTTTTAAAGATTGATAGAAATTAAGCATCCTTATTGGAATCCTTAGATTTCTAATAAACACTATTGGTGTAAGTATCCCTAAAATGGTGAAAAAGACAATTCCCTTAACACTTTTATGGCTAATATATCATAAACACTTATACATCTCTATATGATTATGGACCTATATGTATATATATATTGATGCATGAAAAATGACTTGTATTGTCTATATGTTTATATATATACTTACTTGAATATACTCCATTTGATAAAAGTATATATGAAAATGTGTGTGTGTTTGATACAAGTGTATATGAAAATGTGTGTGTGTGTACACACACACACGCATGCACGCACGCACACACACACACACACAAATAGAGATAAATATGTATATATATATATATATATATATATATAGGATACATAGCATAATATGTTCATAGGCAATGAATAGATAAACATAACTCCACTTACGTTAAAAATGGCCTGACGGTTAGAAATAGTTGTCAGGGATAGATACAATACCGGATATAATTCATAATGGCCTGAATTGGAGAAGGAATGAGATTTAATGGCATTGGGGAGTACACCTTCTCCTCCTACAGTTTTGCCGGGTGAAAGATTGATACACCTTCTTTTGCCTTGGGAACCTTGCTCATTTTTCACACTGCACAAATTATAGTCGTTGTAACCTTTAAGCAAATGGATGAGCTCGACTGAGCCTAATGCTACAACACAGTAGTCGAGGAGCCATATCTGAGTATGGACAAGGCGAGCAGCTTCACATATGAAGATCATTATTTCGTTTTATTAGTTTGAGGAGTGCGAGCTCCTTGCTGGGAGCACTCTTTGGATTTGTAAGAGGTTAGAGTGTCGTGTGTCTCTCGATATCCCCAAGACATTTCACGTGAGGTTAGAGTGGGGCGTGTCTCCCGATATCCCTTAGACATTTCATATGAAATAGATGTTTGATCATCATCATGCTCTTGATGAAAACCTGCCCTTAACACCATACATTTAGGCGCCATAGGCTAGATGGGACCCTATCACCCCCTCGACCACATGCTCCCCTACCTACCGTAAGGAAGATGGGACCGTATCACCCCCTCGACCACATGCTCCCCTACCTACCTTAAAGAAGATGGAGCCTAAAAGTAGAGCGGTGCACACCTCTCCGCTCACATCCATGTTCCCATGTCGCCCATGGTATGTCTACCAAGAACCGTTTCCTGAGCCTTGTAGTGTTGTTGTACATTTCTTTGTCTTAATTCATGGGCCTGGGAAGGGTTCAAGTGGGGTAGCATCCATGTTGATGTAGAGATGGTGCTTTCCACAACAAAGGACCAAACCTTGATGCATGTGGATTTGACATCCCTAGATTCACATCATGAGGTGGAAAGAGACTTGGGGAGGAACCCATGCCAAAGATATGTTATCCATGACTCTTCATTTGGAATTCGGATGGATGTTTTGAATTGGTTTTGATTCGCCAATGCTATATTCATAGGGCTCCTCTAATAGGGATATCGAGCCTGTAACACTAAAGATTGCCAAGAGCATGAAGCATTCCCTAGAGGAGGCCTTTGGACATGCTATTGCTCATTGTGAGTTATCTTGTTTTTTCTGTTTTAGTGGCTTCATCATGCATTGTTAATCCATTGATTTTTTGAATACAGGGCACAACTAGGTAGAAAACACAATGCAGAGTCCTTATGGTTTTTAGCTTCATGAAAGGAATTGAAAAGACGGGCAATTTCTTGACACATCAAGATATTCAAAAAAAGATGAACATTATGAGATTCCTACATAACCAAAGAGTGTACCTGCACCATCTCACTCTACAAGAATCCTCCTCTGTATCAACACCTTTAAATTCATCATCATCAATGTTGTTGTCATGATTTGATGATGATCTAGAAGTGGATGATCCATCCTTCTCCACATTATCAACGAGAACATTCTCTTCATCTCTGTGAATACCTAGTGCCCCTTCCATTTGCAACTGTGTGATTCTAAAGGAGGAGGATCCAACAAGATGTCTCTCATAGGATGGAACCTTCTCAAAGAGGATATCTAATCCCTTCCTTGAGCTTGTGCTTGCTTTACCTCACTCTCAATCACTAAAGCATGAATTTCATGGACTAGAATAAAAGATAGAAATTGCAAGCCATCCATGGTTACCCAATGTGGAGAAGAAGCATATGGCTTAGCATATAGATATGATATTTTATTTGCTTTTTTATTTATGAGAAATTGATGCTAAAAGTTCAAGTCATTTAATCGCTTGATACAATATTTGTCACCTGATCCACCTTGAATAAATCTCGTGAAATCATTGTCTCTTTCAAGTGCTAAACTTCAGAACATGGACTATAAAATTATTTCATAAGATCCATCATCTCTAGCAAAGTGAATGCATCATTTCTTCCAAGCTTCTGGAGAATGTACTAAACAATTTATCTTTTTGGTCGTGAGTATGACCAACCATTAGGAATCCAAATTTGATCTTATCAAGAGCTCATCAAGAGCTCCCTTATCCCACAAGCATACACATGTACACAAGAAATGTCTAGTTTTTGTTTTCTCTTATTGCATTGCCAAGCTGAGTGTTCTTGGAAGAAGGGGGACTTTGAATACAGTAAGTTATTGTAATTGATAGATTTTCATCATTATGAAAATTTGGATAATTGAAAAATACCTGAGCTTGGAGCTTTTTGTGCTACAAGAGACATTCCCTGAGATGCATTTGCACAAATGTCTCTTCCTTCACATGTTTTGGAACTCTCATAAAATGAGGAAAATTGGTGTTCTTTAGCCCATACCATCCATAAAGAGAACAAAATAAATTTTGGGATTCTTCAAGAACTTTCTTCTATTCTTTGTCAACTTTGATCGTTCTTGGGCCTGTTGCTCTCTATGGTGCTCATGAGCACTATTGATTTGATCTGCATGTCAAAACACACAAATATTATGACACACACCTGAAATCTTTTAGAGAATCAAATTGTTTCCCTTTGTTGTCGACTCTTGAGCTTTTCACATATACTAAATACCCTCATTCTCACTTTTTCGAGGATCTTCAGATTATTAAAGAAGCTCCTCTACAATCTACTAAAATGACTATAACTAGCAAACTATTCATTGCTCTTTGACATCTCCTCCTTGTAGAGTGTAAAACCCTAAAGACTTGTTCAATTATCCCATTAATTGTAATTTTCTTATTGTGGGCATCACTTTTGCATTCAAAGACAAATTTCTTTCCATACATGATGTCCAATAGGCCCAATTAGATGTGCTATGTATGCTTTTAAAGGCTCATCTACAACTTTTCATACTCCCTAAACAATACTCCACCTGCTCATTCTTCACAGGGGTGATTGTTGCATTCAAGTAATAATCTTGTTCCTCACGATGCAAACCAAGGTATTGTGTCCTCACCATTCTCAACTTTCTCACACCTAATCTTACCAAACAATTTTGAGCACAGCACATAGTAGTGCATGTCTCCTTCACTTGAGCCTTAGATGTCAAGAATTGTATTGTTCTCCTATTGTAAGTCATGGATATCTTATCAATGTGCATCCTTCCATTTTTTTAAGGTTCATGGGGGGAGTAGATACACTTTTTTCAGCTACTAAAGGAAAAGGTGCAAATGAGAGTGGAGCAATGCATTCCTTCTTTCATTTCAATATTTGTTGAAGACTCTGACTCATATGAGGATAGTGAAATATTTGTTCTCAATTTTTTTGCTCATCAACATGTTCGAACACACAACTAAATTCTAGGTCGTATGAAGAGATAGAAGGTTCATGAGGGCCAAAAAAGCTTGTAGTTGGAGATGAATTAGAGGAAGATGCACTTTTTGGATCATAGGTTGTTGCCACTATCCCACGGCTTTCGCAGGATGTGCAAGGTGTGTAGGGTCTATAGGGTTTCAAGGCTTTTTGTCATCCACTACAAATATATTAGTGTTATCATTATTGTAATATAAGTTTAGCTTAGGACGTCAGGTCATATTCTAGTGAGAGACGTAGGCTTAACTATTGGGAGAAAACATCACACATGCTTGTGTGAAATGAAAATTCATCAACATGGTTGGGGTAATGAAGGCTTTTACATCCGTTGGGGGTTTTAAGGTTTGGAAGGAGTTTCAGGGTTCAGAAGGACATATAAGTTTAGAAGGATATTCCATGGTTTAGAAGGGGTTTCATGATTGAGAATGAGGTTCAAGGTTAGAAGGGGGATCTAGGGTTCAGAGTAGAGTACATGTTAGAGGACTCATCTCGCTCATGGGTCTTGGAGGTCATGGGTTGAGGAACTACTCTAAGAGGATAAGGGTTTAGGATAATTAGCATAGGAGCGGGAGAGAAGGAAGGTGTAAGATCAATGGGCGGGGGAAAGAGAGGAGAAGGGAGGAGGAGAGGGAGGGAGAGGGAGAGGAGGAGTTGCAAGGTTAGAGGAGAGGGAAGTAGGAGATAAACTTAGGACATGATTTTGGACATGAGAGTGCAATAGAGCATGGACAATTGGAGACAATTGTATAGAACACAAAAATAGAGCTCAACACAATGCCCCAAAGAGTCTAGGATTCATTCCATCAAGAGGTATTTATACAAGTTGGAGAGCTTCTCTCTCTGCATGTAGGAATTTTAAGACTTTCTCTCTCTACATGTAGAACTTGCATCTAGGATGTGCATGTAGAAGTTACATTTAGGAGTTGCATGTAGGGCATGCATGTAGGACTCGCATGTAGTACATGCATGTAGAGATTATATGTATGAATCATATGTAGAATGTGCATGTAAACTTGCATGTAGAACTTGTATGTAGGAAATACATGTAGGAATTGCATCTAGAACTTGCATATAGGAACTGCATCTATAACTTGTATGTAGAAACTGCATGTTACAGGACTTGCATGTAAAACTTGTATGTAGAACATGCATGTTGAATTCCTAAGGAGATTATTCCTAGCATTCTCCCAATACAAGCAGAGGTTTGCGACTACTACACACACACATTTTGTGCTACTTGAGTCCATGTTGACACAGAGCTAATATACCTTGGGATCCATTTTATTACCCATCCTTGGGTTATGGACTATTGTGATCACGGAGTGGGGATGCCATGCATGTAAACTAGTGGCCGTGAAACTTGTGGCATGCCAGTCAATCATGCTATAATGCCTTCGCATCATAAAATTTTGGCTCTGTTTCTCGGAAGGCTTATCCACCATCTATTAAAAAAGAGATATGTGGCGTGCTTCTAAGAAGATGACTTGTTGATAGAGTCTACTTGTAATCTAAGCATTGTATCGATTGGATTAAAACTGAGTGCAGGAAAAATGGTGGTCAATGTGGTTGGAAACCTCAAGAATCTATTCCAAGGTTTTGCAAAAGATAGCACTTTGTCCTAGGATGCGGTCAACATTGACTCACATTCTTGCATCATACCATTGAACTTCTCAAATCAATGTGCTTTGGATGTTCCATTATACTCTAGAGTATGGCTTGATCATTGGACAATTAATGGTGCTATCCTCATCCAAAGTGTGTATGTCAGCCTCCCATATGTGCTGTTGTGGAACTGCATAGAACTTGGGATGGGTTCTAAGGCATGGAGGTGCACGGAGGTATTCATTCAAGAATTTCACATCAAAGACCTTGGGGTGGCACTAGCTAGGTTGGGGATACAACTTCAAGATCCAAGCTTCAGTAATCTGATGGGGGAAAAGGTTGACTGGGAGGTTGTTTTTAGTCCATCTGCCTCGAGTTTTCATATCTAGATATTTGTTCTAAAAATACGTGACGGGGTTACTTGAAAGTGGTATTACATCATAATCACATCCATAATTGGAATATGGCATGGTTTGGATCTTGATATGGAAAATCAAAGATCGGGTCCATTTCTACTGATGGCATCTCAAGTAGTGTTGAAGGTTATGGCGGTGCATGAAGAGATCTAGGGACATGGGGGAATAGTATGGAAGAGTGTTACTTGTGGGAGGGGTATATGAGGGGAGTGGGTGACAAAATATGAAGAAGGGAGAGGAGAAGAGTGGAGATGAAGAGAGAGGTCATAGCTAGAGAGCACACCACAAATGACTAACTGTACACTAGATTTAGTTGAAAATGTAGAATATATACAAACCCATTTAGGGTTAGGATTAGGGCATTTAACCCTTTCCTTTATAGCACTCTCTATGTGTTAGTGCTATGCACATATAATCACATGATGTTGAGCATGGTCTCTCAACACCTTCTCTCAAGATCAACATCATGAAGTGATATACTGGATTCTTGGCCAATGCTTGAGCTGATTGATTATCACAGTATATTGTTGTTGGCTTTGATTCATCAAAGTAATATGCTTTTGACAATAGTCTTTTGAGCCATATAGCCTCACATGCACCTATATTGAGTGCTCTATATTTTGCTTCCGTCAAAGACAAAGAAACAATTGGCTACTTGGTTGACAACCATGATATAGCACCTTGACCATGGAAAAATCCATATCTCTGTGTGGATCTCCTGGTCTCATGATCTCCGGCATAGTCACTCTCACAGTATCCATGCAACCTTGAATAATCTCCTCTATATTTTATTCCAAATGGTCTTGTACCTTTGATGTATCTCAAGACTCTTTTGGCTGCATTCTAGTGAGACTTTTTTGGATTTGCCATAAACTATGCAAGTGAACTTACTGCATAACAAATATCTAGCCGTGTGATTATATTAAGAGATCCAATGAGCTACTTGTAGTACCTATCATTGACTGTAGGTTTTTTTGAATCTTTTGTAAGTTTTAAATTATGATCCATGGGAGTGGCTGCAATCTTGCAATCTGCCATATGAAACTTCTTCAGGAGACTGTCAACATATTTCAGCTAACTCATGAAGGTGCTATCTGAATATCTCCAAATATCAATACCAAGACAATAGTGCATAGTCCAAGATCTTTCATGTCAAACTTTGCAAATAAGTCTTGTTTCAATTTCTTGATGAAGCTATCCTTGCTTCTGGTCACAATCAGACCATCTACGTGTACAAAAGTGCAATAGTAATATCTTTCCCTTGAACTTTGTAGTAGAGAGTATGATATGCATTGGATTCCCCTAGATCAGCAAAATACTTGTCGATTCTGTTGTACCAACTTTTAGCTGCTTGCTTTAAGCTGTAGAGACTCTTCTTGAGATGGCAAACCCAATTCTCCTTTCCTGGTTCAACATAACCCTACTGGTCATTGCATCTAGACTTTCTCATGTAGGTAACCATTGAGAAATGCATTCTTGACTATACCAATCTTCTACATTTCCTCATTTGCAAGGAACATATTCCCATGTTCATTTGCATAATGACTGTGACTAGAATGTCCACCATGATGATTCCTCTTCCATGAAAATTCCCTCGATTGTTGCTAGATTGACCACCTTGGTCATACTGCTTCTTGTGGCAATCTCTTTCATAGTGTCCAAACTTATGATAGTAGTTGCACTAGATGTTTGACACGTTGGTGGATGCATTCCCTCATCCTTGGAATCTTCCTCGGTTGGAATGATTTCCTCTTTTGCTGATTCTAATGTTGCTGAGGATGATGCTGATGGTGATTCTGACTTTGATGTTGATTTTGTTGCTGATGATGACCACTTCGCTGGACTGATCTACCTCTACCTATGCCTGTGCCTCTACTTCTATCTGAAGCTATGAATGATTGATCATTGGAATGACCTCTGCATTCATGAATGGCCTGATTTCTGAGTTCTTCACCAAGTAAGACTGATTGAAGTTCTTCCAGTGTTGGAATTTGCCGTTGGATGGCAATACTCTGGACTGGATTCTCATATCCCTGCCCTAATCCATTCAGAATGACTTGAACCATTTCTACTAGATTCATAGTCTCTCCTATCGCTGCAAGTTGATTGTTGTAATCTTTTATCCTGAGTACGTAAGCATGACCGGTTTTGCTGCTATTGCAAAAACTCTGGTTGATTTGGTTTCTCAATGTGAGAATCTTGGAAGTGTTCTTGGACTTGTAGAGAGTTTTGAACATATCCCATGGTTCTTTTGATGTCTTGACTATGTTGAGTTGTCCTGGCATGACATCTTGCACATTCTACTTGATCAGATGATATGCATACTTGTCTTTCTTGTCCCATTCTGCCTGTGCTCGAGCAATGGCAAGACGTGCTATAGGTGCGGAACCTGTTTGTGTAGCTAGAGATCCCGCTACTATGATGTGACAATAGGTGGAGTAGAGCTACTACTGTGACTAGATCGTCCAATGGTCTAGGTATATATCCATCAGCATACTCCCATTTGTCATGAAGTACAAGAATGGTCTCCATTCAGTATTTCCATGTGTCATAATTGGAGTTGTCTATCTTAGCAAATGCCTCCAGATTGAGGTTGCTAGTCGTAGACATGGTGCAAGAAATGAATTCAAACTGTCTGCGAAATCATTGTCTGAATCAACTACAAAACACTAGCTGTAGCAAGTGAAATCTAAACTGTCAATGAAGGTAGAACTACAATATATAATACGATTTGAATTACAAGGCTTGTGCCAAATGATGCTGAGATAGACAAGAGGCTTTACAAGGCTAGAATAAAGTGCAATGCCAATCGATCAATGCCTCCGCTCTGAAGTCTGCTCACCGAACTGATGAACATTAGATTTTAGGTAACATGATGATGTGAAATTGAATGTTAGCGTAGGGATTGACTCCGAGTAGGAACTAGTCGAGAATTTTGGTCATGGCTTAGATTGGCAAGTTGGAGAAATTCAAATCATCTCCTTTATGGCAATCGATTCTACTCTAATCTAGATCTAGACCAACCATCGATTGAAGCAAATAACATCAAATAATTTCCTTTTCTTTTGTTCTTTTTATGTCTTGGGTTAGATGCATCGATTTGTCAATGAGGCTCAAAAGTGACTGATACTTGCACCGAAATGTGCACATGATGTGACGACGTGTAGAGCACACAAAAAATGAGCGATTTCTCTTTTTGGAACGCCCTCGAATTCTTCCTGGATCAAGAGATATGACTTGATATTTACAAGCAACTAAAATCTACTTTCCATTTCCATTGCTAACCTTTGTTTCTTTGAATACATGATTTCAATCTATGTGAGGGTTCAGGTATGCATCAATAGGTTATTAGGTTTTCAATTGTGCATCAACGAGCTACAACAAAGTAGACTAATGACTCTGGAAGAGATTTAGAGGTTAAAGAGAAGATATCTTATGCATCATTTAAAAAAAAGGTGTATCTTTACACCACCTTTATGTTGATAGCAACAACTCTTGGATTATCATATACATATTATCTAATTTATTTAATATTTAATTAATGAATAATAACAAAGGTGGAGGGGCAAAAAGGGTGCAAATGTGCTTAGTGGTTGTGTAACTTAGTAGTGTGTTTAAAAATAAGATAGATTGTCCACATAAAGCAAAATTGGGATACAAGGTGTCACATGCATTGAATGTGCCTGTGGAGCCCCATGCTGAGGTGGCAAGAGTGGTCACATGCAGTTATGCACAGTGTGCCTAGTAGGGGACTGTGCCTATAGGGGTCAGTGCGACACGGCAATGATGATGTGGTAGCTGAGGTGGAATGATGACTGGTCCTACTGAGGTGGCAGATAAGATGACATGGTAGTCGACTGCCACGTGTTAGAATGTTGATCAAACCTTAGTGTGGTGACCCAACCAGCGGTTAACTTGACCAATCCACTTGCTTACCAATGTTATGCTACGAGAGTTAACTTAACCAAATAAGGGGTGTGGTTTGTGGAGAGTCACGTGTGACCACTATTGTGACCAACCCTTCCAGTGGTAACCTTGGGATAAGGTAGGATGGTCGAAATTTGGAGGGTGATGATGGAATCTTCAGAGATTCCGTTGGTCTTCATTGGATGTTGCCACTATGATTTACAGTCTGCCTATGCTCAGGAAATGGCAGCATATGCTACACATTCGAAAACTGTTTGTGGAGTTGGAGATCCCACTATAGATCCTAATGCTAGTGTTGCGACAACAGGTGGAGTAGAGCTACTACTGGCTCGATCGTCCAATGGTCTAGGTATAGATCCATTGACATACTCCCATTTGTCATGAAGTACAAGAATGGTCTCCATTCGGTATTTCCATGTGCCATAATTGAAGTTGTCTAGCTTAGAAGATGCCTCTAGATTGAGGTTACTAGTCATAGACATGGTGCAAGAAATGAACTCAAACTGTTTGTGAAATCACTGTCTGAATCAATTGCAAAACACTGACTGTAGCAAGTGAAATATGAGCTGTGAGTGGAGGTAGAACTGCAATATATAATCTGATCTGAATTACAAGGCTTGTGGCAAATGATGCCGAGAACAACCAAAAGCCTTTAGAAGGCGGGAATAAAGTGTACAATGCCGTGAAATAGCCAAATAGGCTTTACAATGATGGCATGTGTGTGTGAAATCAAATCATGTGCCATCTGCCCACCACTAATCAATTGGTCAATGCCTTTAAATACTATGAAGTCTGATCAGTGAACTGATGAATGTTAGGTTTCAGGTAATGTGATGATGTGAAACCGTATGTGAGCAGAGAGACTGGACTCCGAGTAGGAACTAATCGGGAATTTCAGGCGTGGCTTAGATTGGCAACTTGGAGAAATTCAAGTTATCTCCTCCATGGTGATCTAGTCTACTCTGATTTAGATCTAGACCAACCATCGATTGAATAAAAGAAAAGCAAATAATTTCTTTTTCTTTTGTTCTTTTCATATGCTGGGTCAAATGCATCAATGTAGAGACCAATGTGCACGTAGGAAGTGGATTTGACAAGGCTCAAAAGTGAGCGATACTGGCATTAAAATATATGTGTGATGTAATGAATGCGTAGAGCACAAAAAATTGAGCGATTTTCCTTTTTGGAGCACCCTAAAATTCTTCCTGGATCAAGAGATACGGCTTGATCTAGATGGAGGGGCAAAAAGGATGCAAATGTGCTCAGTTTGATGATGTGGAAGTCAGGGGGTCACATGCACTGACTATGCCTAAGGAGCCTTGTGCTAAGGTGGTAGGAGTGCCTAGCAAGGACTGTGCCTGTGGAGCCCTGTGTTGGGGTGTTAGGGGACTGTGTCTGCAAGGGCCAGTGCCACGTGGCAATGATGATGTGGTAGTTGAGGTGGATTGATGACTGGTCCTATTGACGTGGTAGATAAGATGACATGGCAGTTGGTTGCCACATGTCACAATGTTGAACTTAGTATGGTGACCCAACTAGGGGTTAACTTGACTTGAGGGTTAACTTGACCAATCCTATCCACTTGTTGACTAGGGTTACAGTACCTGGGTTAACTTAACTAGCATGGCAGTTGCAAAGAGGGAGAAAGTTTTCATTAGAATGAGTTGGAAAGCATAAGCAAAGTCTACTGTTAGACTTTATCTTGCAGAGTTAGTTTATTTCATAGTAGTAAATGAGCCTCTAATAAAGTTTACCTCATGAAGAGGTTGTTTGAGCTACAAATGAAGAAAGGGTTCTCCATTTCTTCTCACTTGAATGAATTCAATATTATTTTCAGCTAAGCTTCAGGCTCAGAAGCTGCATTTTGATATGGAGACTAAGGCAATATTCCTCTTGCATTCATTGCCATCCTCACGGGATACCTTCTGTATAGCTATTAGTAACTCTTCATCTGGTGGAGTACTAAAGTTTGATGATGTTGTGGGTAGCTTGCTCGATGAGGAGATTACCATAGGATATGGTTCTACACTTACGATAGTGGAAAGATAGGTTGTGTGCATCTTGGAAATAACTATGCATGTCACATAGTGGGGGTAGGTGACATAAAGTTTTCTTTTACAAATGGGTTGGCCTTTGTTTTGAAAAAATGTGAGACATGTGCCTAAGCTAACCAAGAGTCTCATTTTAGTAGGTCAACTAGATGATGCTAGTTTTTAAACGCCTTTGGATTTCAGAGTTAGAAATTTCAGAAGGGCTCTATGGTTTTGCCAAGAGGTTCCGAGTGTGGGACATTGTATCACTTACATGTATTAGGGGTGTCTAATCATGTTGTTGCAATAATCGAGTAGCCAAGTACTTCTTTGTGGCATTGCTAGTTGGGGCACATGAGCCATAATGGAATGAAACACTTATACTATTTGGGTTATGTACCGCATTTGAGTTTCTCTGATTTTGAATTTTGTGAGCAATGTCTCTATGGGAAGCACACTAAATCATCCCATAAAAAAAGGGAAAAGAAAGAGCTTGAAAGGCTTGATTTCATACATTCAGATGTATGTGGTCCCATGCCTACATGGTCATTAGGTGGGGCTGAATACTATGTGACATTCATTGATGATGCAACTAGGAAACTGTGGACCTATGCTATAGTGATGTGTTCCAAGTTTTTTAGAAATGGTAGGATTTGGTTGAAAATCAGTAAGGTAGAATGCTTAGATTCCTATGGAATGACAATGCTGGAGAGCATCTCTCTCTTGACTTTCAACATTTCTATGATACACTTGGGATCAAGAGGGATCTCACACCCCCTCATACTCCGGAGAAAAATTTAGTTGTGAAATAGGTGAACCGCACCATTCAATAAAGCCTTTAATGTATGCTTTCCATTGCAAGTCTTTCTGGTGGTTTTTGGGCTCATGCAATGAAGACTGCAGTAGGGAATGTGATCAATAGATCACCTAGTAAGAGTTTGGATGGTAGTATCCTTGAAAAGGCTTGGAGTGGCAAGAAGCCCTCTTACTCTCATTTGTGTATGTTTGGGTGTGAGGCATATGCACATGTGCCAAAAGAGCTATGGAAGAAGCTAGATCCTAAGTCTAGGAAATGCATCTTTTTGGGTTATGGTGAAAGTGGAGAGATGGGCTATCATCTCTGGGATCCAAAAGCAAAGAAGATCATATGATGCCATGATGTGGTCTTCAATGAGAAGAATATGCATAAGACACCCATAAGTGTTGAGGAGAATCACTTTCCAGGATGTGAATTGACCTACATATGTTGATACACAACGAGCTATCCATGCACTGAAGGTGACACCAGGTACTCCTACAGGTACACAATCAAGGACAGATGATGGATCATCAATATGTGGAAATGATGAGCCAAATGTGGCTGATATGTAGGACAGCAAGCTGAAATGCCCTTGAGAAGACCAGCTAGAGTGTCCAGACGTCCTGAGAGATTTGTTCTAAGGGAAAACTATGTGATGCTTATTGATTGCGGGGAGCCTTATTGCTACAGAGAGGCTTTGATCCCTGAGGATCAATGCAAAATCCAATGAAGGATGGAATCTCTGAAGATTGCATCAGCACCCTCCAGATTCCAGCCATCCTACTTTATCCCAAGGTTACCACTAGAAGGGTTGGTCACGGTAGTGACACATGGCTCTCCACAAACCACACCTATGGCTACTCTCCAAGTAGTCAATCATCTTAGGGAATATGCACTCATCCAATGAGAACAGCTCCAACTCAAGATCCTACCTGCTCATCTAATAACATGGGAATGTTCCATAGGGGAAAAAACTCTATGCAAAATTTGTCAAGGCTTGTTAGAAGATGAAAAAAATCTTATGCTTATCCACACATGCCAGGTTCACTATACTCAAGATGGATGCTTTCATATCATATGTATGCCTCATGGGAAATCCTCCCCTTAGGGTCATTGATGGTCTATTCCCACTACCACAAAATCCATCACTCTTATCTATAGGGCATGAAGCATCCAACATCCCACCCTTGGTTAGCTGATGATCCCATCTCATCAAGAAAAAGAAGTGTTGCAAGGATGACACGTCCTATCTCACACGTTACCACTCTCTGTGCCAATCTTATAATCTCACTTCCACTTGCTACTATCACACTCTTAAACTTTCCCAAGGTTTAGTCAAATCTCTACTCCATTCACTATCTCTTTTCTCATGCCTCTTACCACTTCAAACTCACCCAACAGCCACAAACTTACTAGCCCCTCACTCCTAGCTTCTTCCCTATCCTTGCTAATCCTACCCCCAAGAATTACCAAGTTGTTGAATCCATTTTTCCAACCCCCCCCCCCCCCCCCCCCCACTGTTGAGAGACCATGCTCAACATCATGTGATTACATGTGCATAGCACTAACACATATAGAGTGCTATAAAGGAAAGGGTTAGATGCCCTAACACTATCCCTAAATGGGTTTGTATATATTCCACATTTTCAACTAAATCTAGTGTACAGTTAGTCATTTGTGGTGCTCTCTAGTTGTGCCCTATTTCCTCATCTCCACTCTTCACATTATTGTCATGGTATCAGAGCATGGTTCTGCCTTTCGCTGAGGTGCCATCTATGTGAGAGATTGAGTGTTCCACTCACTTCCATTGTTGATTGTTGATATAATTTCCCTTCATGTGATAGAAAATTTCAGTCCATTGAAGAATTTCCATTCGTATTTCTTGAGAGGTTCATGAGTGATTCCTTTGTGAAAGATGGTGAGTTGTTCTTCTCTTTCGAAGAGACAGATAGATAGAGATCTTGTTCCTTAGAGAGACTTTGAGAGAAGTTCTTTGTTTATTATGAGGTTCATTTTGACTGAATGAGAGAGATCCATTCTCTTTGATTAACAGAAAGAGAGAGAGATATTTTTGAGAGACTCTACAGGCCCGATTTCATCCTTCATCCTTTGAAGCTTCTTCATCTTATGGCAAAAGTCACCCAAGGTTAGTTATACAAGGAACTCCTATGATGACTTCTTTGATGGCTCCCTATCTCTCACCGCTGGCCTATCAAACCTCCACAAAGCACAATGACCTCAAGCAACTCGAAAGCTACAACTCTTAGAAGGCCTTTTCTTAGAGGTGTAGGATAAGTCTTGCTCATCTACACCTCTCTAGTGCTCACCGACAATGCTCAAGCTCCCACAACTGGCCGTTGAACATTAGCATGCTTTGAATGTGACCCCACAGACTCCAAATGATGATGCCATAGCAAATTCCACCCATAGCCAATAGCTCTGCAAGCTCCCCAATGGACTCCATGTAGCATCAATTGCATCGCCCCTAATACCGGCTCCCCTAGTAGACTCTAAAGCATAGAATGGTGACCCATTCAGCCATCATTGTGTATCGATGGAACTAACACTATTGTAGCTAAGCTTACAGCTATGTCTGAGGATGATTGGAATGATTTGAATGCATTAGCATGGTCTACTATTAGACTTCATCTTGCAGAGTCAGTTTATTTCATAGTAGTAAATAATCAGACTAAAATAATCAGACTATGAATATTTGTGGACAAAATTATATGCCAGTTATGAGAAGGAATCTTCCTCTAATGAAGTTTGCCTCATGAAAAGATTGTTTGAGCTACAGATGAAGAAAGGGTTCTCCATTTCTTCTCACTTGAATGAATTCAATATTATTCTCAGCCAACTTCAGGCTTAGAAGCTGAATTTTGATGCTGAGAGACTAAGGCAATATTCCTCTTGCATTCATTGCCATCCTCATGGGATACCTTCCGTACATCTGTTTAGTAACTCTTCACCTGGTGGGGTATGAAAGTTTGATGATGTTGGGCCTGATCATAGTTCAAGGGGAAGTCCCAAGAAAGAGCGAAGTCTCGTAGCAAATCCAAGGCATGGAACATTGAGTGTTGCCATTGTGCCAAGAGGGGCCACATGAAAAAGGATGGCTACAAGCTAAAAAGGGAGAAAACAAATAAGAAAAAGAATGCAAATTGGGGTGCAAATAAGAAGGAAGATAGTCCAAGGGAGGGCAAAGGCAAAGTGAAGATTGAGGTGATTAATGCAGTAATTGATATTAGTGACAAAGACATCCTCTGCATGTCTAGTCTACTTGTAGAGTTTCTTACGACTTCAGATGATGCATATTCCCAAGATTGGATTTTGGACTTTGGTACTTCATTCCACATTACTCCCCATAGGGAATGGTTCTACACTTCTCACAGTATGTATAGAAACTTGGGATTGAGTGACATGGAAGAGGCCCCATCATAGATAATGATGGTAGATCAGTGGCAATGTGCATTGTTAGAAACCAGCAAATCAGTATTGAAGGAATGACATTTAGAGTAAATTTCATGGTTCGAAAAATGGAAAAAGGTGATTTGTCCTACCCAATGCTACTGGACCGGACCTTGGTTCAAGATGACATGGATCAAGTACAATTGGGGAGAATCCAAAATCATAGTCCTAACTAGAAAGAAGAAATTATGGATGGAAATAACTTCAAAGATTGTCCTTTTTGTTCCCCAAATATTTCGAAGAAAAGGCTTCCCAGCAAGAATCAGGATTACCTTTGACTGTCTCACGAAATCCTAGCCTCGTCACTCCAGGTTTTGAGCCACGTTCATGAGGTTTGAACACCAAACACGTGAAGGTGTGAGGGTGCTCAGGGAGTTTGAGCCCCAAATCACCCGAGCCTAGGAGTGGCGAGGCTAACACAAGTGCTATTTGGGAACCGGTTAGGACCACCTCCTAATACTAGATTTGTCCCAAGCGCTTTAATATGTTTAACACAAGTGCTATTTCTACTAGCAGGGAGAGCCAGTAAGAATAGCAATATGACTTGGTGCCCTATGAGCCCAAGAGCCCATGGTTGTAAAGTGAGGGAGAGTGCTAAAAAGGAAAAGGGTTGGCCCTCCCTTCAAAAGATGACTTGTATAAAAGGCCAAAAGTTTGACTTTGGTCTTCATTGTTGTTTGCACAAGTTTGAATACAAGCTCCCTCTTCTCTTCCAAGAGAGTGTTTTGGGTCTCTTGTTTCCATTGTAGTGCCTTTGTGGTTGTCACTCTATCCCCCTTCACTCCCTTCTCGTTCTTCCCTCCCTCCTTCCTTCCCCCTCTTCTCCCTCTCCCCTCCCCTCTTCCCCTTCCCTCTTCCTCATGTTAAACCACATTGCAATCCCTTAGGGATTACATTGCGAGGATTAAGCACCTCAATGCCCACTGTGAACCCTATGAGTGAATGAGTGATGAATGACTGTTGCCACGCTTCCTTATCGGGTTAGCAGACCCAAAGATGCATGACCATCTCATGGTGATGAATCCTCCAATGAGTGCTCGTGCCTAAGGGCAAGGCTAGCACTCTACTGTGCACACTGCCATAGGTGGGGAAACCATGATACCTCCCAATGTCATTTTTTGAGTTCCTTCCCCAACCCATGTATCAAATGTGATCCCCATTGGCCCTAACAGCCCCACCCAATCTACAGATCCCACAAGGTGGCCATGTAGCTAGCTCTAGCTAGTACCATGCTCAGCCAGTTCCATTGCCTCCACCCATACTAAGCCCACAACCCTCGCTACCTCGCATCGCCCCAGTCAATCAAGTGTTGGTTGAAGAGTTGCCCAACAACTGGGAGGAAATGGACCCTGATCATGGGCCTCATGATTATTACCCCTATGAGGAAGGGAGTGGAACCATGGCTCACTACCTCCTGCCAGAGGATCAACAAGTCCCCCGTGCTGTAGAACCTCCAAGATGAAGGAGACCTATATAGCTTCGATGACATGTTGTCCATGGAGGAAGAAGCTTCACCAAAACCCTACAATAGTTCCGGGATGGTTGCCTTCCTATCTATAGAAGTGAAAATGCCAATCACGTCTCTACTAAGAGGAAATCCCATCCTATGGTGTGATATGTCCAATTGGATGAACAGACCATTCCAACCTCTAGCCCCAACCCAAAGCCCAATCAATCAACACTACATAAGGGGCAAAACCTACCTAAGATTCCCATCAACAAGCTAGGCCAGTATTTCGAGGGTGACGACACAAACATGTCAATCCCCATAGTCTACCAGAACCAAAAGGTAGAAGCCATCCTAGATGGGGAAGCAGGAGTGAGAATCTGCACCAAGGAATGCTGGGAAAAACGGGGAAAACATGCACTCGAGTAGACCCATCTGGTAGTAAATTTAGCAGATGGAGGAATCGCTGAACCTCTTGGAGTACTAACTGGCATAGAAATTAAGGTGTTTGGATTCACGTACCCTATCAGGTTCATGGTCATGGACTTCACACGAGAGCCTAGATATGAAGCTATCCTAGGCAGACCCTTCTTACGAATGTCTGGAATAGTGCATGACTGGCGCAATGATAATATCTACTTGTGGTATGAGGAGCAAGCCATGAGAGTGGGGACCTGTATTCCTACAAGGCCCACCCATTGTTAGGACACATCTTTGCTACGGACTCTGACACCACCGCCCAAATCACCTCCGTAAAGCTATTCCAACCCTGTGACAAGGGAGAGGATGAGAAGGAGTTTGATGACTTCTGGTATGCACCTCTCCCTGAGCCGGAATTCTCGCAGAACTAGATGCACATCTTAGCCAACATAGATGTCCCAGAAAGAGTAGGGTTTTAGATCACCACCCCAGAGCTCGAGGATCTGACCCCGATGGCTCCCCTAAGGATGTTCAATATGCTCAAACCACGAGAGGTAAGCAAGGGAACAATAAGGGTAAAATCAGACATTGCGACGAGAAATATTTATGCTAGGGTAAGGTCAAATCTATGGCTCAATATCTTGTAATTAACCGAGACTTGGTATGCTTCTCATTCATATTATACAAAATCATTGTATCAAATCTTGTTGCATAGGTATATACATGGATTTTTGGTTTTAAGAACCTCATCGTACACATAGAACATGTGTGGGTCACCAACATTGGTTTTCAATAACCATGTTGGACATCGATGGTCAAAAGAAGATGAAACTTGGTATGAATCTAATATATGATGGTATAAATATTTTGGCTAGGTTTTTATTTCATTTCGAGTAGCGTAGCATATTGGTTTATGGTAGACAAGCCTTCTTTTGCCACACTACTAGTTGAAACATTTTTGATAGGGTAAGTTCAAATCCTTTTCTCTATATCTCATAATAGACCGAGAATTGGTATGACTCTCAATAACATTTCACCCAAGCACCGTACCAAATCTTGTCCCATAAATAGGTCTATACATGGATCTTTGGCTTGAAGAACCTCATCGCACACATAAAACACATGTGGGTCACCAACGTTGGTTTCTCATATCTATATTGGACACCGTTGGTCGAAACAAGATGCAACTTATTAGGATTCTAATATATAATGGAATAAAAAAAATATCTGGGTTTTATTTGATTTTGAGTAGCGT
Organism: Dipteris shenzhenensis; assembly: GCF_047967505.1. Lineage (NCBI taxonomy): Eukaryota > Viridiplantae > Streptophyta > Polypodiopsida > Gleicheniales > Dipteridaceae > Dipteris > Dipteris shenzhenensis. The sequence continues at coordinate 26,583,050 of NC_141621.1, forward strand.
AGCATTTTGGTTTACCGTAGACAAAACCCTTCTTTTGCCACATTGTGAGCTAAAACATTTTTGATAGGGTAAGTTCTCTATATCTCATAATGGACTAAGAATTGGTATGACTCTCAATAACATTCTACCCAAGTACTGTACCAAATCTTGTCCCATAAATAGGTCTATAAATGCCTTTTTATTTTACACTTCCCTATCATGCACACTACAACACATGAGGGTCATCGATGTTGGTTGTTCATAACTATGTGTAGCATCGATGGCCAAAAGAAGAAAAATATTTGTAGGAATCTAATACATGATGGCATAAAGATTATGGCTAGGTTTTATTGCATTTGGAGTAGCATGGCTTATTATTTTAGGCTAGATAACCCTCTCTTTGCCGCACTGCGAGACAAGAATTATTTTTGTTAGGGTAAGGTCAAATGCATGGCTTTATACCTCCTAATGGAATGAGACTTGTTATGTCTCTAAGTCACATCATGCCCAAGAACTGTATCGAATTTTATCCCATAAATTGGTCTATACATGTCTTTTTTTTTTAAAGAACTATGTTGCATACACTGGAACACATGTGGGTCGTCAATGTTAATTTTCCATGATGGTGTTGGGAATCTATGGTCTAAATAAGATGAAACTTGGTAGGATTGTAATAAATGATGGCATAAATTTTATAGCTGGGAGGTATTGGATTTGGAGTAGCATAGTATCTTGTTTTAAGATGGATAACATTTCTTTGTCGCACCTTGAGGTGAAACATTTTTGAGTTGGTAAGGCCCAATCTATGGCTTCATATCTTGTAATGGGCCGATACTTGGTATGCCTCTAAGTCACATTGGACCCAAGTGCCGTACCAAATCTTGTCCCATAAATAGGTATATAGATGCTGTTTTAATTAAGAAAACCCGTCACTCATACTAGAACAAGTGTGAGTCAGCAACGTTTATTTTCATAGCCATGTTAGGCACCGATGGTCTAAACAGGATGAAACTTTCTAGGACTCTAATACTATATGCAAATGATATGCGATGGTTATGACAATTTGCATAGATCTTACACCAAATAAGATGAAGGCATGTCTAAAGTATTATAGGTATCTTAGATTAGATAAGTTGAAGATGTGTCTAGAGTATTATAGGGATGGAAGATAAGCACATATAAGGATGAGTAGTAAAGAAATACTAGATTCTCATTAGGGACCATTCAAATGATATTGGAGGAGTATGATACTTTGGTCTTAAATTGAGTAAGATAAAAACTTTTACAAATTATCACAAGTACATAGGGTAGGAGCACACAAACATATATATGTTTTTATTTATTTATTTATGTGCTTTATAATATGTATATGTATATGTATATATATGTATACACACACACACATGCATGCGTTTTAGAAGAAGCTTATTTGAAATAGAATAGATATGTATGTAATATATACACACATAGATACATGTGTGTGTTTGTGTGTGTGTATGTGTGTGTATGAGAGAGAGAGAGAGGGAGAGATATATTATATTATATATAATTTAATACATTAGAGAGGGAAGGGAAGAAGAACATGGGAGGGTGTGGGATAGGAGAGGGAGGAATTAATGAAAAGTGGAAGTGGGAGTGGGGAGGGAAAAGTGGGATGCACACCTTCTACAACACACACACACACATGTGACTCCTTTAGATGCACACATGCACCTTAGAGCAAGCCCTTGATCCCAACATACCCCCCCTCAAGGGTTTGCCTCTTGCTATGTTAAGGATTCATCTAGTCACATAGTTTCTCATGCCATCTCATGGTCATCACACACATGCCATCTCATGATGGTCAAGGATAAATCTATGGCTAGCTAGGGCCTCATGCTAGCAAAGGTGGCCAAGGGTCAAGGTTTACAAAACTGGGATAGACCAAACACATATCACATGGCCTACATCATATGGTGACCAGGGTCAGATTTACAAAAGACAAAGTACATGACATTCTTTTTGGAGTACTACTCCATTCAAAGATCCTCAAAATTTGGCCAAGTGATGATAAACGACAAATTGCTCAAAAGGCAAAGTCCTTGACTTCTACCACAAAGTTTGATGCTTCATTTGTTGATGGAGTTCTCTCTTCAACCAGATTTGTCATATTCCTCTTTTTCTCATTACAAAACTTCTCAGAGTGATTATTATTGCCACAATAAGAGCAAGGGTTGATTTTATAACAATCCTTCTCAAGATGATTGTTTTTCCCACAATGTTTGCATGCCTTGTACCTGTTCTTTGAAAACTTCACTACAAGTGCTTCTGTGTGCATTATACCCATTCTTGAAGTGTTCTTTCTTTCCTCTTCTTGTAAGGCATTGAGGATGCCCTGTAATGTGGGTCGAGGAAGATCCTTCAAAGTAGTCACACCACATAGTCAAAGTCTTGAGGCATACTCTTTAAAAGCACTGCCATAGCATCGTCCTCAGTGATAGGAGAGTTAACTGAGGCTACTTGTGTCATAAGACTCCTCATAGTGTTGACATGAGTAGCAACATTGTCTCCCTCCATTTTAAGTTCAAAGAACTTAATTTTCAAATTTAATTTGGAAGTATGAGAGCTAGCACCAAATAATGTGTCTAACTTATGCCATGCTTCAAAAGGGGATTCCAAATCTGAAATGTGGTGTACATAATCATCTCCCAAACCTAATGCAATTATTGCATAGGCTTTCTCTATCCTTTTTGCATCTGCAGGTGTAGAAGTAGAGTCAATGGCCTTTCCTTTACCTTTGGTTGTAGTTGATTCACCTTTGTGAGAGGATTGAGTTCATGGAGAGTACTTCCAAAGTTTGAGATGCAAGGTCTTGAAGAAATGCGCTCCTATTTGATGGACAATGTCACACTACAAGAAGTCTACAACTGAGACAACCACATCATCAGAGAATTCGAGAATACATTCCTTGAATTGATGCGACTTCCATCGGGCTATGTAGTTGTGTTTGACAAAGAACTGCAAAAACTCCGAATTTGCATGTCTTTGTTCATGATATCTTTCCTCTTCTTCTTATTTCCATGCTTGTCTATAGTATCCACATATTCAAATATTTTCAAAGTGATGGTTTTCCCTTTCTTCATTGTCTCCAAGGGGCAACATGCCAACTTCTTTATGCCACAATCCTTGCATTCACCCATTAAACACTTCCTACAATGAAAGGTTGCATCATTTTGTGTTGGAGAAATCAATGACTCCTACAAATGAGTGACATATTTAGAAGTGTGCAGAGTAGATGAACATATGTTGCTTTTGTCATCACTAATACAAACAATGCATTTGCATTGACATTTCAAATGGATGCCAAACTTTTTATTGTGCATCGCATCAAGGCATATTTCAAGGACATCTACACATGGTATCACAGCAACAAATGTAGTGGTCCTTTAACTTGCGCACAAATAGAGGCTTCAAATATTCAAATGACTGTAATTGAATCTTGCACTCTCTATTTTTTTGTTTAAATAGGTGAAAGAGCTCAAACTGCCATCAAAAGAAAGTTTCTTGTTAGCAATCGTAGGTGTTAATGACCAATTGTAATTGCTAACAGGTAGTGCAGGTGCTAAAACAGGTAGTGTAGGTGCTATTTAAAATAGCTAGGAGGTGCAACAACAAGCATTGTAAATGCTAACAGGAATTCTAGGTGCTAACAGGCATAGCAAGTGCTAATTAGCACAATTAGTAGGTGGAATAGTAGGCATTGTATGTGGTAACTAGCATCTGGCAGTGGTAGATGAGAGTGCTAATAAGTATTTCACTTTAGCTAACAGAGATTGCAGGTGCTAACAAGAATTGTAGGTGCTAGCAACCACAAGTGGTGCTGGTAGGAAGTATAGGTGCTAACCAGCATATGGAGGTGGTAGATGAGAGTGTTAGATATGCTCAATGCCCCACCCTCTTGGTAACCACCAGTGGTCCAAGGTGCTTAAGTTGTAAGGCCCCCATATGAGGAGAAGCCATGTGTGAGCTTGGGACACTGGATGGATCCTGACTTGCATGTCAGATGAGGTCTATCAAATGAGACTGTTGATGGTAGAAAGGTGATTATGTGGGAGCCCCTTATTCTTGCCGGGGCCTGGGGGCCAATGGCCCCCCTATTGGGGGTTTGGGGGCGAGAGCCTCTGAGGCAATAGTATAGGGAATATTCCTTGAATATTCCATGGATGACTAGTTGGTTCCACCGACTAGGTCGACTAGTCAGCCTCACCGACTAGGTTGACTGGTCAGTTCCACTGACTATGTTGATTCGACTATCACCCTCATAGCTATAAAGAGGCGACCTCCCTAGTTGATTGCACCTGATCAGATCTTCCAGCAGAGAGATTCCAACTAGCAGCTCTTCACCTAGTATCTATCTAGATCACCATCTAAGCTCCACTGTGGGAGCGCACGGGTGTGGACAGAGCCATCATTTGTACTACATCAGTATTGAAGGAAAATTTTGTTCATCTCCAGTTTACGGTGTACTCTCTATTCTTTGTTTAGTTGTTATTCCACTGCACCATGTAATTTAATAGAGAGTGCCAATAAGCATTGCAAGTGCTAACAAGCATGGACCATGGTGCTAGCAACTATAGGTGGTGCTAGGAAGAATGGGATGTACTAACATGCACAAACATTTCTTGCGAGCACATGCTAACAGGCACATGAAATCCTTATTAGCAAATGCATATTATTGCATAGGCTAACAAGCACCTACAATTACAAGCATTGCATGTGCTAACTAGCATCTAGAAGCATAGATGAAAGTGTTAATAATCATTGCAAGTGTATGTGCTAAAACCCAAACTAGAAGCATTTGTTGCCAACACATGCAATTGTTATTAGCACATGTATGTTATTGCATGTGCTAACAAGTACATGCAATTACAAGCATTGCATGTGCTAACTAGCATCTAGCAGTGGTAGATGAAAGTGCTAATAAGCATTGCACTTGTGCTAAAAAGGATGGAAGGTGCTAATAAGCATTGCAAGTGCTAACAACCACAAGTGGTGCTGGCAAGAATTATAGGTGCTAACTAAATTATAATAGTGGTACATGAGACTACTAATAAGCATGGCAATAGCTAACAAGGACTGGAGGTGCAAACAAGCAGTGTCGGCACTAGCAATAATGGCATGTGCTAACATGCACAAACATTTCTTACCAAAACATGCTAAAAAGGACATGCAATTCTTGTGAGCACATGCCTGTTATTGCATGTGCTAACAAGCACCTGCAATTACAAGCATTGCATGTGCTAACTAGCATCTGTCAGTGGTAGATGAAAGTGCTAATAAGCATTGCAAGTGATAATAATAAGAATTGCAAGTGCTAACAAGTAGTGTAGGTGCTAGCATTTGCAAGTATTTGTTGTGAGATGAGAGTGCTAATTACAAGTTCTAGCCAAGATTTATAGTGCTAACAAGCATTGTAGGTGCTAGCAAGCATTGATTGTGGTTGCAAGCATTGTATGTGCCAAGAAGCCTCTGCCATTGGTAGAGCATTGGTAGAAGAGAGTGCTAATCAGAATATGACAATTATTACTAGCATATGGCATCAACCAAAGGTGAGAGGAAACCATCCCATGATTTCGGTTAATAGCATGACAATGGAAATCAACATATCATACTGTAATGATCATGTCCATGATAAGTTGTAGAGTAGGTACTATCAATCATGAACTTTAGTAGGGCAGTACCTGAGGCTCCTTGAGAAGGTGCACTGGGCGCTTGATGTAAATATTTCTGCCAACTCTTTCTCGGCACACGTCCTTCTTGCTAGGGGAAACACGTGTCTCAGCCTCCCAAAATTATCATACAAGTTCCTTTATTTCATCATTGATCGGGCTAGTGTGGTGTCGTTTCCAACATGCATCCAATGAGAATAGTCCATTACCATCATCAACACGTGCATAGATTCTGGTTCTTGCCTCATACAAGCTATGCCTGGGAACTTGAAGTACTCTTGAGACCTTTGCCAAGGTAATGCACTGATTGAAGTTCATCAGCATAGTCAATGTACATTTCTTCAAAAATAACTCATCTTTGGAAGCCGGTTCTTTACAATGGCAAGTGTACTACGAACATTGTCAATGATGAGAGTGCTCTCAACGGAAGCAAGAACGGAAGAGGGAGAGAGAGCGAGAGAGAGAGACAGAGAGCCACACAAGTTTTGGTGGGTGCAGAACCACCCTAATCTTCTTTTTTCATTCATTTATATATGTGTTTGAGTATTGTACATAACTGGGGTTAAGGCACAGTGACCTTTAACCCCCACAACCTCCCACTTAAAGGACAATGTGCCTTTAAGGGAGAACAACCAGTGAGCATACTATCCAATGCCCATCAATACACGACAATACTCAAACCGCTGACTAGGTAGACTCTTCGTCAGCATATCTGCAGGGTTATCATCTGTATGAACCTTGACAAGCTCTATGCGCTTGTCCTCAAGTACCTCCCTGATGAAATGATACCTGACCTCAATGTGTTTGGTCTTTGCATGAAAGACCGGATTCCGTGCTAGCTGAATAGCACTCATGGAATCACTATGCAATGTCGGTACACCTGTATGAATCCCCAAATCTCCCACTAGCCGATCAAGCCATATAGCCTCCTTGCAACCCTCTGTGGCTGCAACATACTCAGCCTCTGTGGTAGACAAAGCAATGCACTTCTGTGCATGAGACATCCACGACACTGCACCACCTGCAAAGGTGAACACATAACCAGAAGTGGATCTCCTACTATCCACATGCCCTGCATAGTCTGAATCTGTGTACCCAAGTACACGCATGTCTCATTTACCAAAGCAAATGCACATCTCCTTGGTACCCTTCATGTACCTCATGATGCACTTAACTGCCTCCCAATGCCTCTTTCCTGGATTAGCCATATACCGGCTAACAACTCCCACTGCAAATGCAATGTCTGGTCTAGTAGCTATCATAGCATACATAAGACTCCCAACCGCTGATGCATAAGGAACCTTGGCCATCATGGCCCTTTCCTCATCTGATATGGGACTATCTGTATGACTCAGTTTCACATATGGAGGCAATGGAGTACTCACTGCCTTCCCCCCCTCCATATTGAAACGTTGCAATACTTTTGTAACATACTCTTTTTGTGAAAGCCAAAGGAGTTTCCTACTCCGATCACGCGTGATGCGCATACCAAGAATATGACCTGCAAGTCCCAAATCCTTCATATCAAAGGCCTCATGCAACTTGGCCTTTAATGCATCTAGCTCATAAGTATTCTTGCTAGCCAATAGCATATCATCCACATATAGTGCCAAGATTATCAGGCTATTATCCTTAGCCCTTTTAGTGTAGAGGCAGTGATCAATTTCACTCCTTCTGAAACCCTGGGACCGAATGAAAGCATCAAACTTCTGATACCATTCTCTAGGTGCTTGCTTAAGACCATAGAGACTCTTTTTCAGCTTGCAAACTAAATGCTCTTTGCCCTTTTCTTCAAAGCCTTCCGGCTGCACCATGTAAATTTCCTCATGCAAATCCCCATGCAAGAAAGCTGTCTTGACATCCATTTGCATAAGCTCCATATCCTCTGATGCCACTAGTCCAAGCATGCATCTAAGTGTGGTCATCTTCACAACCGGAGAGAATATCTCATCAAAGTCCACACCCTTCTCTTGCTTGAACCCTTTAGCAACCAATCGGGCCTTGTACCTAGGCACATCATCACCTGTGACCTTCATTTTGTAGACCCATTTACATGGCAATGCTTTCTTTCCAGGTGGCAAAGAAACCAAGTCCCAAGTCTTATTCTTCATAAGTGAACTCATCTCTGATTGCATAGCATACTCCCACTTGCGTTGATCCTCACACATCATAGCCTCTTTGTAGCAAGAAGGCTCCCCGCAATCAGTAAGCATCACATAGTCTACCCCTAGAACAAACCTATCAGGCGGTCTAGACACTCTAGATGATCTTCTCAATGGCATTTCAGCTTGCTGTCCCACTTGCATATCAGCCACATTTGGCTCATCATTTCCACTAATAGATGATCCATCATCTACCCTTGATTGTATACCTGTGGGAGTACTTGGTTGTACCATTTCTTGCACATTTGGTGCATGGACAGCTTGCTGTCTATCAACATATGCAGGTGGATTCACATCCTGGAAAGTGATTCTCCTCATTTCCACATCCCTCATGGGTGCCTTATGCATCTTCTTCTCATTGAAGACCACATCATGGCTGCGTATGATCTTCTTTGCTTCTGGATCCCAGAGACGATAGCCCATCTCTCCACTTTCACCATAACCTAGAAAGATGCATTTCCTAGACTTAGGATCTAGCTTCTTTCGAAGCTCTTTTGGCACATGTGCATATGCCTCACACCCAAATATACGCAAATGAGAGTAAGAGGGCTTCTTGCCACTCCATGCCTCTTCAGGAATACCACCATCCAAACTCTTACTAGGTGATCTATTAATCACATGCACTGCAGTCTTCATTGCCTCAGCCCAAAAACCACCAGAAAGACTTGCATTGGAAAGCATGCATTGCAACCTTTCTTGAATGGTACGATTCATCTTTTCTGCAACTGGATTTTGCTCTGGAGTACGAGGGCATGTTAGCTCCCTCTTAATCCCACGAGTATCACAGAAATGCTGAAAGTCATGAGAGAGATACTCTCCACCATTGTCAGTCCGTAGGCATTTAAGCGTTCTACCTGACTGATTCTCAACCAAGGCCAGCCATTTGTGAAATACCTGGAACACATCACTCTTTCGAGCTATAGCATAAGCCCACACTTTCCTAGTTGCATCATCAATGAATGTCACATAGTATTCAGCCCCGCCTAATGACCGTGTAGGCATGGGACCACATACGTCTGAATGCCAAATCAAGCATTTCAAACTCTTTCTTTCCCCTTCTTTTATGGGCTGATTTAGTCTGTTTCCCATAGAGACAGTGCTCACAAAATTCAAAATCAGAGAAACTCAAATGCGGTACATAACCCAAACGGCATAAGAGTTTCATTCCATTCTGGCTCATGTGCCCCAACCTGCAATGCCACAAAGAAGTGCTTGGCTGCTCAGTTATTGCAACAACATGATCAAATACCCCTGATACATGTAAGGGATACAAAGTCCCACACTTGGCACCCCTAGCCAAAAGCATAGAGCCCTTTTGAATTTTCCAACTTTGAAAGCCAAAAGTGGTATGAAAACCAGCATCATCTAGCTGACCCACTGAAATAAGACTCTTGGTCAGCTTAGGCACATGTCTCACATGTTTCAAAACAAATGCAGACCCATTTGCAAAAGAAAACTTTATGTCACCTGCTCCCACTATGTCACATGCATAGTCATTTCCAAGATGCACACAACCTATCTTTCCACTGTCATAAGTGGAGAACCATTCCCTATGGGGAGTAACATGGAATGAAGCACCAGAATCCAAAATCCAATCCTGGGAATATGCATCATCTGAAGTGGTAAGCAACTCTGCAGATAAACTAGACATGAAGAGAACATCATTGTCACTATCACGTGTGACTGCATTGATCTCCTCGATCTTCACTTTTCCTTTGTCCTCCCTTGGACTCTCTTCCTTTTGATTTGCACCCCAATTTGCATTCTTTTTCTTATCCTTTTGCTCTCTTTTCAACTTGTAGCAATCCTTTTTCATATGGCCCTTCTTGCCACAATGGTAACACTCAATGTTCCGTGCCCTGGATTTGCTACGAGACTTCCCTCTTTCTTGGGACTTCCCCCTGAACTGTGATCTGCCCCTTTGCACATTTAAGGCTGCATCCTGCTTGTTGCCATCCATAGACTTCCGTCTAATCTCCTCGGCCAACAAGCTACCCACAACATCATCAAATTTCAGTACTCCACCAGGTGCAGAGTTACCGACAGCTGTACGGAAGGTATCCCATGAGGATGGCAATGAACATAATAGAAATATTGCCTTAGTCTCCGCATCAAAATTCATTTTCTGAGCCTGAAGCTGGCTGAAAATAATATTGAATTCATTCAAGTGAGAAGCAATGGAGACCCCTTCCTTCATCTGCAGCTCAAACAACCTCTTCATGAGGTAAACTTTATTAGAGGCAGTTTCCTTTTCATAAGTGGCACACAATTTCTTCCACAAATCTTCCGTAATCTGCTCATTTACTACTGTGAAATAAACTGACTCTGCAAGATGAAGTCTAATAGTAGACTTTGCTAATGCATCCAACTCATTCCAATCATCCTCAGACATATTTGCAGGCTTAGCTTCAATCCCTGCCAAGGGTTTAATCTGCTTCTTTTGAATAAGCACATCCCTTATCTGTTCTTTCCACAAAGAAAAGTTTGTCCCATCAAACTTTTTAATGCTGAAAAACTCCTTTTCAGGCATGGAAGAGGATGCCATGATGCAAATAAAGCAAAATCCCAAATGCTAGTGCCTGCAAGAGAGAATCACACCAAATACCAGGTGCACCCAAATGTGTATGCCACAATAGAGTGAAATATCACCAAAACTCAAAACTCAAAGCATCTGACTCATGTGCATATACTATGCATCCATATGAGCAAATCTGGCCCAAAAGAAAATGCCAATAAGTGCCAAATGACTCAAGCATAAACACTGTCCACTGGCATATGCATCAATAATGTCTCATCCAAGAGAGCATAACACTATCAGTGCATCACCTGCAATGTGTCAAAGCTGTCCCTCAGCTTAAAATAGCATCCATGTGCAAAGCGTCCATAAAAAATAGCATCCCACAAGGCAATTTGGGCCTATCAGCGCATCCAACAAGGAACGCAATGCATCCAAATGGCCTATAAATCATCCACTGCAACCCAATGCATACCACGAATGAGCGCACACTACTCAAACACTACTCAAACTGCAACCAGAGTGATCTGCATAAGGTATGCTCAAGAAATCATAGTCCCACGGTAATGAGCGCTACTGAAAATAGAACCTGAGATGCCTCAAAACATGGGCGCCATTGCATAATCGGAACCAGCAAGAAAATCTGCAAATATCTCTCTTCTGCCAGAACTCCAAAATCCCAACCGATGAGTGAGAAATGGGAGTCAACACTTATCCACTGCCATGTGGCATAAATCTAAGGTTTCAAAACCTTAGCATGAAAAATGCATAACAGAGAGACGAAATCGAATACACAGAGATTTATAACTCTGAAAATCCTCCACCGAATCACGCAAGAACTGATAGGTAGGGGTTTTTGGGCGTCCGGAACGCAATGGGACAGACGGTTTTGGAAACCGTGGTCTCAATCACTGGGTCCAACACACGGACTGAAAAAAGTTTTTGGAAACAGAGCTATCTGTAAACTCCACCGGAGTGCGAATGATGAGCAACATAGAAGTTTTAGGACCTCCTGAGTCCACCGGAACTGACAGATCTGCAAATGGTTGCTCCAAACTTGAGTTCCAACACCCGGGCAAAAAACGCAGGAACTGATACAGTGAGTCAGAAATCCACTGAAATGATCCCAGATTCAAGAATGAAGGTGTTTCCAAGCTCCTGAAGTAATGTGGACACCAAAAGCAAGCAATAGTTGCCTCTACAAGTCAATATGAAGTCTCTGTCATCGAACGGAACAGGGAAAAGCTCAAAAAACGACTTTTTCTTTGAAAGCTCTTAACAGGCTCTCAAAACCACTTCGTAAAGCCAAAGTGACTTTTCCAAAGGTTCCTCCAAGGTCTCTGCACACTCGGATGCAAGTAAAGTCACCCACAAAGCTTCCCACAGAGCTTCTCCTTCCTCCCACAGAGCTGCTGAGCTTCCAAGCATTCACGCACGCTCAGCTAGATCACCCGTCGAGCTCTGATACCAGTTGAGAGTGCTCTCAACGGAAGCAAGAACGGAAGAGGGAGAGAGAGCGAGAGAGAGAGAGACAGAGAGCCACACAAGTTTTGGTGGGTGCAGAACCACCCTAATCTTCTTTTTTCATTCATTTATATATGTGTTTGAGTATTGTACATAACTGGGGTTAAGGCACAGTGACCTTTAACCCCCACAAATGAGGCATGCTCGAACATCACATTTTTCTCTTGATGAAAGGTCATGAAGGCATTGGACCCAAGGATGTTGCAATATTGAATTAAAAAGTTCAGTCCTGAGTTTTGCACCCATGCCAGTCGTCATGCTATCAAAAATGTTCATAGTTTTATTAACGATCCTTGGCTTCTGCAAGTCATCAATTCCATGTATAGTAACCTCCCTCCTGCATTTGTCTCTTGCGTGCTCCTCTCTTTTCTTTTCAGCTTCATAATCCCTTATGACCTTGCACCATACTGTTGGTTCAATGGATCTTCCCATGTTGCCTTGCATTGGCTCACCTTATTGGTAGTGTAAACCCAAAACTTGCAATTTAGTGCAGGCTAGAACTAAGCAATGCTCTGAATGGTTAAAGTGCATATGTTATGTGGCACACTATGTAACATAGTAGACAATTTCAATACACAGAGTTGGATCACAACACGTATGCACTATACAACATTATATGTGCTATACAAGGCTATACACCCCACAAAATTTGCTACGTAGTGCACAGTTTGAGTGCACACATAGATGTGGAACTATGTATACTATATAGCTCAATGTTTTCAAACCTATATAGCAAAAAATTTCATGTATGATCTATAGCACACTATTTGTGCTATTTGGCCTGCAAGTCCTACCTTAGAAGGCTTCAACTTTCATTGTTCCCACTGTCAATTGCTTAGTCAAGCTAATAGGAGAGCCTTTCCTAGTTGTGACTTTGAATGATGTAGAGATAATTAACTTGGAGAGGGTAGGCCTTGGGAAAAAAGGCTTTTGGTATGAAGATTGTTTTCAAGGACTTCAAAATTGAGTCCCTAGCATCATACTTCAGGTCCTAACTAGCATTAACTAGCATATAACAGTCCACATCTTTAGCACATGAAAAGAAACCCACTATATATAGCCTTCGATGAAATTATAGATATCTCCCATACATTTAGGAGATAGTAATATTCTTTGTAATACTCTCTTGCTCTTCATCTTGTTCCACTGGCTGCCGAAGTATACTTGGAAAGATATATAATGTGATCAAAGGCTAGCACACAACACACGCTTCCATGAAATTATAGATCTCTTGTACACTTAGAATGTACACTTAGAAGATAGTAATATTCTTTGTAATCCTCACTTCCTCTTGATCTTGTCCCCTTGGCTGTTGAAGTGTACTTGGAAAGATCTATAATTTCATCAAAGGCTAGCACACAACACAGGCAATTCGCGATTGTGGCTAGATTGGGGGTCTCTTTTCATGTGCCATGAGGATTAGGACTCTAGACAATAGGGCAAGTTAGGATAAAAATTTGAAGATGCCCAACATAGTGAAGAGGAGACAAAGACTTCATGACTGTGAGTAATGGAATATTCTATGTAGCACACATACAAAAATGTGGAACTAAAAAATGCTTTGAACGATGAGCAATATAAACTAAGAATCCATACAACTTTCTGCATTAACTCCATAACTCAAAGAATTTAAAAAAAAAAGCAAGTAGAAGCATCAAGATCTGGTGACTACAAATGGTGAGCATACTTACCAAAGCTTCAAGAAAGCTTGATTGCAAGGAGATCCTGACAAGATTTTGGTAGCCCCTTCAGTGTAGTCTGAAATGATTTGTGTCGTTGGAGAGAGAGCAAGTCCACATGAGAGAATACTCTAACTCAACAAGGATTCTTGGTGATGGAGCAGGCAAGAGAAAGGTTGCACCTACGTGTGAGTGTGTATGAGAGAGAGGCAGTCTAGGCACTGCAATGTTGCCTACAATAGGAGCAACAAAGTGAGTGAGAGGGAGGACAAGAGTTTTCTGGTGATGGAACAAGTAGGAGGAAGATTGCACCTCTATTAGAGAGAGAGCTGGTGATGGAGCAGGCAGGATGAAAACTCAACCTCCGCACATGTGAAAGTGAGAACAAGAGAGAGCGAACGAGCGAGAGAGAGAGAAAGAGAGAGAGAGAGAGAGAGAGAGAGAGAGAGAGAGAGAGAGAGAGAGAGAGAGAGAGAGAGAGAGAGGGGGGGGGGGGGGGGGGACCTATAACTGCAATTCAAATTCAAAAGATAGAGACACTCCATGTATGGGCTGAGTGTAACTACCAATTAACATTATGCTCACTTACAAACAAAGACAAAACATGCTATTCAATTGTGCTTCCTTGATAATTTATCAACCAATTTTTTGATAAGATATAGTTTGTGATGCACATTTTTTAATTGAAGATTGAAATTTATGGCTTTTGGTAGATGGTAAGATTGTTTTCTTGAGAATTCTTATTTTCATAGAATTCATGATCTACTATACAAGCTATGATGAACACTTTAATGAATATAGAATTACATAATTTAAGATAATATACAAATACTCTCAAAGGGGGACTCTCTTTGAGATGAGAAGCACTATATGTTTCAAAGTTTTCCTTCATTGAATTCATCGTCGGTGCAATCTCTTTCTCTCATATAGAGAGAGTTGAGCATATTACTTTATTTTAACCTTTTAAAATTGCGTACGTAAGAGCCACGGACAACAAGAAAAGAGTCAGAGATCGAAGTCAAAACATTGATGGCTGTAGTAGAGGGGGTAGTCAGAAGAAAGAAAGAACCAAGGAGAGATTGAGACAACAAGTTGTGAAGGCTGATTTTTGGCTACTCTTTTGTAGGCAGCGTGTCATCGAGGGAGAGCAGTAGGAGAGACGAAATGGTCTTAGCTCCTTTACACTATAGCTATAGTCCCATGACTTCCCTACCTTTGCGCTTGTAGTCGCTTTGCTTCCATGGCTCGATCCTAGAACATCGTCATTGTCATAGGCACATTGTAGGCAGTAGCAACAGGAGAGGCAACAAAGAAGAGAAGCAAGAGAAGTTTTCAGTGGCGCAGAAGGCCGTCAGTGTCTCAACAAGAGTAGCAGGAGGCCATCGGTGGTGCAGTACGATGTCATAGCAGCATGAGCAGTAGGAGGCTGTCAATGGTGCAACGGAGTAGCACAAGGCCGTTGATGGCGTGGGAGGTGGCACTCAGAGATGGGGATCAAAGATGGCCCCGAGAGATGGTGCTCAGAGATGGCTGAGAGGTAGGAAGGCAATGGGGGAGGGAGGGTAGCCGAGGAGGGAGGCGATAGAGGGAGGCGATAGATGGAGGCGATAGAGGGAGGCGCTAGGGGGTAGCGAGGGGATAGCAAAAGTTAGGGTAGGCATGAGGATTAGGGTAGGCGTGAGGATCGTGTAGCTAAGTTAGGGGTGGGTACGAGGTAGGGTTGAGTTAAGGTAGGGTTTTTCTCCCCCCTCTAAAAAATTTAAGTATTTTGTTTCTCCCCCACCTCTCCCCCCTTCTAAAATTTACCCTCTCCCCTATTTTAAATCTCTACCCCCTCTCCCCACTTTTAAATCTCTAGCCCCTCCTCCCCTTTTTAAATTTCACCCCATATTGTGTTTCTCCCCCACCTCTCCCCCCTTCTAAATTTCACCCTCTCCCCCCTTTTAAATCTCTAGCTCCTCTCCCCACTTTTAAATCTTTAGCCCATCTCCCCCTTTTTAAATTTCACCCCATATTGTGTCTTCCATAAAAATGTTAGGTTTTAATACATCACATCCGACCTTTAAGCCTTTGCAATTTAGCACTTTTGAATTTTTAGGTTGCATGCTTCCTTCTTTAATTTTTAAGTTGTCTTAATTTAGGTTTTTGATTTCACGGTCGTGAAACCCAAATACTCAAACTAACCCAAGGTCAAAAATCAATGACTAGAAATGGGTTTTTATGTTTCCAAATCGACCTAAGGTCAATTCCAAATACGAAAGAGAACTAAGGAAGATGCACAACCCCGCACACAAACATATACACACACAAGCACACACAAGCCATTGATTGAAAATGGATCTTGGGTCAATTTCATAGCTCAACGGATGTGATGATGACAATGATGGCTTGCACACATCATATGCACGAGTGCACAAACTCATTCAAAATTGAGAATATGTTGTGAAGACAATAAGGGGATCAAAGATTTCCAATCGACCTTGGGTTGATTTTAGAACTTTGACCATGTGATCTAATGATTTCCAATGATGTGAAGAGCACTAGATATGGCACATAGACCCACACACTAACATAGACACACATAGATAGGGATTGCAAATCGACCATGGGTCGATTTCAAATCTACAAGGATGTGGCAATGAGAATAGTAGCACTACTCAAATCGACCCAAGATTGATTTGCAATACATCTTAGAATGTGTGTGTTGGGAGGGGGTGTGAGAGAGAGAGAGAGAGAGAGAGAGAGAGAGAGAGAGAGAGAGAGAGAGAGAACATCAATATCTTTATGTGTGAATTATCATCAAATCGACCTTAGGTTGATTTGTAAAGCCTAGCCATTGTGTTCAACACCCTATGCTTGTGTGTGTGGGGTGGGAGGGGGGGGTGGGGGGAAGACTTGGGGATGTGGCAATGAGAATAATGGCACTACTCAAATCGACCCAAGGTCGATTTGCAATACATCTTAGAATGTATGTGTGTGGGGCAGGAGGGGGGGGAAGGGGGGTTTGGTGTGGGGGGGAGAGGGGGGATGTGGAAAATGAGAATAATGGAACTGCTCAAATCAACCCAAGGTCTATTTGCAATAAATCTTAGAATGTGTGTGTGTGGGGTTGGGGGAGGGGGGGAGGGTGGGATGTGGCAATGAGAATAATGGCATTGCTCAAATCGACCCAAGGTCAATTTGCAATACATCTTAGAATGTGTGTGTGTGTTGGGGGGGGGGGATTGGGGGGGGGAGAGAGAGAGAGAGAGAGAGAGAGAGAGAGAGAGAGAGAGAGAGAGAGAGAGAGAGAGAGATAGAGAGAGAGAGAGAGAGAGAGAGAGAGAGAATATCAATATATGTGTGTGTGATTGATCATCAAATCAGCCTCAAGTTTCCAAATCGACCTTGGGTCATTTTGTAAAGTCTAGAGATTTTGTTTAACACCCTATGCAACCATCATTTCTCAAATTGACCCAAGGTTAATTACCAGTGTGAGTGGGGGTGTCTTACTACATGTTTATGTGTTCTTTTAATGTCCAAGAAAGTTTGTGTGTGTGTGTGTGTGTGTGCGTGTGCGCACCCTCTACCATGTGCTCTTAATGTAAGACACTCACTACCACTCATAGGCACACACATTGGTCAAATCCACTTGCTCAAATTGACACACTAAGCCTGAGAGAGAGAGAGAGAGAGAGAGAGAGAGAGAGAGAGAGAGATAGAGAGAGAGAGAGAGAGAGAGAGAGAGAGAGAGAGAGAGAGAGAGAGAGAGAGTTTTAAAAAGTAACTATTATCTAAATTTGGGTATTGTCAAGTATAGGCATGGCACAATATGAGCTAGAATGCAAAGTTGTTCTACTAAAGGATGGATTGAAGGTAGCAGAGGGGACAATTATTTCAGTTGATCCAAATGGTTCTTGCCACTGCCAACCATTAGGGAATGGGGTGATATCAATTTCTATTGATGTCTATTGTACCACTTTTGATGTTGAGCTTCCATACCCTAACATGGGTGCATCTTATGTCAAAGAGGCAATTGCTATTATTGTGTGTTGGCACTCTAATGCAATACAACCCTTATCGGAGGCAACTTCGAGCACTAGCACACATATACCAAATGTTGTGACAACCTTCATGTTTGTGGGAATGCACATACTCTCATTATAAAGGATTGGATTATATGTAAACTATTTCTTATCACAAAGTGGTTAGCTTGAATTGCTGATGTTTTTATCATTTTTCTTGTTTAAGGGCCTATGCAAGGACGGGCTTGTAACATGATACTAGAGGAAGGACAAATGGAAAGTAGAGATGATTGGGTGGGGAGAAAAGTATTCTTATGGTATTAACATTTGGAAACAAAGTTAGGGGAGGGTCACATATTTCTTGTGCATCCATATGAAGCAATTGATTCTAAAGAAGTTAGGGGATGATCACCTGGGGATAGCCACATCTCAAGTGATTATGCAAGATGGTGCTAGTAATCAGTCTGTAGAGGATGGTCTTCATGTGAAGTTGCTAAAATGGCCAATTGAACAACTTACATTTGAGGATAGGAGTAGGTTGTTGCTAAGAGAACCTTCTAAAAATGAGGACAATATTGCACAGTTTTTCCTTTCTACTGATGACTTACATGGGTCAAACATCAAACATCTCAAAAAGAAACGTCCATATAAGATGATAAATAGGAAAAAGAAGGAAAATAATGAAAGTGAAACACGGTTGGCCATGAAGACTACCCCCAGGGCTATCCAAAGGGTTGCAACTATTGATTATTGTAAAGGACGAGGACGTTGTTGTCAAGTTGTTGATCGAGAAATGGTTTTGAATGTGCGACAAGAATACTAGGGTTAATGTTTTGTTGATTACGTGAATCACATTTAAAACAACCTACAAACATCCAAGAGTGTTGAGGGCCATACAAGTGGATTGACGTTCTTCATTGGCAACATGAATGTTTGTTGCAAGGCTTGGTACACAATACAAGGAATTCCAAAGACAACCTTCTATAGGTATAACAATCAATATGACCTTCGAGTGCAAAATGCTATGCAAGGAAATAAGGAGATAATACGAAGTAGAATGAGGCATGTGGAGGTTGGGAAAGCTGTGACTCAATTGTTTGTTGAGTATAATGCAAATAAAACGCCTCATAAAAGTCATACAATGAAAATAAGGGAATGTGAGACACAAATGGTCATCCCATCCATAAGCAAGTGGATATTTGGTGAGAAGTCAACAAAACAATGGATAGGTTAAAGTACAAGCCTTTGTCAAGGTCAACATTCAGCAGATTATGGCAAACTACATTCAAACAAGTTAGTCTATCACAAAGACAAGCACATTCTCCAAGTGCGACACTTGCTCTGAACTTAAAATGAAGCTAGAAAGAACAAAGATAGAAAGTGAGAGGGAACGGTTGTTACTAAAGAGACGAGCACACAGTTTGCAACAAATGTCTTACAGAAGCCTATATTATGCATGGAGGTTGTTTTCAAAGTTGGACCCAAAGCAGAATCTTTGCATCATTCATGACATGATGGATCAAGTGAAGAATTGCATACCAAGGCTACAACCTATACCAAAATCATTGAATCATATCATGCAACTTCATGTAGCCTTAACATGGATGCTCACTCATGGACATGGGCAATTGGCATATGGAAACTTCTCTTTACAGTATTGGAAGAATGACCCTAATTTCACTATTGGTTCGTTGTCACTATGTTTGCAAAACATTAAGAGGTTAGACAAGCACATGTATGGTGATCTTTCAAACAAGCACGGTAGGAGAAGTCAAGATTTATTATCAGTATTGATGTCTAGAGATGCATTAGACTACCACATGCATGAAGATGGACTTTCAATAGGAGAACTGAATAAATATGACGGTCAAGCTGCAACAAGTTCAAGGATAACTTCATCCAATAAAGGGTACAAGCGCCTTACACAAGTACTACTCTTACAGGTAGACAACTATGGTTTTGAGAATAAAAATAGATACTTGTTTGCATTCTTATTCCTGCTTGTTGCACGTGGAGTATTTCAAATGATCCAACTAGGGTTCTTGATGGTGGGACATACACATGAGGACATCGATGCATTGTTTAGTAGATTCTTGGAAAACTAAGAGCGAGTTGTACTTTCACATTTCCTCATCTGATGCTATGCTTCAACGAATGCCAAACCTCTCGTCCATCCCCTTTTGTAATTCAAGAGTTTCTTGATTTCAAAACATTTGTAAAGGGATACTTATGCAAAGGAAAAGAGGCATTAGTGGTGGGTCATTCAAAACCATTGCAGTTTCGATTTTTTATGCATGATGGTGATATAGTGTTCCAATATATCCAAAATTAGGTCGATGGAAGCCACCACTAGAAGGAATTCAATTATGCAAACGTGGTGCAGAAGGTAGAGCAATGCTACCATCAGGAATTACCAATGCTGTTCCTATCAGAACATACTTGAATGATAAAGATGTTATAATTTGGGGAATGAAGAAGCATGTGGAATATTGGAGATCTCATCTTGGTAAGAACATAGATGGGCATTCATACTCAAAGTGGATAGCACCTGTCATTCAGTATTGGGATACATTGATTTCTTGCATAGAGAAGCCCACTATACGGCATGAGAAACTTAGGAATGAATTTTGGCCAAAGAGCCAATGGAAAGATAGCTTGGTTAATGATGGATTGGACATAGAAGTTGAGACTATGGGCTTGGAAGACCTAGAGGACCATTACTGTGGCCTTGCATGTAATAAGCCAAGAGAAGAATTTAAACTAGAGGTGGATGTGAAACAAAATGATTTCATTTTTGTCAGGTCGAGGGACGATATATAACCCATTTTGCTAGGTGTTGCATTGTTAGATGTGGATACAGAAAAGGCATCCACTAATTATATGAAGGTATTTGTGCAATATTGGAGTCCTATCCATAGAGGAAGATGTAGTGATATAGTATGATATGCCAATTGCTAGAACAAAGAGTGGCGATATATGGGGGATGAGGACCGTTGGATAGTATGGAGTTGGAGCACAACAAAAGTTCCAAATAAAAGAAGTAAGGTCAAAATACCACAGAATGCAATCTTGAGAGCATAAGAGAATTTTCAAATGCATGTGAACAATAGTGGGAATGACATTTTGTCTGTTGATGATTTCTTGGATGATTTAATTTAGTGAAATATCAAGTCAATTTAAACAAAGAACAAAGTATGAAAAGACAAATTGTAAATATTGGATGATCTTCTTTCATGAATGTTAATTATACTCAGCCTTTGCAATCTACTTTTTTTAGCTAGTCTTATTTTATGAAGCGATTTTCAAACTCAATCTTGTTTTAAGAACTTTAACTAGAATCAATTTTTAGATTCCAGTTCTCTATATTCATTCATTCAAACTTAGGACCTTGTTGTATATTAAGGCAAGTTTTGAGTAAAAATTGTATTTAATTAAAAAATATTATTAATTATGTTAATTAATAATAATTAACTTAATAAATAGTAATTATTATTAATTATCTTGATTAGCAAAATCAATATATAGCAACTTTGTAGAGCCAACTATGTTAACAAAGTTGCTTAGAGCTTTAAAAACCTAGGACTCATTGTAATCATCACATGGCAATAATTACATGCATGTGCAATGTTTTGTAATGGAAGGACCTATCATATATACATTGAACATACAACACATCATAAACATGGAAACTAATCACAAAAGGATATACAACAATGAATAGCATGCAAAACAAATTGACCTAAGCTCATCTGTTGGACAGAAAGCCTTTAGTCCAATTCAATTATAAATATTCCACAAATCATGCCACTAACATAAAAGAAACAAAACTTGAGAGTTTTAAGCAAGCTCCATTAAACAAAAAGAGCTCATTTTCTTCCTTCAAAACCAATTTGGAGAGTTCCAATTTCATGGGATTTTCCCAATTTTCCTAATACGGTCTTAGCTAGTCAATCTGTAGATGTGCCACCTCAAAGTAGTGGTGTGGCCTTGTTCACATAAATGGCAAGCTGCTCTATGAAGTATATGGATAGTGGGAAATGTAGTGACATTTCTAGTTCGCAATTGCATGTGCATCCACAAAAAAGATCTTTGGAAGAGTCATTTAGACAACAACATATAGAGAAAGCACAACAAGATGTTTTTGAGGCCATTTGTTGCACCGGTTACCCACTAAGCATGGTTCAAAACCCACATTAGAAGAGAGCCATGGCATCTCTAGCAAAGGTGGGTCCAGGATTTATGTTGACCAGTTACAATGCTATCTGCAGCAACTACTTGAATGCATACTATGAGAGGATGAAACTAGAGATGGAGAAAGTAGTATACGATGGTATTGAGAGAACAGGATATACCATTGTTAGTGATGGATGGAAAAATATCACCAAGAGGCCTCTTATCAATATCATGGTAGCGACATTTAAGGGGGAGGCTTTTCATCAATCCATTGACACAAGTGGTAATGCCAAGACACGTGAATACATTGCTAAACAATTGGAGGCTATAATCCTGGATGTTGGGGATCTTAACATTGTTTAGATAATCATTGACAATGCGAAGAACTGTAGGAAAGCTGGAAAAATTATAAATTGAAAATATCCTACCATTTGGGCATCGCTGTGCTCTTGCCATTGCCTTGACCTTGTGCTTGAGGATTGGTATAAATCAGTGGAGACTCTGTGGTTCAAAGCCACTGTAGATGAAGAAAGAAGATTGGCGTTATACTTCCTCAACCACTAGAGATTATTGGGCATATTCAAAAACCACCAACTTGCAGAACATCCACTAGAGTTTTTGAAGCCTGGTGAAACAAGTTTCGGAACAAACTATATAATGTTGGATTGTTTGCTCCAGCTATAGGGAGTTGTAACAGAGACATTATTCAGTGTAGAAGCTAGCAAGTGGATAGCCGAGTCAACCTCACAAAACTTATAATTTAAATTGTACGTAGCCTCGGATAAGGAGAGTATGTTGCGCCAATGCCGAGCATGTCATACAACTCACGTGCCATAGGAGTGTTGCATGCCGCACATGCACTTCTCACCTTTAACGTATTCATAAGACAGACAAGGTGGTGCATCACGCACTTGTTGAGAATAATTGGTTGCTATTATGCACATCTCTACGTATGCATTGTCGATATCAAGCCGCTGGTTGGTTTGGGATAATAATGCATGCAATCTTTCATTGTCACTTCTCACCTGCTCAAGTTCTTGCAGCACTCGTCGATGCTCCATAGTTGTATCTCATACAGTGGCAGCCATAAATGTGACATCTCGCTCGACATGTGCTCCCTATCTAGCTCCCTCTTTGATATTCATATAGAGGTCTTCAGTTGTGACAGATGCTACACATTCAATAATGTCCCATACAAACTTATCAATTGATGTTGGGTTGGAATTCTTTAAAAAAACCCAAAAGTAAATAATCGATATATTTAAATATTATATTCACCTAAAATTGGACTGCCGACGCTTTGTGGACGTTCGACTACCATGGGTCTAGTGCTTGGCATATGTGGCTCCTCGCATATTCGAGTGATTGAGGCAAAGTCCACTTCACAACCAAGCACAAACTTTGCATATAGTATCTTCGCAAAGTATTTGGGGATTTCAGAGAGAAATTTTCTAGCAAAAATCATCTTCCAGATGCATTGTTCATTCTCTTTCATGCCTTCATTATAACACCAGAAAATGGACCATCACCCATGTCCTGGGGCATTTTTGCTACAATCCCATATAGCCTCTAAATCGTCATCCGAGATGAGGATCTTTATAGCTGAGTACTTCATGCCATTAGAATTGTAGTAGCAGCAATTACCTTTGTTTGCTCTTTTAGTGACAGATGCGTGGTGGCATCAGCCACGTCTATCATGAACTTCATCACTTGACTACCATGTGCGCATTCATCTGGGCTTGGTACTTGACCTGTGTGGATGGTTGAGAGGGTGTTCTTGATGATGATCCCATTGTTTTAGTGAAATGCTAAACCGTAAACATAATAGCAAAGATACGAGTTTAGGACATGATACATACATACATTCAAACACATTTTCTTCTCATCCTATTACTCTCCTATTGTAGAAGATTGTTTTCTCGAAATTTTAAAACATAAACCCTAAACAACCAATGATGTTATCTAACATCCATTTTAAAATAGTGCAAAATATAATTTAGGAATATTTAAAAAGTATAGGACTTGCAAATGGAAATATGATGATATTGTTAGATATCAATGCTCCACTCTCGTACAACTACGTGGGAACTAGCTAATTCTACTTGTAAGCCCCCCATATGAGGAGAAGGCATTTGAGTAGCTCGGTTATCTGCTAGGTCCTGGTTTGGACACTAGATGGAGGCCATGTGTGGCCTGATGGCTGGATGGCTTCAGATAGAGTTGGCACACTACCTAGGCTATATGCAAGTGCGGGAAGGCATCCCTTGAATGACCGCATTGAGGGTAGACGGAGCATTTCCCGAGGCAACCCACTCTCAAGTTGCAAGGCCTATTTGGAGCCTTAGATGATCCCGGATGGGAACGGTGACCGTAGGACAGTTGCTCTATTTTGCGCACCAGTTCTATCGTATGGTTGGTGGCCTATTCCGACCCCCAGTCGACCGTTTTGGGTAGACTGGGTCAGTCACCCAATTGAGCCTAACCGATTATGACTGGTGGCTATATAAGAGCAAGCCTGTGAAGCCCATTTCATCACTAGCTATAACAACCCTGATTCCTTAGCATCCAGCCTCCGTCCTCTACTGTTTCCAGCTCGCCATCGAAGCTTCTTTCAGAGGAGCACACGATTGGGAGGCAGCGCCATCTATTGTATCAGTTCTACAGTAATCAAATTTTTGATTCTCCATACTATCTTGTTTTCTCTCTTGCATATGAGATCCTGTTATCTGTTGAGCATAGACATTGTATTATTTTCTTACATGGTATCAGAGCCTGGACTCTAGCAAGAAGATTTGGTATTGTGTTTCCGTTTGCGAGCAGATTGTGAGAGATGGCCCAGCCCACAAGACTGTGAATCCTACCATCCAACGAAAGCGAAAAGTTGGACAGCTCTAACTATCCACTTTGGAAGTTCAAGATGAAGACTATCCTAAGCGCATATGAGCTTTGGGACACTGCTACTAGGGTGGATGTGAGGCCAGTTGCGAGACCGGATCCAGCCAATGTAGGACAACAGATAGTACCAACTGCAGATGAGATTCTCACGTGGACAAGAGGAAATGCAGATGCAATGTGTTCTATTGTCTGTAGTGTTATGATTCTGTCATGGCGTTAATTCAACATGTCACCATAGCAGAGGAGGCATGGACGGTCTTGAAAAATCAGTACAAGACCACGAATCAAATGCGGATTCATAATCTGGAGACTCAACTCGCGAACGATAAGTTATCTGAGTCTGAAGCGGCAGAGAATTTCATCACCAGGGTGAAGAATCTACGCAATCAGATGACTGCGATTGGCATCACCATCACCAGTGAGAATCTAGCACGAAGGTGCATAAGGTTTCTCCCACTAAAGTACGATGGTCTTGTTACGGCGCTAAATACGTAGAATAGAAATCTGCCCCTCAACTTTGAGGATTTCAACGTGATGCTTCTGGAGGAGGAGATGCGTCAAAAGATGAGGATTGGAGAAGATTCGGCTTTCTGGACCAGATCAAAGAAAGGTAAGGGTAAGGACTCTGGTAACCCATCTTCTTTTGATGATAAAAAGAGAAAGAAGAAGATCAAGTGCTTCTATTGCAACAAGGCAGGGCACAAGCAGAATGAGTACCGAAACAAGATTGCAGATGAGAAGAACAAAGTAAAGAAAGAGTCCAGCAACAGTAGCGTGCAGGCAGTACCAGTAGAGCTGTTCATCGCAATTGAGGAGATTTGCACGGAGGCAGTTCATGTACCTATGGATGAACCATGGATCATTGACAGTGGTGCATTGCGCCACATGACCAGTCGGAAGGATTGGTATACCTCTCTATAGCCGGTAGGGAATGACATCCTGGTAGCAGTCGGCAATGATGCAAAATGTCCAGCAAAAGGAAAAGGTACGATTGCTCTCAAGTCAAATGGAGTTGTAAAATAGTTGTCCGATGTTCTTTATGTGCCAGATATCAAGAGGAACTTGTTGTCCATTTCTGCGATCACGGATCGGGACCTCAAAGTTCAATTCGATAAGAATGGTGCACAGATTCTGGATCTTTAAGGAAAGGTCATTGGTAAAGGTACATGGCACAACAACATTTACGAACTCTCAGCTTTCAGTACTCGAGTGGATGTGAAGAACACTAAGCTGTGGCATGAGGGGTTTGGTCATCTAAACCTTAGTTCTTTGAAGGAGATGCATAAAAGTGGAATGATTGCAGACCTACCAGAAATTTCAGATCTACCTGATGTATGTGAAGCTTGAATGATGGGCAAGCAGCATCGGCAGCCCTTTTCTAAAGAGGCCAGTAGGGCAAAGGCTCCTCTAGAGTCGTTCACATGGACCTATGCGGAAAGATGGAGATGGAAGCTTTGGGTGGTTCCTACTACTTCATGGCGCTGATCGACGACTATAATAGAAGGATATGGATATACTTCCTGAAGACTAAAGATGAGGCTTTTAGTAAGTTCAAGGAATGGCATGTAATGGTCGAGAAAGAAACGGGGAAGAAGGTGAAGAAATTGAGATCAGACAGAGATGGAGAGTTCACATCAACTGAATTAGAAAGTTACTGCAAAAGTCACGGAATCAAGAGGCAGAAACCCCCGCCACATACATCACAGCAAAATGGAGTAGTAGAACGCAAGATGCGCGTCATCTGTGAAATGGGCCGGAGTATGATGAAAGGGAAAGATTTGCCAAAGACTTTTTGGGTTGAAGCATGTAACACTGTAGTTTACATCCTGAATCGTAGCTACACGAAGGCTGTGAATGGGACTCACTCCACTGCAAGCCTTTTCTAGTAAGAAACCTTCAGCTGCACATTTTAGAGTTTTTGGATGTGACTGTTTTGTACATGTCCCTGATGCTACTAGGACCAAATGGGAATCGAAGAGCCGGAAGTGTATTTTCTTGGGCTACAGTGAAGAGGCGAAGGGTTATCATCTCTATAACCCTGTTACCAAAAAGGTAATTATAAGTCGCAATGTAGTCTTCTGAGAATAGCTGCATCAATTGGAGGAGGATGCTTCCTTCCCAGACAACCAGGACTAGGATATCCATCCAATACCACCACCAGTAGCAGACCGAACTCCCTCAACAGTGCTTGGGAGGATTTAAGACAAAGAAGATAAAGAAGAGCCTGCAGAACCACAATGGCAATGGCCATTCCCGAAGTGGGTAAAGCAACTTTTGGATGACAGAGAACCTCCAGCCATTGAGGAGGAACCATCCAAACACCATCGGTCCAAGAGATTAGAGGAGCAAAGAAGGGCGCAAGAACACTTGGTCAACTATGCTTTAATGACAGAAGTGATCCGTGCTGATGAACCCAAGTGTCTTGAAGAGGCACAGGGCGTTGATAGGTGGATGGAGGCTATGCAGTCGAAGTATGTCTTCATAATGAAGAACAACACTTGGGACCTTGTGGATCGACTACCAAAACGCAAGGTAATCGGAACCAAGTGGGTATACAAGACCAAGTATAAGTCTGATGGCACGTTGGATAAGTACAAGGCTCAACTTGTGGCAAAAGGATTTGCACAAGTACATGGTTTTGATTATCAAGATACTTTCGCAGTGTTTTGGCTTTAGCTGCCCAGGGAAGTTGGCCCGTGTTTCAGATGGATGTAAAATCCGCCTTTCTGAATGGAGATATCAAGGAGGAGGTATACGTGGAACAACCACCAGGTTTTAAGATCCCCGGTTCAGAAGGTAAAGTCTACAAACTGAAGAAGGCACTTTACAGGCTGAAACAAGCCCCACGAGCATGGTACCGGTGAATTGATGCCTACTTTCTGCAAAATAGGTTCAAGAGAAGCCCATCTGATGCAAATTTGTATATCTTCATAGAAGGAGGCAGGTGTATGATCGTGGTCCTTTATGTGGATGACCTTGTCATAACAGGGAACCATGAAGAGAAGATCTCACAGACGAAGCATTTGCTAGGAAGAGAGTTTGAAATGATAGACCTCGGACTGATGCATTTCTGTTTGGGGATTGAAGTTTGACACGAGCCGAAACAGATCTTCATTTCAGAGCTGAAGTATGCTGGAGAGATACTGAAGGCATTTGGCATGGCTGAGTGCAAGATAGTTGGTACCCTTATGGAGGTTGACGCGAAGCTCTCAAACGAGGATTCATCACCACTGGTGGATGAAACGAAGTACAAAAGGCTTGTGGGCAGCTTGATTTACCTGTGCAACACACGGCCGGACATCAGTTTTGCGACTGGTATACTAAGCAAGTTTTCTAATAAGCCCCGGGAGAACCATTGGAGGGTAGGGATGCGGGTGCTGAAATACATCAAAGGCACACTTGATTATGGCATCACCTATACCAAGGGTAACATCTTGACCGGATTGGGCAGGAGACGTGGACAGTAGGAGATCAGTGACAGGGTACTATTTCTCACTTGGATCTAGAGTTGTGTCATGGATCACCAAGAAGAAACCCATAGTTGCTCTTTCTTCTACCGAGGCCAAGTACAAATCTGCATGCTTTACTTCTTGCGAGGCAGTGTGGTTGAGGAGGATTTTGGGAGACATGGGTGCAGTGCAGAACAAGCCTGCGCAGTTATCATGTGACAATCAGAGTTGCATGGCGATTGCAAAGAACCTGGTGTTCCATGCTTGCGCAAAACACATTGAGATTCAATATCACTTTGTATGCGAGCTCATCATGGATGGAGAGGTCGACTTGGTGTACTGTCTGACTACAGAGAATGCTGCGGACATCTTCACAAAGGCTCTTGGAAGAGACTTGCTGGAGAGGCATCTTCATCGACTTGGCATTGGGCTGAAAAAGTAAGTTCACTTGTGGGTGGACATTGAGGGGGTGTGTTAGATATCAATGCTCCACTCTCGTGTAACTACGTGGGAAACATCTAACTCTACTTGTAAGCCCTCCATATGAGGAGAAGGCATTTGAGTAGCTCGGTTATCTGGTAGGTCTTGGTTTGGATACCAGATGGGGGCCATGTGTGGCCTGATGGATGGACGGCTTCAGATAGAGTTGGCACACCGCCAACTAGGCTACATGCAAGTGCGGGAAGGCATCCCTTGACTGACCGCACTGAGGGTAGATGGAGCATTTCTTGAGGTAGCCCACTCTTCGGTTGCAGGGCCCGTTTGGATCCTCAGATGATCCCAGATGGCTCTGGACCGAACGGTTTTACACATCGGTTCTGTCGTATGGTCGGTGGCCCCCAGTCGACCGTTTTGGGTGGAGTGGGTCGGTCACCCAATTGAGCCTAATTGACTACAACTGATGGCTATATAAGAGCAAGCTCGTAAAGCCCATTTCATCACTGGCTACAACAACCCTGATTCCTTAGCATCTAGCCTCCGTTCTCTACTGTTTTCAGCTCACCATCGAAGCTTCTTTCACAGGAGCGCAGGGTTGGGAGGTAGCGCCATCTATTGTATCAGCTCTATAGTAATCAAATTTTTGATTCTCCATACTATCTTGTTTTCTCTCTTGCATACGAGATCCTATTATCTGTTGAGCACAGACGTATTATTTTCTTACAGATATGTCAAAATTATAATTTTATAGATAAGTTTTCATATCGTCCATTGGACGCATTGTGCCATTTTCATCAACACGGTGTGCGTGAAGTTTAGTTATTAGTGATTCCATTATCATTTGTTCTCGAGGCTCATTCTAGCACAAGTGGAGTTTACAATCCCACAATAGCTTGATTACATGCCCTGAGTATAGTTCATCACTTGAAAGTGCAGACTTATACTTGACAAGGGAGTTGGCTATTTCGACAAGTAACCAACCGACAACATAGCAATCTAACATGTCTGACCATGCACCATTCGATTGAGGTACATCATCATTTCTTACGTAAAGCTCTGGTGCAAACCAATGAAATCTTGACTTTGGCTTGAACCTACTCAGGCTTGCTCTCAGTTATGCGGAGACACCTTCCCCGATCAATAATGCTCACCCGCACAGATTTTCCATATGGTGTGAAATCCAACAGACAAGCAGTGTGTATGAACCCTCTCTCGTGCATTGCTTTCATTGCACTAGCAATAGCTACGCAAATGGCAAGAGCGTTCTTACAGAATAGGCATGCTCGCATCTGATTCCGTGTATCATGCCACACATTGCGAGGTTGCTCGCAGGGGTTGCCTCACCTTGCTTAGTTCGGATAATCATGATACATGAAAGGTAGGCTCATGAGCATGTCGTGAATACTACCTCCATTGAAGTAATCGCTAACATGTGTGTAACCAATTATGCGACACACAGCCCTATGCATTATAGTCATTGCCATCTCTGTCTTCAACGATCTATGTGCATGTGCAGTATCGTGCCTCAACTTCTTGCCAGCATAAGATAGGGTTGGCTTGAAACCTGGCACACTCTCTATCTTAACTCGGTACACCGTTTCCTTCCACTCCCCCACCTAATTCCTCAAGAATTGTCAATGCAACTAGTGGGAAGTGTACCGTTGTAGAGCACATGTCGGTAAACTTCGTGCACAGGTCTATTTGCGCCTTGCCGTCTTGACTTCTTGTGTCTATTCTTTCTGAGGAGCCACTAGTAACTTGGGTATAATATTGCATGGTGACATTCAATAGTCTACCGACTGCACCTTTTTCCTTTCGATTTTTTCTAACAACTATATCACCCAGCACTCTAGGTAGGAAATTTAGTACAGCCTCTTTCTCCTCTGTCTGCTCCACCTCTCCGCGCCTCGTCCAACTATAGTCAAATTGAGCAAGTATGCCTTGATGTATTTCATCCAGCTTAGTCTTGGTATGCGGAATCTCTCTTATTTGCTCCTCACTCAATGTAATAATATGTCGAACGCACACCCTACGGACAAGGTGTTGCAACTCGATTCTCCAAGTGTCTCTCTCTTTGAAGGGGTGGCTGAGGTATAGATCTAATTCACACAACAATCATTATGTAAGCACTCGTGAGGTTCCGCTACCACGATGAGTCACGACGTGTACATACGTGGTAGGGACCTGAACCCAGGAGTGGCACGCTGCATCTCAACGGTGATTGTTACCCAAGCAACAACTTTGTCCCCTCGTCTGCTACATACACTATAAAAATTACGATGTTGTAGATTTGGCTACTCTCTCCGCTCCGCATGAGCGTCAACAATAGCGACAGTCAACGTGATGTCCACTGTCCACATACGTGGGAATCGCTATTGTAGAATTGAAGTTACAAAAATAAGATCGCTGAGTTCGCAAAGGCCAGAGTTAGAATATAGTACATGCTGGATACACCTTACATCGATATTGTTAAGACAGTCATTCATGACCGTAGAATCAATTTTCCATAAACCGTGTTGCCAGACATGCAAGGTCGCATAAAGTAACATAATAGTCTTTCAAGTTACCTTGACAACTTATCTATTCCGCGGTTGGGAAAAGCGGGGCTGTTGAATAGCTTATTCGCAAGTATCCACAATTTTCAATCGAACCAAGTTAGCCAATTCAACGCCTGGTTTTCTCGGACACTTTCCCTTTAACACATTACGTAGACTGCCACAAACAAGTCCTGGGAAACTACAGAATACTGTAGACAGTAAAGAATACTTACCCAATACGTTTGCAAAGATCGAGGACGAAACAAATGGCCGGCATAACATTCTTTTGCTTCTGAAACCGAAAAAGCTCAAGAGATCGCCATGGGGAGACTTTATACTGATTCACTTCCTAGCATTTGTTCACTTCCTAGCTACATATGCGCGTATGTGTTCTTGTCGAAAGGTGACTGTAGAGAGCGAGGAAGCTTGAGAAATCATGAATTTAACCTATCCATTGGTGCGTGCAAGTCCCTTGCAGAGAGCAGGAAAGGTCGAGAAGGAAATTCAAGGCTAGGCTAGGTAAGGCTAGCATTCTTCCTGTCTGGGAGAAGACAACCCAGGGAAAGCTGAAGCAGGGCGGGAAACTAATTTTCTCGTTTGTTTTTGGACCCTTCCCTAATTTTAGACAAGGAGGGCGATGTAGAAAAAAGCAAGACAAGTCACACCCAGCGCTATATCTGTAGAAGCGAGCTTGTACAAAAGCATATCGATACAAAAGTATGACACGATCATTGTTCAACAACCATCTTTTGGGACCCTTCATCACTCAACTATCTACGTTCAGATAATCTGATGCTCCTCATCGCTCCACTAATCCGCAATATTGGACAGTCAACTTCACGGGTGTCCCTTCATCGTTCAACTAACATGCTATCTAGTCTCGAAGACCATTTCCAATCTTTGTATGAGAAAATGGATGGCAAATAATTCAAAATGAATTTTGCACGCAGCCACAGAACTTTACACAAAAACTTCTCCATGCAAGGAGTCCTTGCGCTAGTTCTCCTTGTCATCTTTCCAAGGACTCCTTGCATGGATTAGT
Source organism: Dipteris shenzhenensis (assembly GCF_047967505.1). Lineage (NCBI taxonomy): Eukaryota > Viridiplantae > Streptophyta > Polypodiopsida > Gleicheniales > Dipteridaceae > Dipteris > Dipteris shenzhenensis. Next base: position 26,615,155 of record NC_141621.1, read on the forward strand.
CTAGATTCCATGCATATGTAAATGCTTAGGTTTTTCAACTCTGGTCGCTCTTGGAACAAAACCCATGTTTCTTTGTTATTGCAAAAATATCCTTCCCTAATGATTTATTCTTACCTCCCACTAATCCATGCAAGGAGTCCTTGCGCTAGTTCTCCATGTCAAATTGCAAATGCAAAACCAGCAACAACAAGAAACTTTCATTGACTGGAATTACTGAATGGAGAGATGGATACCAGATGGATGAAGGTACATAGCAGCAGGTAGTTGAAGCTATATTAATTGTGGGTGTGTTATGTTCTGGTAGATAGATGAAGGCACGTATTGGCAATGAAATCGAAACGTAGTGGCAAATGGAAACTGGAGCAACAAAGAGACATTGTAGCAGACTTGCTAGCATGAAGGGAATCTTCCTACTTAGAAGTATCCTCACACAACCTTGGAAACAAGGCGAACTCAACAGAAATGAAGATGCAAGCAGACGAAGCAGAAGATCCCTTACAAAACCTTGGAAAGGCAATGCAAAGAAGTCATAGCTCCTGAGGATTACTAAAAAGCGAGCGACAAAAAGCGAGCAAGCCAAAAAAAGCGAGCGATAAAAAACAATAAAAGATTTATAAATCCCCCATTTTAGTAGCAAAAAATAATAACTTATTCAAAAGTGCATATGTTCCCTCAATGCCAGAAGGTTAAACATGCATATAACTTTAAAGCCATTAACACTAATTTCACATCATCCATGAGACAGTTTGTATGTTTAACTTCCAAGTCATTGTTTGTATCAAAGACAAACCCTACTGCAATCAAGTTCTCTCTTTCTACTAGAGTAATTAAGATCATCTTTCCAAGGACTCCTTGCATGGATTAGTCTAGATTCCATGCATATGTAAATGCTTAGGTTTTTTAACTCTGTTCGCTCTTGGAACAAAACCCATGTTTCTTTGTTATTGCAAAAATATCCTTCCCTAATGATTTATTCTTACCTCCCACTAATCTCACCAATGCAGCAAATTAGCCACAAATTCATTTTTTGGTGCATTAAATTTTACTAGATGGTGCACAAAGACATGATAATTATCTAAAGTACGCCTTGGCATTTGATTTGATATGTAACATGACCTCGTTTGGACTTGTAAATGAGAAGATACAGGGATGTGAAAATGTCCTCTTTTGGGCCAAAACAGGGAGCACATTAACGCGCTCCCTGTTTTGGCCCGAAAGAGGACATTTTCACATCCCTATATTTTGGCAAGATGTCAACATTTGATTGTTTTGGCCCAAAAGATGAGTTTTTAACATCCCTGTATCTTTTGATTATCAAATATAAATGGCATAATGTTACATATCAAATCAAATGTGGATGACAACCCGGTTTGTGGCTTGCCAGCTCAAGGATGCAACACGCTCCAGCCCAGTGAAGACATCTTTCGCTATCTCACCACCGCTAGAAGTATGCATACGAGTAAGAATGGTCACAAACTTGTTGTGGAAGCTTGGAAGCTTAAGGTGAAAACATAACTCTGAATGTCCTCATTGATCTCGTAGTCCCCAAAGGCCAATAATACGCGCTCCTCATTGTGGCTTGCTATTGTTGCATCTAACGAAAACAAGGAAGGTTGTTTTTAGACCTAAAATCTAACGCTTTAGAATGCACCACATGGCTTCATAGGATTTCGAAATGCTACGAAACTCTCTAGTGCTGGCTAAGTAAACATCTGTAAACAAAAGGAGGTACCTGTGCTACTTTTGGCACTAGTTGCTAGATTACAGGTGGAAGTTACTAATGAAGTTGCGATCAATTGTTGGGCTCATTCAAAATTGTGCAAAGCTAGCAAAATCAAGCAAATAGTCTGCATGGGCATTAAATATATGACTAACTATATAGACGATTGCTGCCCCGCCTTCTTTCACCACCATTCAAAGAGCCGTCTAAGTTGGATCCAAAGTTTGTGTTGGAGTATAATCATGGACGATTCTCACCTTCTGCATGTTTCTAAGCTAGGGGCCTCCAAGATCATCATCCTGTACAAAAAGTGTTAAAAATCTTGCTTTTTTTGCGTAATACTGCACCCATTCAATTGCAATTTTGGCAAGACCAACAGCAATCAACTTAGACGGGGGGACCTTGGCGAGGAATTGGGAGGAGGCCAAGTTGCGAAGACTAGAGCTAAAGGAGACATTAATTGTCATTGAAGGTGGGGAGCCTGCGAAGAGACAAAGAGGAGAATCTGTTGCCACTTGAGTAGTAGACTATGGTGGTGGTGTGTCCAAGGTCACATTGGGTGTAATGTAAGGGATCATCGGCAATGGGTGATCAATAATGAGGACTAACGAGCACATCTTCAATTTAATTCTTTATGGTAGGCACTCTAGAGGGATGTTTCCCTTTCTTGAGTCCTTGTGAAGCCACATGTGAGAATTCTAACTCTTGATCTTAATAAAGATTTAATGGTTTGAATTGATACTCAAAAGCATATAATATTTTTTGTACTCGCTTTTTGGCAGGGCGACAAAAAAACATTACTCTTTTTGGCTTCAACTGGCCCAGTAAAAGTGGAATTTTAGCTGTCCCAACTCCTTGCAAACCTAAGGCCATGGCAAACTCTATGTGTTACTACTTTAGGCTCTTGATTATTAGGAAGTTGCCACCTTTATTTGCCAAAGAGTTCATTGCATACAGCCCCTCGCTGCACATATGATTTACACACCTTCTCGGCTCCCCTGTCCTTTCCTCTTATCTGAGTAATGAAAGGATCTATTAATGTTTGGTTTGCACAATATACATGCATGCTACAGAAGTGGTAGCATTGAAGATGCGACAACCTCGACAAAGGTCATATTTTGTTGAGATATCGAGCTCCACTCGTGATATGTCAGGGTGACCATTGTGCATTTATGTCACCGACTTGTTAGCTGCAGGTGCAGTTGGTACACTGCCCATGAATAATAGCTAGATGATAGCTATCTTTATGTACTCTAGTTAGTGGCTCAGTTAGTATGCCACCTAGGTTAGCTGAGTTTGGTTTGAGACCCACATATAGGGTTCATCTATTCCTTTTGTACTTAGAGAGTTCTTTTTGCTTTCACAACTAAGAAGAGGAAAACTATTTTCAGCCTCCACCTTTGTGTATATTCCCCCATTGTGTATGCGAGAAAGCTGCAAGTGAGAATCCTTACTTCTCTCCCACTCTCTTCACATGGTATTAGAGCTCAGTTTAGTGGCTCAGTTAGTATGCCACCTAGGTTAGCTGAGTTTGGTTTGAGACCCACATATAGGGTTCATCTATTCCTTTTGTACTTAGAGAGAGTTATTTTTGCTTTCATAACTAAGAAGAGGAAAACTGTTTTCAGCCTCCACCTTTGTGTGTATTCCCCCATTGTGTATGTGAGAAAGATGCAAGTGAGACTCCTTACTTCTCTCCCACTCTCTTCACATTTTTATATCTGGAATGTATAATTTTAGCTTACCAAGATCATAGATTGCCATGTGGCTAAATGGGGCAGTGACACAATGAGTAGAGAGAGTGAGGATATTGAGCACAAAGCTTGAAGCTATGAAGGGATAGGGGAGGGGTAAGGTACTCTAAATCTCTGCAGACAACAAGAAGAAGCAACTGATTCATAAATCGACACAACCTCTGATTCAACATCAAAAAAGATGAAAGAGGGATGATGGTGAGCTTTTCTTTTTTGGTTTCATAGTGCCCACAATGCTCAAACAACATGAAATCTTTGTTCATTATCGTAACTTTATTGATTGCACACTTTCAAATGGATGTATTTTAGGCTATGGCCTTGACATCCGTGCTTTTCTCCTTTGTTGTACATTCCCTGTTTAGGTAAGGTGAAAGTTCAAGTCATGTGACAATGGGAAAGCTGTGTAGGTTAGATCAATGACATATCAAATGGCAATCAAAAGAAATCTCCTACTATTGAAAGGTGCTATTGTCATGGACTTAGGGTGTGGAACATGTAGATTAAGGTGTGAAATTTTTGGCCCTTTCATCATGTTTCTTTATTACTCTGGATAGGTGAAGATAAGGAGAGTTGGCCCCAAGCTACTTTCTCACCTTGATGGTTCTAGTTTGTTTGCAGCAAAAGCTGGAGGAAAAAAAGTATTAGCAGTCACTCATGGTGATTTTGCCAAAGTTTGACTTTGACTACAACCATTGACATTCAAGTAAATATGCATGTAACTTATCCATTTGTGAGACTATTCTCGATGTTAATATTCTTGACGTTTATATTCTCAGTGCACATGGAAGGGGGCATTCCTTGGGATAATAATTCTTTGGGGAAGGAAGCGCAATGCCTCCCCACTCACACTATGTGTGGTTATAAAAGTTATATAGTATATAGTATCATACAAATATTTTCAATTGCTCATCCGTTCAAAAATTGCTTGTTTTCAATCTAAATTCTTACAACATTCCTCTCTTTTGATACATGTTCTCGATGTGAGGGAGCAATCCTAATGCAAGATTGAAAGATATCGATACCTTTATTCATATGATTGTAATGCAAGTGACAAAACTGTATAGATTTCAATGAAGATTAGTTATGGTGTCATTGTTTGCTTGGGTGTAGCCATTTTTGTTGAGGTTCAAGGAATTTTGTATATATAGATATCTTGCATGACCCATAGCTTATGCATGTAGTACACATTTCAAACTTGAATATGAGACCAAAAAATTATGAAATAAGGATTTGGAATGAGACCGTTAAAGCATTACAATTGCTATGTTGCATGTGAAGCATGCATCCTAAAGAATATAGGATATAGCAATTTATTCAAAAACATCAAAATTTTATTTTGTACATACATGCAACCAAGTAATCATTCAAAAGTACACTACATGAGCTTCTCCTCAACCCAAGAACACACCTAAATGAGAACATTAGGCATGGATTAACGGGCCTCCAATGTTGTGCTAAAGTGATGGAAACCCATTTGAGGGCACGCTCCATAACTTTTTTTACATTCATTTTAAAAACCAAAACGGATTGAAATTCGGAATCCAAACTATTGGGACTATTACATGGTGGTCTTGAAACATTGATAGTTGTTGGTATTGGTATCTAGATTCACTCTAAAATGGAAGAAGTTAAAAATATGCAATTTGTGCATGTGCAAAGATCTTTTAATAAATCCAACACTATTTACAATTTTGAATTTTTTCTTTTTCCATGCACTTGCTTGCTATATGGCTCATAAGCATGCCAAAGGTCAATGCATTTCATAATACATAGCATCAAACCCGATAGCATGCCCTTTGGCCTATTTTGTTTTGAAGCATATTAGGACACATTGCATGTGTTTGGGATATCCAATTCTACTGATGTGTATTGCTGGAGGGGGGAAAACTGACGGCTGATAATTTTGCTACTCCTGCAAATTTCAAATTTTCAAACCTCTCACTCATCAATTGTTGGAAGATTAAGTATCCGCAACTTGCCTCTACCCTGCAACCCGCACGCACCTTGACATGCCCTTGTGTCATCTTTGATTTGGCATTGTTGTCTTTTGGGTAAGTTGCCTTCTATTCTTTTCTCGCCTCACAAGATTGATTCTCTCTATTTTGGTTTGGTATTGTCGTCTTTCACTGATCGTCACCATGGCAATATGTAGCTTGCCATGGCTTGCAAGAGAAGCAGATAGAAACTATGAGACATGAAAGATGAAAAGCTTGGTCAGGGCACAAGGGACAGATTGCGCGTTAAGGAAAGAAACGGCATGGTATCAAAATGACAACGGAAGACACTTTTGCAACATTTGTGAAGGGAGAAATAACAAGAAGAAAGAAGACTCCTTGCAGAGCAACATCAGGAAGTAGTTGCAGATGCATGCGTTTGATCATTGCCATCAGAGTGAAGCTTTGGCCTATACCCTAAAGTTCATAGGGTGACAACCCTACCAACACCTAGGGAGATGCATGCAGAGTGGAAGAAATGCTTGATCATCCCGATCGGAGTAGTCTATGGGCTTCAACAAAACACAAGAAAAAGAGAGACATCCTAAGTGCGGAAGTCATTGCAATAGTGGTGATGTTTTGGCATGAACATATGAGAGTTTCTCCAAATAACAAGGACATCTATAGAAAGCGGACGGGATGCAAGATGTTTAACGAGCACATCATACACATGCTTGATACAATGCAAGTCAGTGGTTGGCGAAACCATCCCAGTGGTTGTTTGTGATTGAGCTTTGGGATAGTTTACTTGTTTCATTTCTTGATGCAATGCAGGTCAGTGGTTGCCTAAACCAACATGGTGGTTGTTTGTGATTGAACTTTGGGATAGCTTACTAGGTTGGCTTACACTTAATGTGATTGTCCTAAACCAGCCTGGTGGTTGGAATACTATGCAACGGTGGTTGATTCAGCTTAAACACTAGATTCAGGCTAGATTGGACTTAATGTGATCATCTTAAACTAGCCCGGTAGTTAAAACATCATGCAATCGTGGTTGGTTTAGCACAAACACCAGTCATGTGATTGTCCTGAACCAGTGTGGTTGAACAAAAAGTAACAGCAATATATTTTGCAACAAAACAACAATATATTGTTATTTTACTAAACCAGCCTGGTGGTTGGAATGCCATGCAATCGTGACGGCTTCAGCTCAAACACGCGTGTGGTTGAATAAACATTAGTTGTTGACCAGCAGGTGATTGAAATTACTGTGTTTCTTAGTACTTTAATTTCCTACTGTTTGGGACATATACCACTTATTTTCTAGACTAGCATGGCTTGGCTTGGATTTCGAGTCAAATAGCAGTATCTAATTGAAATTGTGGTTGAGGAGTAATAAAGAAATGAAAAACAATATAATTGTATAGAAATGAAAAGCATATATTGTTATTTTCTAATTATGAAATTCAAAAATCAATAGCAATATACTTGTTATTGTCTAATTGTGCCTGTCAAGCTAAACTAGCCCTATAGCTGAAATAGCGACTTGTCCTAAACTAGCATGGTGGTTGAAATTATGATTGTGTCCTAAAGTAGCCCGGTGGTTGAAACTGTGCCTATCCTAAACTAATGCAGTGGTTGAACTACTTTTGTTTTGCTAGTACCTTATTATATATGCCTGTATTAGACAGCCTGAGGGTTGAAATTGTTTTGTTTTCTCGCAGGTTGATTAGTTTAATTAGACATACTATATTTTGTTTTGTTTTCCTCATAGTAGTGCAAAAAGGGGGCCTACATATTGGGTTAGTAGATGGATTGTATCTCAATTTTATGGATCACAATCCTGATATTTCAATTGGGCAGATGAGCTTTGAGCATTGGAAGCCCTAGTACGTCAGGAAACTCAAAGACAGAAATGTTTGTTGTTGCCAATTTGCCAAACACACATAGGCTAGCCTATGCAGGCAAGCTGTGACTTGAGATCTTGATGTATTAGAGCATTGCTCCTTGGGGATTGATGCCCATGTCTCCCTGATGAATGTGTAGTCTGTAGGCCACTTGGATCCTCACCATGTGTTGCAAAAAAGGCCACCTAGATCCTCATCATGTATCGCAAAAACAACTACTGTGCTTGTTTTTGTAAATCCCAAAATGATAGATTAACGTCATGATTGTTTTTGGCATATCCCAAACAACCACCGTGCTTGTTTTTACTCATCTAATCACACATCATGGGATCTAATTTCATTTTCCTTGGTTGCACAAAAGGAAAATAGCTCCCACAAACACGTTGGTTCCCTTTAACTATTGTCAGATTTCAACAACCAGGCTCGTGAAATGCATTTGTTTATGGCGTCCCCTTTAGGCTGGTTCTCTTTAACTATTGTCAAATTTTAACCACCAGGCTATGCCCACAAATCCACGGGTGACTACAAATCCTAAACGAATGAATTGCATGCCATTCATCTTGTAATAATAGAAGCAAACCATCGCGTTGGTGGTAGTTAATATGCTAGTGTGCAACCAACCAATTCATTTGCTAATAATAAAAGCAAACCATCGCGGTGGTGGCAGCTGATATCCTAGTGTGCAACCAACCAATTCATCTTGTACTAATAGAAGCAAACCACCACGCTAGTGGCAATTAATATCATAGTGTGCAACCAACCACCATGCTGGTGACCACTTATCCTGACCACTTATCTTGCACTACCACCTTGATCGTATTGTTGCAAAGTGTTGTACTAAAACAATCCCCTTTAGGCTAGTTCTCTTTATCTATTATCAGATTTCAGCCACCGGGATGGTGACCACAAATCCCAAATGAATTGCAAGCTATAGAATCGTATTGTATTATTGGAAAATGTCTGTCAAATTATAAAGTCCAACTCAGGGAACATTTTCAAATTATAATGTCCAACTGAGTGAAGCAGTCATAAGAAAATAGGACCTTTGAATCCAACTAAATGTAACATTTTCAAATTATAAAGTCCAACTGAGCGAAGGATGGATAAATGGAAAATTATTGCTTTAAAACTGAAGTTATATAGAAAAGCCAAATGTATAGTCAGCCCCTAAAGTTATACACCTGGGTAGTATACAACCAAGCTTTACTCTTCTACATTTTGAAAAGAGACCACCATCGTATCTAAGGATGGATAAATATAAAGACAATTTACTAATTTTGTTCTTTTTTTCAAAGAAGACAATTTACTACTTAACTCAAGTCTATTGAAAAGCCGACTCTATTAGAGGGGAAGTCAGCCCCTAAAGAAGTTTCGGGTAATATATATCCAAGATTCCAAGAGATCAAGGCTGAGATCTTTGAAGGACTTTATATTTACACAAGGATTCTTGGACAAGTGCTCGATACTTTGCACAATGGGGGCCTTCAGCAAACGTACTTTGCAAACTATGGGTTCTTATAATATTGAAGGCCTTCCCACAGTTCCTCCTAAAATATGACCATCTTGTGAATGCCACACTTGGGAATATGTTCCTCCTCCTCGAAATCAATCAGTAAATCCAATCAATAAATCCCAAACTAATCCCAAACAAGGGAAAATGTAAATCCCAAACGACCACCGTGCTTGTTTTAGTGACAATGACTGTGCATGAGGGACCATTGATTCATAGGTTCAAATTAGCATTGAGTCAGAATCAGACTATAATAACAATGATTGTGCATGAGGGACCATCTAATTCATAGGCTCAGATTAGCATTGAACCAGAAGCACAGACTATAATAACAATGAATTTTCATGGGGGGACATCTAGTTCACAAGCTTAGATTAGCATTGAGTCGATTCATTAGACTTTAATAACAATAGTTCTCATTGTTATGACCAAGAACTAATGTTATTATAGTATGATGAACCAACACAATGCTAATCTAATGTCCTGTTTTGATCTTGCCTTTCTTCAAGGAAGTTAACTATAATAACAATGACTTTGCAAGAGGGACCATCTGATTTGCATGCTTAGATTAGCATTAAGCTGGAGTTAGACTATAAGAACATATTAGATTGTTAGAATTTCTAGTTATAATGGCCAGTGCATTATTATGATATTGGCTGTGATGAGATTGAGAAATTCTCCCATGGCAACCATCTAATCACACGTCATGGCTAGACAATGATGTAAATGAATGCCGCAACCTCGATGCCCCTTCATAATGTTGCCCAAGTCATGGGATACATTATTTGCCTTGGATCTCCATCCTACAAAACTCCACCATCCATAGCCATGTTCAAGTAGCTAAGTTTTTTTCAACATCGTGTCCTTCTTCTGGTTAGTAAGCTCGATGGCAAACAAGCTAGAATTGGTGTTGTGTTTGGAGACCACCATGAAGAGTTGGAGACCTAGACTATAGTGGTAGAGAACCAGCTCTTGCCTGAGCACATGAGGCCTTTTCTATGCCTATCCATGGGCAGGGAGAGGAGAACTCAACCTAGTAGCATATCATCATTGTTTTGTCAGGCACTGGGAGAGAACTCAACTTGGTGGAGAGCCGCTCGTAATTGAGCACAACCTTCAACACTAGGGGAGGAGAAGTCAACCTAGTGGTGAGCTCCAACACATTGAGAGCATCAGTGTGCTGGAGCTCACCACTAGATTGAGTTCTCCTACCCACTGTTAAAGGTTGTGCTCGATTACAGGGAGCTCACCACTAGGTTGAGGTCTCTCTCCCAGTGCCTTGAAGGAAGTTGCTATAAAGAAGGTTATGTTCAATTATGAGGTGCTCGTATTGTCCCCTACATATGAGGAGTTCTGGGTCAAAGTGTAAGAAAGTGCTAACTACAAGGCTCTTGTATTATCCCTGCACATGAGTAACTAGGTCAAAAGTGTAAGAAAGTGCTAACAAGGACAAAAAGTGACACCAAGTCTTGCCACACAGTGGTGGTGTTGACAAGTGCTGAAAGTGTTACATGCAGATCACACATAAGTCTTTATCTATGTAGGTGCTTTAGTTTCTAGGTGTTGCTCAAGTAGAAGGAGCTTCTTTTGTGAGGCGCTTTCGCCTTGGGCTATGCTATTGGAGGCAGTCTGAGTGCTAGAGCTGAGTGATGCTACACTTTATGGGGGTTGGACATCGCTTGGATGTGCGGTGGCCATGGAGGCTTGTGTAGATGAGCTTTATTGGGCTACACCACCGTTGCTATAGAGAAGGGACAATGGTCATCGAGATGAGCTGTGTGAAAGTCTGTTGGAAGCATGGAGGCTCTACATCCAAGCTAGCCAATAGCATTGCTTGTGAGATCTGAAGTTCTGCTTGGCAAGAAGCCACTGAAAGTTGGATGATTGCTGGCCTTGATTCATTGTAGCTGTAGTAGTAGGCGTTGCCTTAGCTTTGTGTGTTTTATAAGGTTGGATTGGTTGAGCTTTGTTGAAGTGGCTTGCAGCCTAGAGGTGTTGGCATAAGGCTAGAATAGAACAAACACTCTCTCCATAACCACAATGGATTCTTAGAGCCTCATAGTGAAGGGAAGCCTTACAAAACTCATGAAATGTACTAGACGAAGAGAGCAACACTTAGAAGAACATATCTAAGCTCCGAATGTTGGAATCAAAATCTTTTTGGATTGTAACAAAGTGAATCAAGATTTACAAGAAGAGCTAAAGATGATGATGAAGATACCCCAGAAGGAGGGCTTACAACTTGATGGAACAAGGGATTTTGCTCTCTCATAGAAAGTCTCTCTCGCGATGATCTCACAAAGGTAAACATCACGAGTCTCTCTCAAAGATGGAGGATGCCTCACAGGAGGCGGGCTTGGTACCTTGACAAGATGCAAGGTCTTGGGAGCACCTTGTGCTCTAATACCATGATAATGTGGAGAGAGAGAGAGAGAGAGAGAGAGAGAGAGAGAGAGAGGGAGGGAGAGAGAGAGGAGTGCACACATTATAGCTATCTGTACACTATGTTGTATTGAGCATAATCATGAATATATACATGAAAGCACCTTAGGGTTAGGGTTAGGGTTAGTGTTTGCACTGCAATTTACACCATCCTTGACAATTAGCAATTAGGCTACTCTATGTTCTCAAGCACCTCTAAATGGACTGATTTCGCCTTATGTCCCATAACAGCATCTAACATAGGTAAAAAACAATGAAGGGGCTGAAGTTGCTATCCAACAATGACATTGGCCTTTTGCTTCTCCACGTCCTATAGAGACCAAGATCTGCACCAAAGAGCACCAAAAATTTCTATCCAAAAAGGTCTCCCTCCATCTCCAAGATATCAAGCATCCTTAATCTCTGATACCATGTCAAAATGTGCAGTGGACAACAAATCATAAATGCAAAGAAAGGAGAAGATGAACTCAAGGATACGAGATCTGGATAGGAAACATTGATGTATCATGTAGCACCAAACACCAAATGAAAGGGGACGAATGTGAAGATAGTGGGAGAGAAAGAAGGAGTCTCACTTGCGGCTTTCTCACATACACAATGGGGGAATACACACAAAGGTGGAGGCTGAAAACAGTTTTCCTCTTCTTAGTTGTGAAAGCCAAAAGAACTCTTGTACAAAGAAATAGAAGAACCCTATATGTGGGTCTCAAACCAAACTCAGCTAACTAAGGTGGCATGATATTAACTGAGCCACGAACTAGAGAGGATAGCTGTCATCCAACTAATATTCGTGGGTGGTGTACCAACCGCATCTACAGCTAACAAGTCGGTGACATAAATGCACAATGGTCACCCTGGCATATCACGAGTGAAGCTCGATATCTCAACACTCCCCCTCGAGATCAATCCCAATTCTTGCACACCAAGCAGGTCTCTGAACTTGCGCAGCTTCTCTGTGCCCAATGCCTTCGTGAATATGTCAGCTACTTGATCCTCTGTGCTAACATAAACTAGATCAATAAGACCTAGTAAAACCTTCTCCTGCACATAATGATAATGCACCTCAATGTGCTTTGTTCTAGCATGATAGACTGGGTTATTTGCCAAGTGTATACTGCTCATGTTGTCAGAATAAATGACAACTGGCCCATCTGTAGACTGATGCATATCATAAAGTAGCTTATGCAACCAAGCTACCTCACATGCAGCCATTCCTGCACCCCTGTACTCAGCCTCTGTGCTTGACAACGCAACTGTAGGCTGCTTCTTGCTACTCCAAGTGATTATAGCACTCCAAAAGAGAAAACATATCCACTGGTGGATCGTCTATCAAAAATACTACCAACCCAATCAGCATTAGTGTATCCATGCAACTGGATTTGAACCCTAGCCTCATAAAATAGTCCATACTGCAATGTGGACTTCACATACCTGAGTATGCGTCTAGCCGCATCCAAATGCAATTTCCTTGGAGCCTGCATAAACTGACTTACCAATCCAACAGCATAGCTCAAATCTGGCCTGGTAATAGTCATATAAATCAAACTTCCTACTATGTGTCTGCACATAGTAGGGTCTTCCAGAAGCTCACCTGCATCTGCGCTTAGCTTCACATTCTGCTCCAAAGGAACTGAAATAGGCTTACAGCCTGTCATCCCATATTTGGATAGCATGTCCAATCCATACTGCCTCTGCAAGAGCCGTATCCCACTTGGTGATCTAATCACCTCAATGCCCAAGAAATAACGTAGCTCTCCCAAATCCTTCATCTCAAACTTCTGCTTCAATAGCATTTTCACTACAAGACATAGGCCATTTTCCGACGGAAATACCGATGCTTTTTACATTAATTTTTTTTTTTCACGGGCGCAAAGGTCGCTATAAAAGTCGCTAAAAGCGTCGGAAAAGGAGCGTCGCTATAAACCGTCGCTATATAGCGATGTTGTTAATCGTCGCTATATAGCGACAATGCAAATGTCGCTATATAGCTATTAATCGTCGCTATATAGTGATACTAGTAAACGTCGCTATATAGCAACGATTAACAGAAGTAAAAAAAAAGGGTTAGTGGGGCTAAACAGGGCTTCCTTTTGGCCCTGTTTAGCCCCACTAATCCTTTTTTTTTCTGTAATTACAAAAGAAAGAATTTTATAACAAAATTTCCCTTGCTTGCAGGGTGATACAAAATTGTTCTTGTGAAATGATGAGGAAAAAATGCATATACATATACAACAGTGTTTGTAACAAAATTACCCTGTGAAAGGGCGATACAAAATTGCTCAAACGAGCGGATATACAAAATGCTACTACCACTACTCATCCGAATCTGAATCATCTTCGTCTTGTTGGCCTGTTCCTTGGTCCTCGACACCTGCGTCTTCTCCCTTGTCCTCGACACCTGCGTCCGATCCTTGCCCCTGTTGATCGCTCGCCTCCGATGATGGGACGCTTGAGCTTTGACCCTAAGAGTGAACCATATAAATCGAAAATTAGATTGGAACTTAAATTAAAAAGTGAGATTACAAGTAGAAGTAGACTTATACCGTGCGAGCAGCCACCTCAGCCCAATCGAGTGTCGCTCCCATTGCCTCTTGCTCAATGAACCACGGCTTTGTTCCTATCCGAAATGCGCACCGCGTCTCTGCATCCGTAGGAAGACGACCCATCACAGCTTGCTATGGATCCAATTTACGAGAGTTAGAGTTAGCTAAAGTGCATGTAATATGTAACTAAAACAAATAGAACAATACATTAAATGGGAAGAAGTAGACTTACCACGGTTGCCTTGAACGCATACTGTCCGCCTGCACCAAAGTGCGAAGTACCTACGACGTCCAGCCGTCTCTTCACAGCCCTCCTCTGACCCTCGAACATTTCGGGATGGTCCCTATGTTGCTTCTTGAAGTACTTCCAATCAGCTTTGTCTGCCTAGCTGGGTTTAGCCAACCCCTTTGTAATGGAAGTATGCAAGGTTGATCTACGATGCTTTAGGACTAAACCCATGAACTCGAGCATATAATTGTCATTAAACTCCACATTTGGCAGATTAGGGTATCTTTGTTTTAACTCATTGATCACCGCCTGCTTCTTTTGGGCATCTTGATACTGCCAATTAGTATTTATGCCGCTCTTCAAGTGATGACTCATCAACCTCCTCATGGCGGCCATCACTGCTTTGCCCTTTTTATCTTCTATTATCTCTCCGGCAGATGTGATTTGATAGGAGAGATCCCCTGATGAGTAAGGGGGACTGACGGTAGCAGAGTCTAAAGGAGTGGAAGCTCCGCGACCACTTCTGGATCGAGGAGTAGCAGTGGGAGTAGGAGAGGGAAAGGGACCTGGCTGATACTGTGTCTCCGGACCAAGTGGAGACCTAAAGGAGTGTGAGTGTGCTGACTCGTCTACATCTCCTAAGTCAGCACAACATGAGCCGCCCGTCCTACTCTTCCTTCCCTTGCGGGAGGCATGCGCAGGTGATGATCCCGCAGTCGAAGGGGCGCGAGGGGATGGCTGGGCAGTACGTCCACCCATCGGTGTAGGGGAAGGAATTGCGGAAGTCCTCTGAGAGAGCAGAGAGAAGAATCTTGCTGCCTCCTCATCGCTCATCTGCGCTACAAACTCGTCGGGAGTCTCGACAAAGCCATGCGCGGCTAGCAAAGGAGTTCCCCGAGGGGTAGTCGCAGTGCTACATGGAAGAGGGGTCGGACCAGGGGTAGTCGCAGTGCTAGGACCGAGAGGAGTCAGACCAGGGGTAGTCCTCCGGGTAGTCGCAGTGCTAGGACCGAGAGGAGTCAGACCAGGGGTAGTCCTCCGGGTAGTCGCCTGAGAGGAATCAAAGTCCTCTGGAGCATATAGATCGTGAGCTCTCCTCCTGCGAGGTTTTTCGTACTCGTCGGATGAGCGACGTGATCCCATGTCTAACATAGACACAAACACGAAAACAGACAACAAAAAAACAAACATAAGCATTCTCATAGGCATAGGCATAGGCAAGAAGAAAGAAGAGGGAAAGAAGATGGAAAGGAAAGAAAAGAATGAGAATGAGAGAAGGGGGAAATAGAGAAGGGGAAAGAGATGAGGGAAAATAGAGAAGGAGAGAAGGGGGAAATGAGAGAAGGGGGAAATAGAGTGGGAAATAGAGAATGAGCTTATGCGGAAATAGAGAATGAGCTTATGCTTCTCTCATTCTCTATTTCCGCATAAGCTCACGCATAAGCATGAGCTTATGCGAAAACTTAAGCATAAGCTCATGCTCATGCATGAGCATAAGCATGAGCTTATGCTTATGCTTATGCTTAAGCATACGCATCGGAAATAGAGAAGGAGCTTATGCGGAAATAGAGAATGAGTTTCCGTATAAGCTTCTCTCATTCTCTATTTCCGCATAAGCTCATGCATAAGCATGAGCTTATGCGGAAACATGAGCATAAGCTCATGCTCATGCATGAGCATAAGCATGAGCTTATGCTTATGCTTATGCGGAAAGCATAGGCATTGGAAATAGAGAAGGAGCTTATGCGGAAATAGAGAATGAGCTTATGCTTCTCTCATTCTCTATTTCCGCATAAGCTCACGCATAAGCATGAGCTTATGTGGAAACATGAGCATAAGCTCATGCTCACTCATGAGCATAAGCATAAGCTCATGCGGAAAAAGAGAAGGAGCTTATGCGGAAATAGAGAATGAGTTTTTGCATAAGCTTCTCTCATTCTCTATTTCCGCATAAGCTCATGCATAAGCTCATGCTCATGTATGAGCATAAGCATGAGCTTATGCGGATGCTTATGTATGAGCATAAGCATAAGCTCATGCTTATGTATGAGCATAAGCATAAGCTCATGCTTATGCTCATGCGGAAAAAGAGAAGGAGCTTATGCGGAAATAGAGAATGAGAGAAGCATAAGCTTCTCTCATTCTCTATTTCCGCATAAGCTCATGCATAAGCATAGCTTATGCGGAAACTTAAGCATAAGCTCGTGCTCAAGCATGAGCATAAGCATAAGCTCATGCTTATGCTCATGCGGAAAAAGAGAAGGAGCTTATGCATAAAAAGAGAAGGAGCTTATGCGGAAATAGAAGCATAAGCTCATGCTCATGCATGAGCATAAGCATGAGCTTATGCTTATGCTTATGCTTATGCTTATGCTTATGCTTAAGCATAAGCTCATGCTTATGCTCATGCGGAAAAAGAGAAGGAGCTTATGCATAAAAAGAGAAGGAGGAGCTTATGTGGAAAAAGAGAAGGAGCTTATGCGGAAATAGAGAATGAGAGAAGCATAAGCTTCTCTCATTCTCTATTTCTGCATAAGCTCATGCATAAGCATAAGCTTATGCATAAACTTAAGCATAAGCTCATGCTCATGCAGAAAAAGAGAAGGAGGTTATGCATAAAAAGAGAAGGAGCTTATGCGGAAATAGAGAATGAGAGAAGCTTATGCTTCTCTCATTCTCTATTTCCGCATAAGCTCACGCATAAGCATAAGCTTATGCGTAAACTTAAGCATAAGCTCATGCTCATGCATGAGCATAAGCTCATGCTTATGCTCATGCAGAAAAAGAGAAGGAGCTTATGCATAAAAAGAGAAAGAGGAGCTTATGCGGAAAAAGAGAAGGAGCTTATGCGGAAATAGAGAATGAGAGAAGCATAAGCTTCTCTCATTCTCTATTTTCGCATAAGCTCACGCATAAGCATAAGCTTATGCGTAAACTTAAGCATAAGCTCATGCTCATGCATGAGCTTATGATTATGCTTATGCTTAAGCATAAGCATAAGCATAAGCTCATGCTTATGCTCATGCGGAAAAAGAGAAGGAGCTTATGCATAAAAAGAGAAAGAGGAGCTTATGCGGAAAAAGACAAGGAGCTTATGCAGAAATAGAGAATGCAAGAAGCATAAGCTTCTCTCATTCTCTATTTCCGCATAAGCTCATGCATAAGCATAAGCTTATGTGGAAACTTAAGCATAAGCTCATGCTCATGCATGAGCATAAGCTCATGCTTATGCTCATGCGGGAAACGAGAAGGAGCTTATGCATAAAAAGAGAAAGAGGAGCTTATGCATAAAAAGAGAAGGAGCTTATGCGGAAATAGAGAATGAGAGAAGCATAAGCTTCCCTCATTCTCTATTTCCGCATAAGCTCACGCATAAGCATAAGCTTATGCGTAAACTTAAGGATAAGCTCATGCTCATGCGGAAAAAGAGAAGGAGCTTATGCATAAAAAGAGAAAGAGGAGCTTATGTGGAAAAAGAGAAGGAGCTTATGCGGAAATAGAGAATGAGAGAAGCATAAGCTTCTCTCATTCTCTATTTCCGCATAAGCTTATGCTTATGCTTCTCTCATTCTCTATTTCCGCATAAGCTCATGCATAAGCATAAGCTTATGCGGAAACTTAAGCATAAGCTCATGCTCATGTGGAAAAAGAGAAGGAGCTTATGCATAAAAAGAGAAAGAGGACTGGCCCCGGAAAAAGAGAAGGAGCTTATGCGGAAATAGAGAATGAGAGAAGCATAAGCTTCTCTCATTCTCTATTTCCGCATAAGCTCATGCATAAGCATAAGCTTATGCGGAAACTTAAGCATAAGCTCATGCTCATGCGGAAAAAGAGAAGGAGCTTATGCATAAAAAGAGAAAGAGGAGCTTATGCGGAAAAAGAGAAGGAGCTTTAATATGCGGAAATAGAGAATGAGAGAAGCATAAGCTTCTCTCATTCTCTATTTCCACATAAGCTCATGCATAAGCATAAGCTTATGCGGAAACTTAAGCATAAGCTCATGCTTATGCTCATGCTCATGCGGAAAAAGAGCTTATGCGAATGAGAGAAGGGGGAAATAGAGAAGGGGGAATGAGAGAAGCATAAGCATAAGAGAATAAGAGGGAAAGGAAATAGAGAATAAGAGAGAAAGGAAAGAGAGAAGGGAAAAGAGATGAGGGGGAAAGAGAGAAGGGGGAAAGAGAGAATAAGAGAAGAGGGAAAAAAGAGAAGGGGGAAAAAGGAGAAAAAGAGAAGGGGGAAGAAGGAAAGAGTGAGAGGGGAAGAGAGGGTTCCTACGCCCATCACTGCAGCTAGCGCTTAAGGCGCTAGCTGCAGGCCAATGCAAATAACAAAAATAATAAATGGAAAAAAGAGGCAGCACTTACCTGTAAAAGTATGTCCCGCTCGGTGTAGTGGACTGGCCCTACAGAAGAGAGAGTATGTCCCGCTTGGTGTAGTAGACTGGCCCTACAAAAGAGAGAAAACAACCCATTTTTTAAAATAAGATGTTAGTGGAAAGAGGAGATTACAAAAGCAACTTCTTGAAGGGAGGAGATTGAGGAGACAAGGAAAGGAGGAGATTGAGGAGACAAGGAGAAAGAGAAGGAAGAGAAATACAGAAAAAAGAGGTGAGTTTTCTTTCTTTCTTTCTTGAAATCTCGTTTTTTGTTTCAATCCTTTCAAATCAAGCATAAAAACTAGTTTACAGGTTTAGCAATACAAGAAGAAACACTCACAAAACTAAAGCTAACAAACAAACAACCTACATTGTTGAAACAAACTCACCTCTTGAAGAACTTTCTTTCAAGAAACCAAAGAGGGAAAAGGATAGAGAGGGAGTACAAGAGGTAGGAGAAGGGTGAGGAGTGGAAAATAGAGTGGGAGGTTGCTTGGAATAGATGGGAGGTCATCGAAAATAGGTGGGAGGAGATTTTGGGTTGCTTACTTGAGAGATTAGGGAATGGATTGAGCAAAACGCCACGCGTTTTGGCATTTCGGGTTTTAACCCACAGCGTCGCTATATAGCGACGCTTATTCGTCGCTATATAGCGACGTTTTTAATTAAAAACGTCGCTATATAGTGACGGAACAGAGCATCGCTATATAGCGATGCTTACTGTTCATTTTTTTTATATGGCCTCAAGTGAAGCTCAAACATGCTATGCTTGTAATTGTTAATATCTCCTCTTACTATATAGCCTTACTATATAGGCTTTTTTGTTTTAATCCTTACTATATAGCGACATCATTCTTTTTATATGGCCTCAAGAGAAGCTCAAAAATGCTATGCTTATAATTGTCAATATCTCCTCTTCATGCTTATGTTGTGATTTTATAAGTGTAGATGGAAGGGACGAGTGGAAGCTCATCCGATGATGCGCCTGAGCTCGGGAGCACGAAGTGGCTTACGGAGAGGTTATACTATCATTGCACTCATTGCAAGCGAGAAGTATGACATCAACGTCATATTATCATGCGCCACTTGCGGATGTATGGGGAGGAGCTGGAACCAGTACCCCCCATTGGTGTTGCACATGTTGATGGATTATCGGTAAGTCAAAGCTATTTAAGTTCGCAATCTTATTGTATACTAGGAAATAGAAGATCTTATAGTTACATGAATGAGCTTATGATAGGATGAGGAGGGTGACGAGGGTACACATATACCTTCTCACTTTCAACAAGACTATAGTCTCCCGGATGACGACGAGGGTATGGTCGACATGATGGATTCCATTTTTAGGGGCACTACATCCCACGTACACGTGATGTCAGAGTTTGAGGTCAAAATGCAAGAGTTGCAATCAACACAATTGTACGAGGGTGCTAGGATGTCTAAACTACGTGCTTGTCTCTCAATCTTGAATCTACAAGTACAGTATGGGTGGTCGGATACAAGTGTCTCGGTCTTAATGAGGTTAGCCCTTGCATTAATTTGACTCATTATTTGGATATTGTTTGTTTTGAGAATCATCATTTGGATAGTGTCTTTGTCATAGGTTGCTCCAGAAGATGTTTCCTGCACCAAATACCATGCCCGCGTCAAGAGATGAAGCGAAAAAGATGCTAACAATGGTGGGTATGGATTATGATACCATCCATGCTTGCCGTAATGATTGTATTCTCTTTCGTCATGAGCATGGAGATTTGGCTAGTTGTCCAAAGTGTGGGAAACAATGATATAGAGATGACTTGCAGGGTGAGCGGATACCAGTAAAGGTCTTAAGACACTTTCCCATCATTGCAAGAATACAACACATGTTTCGATGCAAATCCATAGCGGAGTTGATGACATGGCATGCATCTCATCAGTCCACTGATCACACATTGAGGATTCCCGCAGATTGTGCAGCTTGGAAGCACATAGATAATCAGTGGCCGGACTTTGCGAGAGAGCCACGCAACTGACATCTTGGGCTAGCCATGGATGGCGTGAATCCTTTCGGGTTACGCTCGACATCTTGGTCGACATGGCCCATAGTCGTGGTGAATTACAATATCCCACCATGGCTAACAATAAAAAAGGGACACCTCATGCTTGCATTACTTGTGTAAGGAAAGTACAAGGCAAAAAACATGGACGTGTACATGGCACCTTTGATAGAGGAGTTACAAATATTATGGAGAAGAGTGCAGGTCTTTGATATTTCCTGAGCTCCTAGGCATACCAATGATATTTTGGTCAGGGGTATCTTGATGTGGACCATGCATGACTACCCAGGATATGGAGAGTGCATAGGTACGTGGTTATGTCTTTACATGTACAATGAGGGATTATGCTTTTTTTACTCTCTTTTGCACGCATGTCTTGTACTAACATATTCATGCACGCGTGCAGGACTTGTTACAAGTGGGTACCATGCTTGTCCTGTTTGTGGACCCGCTCTGAAATCGCTTGCACGCTACTCCAAACATATGAGAAAAAATGTTTATGAAGGTCATGCTCGATACCTTCCGCTCGACCATCTCGCACGTGGAGGTCAGCTTGATCCACCACCATCATATTTGAAAGCAAGTGATTGGATTCAAGCTTGGAGGGCGAATGGAGAGGAACCTCCTCCTGGTATGAAGAGGAAATCGATCTTTCACGAGCTTCCTTATTGGGGTGATCAGTTACAAATCAATCATCTCTTGGATCCCATGCATATCTTCAAGAATGTGGGGGCTACCATTTGGGCACACTTGGTTGGTTCCAAGGACTCGAGAGGAGTGCGAGAAGACTTGCATGCTATGAATAGGATGTCTCGTTTGTGGCCCCAAGTGCATGCTTCGAGAAAAGTTGTCCTCCCAAAAGCAACGTGGATCCTCTCTACGAGGGAGGAGGCAGCGATCAAGGCAGACATTGCCTCTTTTCAAACACCGATAGGGTACATGCGTTGCTTGAAAGGAGCATTTTCAAAGGACAATAAGCTTAGTGGCCTCAAGTCCCATGATTGGCACAAGGTCTTACAGCTATTCTAAGTAGAATTAGTGTACCGATAATAGTGATGCGTTAGCGTAATTATTATTATGTTATATTGTTGACATGATTTCATTGTTGCTTTGATAGTTCATCCTTACAATTACAATAAAAGGGTGCTTACAAGAAGATGTTAGAAATGCTATATTCAAGATCTGTGGTATTGTGAGGTATGCTTACTATCAAATCGCATTATGTATTTTCTTAATGGACATGTGAAATAGGTGGATATCTTAAATATCTTACATATGCATGGACATGTGAAATAGGTGGATATCTCAAAAAGAGATCTCTATATCGAGCATCGAGAAGGCTAGGGTGGAATCCATCGAAGCCGTATGCTTGCTTGAGAAGCACTTTCCCTCAAGCATTATGACAACTCAAGTCCACTTGCTTGTGCACATAGTTGATGAGGTGGCTATAGTAGGTACCGTTCATAATCGATGGATGTTTTTTCTCGAGCGGTTTATGAAAACTTTAAAGGGGTTTGTAAGACAAAGAGCAAGACCGAAAGCAAGCATGGCAGAGGGATGTCTTGTGCAAGAGTCATTAGTATATATCACAGAGTTTCTTGCATCCACGGATCCTGATATGCCGCAAGCTTGGCACAACAAGGATGATGATCGCATCATTGGCAAGGTCCCCCAAGGAAAAGGGATTGAAAGAAAGATGAGCGAAGAGCAAATGGAGAAATTCAATAAGTTTTGTATCCTCAATAGCCCTGAGATGCAGAAGTGGATTGAGAGATATGAAGTGGCCAAAGCAGAAAGAATAAATGCAAGGACGAGATTCAAAGTAATGTACAGGTGATCACAACCATATCCACGAGATCTGGCTCTTCTCCCTACTCACATGTCACTTGATTGGCTACAACTGGCTGTACGTAAAGCTGAACGTGATGGAGAGACAATAAACGAGCGTGAGCAGGAGTTATTATCTGGATGTATGGTGCATGTAAGTTTCTTATCTCTTGACGTAATTAAGTAATTATTTGTGGCAATATATGCTATAAAATAGGTGCATCTTCATTGTTTTAATGATGCTCTTTTACAGTACAAAAAGTACAGTGCATTATGGTCATATGGACGACATTTTTACATGGAACACATTGATTCAAAGAGAGTCACGTATGATTGTGGAGTCATGGCTAACTTCACACAAGATAGCTGAGCAAGTGCTTCGGATACCAATCTTCTCTCCTCACAGTTGGATTATTGTGGAACCATACGCGACATCTATGAAATTGATTTCAGACGATTTACTATTTTCATTCTTGATGTAAAATGGTTTAGAACTACTTACAACGGTCCCCATGCGACAGTGAGAAAAGATAGTAGCGGTCTCTTTGCAATAGACTCCACCAAACATTGGACCGATGAAAGTGATACTTTTGTTCTTCCCGAGCACTGTGAGCAAGTGCATACTAATGATTTAATTAGTCGAAGCTTTCATTTTTAAAGTCCATTGATATATATATATAATTGACGACATTTGGCACCCATCTTCAATCTAGGTGGTTTTTCATCCGGATCGTTCTGATCCAAGATGGTGGTACGTGATCCAAGTTGCACCACGAAGTAAGCAAATTTTTGAAGATCGAGATGTGGATATGGAGATGCCACTACCAATGCCAGATCCAATTGATGAATCTAGCGAAGAAGATGTAGATCACCATATGAGGCAAGAGGAAGATGCGCATAATGACATCGCACGGGAGGAGGATGGAGATCACGATATTGACAAGGAAGACAACAATCATCAAGATCAATCACCACACTTAAGCTTTATTGAAGAAGATGATCAAATACTTTTAGGTGAACGTACGATACTAGAGTACGATGATGATATAGGAAATCAACTCGGTATAGAGTTGGAGATAGACTTGCTTGGCGCCTTACACTTGGCTCAAGATGAAACAGTTGATGTAAATGCTCTTATTTGATTTTTCTCATCTCAAACTTGGACATGAATATATGAGCTTCAAAGGCTTGATGTACATGCTCTCATTTTTTTATTCTCTATGAGCTCAAACATGTATGAAAATTTAAAAAATTTTGTCATTGGAAAAAACTAACTTTTAAGGCCTAAAAAAAAAAAAACCTCTCTTTAAAAACGTCGCTATAATATTTTGTCTCAGTGTCGCTATATAGCGACTTTTGGCAAAAGTCGCTATATAGCGACGATTTACGAAACCCGATTTTTATACCGACGATTAACGCTAAGCGGGCGCTAAACGTCGGTACGTAAACGTCGCAATAGGATGCGTGTGTAGTAGTGTTTCACATGAAGGATATCTTCATCACTATCACCTGTGATGATCAAATCATCAACATAAATGACAAGCAGCGTAATACCTTTCTCTATTTTTCTCACATAAAGTGAGAAATCTGCCTTGGAAATCTGAAAGCCAATAGTGACAAGATATTGTCCTATCTTGTCAGACCATGCTCTAGGTGCTTGCTTCAAGCCATACAAGGCTTTCTTCAACCTGCAGATAAACTCAGGATGAATAGCATGAACATAACCTGGTGGCTACTCCATAAAGACCTCTTCTTGCAAATCACCATGCAAGAAGTAGGTCTTTTTCATTTAGCATGGCCCGGGATACCTCTCCAATATTCTTGTTTTTCCTTTCTTTAAGTCCATTTTGCTGTGGGGTATGACTGCATGAATATTGCTGCTTTATGCCATGCTCCTGCAGGAACCTTGCAAACTCATTTGAGAGGTACTCTCCCCCTCCATCTGACCTTAGGCATTTTATTTGCAGGCCTGTTTCTTTTTCAACCATAGCTTTAAAAGCTTTGAAATGCCCAAACATTTCACTTTTCTTTTTCATAAAATGCACCCAAACTTTTCTGCTGTAGTCATCAATAAAAGTGATAAAATAATGACAGCCTCCGATAGATGCAGCTTTAGTAGTCCACACATCAGAGTGGATTAATTCCAATGGCTTCTTACTCTCTTGAACATGCCTAGGAAATGGTTTCCTTTCCTGTTTTCCAAATTAATAGGCTTCACATACCCTATGCATTTCTGCAACCTTGAATTTAGGCAATCCTGCAACAATGTTTTGGGCTTGCATTGATTTAAGTCGCTGTACATTAAGATGACCAATGCGTTTATGCTAGATATCAATATCTGCAACTACACTGGTCCCATGTGCAAACATTGCTGCACTCAATTCAGGCATGTCCGCATCCAACGTAAACATCCTGCCCTTCTTCTTTCCTTTTGCTATCAAGCGACCATTATTTTTCATATCCTCAACAAAGCATCCATGAGGATTAAATCTGACTTGCAAGCCCTGCTCAACCATTTGACTAACAGAAACCAGGTTCTTGGTGATGTTCGGGACATGAAATACATCAGACAGGTATTTCTTTTTCCCATCCTGTATAGACAAAAGTATTTTACCAATTTGCACAATAGGATGTGTAGTATCATCACCATTCTCCACAAATCCTGGTCTTTCCATTTTCCTTGCATTCTGCATCCATTCTGCATGACCTGTCATGTGGTTTGACGCACCTGAGTCAACATACCACACATCATTACTTTCATCTGCACTTGTCACAGAATTGGTCATGTGCTGCACCATAAATAAATGCTCATTTCTGTCATCACCCTGTCTACTAGAGGATGCATAATTGCCTTGTTGCAATTTTCCATTCCTAATGTCATTCTGCTTTTTGTAGCAGTCTTTAGCCATATGACCCATTTTACCACAGCAGTAGCATTCAACATTGCTATTTGCATTTTGGCCTCTCTGCCATCCACCATGACCTCTTTGGCTCCCCCTGCCTCTAGAGTTACCATGTCCTCCTCCAAAGGACTGGTTTTCTTGAGTTTGCTACATATTCTTATTTCTACCACGGCCTCCAGATCAACCTCCTCTACCTCTGCCTCTACCTCTTCCAGCATTTGAGTAGAAGACATTTTCTTTTGAAGTTCCTCCTGAAGAAGATGCACCACCATTTCTCTGTAGACCATTCAAGGTAATAGAAACCAAATCATCATCTTCCACTGGTGACCCAATGGAAGCAAGGGCATCTGCAATTTTCTTCACTTTCATGTGGTAGTCATTGATGCTCATATTTTCTCTCTGCACATTGTGCAACTCCTGCTTGAGCTGCATTTTCCTGGCTTGCGTATTTGTGCTGTACATTTTTGCCAAAGTATCCCATGCCTCCTTTGGCGTACTTGCATCCTAAATATGCACAATCATAGAATCCAAAATACTGATAGACAGCTAGTACATAACTTTTCTGGCTCTCTCATGCCATCCTTTAAATGCCTGCATTTCCTGTTGATTAGGAACATTAGGAAGAACTGGTTCTTCTTCATTTCCTGTAATGAACTCCCAATAGCCTTTTCCCATAAGGAAATTCATCATTCTAAACTTCCATGCTTGGAAGTTGTTCTTATCAAGCTTTTCAGTGACAATCTGTGAAAGAGAATCAGACGCCATTATAGAACACTGCAAAATATTCTATCACTGCAAAAAACACAACTTCTGCCTCACACGGGCAAATTTGCAAAACTGACGAAAGTTGTATTTGACCACACAGTCACTTCCTAGTGACAATTTTGCATCAACAAGCAATAAGGATGATTCTATAGCTCCCAGTATCTTTGCACATAGGCATACAATGCAATTTCTGCGGCAACTTTTCACCGACCTGCAGAGCAGTGGTCGCACAGCAAAAACAGGGCCTTTTTCTCAGTGCTTGTAGAGAACTTCTGCCTCCAAAATGGGCCTCGAAATGGCCTCGAATCAGAAAAATAAAGTCACCAAGAACTTTGCCTTTTCCCGCAGCATATATTGCCCTCTCGCCACACCATGAAAGGCGTCTCAATCTAAGACAATGCACTCTTATACTTTCCGGCTGTGCTACCTACAGAGATTTGCTCCCAAACTCGAAAAAGAAAAGCAATACTGGTCCTCTTACCAGGACACCACGAACTAGGTTTGCTTTCTTGAGCTCCTTACCACAAACTAGGCTCTGATACCATGTGAAGATAGTGGGAGAGAAGGAAGGAGTCTCACTTGCAGGTTTCTCACATACACAATGGGGGAATACACACAAAGGTGGAGGCTGAAAACAATTTTCCTCTTCTTAGTTGTGAAAGCCAAAAGAACTCTTGTACAAAGAAATAGAAGAACCCTATATGTGGGTCTCAAACCAAACTCAGCTAACTAAGGTGGCATACTAACTGAGCCACGAACTAGAGTACATAAGGATAGCTGTCATTCAACTATTATTCATGGGCGGTGTACCAACCGCATCTGCAGCTAACAAGTCGGTGACATAAATGCACAATGGTCACCCTGGCATATCACGAGTGGAGCTCGATATCTCAACAAAGAATACATTGCAACTAGACGAGTATATGTACAAGGATGAAGAAAATAAGGGGGGATATACCATTTAAATAGGGAATGGGAAGCCCCCAAGAGGGGATTGGCCAACTTCATGTCAATCAACATGACCCTACCTCTTCTCCCTTCCTAGCTAGATTGTCCTCTTCCCTATCAAAGACAAAATCGATACCCCCCCTCCCCCCCAAATAGTGACCCTTCTAGCCACACTTATCCTCTCGGCCTTCAACGCATCATGATCTACCTAGGAAGCCTTTCCTTTGACCTTTACGATGTTTTTTCCTTTAGGATGTTAGCCAATAAGGCCTCACAACCTTTGCTTTCTAGAGGGTTGAGAAACGACTCCTATTGATCCAAAATGCACTATTTGTTACTAACCCATTGCATGAGCTACACTCAAATTGTAAGAATATTTTTCTCACACATGCTAATACACTCTCTATTGAAATAATTTGATCTCATAGGTGCCTTGCCTTGCAGTTTCATTGCAAATACTAGACCTTTTCCACTCACTAAGGTACCATTCTTAGTTAGAGAGACACCCATGTGTTCCTCAGGTAAGAGTCGCTACTCATAAGATTATCTCTATATGTGGGATTTTAGGGCTCATCTATAGCCCCACATTACAAAAAGGGTGCCACTTGCCATTTGACCTTTGTTGCCATAAGGTAATAGAAGGAATGCTTTGAAAATCAATGGCAAAGGGAAATGGACTTGGATGGAGGGACTCTTTTTAAAATCATTGGCAAAGGCCTCTAATAATGGACTAAATGGAGATGAAATGGAGGAATCCACCTTTTTTATAGAGCATCAAGTTTACTTAAAGCCTTTAAGATTCATACATTGTGAACTTAGAGACTTTAAGATACATGACATTATGAACATAGAAATTAGAGCCTATAAGATACATGATATTATGAAAATAGAAAGTTAAGCATGATGCCAATGTCTCCCTTTGCTATCAGTAATGTGCTACATGATTCAATATAAGCAACAATGGTTTTTCACATCGGTAAAAGATGGCAGTTTTATGGGGCTTCATATATCTCTCTAGGAAGAATTCATCGTGTTTTACAGAGCTTACTCAATGTGTTAAAACTTCATGACATTGTGAACTTGGAATATTAAGCATGATTCCAATGTCTCTAGTATGTGCAAAGAAACTTTGAAATCATTTGCTATCACTAATATGCACCATGATTCAATGTTTAAAAAAATGGATTTACACACTGGTAAATCCATTTGATGTTCACTAATGTGCACCATGACTCAATATAAGCAAAAATGGATGTCCATATTGGTAAAAGTTGTGTCAAAGCTTCTTGGATTGAAGTTTTGCTACTATAATTTCTTGGCAAGAAACTGTGGAAGAAACCAACAAAATTCCTAAAAAAGTGAAAATTTATGAAAAGAAGTGCAAAAGTTTGGGGTTATGGATAAGCCCTAAAATCCCATATATAGAGATAGTCTTTTGAGTAGTGACCTTACTTCAGAAATGCATGGGTGCCTCTCAGTGAAAAATGCTACCTAAGAGAGTGGTAAAGGTTAAATACTTGTTACGACATTGCAATAAAGGCACCCATGCATTGGCATGTGTGGCATTGATACACTTGAAATTTGAATGTAGCACACAAAATTACACATCTAGGTGTGTCGGTACATGTAGTTGACATGATTTTAGTGTCGATTGGACCATGTTACAATTGAAATAGGGATTATCAAAATGAATTTGGAAATGCTTCCCTAGAATTGTTGAACTAATGGTGAGGTCAAAACTAAATTCTAATCAAATGTGAGCCAAAATGAGCCAAACTGCACTTAAAACAACTCAAACTGTTATTCAAAATGGAGTCCAAATAAACAAGATAAGGTGGCCTAAGTATTGGTGTTTTTGGGGGCTAACCACTAGGTTAAGGGACCTATAGTCTTGGTAATTAGAAAGTAATAACTTGGGACCAAGGGTGACAACCAACAATTAGTGGACTTTTATGGAGTTGGCTCTTTTGATTGACCTAGAGGCGAGAACTCACATAACCACCCACTAAAGTTACCTACTGATTTTTATTTTTATTTTAAAGCTACGTTCTAATAAGCATCAAATACTTAAATAAGCACAATGCATAAAATAAGTTTGATGACATGGACATTTTAGCTCACATCCAAGGAGTCTGCTAATGACGGAGTGTGCTAGTGAAGAACATTGATGATCTAGCATTGTATGTAATGTGCACGAAAGGGGTAAGGGTTCTTGAAATGCACAGTTCTGTACTAAATTTGTGCATCTTGGCCCATCACTCCGTCACCAAAATATGTTTTCTCAAGTGCACCTTTATCTCTAATATTATTGTGCTTAGCAACTAGCTAATGCTCAAACATACTTCATTATAGTCTAATCGGGAATCTTTAGTCCCAAACTAATCTAGGACATATTCAATTCTCTCAAGGCCTAGCCAAAACTTCTACCAATTTTTGTATCCTCTCGATCCACCTTAGAACTAATTGGTTAAGGAACATCTCTTATAGTGTATAGTCAAATTGTGTTTTGGCTTCCATTTATGGATGGTATGGCCTATGATCAAATCACTACATAACTCTTTTGAACACATCATCTAATGTGCTTCTAAACATTATTGATTATAGTATAGTTGATGACTTGAGTATTCCATGTCAAATCAACCATCATTACATTTGCAATCATTGAGATGACACTATCCATAGCAAGCATATCCTCTCCAAAACAGCACAAGTATTTTATAGAACTATTATCTTCTTCAATAAGATACAATCCATTTCCAAACTATTTAAGCACCATATTCAATCTAGAACACTCCTTATGTACTTCTCCATAACCCCTCCTATTCTTTAGGATCCTCTCATACTCATTCCTAGTAGAAGATTTCTTATCTTTTATCCTCTATCACACTTTGCAAATAAGGAAAACCAATCAAAATCTCTTCCTCATCATATAAACATACTCTTTAACATCATAAGGAGATATTTCAACATCCATAATCAAAGAAACTGCATATCCTAGAACCTCTTTCCCATATGCCCCATCACTTGAGCATGTTCAAATTTATAAACTGAGATCATTCGCTCCCTATGAATAGAACTACCCAAAAGAGAATGGGTGTTGTATCCCCTTACATAAATCTTGTACTTCTACCAACAAGGTTGTTGTTAACCTTGTGGCAACAAGGATCAAACCACATTTGAGAGCATCCAATATGTGTGGGTGGAGTAGCAGGAAAGTTTTTCTTGTAATATCTTGGAGGTTTGATGGATCTATGGGGTAAGGATAGCCAAAATGCTCTATAGAAAAGATCTTATCATTCTTGTAAAATCATGCCCTAGAGAAAGAAAGATCAAAATCTATACTTTTGTGTAAGAGAGAGAAATCGTAGAAGACAAAGAAATCCAAGTACAAGAGAGAGAAGGCCTTGTAAGAGAGAGAATGGCCTTAGACTTTTGTGTTAGGAAAAAAAAGGACTTATACACTTTGTGTAAGGATGGAAACTAAGGAATATGTATCAATATGTCTTAATGCAAAGAAGCTCTGATTGTTTGGGGTTCAATATATGTTCATGTGCTTGATCTCCTATTATCGACACTCCATTACACTATCAACATATTCTAGCATGCTCTCCATTCAATGTGTTCTAGCATGATCTCACCCTTGCAATCCATAGTCTTGCACTCCCTTCTCCTCCTTCCTCGCTTCCTCCTCCCTCCTTTTTCCTCCTTCCTCCTTCTCTTTCCTCCTCCCTACTCCTATTTCTTCCTCCCTAATTCTCCTCCCTTATCCCTACTCCCCTCTCTGACCTCCTTCCTCCTCTTCATAGTTGTTCATGCTCAATCCTTGACCCCATGAATCCATGAAAGAGACTAGTTCTCCACTCCTCAACCTTGAACTCATCAACCATATCTCAACCTTAAACTCCTAGATAGATTTTTAAAACCCTAGATAGATTTAACCTTACTCTCTTAGACTCAATGACCCCAGAAAGATTTCTAAACCCTACTCTCCTAAACTTGATAACCCTTTCCTAAACCATTGAGCCCCCATGGAGGACTTTTAGCTCTTATGATCAACACATATCTTTCACTTGAGTGCACACTATAATTGCTTTCCATGCTTCACCCTACACCTCTCACTGATATACGGCTTGAGAATGCTACAGTTGTTGTGAAGACCTATGCCACAATGAGCATTGACATAACTATAGGTGACTGACACACTCATAATTGGAAATGAGAGAAGAAGTGAGAACAATAGCTATCATTAAATCTTGCCTCTTGTAATCTCCAATTCATTGACATCATCTTTGATTTGTAACACATAGCAAACCCATTAACCAATTGTTTTTCCTTTCAATGGTTTTTACACATTGCTTTCCATTTTGTCTTGCTAGATTCACAATCCTTATTGTATGAAGAGGTGCCTTTAAAATGGCATCTCTTTCATAACCTCCATTTCCTGCTATAATGGATCATTAACTCTTTGCTATGCGACATATACTCTCTTTGTTCTAGGACAAGATCTACATGTATGACCCCTTTCATTGTAATTGAGGCAAGCCATGGTTTTATAAGAACGTGATCATCTTGGACACATATTGGGACAAAACCTTCTCATATGATCAATCTTATGGCATTGGAAATAACTCTTGGAATGAAATGGGGATATCTAGTCTCTTTGGACTTTGCATTCTATATCAAACATTCCTTGTGGCCATTTCTTAAACCACCAACTTTTCCCTCAACTTCATTTTGAGCTTGTTCTTTATGCATGCACTTTAACGTTGCTCAAGTATCAAAGACATATCAAATTGATCCTTAAAAGATTATCTAACTTTCCATTCAAATAGGTCTTCTTTAATAAACTAATCTACACTCCTCATGCTTCCATTTTTTATTCATCCAATTGTCTCGGTCATTTGGATCTATACTATTAGGCTTGACACATCATGTAACCATACAAATGGCCTGCTAATGTATAGAGCCCATTTGTCCTATGTTATTGGTCCTCTCTTGTCCAAAGCAACAATGCTAGTTTTCCATTAAGACTACTCCATATATATAATGAGCTTTTATATGCTTTCAACACTATTTTGAATAACGCTCGAATAACAATTGCATGTATACAAATAACTATTCAATTCTTGCCACACACTTTCAACATATTCAATTCACATTTTCACTTTTGACTATCAATCATTTAGCAAATTACTTAAGGCTATCTCAAAATTTTATCTTGCATTGATAACAACACTTAATAATGTTAAAAATCATTTATTTGAGACTATGATTTCTTTATTGCTAGATGAGGAAAAGAGGGTCAAAGATGATGTTGGAGCATCTGCCCCCATGAGAAAAAAGTTCTTAGTCCTACCTTTGGCTTGAGAAATGCACTACCGACTTCTATGATGGTCATGGATGGTCTATTATGTACGTATCTATTTTTCCTAGACAACCTATTGGTTTATAGTAAGTGGAGGAAATAACACTTGCATTTGCAAAGGAAAGCGAATGTATATTTGTCTTTGGAATCTTTTGGGATATTATGTATTGTGTCCCCTTTGGCAAGTGCCCTGCCTGTGTTAATTCAAACATGTATACAAAATATCTACCTCGTCCAACTACAGAGTATCAAGTCAATTGTTTGTCGTCCCCTTTCCTTTTTTGCAGTCTAGGTTATATCAATATGTGAAAGCATCCATGGACTTGGTGAAAAACCAATACACCTCTATTGTCTTAGCCTTTTATCCTTACTTTTTTACATTCAGAACTCTAGCAATCCAAAAAGGAAATCCACTAGATTAACCTATTGCTAACATAATGACCATCATACCCACCACCAAGTCCTCGATGTTGCCTAAATGTTAATGGAGACATGATTTTGTGCACATTGCATGGGTGTATTGACATTGATGTGCAAGGGTGGAAATGTCCTCATCTAAGTAAAAATTTGAAAAGGAGGCTCTTTGGATAGGATTTGTCTTTGATGGAACAAGTAATTGGTGATAGAAAGGTTGTAGATGTTAAAGAAGCTTCATCTTTACTACAAGGTATTTTGGATGGAGTAGAAGCTTTGGTTGCGTCCCCCCTTCTTGAGCTATTTCATAATGCTAGAAACCTATTGGGAATCTAAATTTTCTATAGGGAGAGGAAACCAACATCATCCACTTAAAGCAACCATCCCAAGTAGTATCAAACTCATAGAAGGATCTTTTGCAGAGACTCCTAATAGCAAACAAAGCACATTATCCCCCTCATGGTCCAAGCACCTACTCCAACTACCTAGAGAAGATACCAAAGCACCAATTGCTCATTCTCTAAAAGATTCCACTCTCAAGTATCTCATTTCTATTTTCCCATTTACGATCGCTCCGTGTGCTAGTTGGGTCTAAGACTAGTCTCCCATAAAAAAGAATGATACATGTTGAAGGGATTCCAATCCTACACACAGCATGTTTATGTTCTCAACATATAAAATACGAATCATAAATTTATGGATTGTGCACATTACCACTAGCCACAAATCAATGTGACACCTACTTGTGACACCCACTTTTTAATTTGTAATCAAATTTCCCATCATAGATATACAAACATCAACAACACCTAACGGCAATGGCAACTAGAAGGAGAAGGCCAATAGCAACATAACCATCACACCCAAGGAGTTACACAAGATTAGATGGGGTAAATGTAGCCTTGTTTCCATGCGTGCGTGCATGTGTTGAACACACACACACACACACGCATGCATGCACACACATATGCACGCATGCACACACACATGCACATGCATGCATGCACACACACACAAATACACACATGCACGCGTGCACACACACACACACACACACACACACACACACGCATGTGACACTAATGATATACCATATGTGTAGGCAATTGATAGATTGGAGAAGTATTGTTGCAATATCAGACGTGTTAGATCCTATGTATAAAATTGTATTTGCCTAAAATTAACCTATTCAAGATTCATGGGGTTCTAACTACTCTCCATCTCCTAGGGATCCTCAGCTTCATATTCATTCCATTGATCTGAATCAAAACATGCATGTATCATGATGTGCACTCGACCATCTTACTCATGATAACTCTCATTTTATGCCTTCCCTCATGCTCCTCCTCTTTGCTTGTGCTTCTTTTAGTGGTAATCATGATTCTTGTGCAGTTGATATTGCAATCCAACATATTGACTTTCCGTCACTGATTAAGCTAATCTTGCCAAACACAAACCCTTTAGGATGCCATTCATATAAATCATTGTGTAAAATTTGGGGAAGCAAATTGTAATACTCAAAAGAGTTCAATTTGTTACCCTTCTCCAAGAATTACTAAAGGACCATATATTAAAGGGAACTTAAAAAAAAGGTGCCCCATCGCCTTGGGTGGATAAACACAAAAAGCATAGTCAAGTAGTAGGTCAACGCTAATGATTTTGGGGGATTACTTGAAGCTTGGTCATGGTAGAGTTCTTGCAAAGGAGTATCATTGCTTACTCATCATTGGTAAGAAAGTTCTCTTGTTCTGAATCTTTTGTTATTTGATTTCATTTCTTCCTGTTCATGTCTTTTATGGTTTCATAGCTTCATAATTTGCTTCCAAGCACTCATATATTCAAGACATTGTGAGTGTATAATTCCATCTTTCATGCTAGCCAACTGCTTGTTTACTAGTAGTATCTTCATACTTGATTAAAGAAGAAGAAGAAGAGGGTTGTGAGATACTAAACAGTAGGGAGAGAGTGCACGTCCATTGGATCACATCTTCATTAAAGATTCTCTTGTAATCTCTAATCGGCTACTCCTTTCTCTATTCAAGTTACTCTCCCAAACAAGATGTTTTCATTCTTTGGCTAAGTCATAGCTCTTCTTGATCATCATCACTGAGTGAGGGATATAGCCACAACTAGACTTAAACTACTTCATAAACATCTCTCTAAAGTACTCCTAGCATCCTTACTTTTTGGGCAATGGGTTTTGCTTCTTATTTTAATTCTATGTGGTGTTGTGTGACTCTAACCCTCTTCATTGGTGCACAGTCAATGATAAAAAGTTGAGGGTATATTTTTAGCATAAAAATATTACTGGTCTCCTCTTTGGGTGTAAGGTTCCTAGCCAATATCGTATTTATTTGGTCCTTTCTAATGGCTTTTACCTCATTTGTTCTCTAGCTAGCCCCTTATTCTTAAAGCACAAGCCCCATCACTTGAGGACCATGCTCCCGATCCAATCTTAAAACTTTGAAACCATCATTGAAAAAGGTCTTACCTTATTCATAGGTACATTTATTGCAAAGATAATTGCACTACATGTTTGCATATTGGAATCCAAATCTTATCCATAGCTACCTAATGTGATAGGAATATCCCCAGCTACTATGAATCAGGCGATACCTGCCTTATGAAAAACATAATTGCACTACATGTTTATGTCTTAGAACCAAAATCTTATCCACAACTACCTTATACAATGCACAAGAGGTAATCCATAGCCATCCTATGGATAAGGTCTCACTTTATCCATACTTATCTATTGCACTACATGTTTGTGTGTTGGAACCAAATCTTAGCAATCTTCAAAGTATAAGGTATGGATAAGCAACTTCCAAGAAGTTGGTAAATTGTTAATCCTTTTAGAAGTATTTGTCATTTTTATTGGTTGTTATCTACCCACACTAAGATTTAAGTTGCATGAACATAATGTTCTTGTTTTAAATAGTCTATCATAGGAGACATAGCAGTTTTCCTTTTAGTATGTTTAGATTTTAGTTGAGCATAGTAGTAATAATATATCTTTAATAGTAGAAATTATTAAGAGTTTAGTAGTTTGTTTAAGGAAAAAATCTCTGTGTTGGTTGGGGATTTGCTTATGCTGACTTGTAACAACTCGCACACGAATAGAATACATATATATACATACATACATACATACATACATGTTAGTACCTGGCTGATTAGGGGTTTTCTTAATGTTGACCAGTAATAACTCCCACACATGGATAAAATGTATAAACTATTGTTTGTACTAGCTGGGGGTTTGCTTATGTTGACTAGTAACAACTCGCACATGGTTATAAAATATGTAGTACACAGTCACATAAGAGAGAATACTTGACTTTGAGTCACTTTTGGTCGGCATATGCCTGTCACAATAATAGCTTGTTCAAAGTCTAGCTGATTGTGTAGCTTGCAATTTCTAGCTCATATCAACCCACAAAGTATACTCTACAAATCACACATAAAAATAGAAATCAAAAGATCACAGTGTTTCCAAGTTCATGCTCTATAAATTTACATATTATAACATTTAATAGTCAAAGTGTTTAGGTTGCATATTTTGCAATAGCTATTGCAAAAAGACACAATTGCCAATAGTCTTCAATTAGTCTGATCACTTACAAACTCAATCCCTCTAGTGAGAAAAATTGGAGCAACTACAAATTTGAACATATCGTCTCAAGAAATGACTAATCAAGCAGAGAAATTGATGTATGCGCATGCACATGGTGGAGTATTAGACTATGCCAAGGGGGAGTGTAGTGATTACGATATGATAAATTGACTACATTCAGATCTTCCAACCCTTGCATGATGCTCCAATCCTTGGGCAAGTGCAAGTTTAAGTAGACTCCAACAATTCCAATCATGATGCCACTATGCAATGTAATTTAACACTTGCAAAAAATAATATAGGCAAATACAATGTGTAGTTCATTAAAAATTCTTTTACTCCACATCATTCAAATTTACTAACTAATAAAAAGAAATCTTGTTGAAGTGGCAAGTGCAAATATACTATGTGAGTGTCACTAGCTGTTGCACCGGTATGTGTGACATGTCAACATTTGCCAACAAAGTATGATGTTACACTGACCATGTTGCAGATAGATGTTTCACATAGAGCGAGAGACAGAGAGAGAGACAGAGAGAGGGGGGATGTAGAAAGAGGTGACTCAGCATCCCACACCTATTTCAATAGATAGATTACCACATGTGTAATCATCCAATTATGCTGAGAGGGTGCAAGAAAATTGGATGATCTCTCTCTCTCTCTCTCTCTTTCTCTCTCTCTCTCTCTCTCTCTCTCTCTCTCTCTCTCTCTCTCTCTCGGTCTATCTAGCTTACATGCCATGTTTACATACCTCGAGAATAGGCATTAGATATGTTTCTAATGCACGAGAAAAGTGCAGGTCTGTTATATATCGCTATAATAAACTTTGGAAAATTGTATAAATATTGCACTAAATTGGATTGTATCTTTTGTTATGTTGTTAGCATAGCATGGCTCGCGAAAGACACAGTCAAATTTTGGCCATGTCATGGGACTATGTCTTCATGCTATTGGTCAACGTTGGAGGTGCAACATCTGTCAGGAAAAGTATACTGGTTCATATGAGGATTGGAGCACACCTTGATCTTGGGCGCTATGTGTGGCATCAAAAAGTATAAAGGTCAAGGTGTTGAGAGAATGGTGGCGATTTTGGAAAGAAGTGTTGACACTAAGAGTGATGACATACCAGGGAGGATAGAACCTTCGATCAAAGTCAAATGCTCAAAGCTAGCTAATATTACCTCACTTGTGTGTTAGCATAGATTCTATCAAAATATATGTTAGCATGCCAGCTAGTGAAAGTGTGTTGTTAGCAGGTGTGCTATTAACACACCTACCATTATAGCATTTGGTGATGTAATTAGCACATCTATCTATTAGCATACGCAGAACCATATCTATTAGTGCATATTGTTAGCATACGTGGTACCATATAGATTAGCACAACATCTGTTAGCACAACTTATGTTAGCACATCTTGATAGCAGAAGTGAGAGAGGGAGAGAGAGAGAGAGGAGTGCACATGATATAGCTACCTATACCCTAAGTGTATTAACAATGAACATGAAGATATACATGTGAACCCCTTAGGGTTAGGGTTAGGGTTAGGGTTTGCCCCTATGCCCTATGTGCATAGTGCAATTTACACTATCTTTAAACCCCCTCTTAAATTGCACTGGGTAAGTAGAGGGTGCATGTACAAGACCTTTTTGTGGATTTTATTTGTGCATATTCTAGCATCCAAAACTGAAAAGAAATTAGAGTAGTATGCACGTATGTGAGCATAGTGACTACATAGCGAAATCACGTACAATGAGTACAACTTATAAGATCTTGTACATATCGTGGATTTCCCCCTCTTAAGTTGTGGGTCATCCTTCACCTTTGGGAACGAAACCTAGAAGATAGGCCGAACGGAAGAGGAAGGAAATATGTAAAAAGTCAAGTCCACCTTGATCAAAGACTAGTCGATCAAATGATGACTGCATGAAGAACGGTATGTATGGCTGCGTGCTAAACATGTCATGAGTCATCATGGACTATGTAGCTACTCTGTAGAAGAGGCATTCGGATGTGAGGCTAGTCGATGTAGCAATGGGGAAACAATCTAGTAGGGTGTGACAAACAAGGGTGTCACCAACCCAAAAGAACTGACAGCAATGTGTGAGGTATTCTGTAGTAGAAGTATAATCTCTGTCAAATGATGCATGGTCATAGAGGATTGCACAGTTGATGTAGACAGAGTGATCCAAGGGCTAAAAATCAGGGGCCAAAGGTGCAGGTATGATACATTGCTTTACTGATAAGAGGCTGGTACAAATGACAAGGTATTGCAACTTGTCAAACCTATATGCTCAACTGTCATGAGCTGAAGGTCAAGCATTCATCGGCATGGGATGTAGCATCTGTCATAGGCTCATCGAGAAGGAGTTGATAGTGTAAAGGCCTAAAAGCCTGAAGTACAAGTGTGAATGCATAAGATGTCCCTAAGGCATATGAGGTGCCGAATGCTAATGTAGGGACTGATCTATAATCCTGGATGCAACCACTGATCTGCATCAAGTATGGACTGTATACGATAGCCATAAGTGCATGATAAAACATTGAGTCTCCCTAGGTTGCGCTATGTTTGAACTTGATAATGTCCACTGCACTGGGGTAGGACTACACTAATGCATAGGTATCCCCGTGCTGAGGAATGATTTGCTCCTCGAAAGTGGTGGTGATAACTGGATCCAAGGGTGCAATGTCGCATGACTAAGCCGATGTTGGAATGTCCTGAAGACTGATCTGCTGATCTATACTAATCATGGAAACTGTGTCCAAGGAGACGATGTGCTCTGTATCAGAGGTAAAAGCATCAGTAATGGATGCTGGAATGGAATCACCTGAGGAGCTGGATGCGCTGGGGCATATATCTCTGCATGCCACAAAAGATGTGAGTGCCTCATACTGAGGACTTACCTGCTGAAGAACTGCATGATCATAGGTGAACTCCTGCTGAGTATCTGCATCTGTAGCAAAAGTTCCATGCATGAGTGTGATGGTTGTGCATCACAAGAATCAATCTATGTTGATGTACATGAGACTGCCTCATATTGAGGGCTTACTAATGAATGTGCCTCATGCTGAGGGCTTACCAAGAAGTGTGCCTCATGCTGAGGGCTTATTGAGGAATGTGCATGATCAAAAACTACAAGCTAATCCATGCTAGCATCTAAAGCATCTACATCTAATTTGTCAAGGCCAATGAGGCTTGAGTCCGCATCATAGAACCCTATAAAATAGTTGCCACTAGGGGGCTTACGCTAAACTATCAAAACCAAGTCATGTGAAAACATCTATGTGTGCCAAGGATCAAGCTTGTAGTAGAATGATGACAACTATGTGTCGGGCGTAGCCAAGAGGCTATACAGCTTATGTATGTGTACGGAAACCAATGCCAAAAATAGCAAATGAATGTGACTATACATGTGTGGCATGTGTGCATGCAAGAAGAATGCAACACTCTTGAATCCGAGAGAGAGATAACTCTACCAAGTGTCACTCTAGTGTGGTGAACTGCCCAATGCCAAGGGACTAAGCTGATGTAAGTGTGGAATATGTATACAAATGATAGACCCACATGGATTGATGCCATTGGGAACTAATCAGGGAATGTGGCAAGGCTTTCTTGGCTTGGTGGAGTTAGATCTCCTCTATGGCAGTGCTAGTCTATAGCTAGACTACACGTTGAAGTGCAAAATACAACCAAATGAGTTTTAGTTTGTTCATTTTATGTGTTGGGTGCATTTTAGAGGATCAAGAAGTGGTTTCGATGATGAGGATGCAATGATGTTGACCTGTGGAAATCTCATATGTGAAATTTGATGTGACAGGTGCATAGAGCATGAGCTGGCAAGCAATTTTGCTTTTTGGATCACCTCTGAATTCCCCTTAGATCAAAAATTATGGCTCTTGGAAGGATGGTCAAATTTTGATTCAAGAAGGGGATCCAAGGGCTTGCTCTCTCTATCAACGAAAACCTCTCTCGAAGGAGGATGCCTCACGAAGGAGGGCTTGACACTCATGAAGGGAGTGGGATCACCATCGGCTCTAATACCATGATAATAGAAGTGAGAGAGGGAGAGAGAGAGGAGTGCACACGATATAGCTACCTAGGTGTACACTAAGTGTATTAACAATGAACATGAAGATATACATGTGAACCCCTTAGGATTAGGGTTAGGGCTAGGGTTTGCCCCTATGCCCTATGTGCATAGCGCAATTTACACTATCTTTAACACATCTACCTATACCCTAACCCTGACCCTTAGGGTTAGGATTGGGGTTAGGGTTAGGGTTTGCCCCTATGCCCTATGTGCATAGCGCAATTTACACTATCTTTAACACATCTACCTATATTAGCATACATGGAACCACATTCCTATTAGCACAACTTACGTTAGCACATCTGTCTGTTAGTATATGTGGAACCATATCCATTAGCACATGTTCTTAGCATACGTGGAACCATATCCATTATCGCACCTGTTAGCACATATACCATTAACAGGTTTTTTATTAGCACTTATAGCATATCTATTATTAGCACATGTGTTAATTATCATCTATTCCTGGGGCACCAACTCCCTTTAGTAAAAAAACCTATCAAAATCTTGAGTATGAGATGAATTTAACAATATGCCATGAGTTGAAATTATTCAAATTAATGTGGTTGTGTTCTACACTAAAAGAGCTTCAAATATGTCTTTACATCTTGAAATT
This sequence comes from Dipteris shenzhenensis, assembly GCF_047967505.1. NCBI lineage: Eukaryota > Viridiplantae > Streptophyta > Polypodiopsida > Gleicheniales > Dipteridaceae > Dipteris > Dipteris shenzhenensis. The sequence goes on from NC_141621.1 coordinate 26,656,150, forward strand.
TGGGTAACACATGAAAAGTTACATTAATTTGAAAGGATATGGGTTTTCATATTTTAGTGTATTTTTTGTTTCACCCCCCCTCATCCAAAAGACCCCCCCCCCCCCCTTTGGGCCTCACATATTATGAAAAATATGTACAAATCTTAAAATCTTGCATATTTTTCAAGATATATACCTTATAATTTGTGGGAGGGGGGACATGAAATTTTCATATTTTTCCCTTGCATATTTAAAAATTCTAAAGGAAATCCATGCATATTATATATGGACCTTGTCCCCCCATACCCTAGATTTTGGACGAGGGTCATAACATATTACATATTGAGCTAGTGCTCCAGGCTTCTATTAATAACATATCTATCATTAGGATATGTGCTAATTAGCAAATATATTATTATCATGTATGTTATTAGTAGATTTGTGCTATTAGCATATTGTTAATAGCACATCTATTATTGGAATATGTACTAGTTACCATATCAGCTATTCTATTAGCATATCTATACTAATTAGCATATCAATTGCTAGCATATAAGTATTAGCATATGTGCTAATTAGTATATCATTTACTAGCATATTTGTTATTCTTATATGTGCTAATTATCATATATGCTAATTACCATATATTTATGTTTGTATGGTTAAATCCACATATGTGTTTCCACTATTGATTTAAACTATATTGTTCAAAGGAGGACCCTAGAAACGTGGCTGCAACAAATGAATCAGGTGGAGAGGAGAATTTGCCCCCAAAGGTCATACCCATTGAAGATGTGTCTGGTAATGTTCCCATTCCTAAAGATGTGGATGCGACGACAGATGATATCCTTGAGGTATTGAATGACTTGAGAAAGCTTGAGAAGCAATTGGAGGCATCAACTACTATCCAGATGGACATGGGTAATGACAGTCCCTTGGAAAACATGGCTGCCAGGCTGGGCAAGAAGAAGAAGTCCACTTCTACTTTTCTACTTAAACTTTAAAGAGACAAAATATGACATCCATCACAACGGACGATGCTATTGTTAAAAATGTTGTTAAACCACTTGCATGCAAGAAGTTGTGAGATACATGTCTTATTGTTGAGGTCCATGCCAGGGTGGAACCAAGGGTCCAGCCCATGTGGCATTCCTCTACTTTTAAAAACCTTATATGTTGTTTAGTAGATCCTATAGTTGTAATTTGGTCTCCTATAGTTTTAAAGACTTCTTAGTCCTTTTTATATATGATAAATAAAATACCCTGTTTTGAGGAAAACCCTTGTAAATTTGTTCTCTTACCATGGCAACCCCCATTTGACATATATTTGAAGCTAACTAGCTTATGTTGTATGGTACTTTACTCAGAGTACTAGATATTCTACTCAGTGCACAAGTTATGCTATTGGGCACAAACTGGTATACGTATGGTCCCAACTACCCTATGTTAGATAGTTAGCATTCATGTAGAGAGTACTAACTTTGCAGACTTCTACTCATGTTCTGCTTAGATAGCAATTGTTGTAAGCTAATGTTTTATTGATAAAAATATACTAGCTAGAGGCACTCCACTTATTTCAACTTTCATTGTTGGATTGTCATTTTTTGTAGATCCATCAATATGTAACATAGCGGCACACTCTTCAACTCTAGAGCTGCAAGATGGAATTGCAAAAAGGGATGATAACATCGTGAAAGACCTTATAGATGTAGGATATGACCTAGAAGATATTGCAACTATGGATATCCAAGACAACAATCCCTGGAGTCACCTGTTGAAAAGGATGCTAAGGAAGAAGGGTCGGGATCTCCTAAGTTCTAGGTCATTCCCACAACATAGTATACTAGGGTGTGTGGAGTGCAGTGCAGAGCTATTGTATCCAAGCCATTTGGGCTGTATATTGGGGTGTATAGGGCACAACACAAAGCTATTGTATCGAAGCCATTTAGGCTAAGTAATTTATGGGATATCTATATGTGTGTATGTTGATTTTATATGGCTCATTTTGATTTTTCCAATGTATGAATTTATATATCTGATGTTATATGTCTAATTTCATATGTCTAGCTTTATATGATTCACTAATGTTTTTTTATGGTTCATTATGATTGTATGCCTACCTCCACCCCCACCAAAGTTGGTATTGATGCATCTCCATCAAGAATGAAGAGTTGTGATCATAGACATGAATGGCCTTTTAGTAAAGGTTTTGTTGAGTCGTATCATGGAGATATATCCCCACCTTATGCAAACCTGATGGTGGAAAACCAAGGGATGGACCGTGTTTATTCGTAGAAATGATGTTTCCATCTTGGAGTTTTGCATGTCATGGTTGAAGTGTTTATTTGGAGCACATCTAGAAGAACAAAAGGAAACAAAATCCTCCATGCATGCTTTCCACAACATTTTGAAAAGATAATAGTTCTGGCTCAGGAAGACTTTTATAATGCTAGAACACCTTTTCAAGGAGCCTCAGGTACTGCCCTACTAAAGTTCACGATTGATAGTGTCTACTCTGCAACTTACCACTGACATGATAGTTACAGTATGATATGTTGATTTCCACTATCATATGCAATTAACCAAAATCATGGGATGGTTTCCTCTCACCTTTAATCAATGCCATATGCTAGTTATAATTGTCAAATTCTGATTAACACTCTCTTCTACCAATGCTCTACCAATGTCACAGGCTTCTGGGCACATACAATGCTTGCTACCACAATCAATGCTTGCCAGCACATGCAATGCTTGTTAGCACTATAAGTCTTGGCTAGAACTTGCAATTAGCACTCTCATCTCACAACAAACACTTGCAGATGCTAGCACCTACACTGCTTGTTAGTACTTGCAATCCTTATTCAGCACTTGCAATGCTTATTAGCACTTTCATCTACATTGCTTTGTGGACATGCAATGAAAGTTCCCTAAGGGGGACATATTTAGCTTATGCAATGAAGAGAATATAAGTAGGGCCATGCAAGGGCAACTATTGTGAAGCATAAACCAGGTATAGCGTGAGAGGAACAAAAAATGCATTTTTCAAAGAAGTGTTTGGAAGTTCAAAGAGTAAGCTACAAGACCCTGTAAAAAGATTATGATAGGGTTGTGCACGAGCTTGCCGTGGCTTTCTACACTTTTGAAAATTAGTCTGTCGTCTTGTGAGATATTTCCAAACTAGAGTGGAAGTCTTGGAAGTGGCCCATGTTCATGTTTTTGAGCAATTTAAGCAGCTTCAACAAATGCTGGGGGAATTAGATGAAGCTATTGCACAGAGTGAGCAAAGAGTGAAGGTGATGAAGGAGAACATCTGCAACCTTAGGATGAGGGAGGAAGGAATCAAGAAGCAATTTCATCATGTACTAAGAAATACTGTGGTATTGACGGCCACAATAGTTAAATCGGATGCCTATCCTACTATGCAGTAGGATCCGAAATGCATGGTGTGCCATACCCCCATCATAGATGACTGCATGATTCGATGGCCTGTGTGCTACCACCCTATGCATGTTTTTTGCTTTGGGTTGTTTTTGCATGTAAGATCGCTATGTAGAATATGTCATTTGCAATTGCCAAGGTCATGGACAGATCAAATGTGCCTACCTGCTACAATAGATGCTGCAACTCAATTTGCCATTTGGGCCTGAAGGGAGGAAACAACCCACTTCAGGAAAGGATCAAGAAGGGCCAAGCCTACAACCAAGAAGCTCAAATCAAGGAAAGAGGAAGCGACATGAAGGGAGGGCCCGGGCCCCTAAAGGAAGGGACCAGCCCCCTTCAAGAAAGGAGCAAGGAGGGCCAAGCCTGCAATCAAGGAGCTCAAAAAGGTGACCTACTCAAAGCAATATGGAACCACCCCCTTGAAGGAAAGGAGTCCTTGAGATGTAATATGAAGGAAAGGAGCTTTTGAGATGTAATCTATGTAATCTATGTGAAATCTGTTGAATTATTAACCTTTTCCAGAGTTTACTTGGGCAATTTATCTATTTTAGGATATTACCAGTGCGATGGTTTGCCTCTATTATTATTATTACAAGACAAGATGAATGGCATAGAATAATATATACATAATAAGATATGTGACTAGATAGTGTCCTCTGACAGCAGGCCAAGGACGATAATGTGAGATGAAAGATTTCGATTAACCAACTAATGTGAGACGAAAGATTTTGATTAGACAACTAATGTGAGATGAAAGATTCGATTAAATAGTCAAATGATGAGGTGGATATGTCGGTTGTATGAAAGAAGAATGAGAAGGTCGGGCTCAATGAAGTCTCTCCCTATTTAAGTGTAGTGTAGACACAACTAAGAGCCCATTATGAAATCTAACCCCAAAACTTTGTACACCGATCCACCTACTATAAATCTATGGCATACCCAAAAGACTTTGGAATCTTTTCCACCCCTTGGCTCTGATTGGTAGTCCGACGTGTTTGAAATCAAGATCCATGTTGCAGCCAATTTTGCCAAGTCCTTCACTCTTGGGTTTAGTACTTACAGAAGCTCCATCTAACTTTGGAGTTTTTACCAAAAAGCTCTAACTACTACATCCCGCTTCTCATAGGTTTTTCCCCAATTATCCTTAAATGCTAGATCAACCTTGTGCTTAGATTTTGTGCACTGCAACAACAAAAAGTATGGGTCATCTTCCTCATTCTCTCTAGAGGCAATGACAACTACAAAGTTATCCCCCTCTTCCAAACAGTCAGTGAGGTCATCAAAATTCTCCCCAAACTATGGCGAGTCATTGTTTGTCTCTCCATTGTTTGTCACTCCATCTGAACATAGAGGGAAAACTTTAACTTGCTCCCATGTCTTCACAGCTACAATGTTCTCACAATCGTCATGATCCCTTATGATGCATGCACTACAAAAACAAGAAAGTTTACTTGTTTAATGAGTTGTTGTTTGAAAAGCCCCATATGTTGTGCAGACCATGAACTCCTTTAATTTTCTTGCAATTGTGGCAGCTTCTCCTTTGCGCTTCATCCACTTTCACTTCATGAAACACTCTGCATACTACACTATTCTTAAGGCTTTGTGTACTGTATGTTGAATGCATGCATGTGGAGAGGTTGGCTATAAGCCATGTTACAGCATCATGGGCATCATTGAGTTTTTCTTGAGGGTATGTTAATTGGTGTTTAAACAGCACCACATCCATCATGTTCACCCTTGCCATGTCTAGACCCAAAGAAAGTCCACATCATGTCTAGACTGGTCAGGGATTTGAACCTTGAGATAAAGTAGAATCCATGGGCTGATATAAATTGAGAGGCAACATCATCTAATCACACCCATTGTTGTTTTATATTTTTTGCATGGGGATTTTCCTTTTTCATCCATTCCCAATGAAGTAGAAAAGCATGCTGCACAAATAAGGTGTCATGTTCCTTATCATCTAAAATGTAGAAATGGTATCTATGTTGCACTGACCTAGACTCTTGTGAGTCAGCAAGAACATTGGCATCAGGCGCAAAAGAATCAAGCAAATGATTATGTGTGATATGCGTAAGAATTTGACAGAGACAATAGTGTCATGGGGAAAATTTGCAAGGCACGTCCTGAACTGCTTATCCTACCAGTTGGCTATGAGGTTGTGAAGCACATATTTTGGGATGGATTGAACCACGTGACCTATAAGCTCCCTTGGCTGAGTCCTCTTATATGATAGTAGCCATCTCTTTTTATCAGATCCTTCAGCATTGACATTGTCAAATCTCCTCCACTTTAGAGCAACATGGTTGTCTTCCCTCATTTCATTTGGATAGACATGAAATGTCTTCTTCTTTAGCTTCAGACTGCAATGCTTGCATGTGCCACGAATACATTTAATGTGGTGCTACTCACAGTCTCCCTTTGTACAAACCACCAGCTCCCACAGAGACCTTAGGCTACAAAAACTACTCTCCCTTGCAACACATGATGAGGATCCAGGTGGTCTACAGACTGTGCATTCATCGAGGAGACATGGGCATCGATCCCCATAGAGCAATGCTCCAGCATAACCAGATCTCAAGTCATTCATAGCTTGCTGAGCCAGGTCAAAGCCTATGTGTGTTTTGCAACCACAAACATTCTTATCAAGCATGTGTATGATGTGCTCCTCAAACACCTTACATCCCGTCCGCTTTTTAAAAATTTCCTTTCTATTTGGAGAAACTCTCATATTTTCATGCCAAAACGTCATCACTTTAGCAATGACTTCTGCACTTAGGCTGTCTCTCATTTTCTTGAGTTCTATTGTAGCCCACTGACTTCTCAGATTGGGATGATCGTGCATTGCTTCTGCTCTATGCTCAATTGCTGGAGCCATGTTGGTCCTTCTGATTGACAACATCTTTGACATTGTGCTCCCAAGCTATTTCTCCTTTATTTCAAGGGATGCCAACATAGCTAATGTTTCCAGGGCTCTTTGTAGCTAGTTGATCTAAGCTGTGCACCCCTTTCACTTTCTATATGCCATTTCTCAGGTTAGAATGCATCGCCTCTTGGGCGTGCATCTCTCAAGGTGTTGGTAGGGTTGTTACTCTACAAACTTTAGGGTGTAGGCTAAAGCTTGTAAAGACTCAAGACTGATAATCACCTGAATGGCCGGATGTTGTTGCCTTGAATGCTCCCACCAATCGCATGATACCATAGCTTGTGTTCTTTTCTTTGATGGCAATGATCGAATGCGTGCATCTACAATCGCTTCCTACTCCTGTTGCTTTGCAAGGAGTCTTCTTTCTTCTCATTGTTTCTCCCTTCACAGATGTTGTAAAAGTGTCTTCCATTGCCATTTTGATACCATGCCATCGCTTTCCTTGACCCATAATCTGTTCCTTGTGCCTTGACTAGCTTTTCAGCTTTCATGTCTCGCAACCTTTGTCTGCTTCTCTTGCAAGCCATGGCGAGCTGCATGTTGCCATTAATGCCATGGCCACAATCAGTTCAAAATAAACCTAGAGAAGCTAGCTGGTGAGGCAAGCAAAGAATATAAGACAACTTACGCGAAAGAAGACAATGCCAAACCAAAGTCTGTGCAAGGTCATGTCAAGGTGCGTGCAGGTTGCAGGGTGTTTGTAGGTTGCAGGTACTTAATCTTCCAAGATTTGATGGGCAGAAGGTGTGAAAATTCAAAATTCATGGGAGTAGCAAAATTTATAGCTACCGTTGGTTTTTCCCCCTCCGATGATACACATCAGCAGAATTGGATATCCCAAACAAGTGCAATGTGGCCTAAAATGCTTCAAAACACAAATAGTCCAAAGGGCATGCTATCGGGTTTGATGCTATGTATTCTGAAATGCAATGACCTTTAGCATGCTTATGAGTCATATAGCAAGTTAGTGCATGGAAAAAGAAACAATTCAAAATTGTAAATAGTGTTGGATTTATCAAGAAATATTTGCACATGTACAAAGTACACATTTTTAGCTTCTTTTAATTAATTCAAGGCAGCAGTACTACCTTGCATGGATTAGACATGGTGGTGTTTAATATTACCAGCCACATCTGTGGTAGTGGCTAAGATTCCACTGGATTGGCAATTAATTACTAGCCACCACAGTGGCCCGCAATTACTCACCTTCCAGTTACCACCATCGGGCTTGCATGCATGATTACTACGAGTGCAGTAAATTACCAGTCACTAGGCTTCCATGCTCAACAGAGTACTAGAGTGCATGGTAATGAATGATTAGAGGTGATTAGGCTTCATAATTTACTTTTGTAGTAATTACTACCCGATGGTGGTGGCTCTCATCAGCCATGTCTGTGGTGGCTAAGATGCCACTGAGCTGGCAGTTAATTACCAACCACCGCAATGGCCCGTAGTTACTCACCTGCTTGTTACCACCACCAGGCCTACATGCATGATTACTACAAGTCTAGTAAATTAATAGTCACCGAGTTTGCATGCTCATTAGAGTACTAGAGTGCATGGTAATGAGTGATTAGAGGTGATTAGGCTTCATGATTTACTTTTGTGGTAATCACTGCCCGGTGGTGGTGTCTCTCATCAACCACGTCTGTGGTGGCTAAGATGCCACCGGGATGGCAGTTAATTACCAACCACTGCAGTGGCCTGCAATTACTCACCTGCTTGTTACCACCACCAGGCTTGCATGCATGATTACTATGAGTGCAGTAAATTACCAGTCAACACGAGGCTTGCATGCTCAGTAGAGTACTAGAGTTCATGGTAATGAGTGATTAGAGGTGATTAGGCTTCATGATTTAATTTTGTGGTAATTAGTACCCGATGGTGGTGGCTCTCATTAGCCACATCTATCGTGGCTGAGATTCCACTAGGCTAGCAGTTAATTACTAGCCACCGTAGTGGCCTACTCACCCAACACCGAGTGTCTGCTTCATGATTACCAACCCATCGAGGGTGGCACCTAAGATTCCACCACAGTGGCTTGCAATTAATATGGATGGAACCCTGAGCTCCAGCCACCATGGTGGCTCAAACTTTATAATATATAAGATGTGTGGCATTTGGCATTTTACTACGTTGCTCTCATTTGCCCCTGCTCTACTACTTTGCTCCACACGCTCTACTACTTTGCTCCACACACACCCTCCTCTAGCTCTTTTCTCCCTTGCTCTACTTTGCTCCACACTCCCTCCTCCAACTCTCATCACTCATATGCTCCCCTGCTCATCTGTTGCTCACCCACTCATCTTCACCATGCCTACTACCACCACCCCTCGATGCATTGTGATCCCAATGTTATCTACCTTCTCATATAATGTGATTGCGTTGCACTCACCTAGAGAAGAAATGTTGGCATTAGTGGACACCCTTCATTCCCATGGTCAATTCCCCCCATATCTGCATGTCATCACCTTAGATGACATGCTCACCTTTGGCCTCTTTATGGTTGTGCTATATGGGTTCCCCCTAGACGTCGATGAAGGACTCAAGATTTTCACAGCAACGTACCCTTGACTGGTTGGGGGGGCCATAATTTGAGTCCTTGCTATGTGCATGGTCTTTGACCTCTCCATCATCTCCTCCATTAGCTCCCTGAAAAATTTTAACACAACAAGCTGGTGGCAATACTGAGTTGTACAAATTTCCTCTTGCTCAAGGAGGCTCATAACCACTCAGCAATTGCTGCATGTAATCTTTTGGCCTCTAAGGTTCTCAGCAATATTTTGGCTCGGTGGATGTAATGTTTTGGTCTCTAACGTTCTCAACAATTGCTAAGTTTTTATTACATTTATTTCACCTCTATTTGTTCAATTTGAGGCTCTTGGTATGCACTATTGTTAACTTTTATATTTGAATGGTTATGTTCACTAGATGTAATCTTTTGGCCTTTAAGGCTCTAAACAATTACTGAGTTTTTATAAATGTAAGATTCTCTATTCAATTTTTGCTCAGTATAAGTTGTTAATTTTTATATAATCTGTTATTGGATGTAGATGTACATTGTTATCTCTTTTGCTCAATTTTTACTCGATGAATCGCAAGTGATTATCAGGATGGCACCACTAGGCCTCCAGTCACTGTGGTGGCTCAAAATACTTTTGCCCTTATTTATATTTACTGCAACAAGGACTAAAATACCAGTAAATTAGGGCTACAATTGTCTTGATTTAGGATAAAAATAGCGCTAAAATAGCTCCAATGACCCACCATTGTGGTTGCATGGAGATACATCTAGAAAAATACAATTAAACTTTCAGAAAATGCAATTGACGATATGGGCCTTGAAGGGTCCCCTCTAGGGGCAAGGGCCATATCAACATGCCACATCTATCTAGTGGCATCCTACAATATCCAAGATGCCACTAGACAGATATGGCATGTCGATATGGCCCTTGCCCCTAAAGGGGACCCCTCAAGTGCCATATTGTCAATTGCATTTTTCTTGATTATGTGGATGGCACCACCAGGCCTCCAGTCATCGTGGTGGCTCGAAATACTTTTGCCCTTATTTATATTTACTGCAACAAGGACTAAAATACCAGTAAATTAGGACTACAATTTTCTTGGTTTAGGATAAAAATAGCGCTAAAATAGCTCCAACGACCCACCATTGTGGTTGCATGGAGATACATCTAGAAAAATACAATTAAACTTTCAAAAAATGCAATTGACGATATGGCCCTTGAGGGGTCCCCTCTAGGGGCAAGGGCCATATCAACATGCCACATATGTCTAGTGGTATCCTACAATATCCAAGATGCCACTAGACAGATATGGCATGTCGATATGGCCCTTGCTCCTAGAGGGGACCCCTTAAGCGCCATATCGTCAATTGCATTTTGCTTGGTTACACAAGGAAGTACATGTTTCTTGGTATACAAATATATAACTCCAAGAACTAGCATAGTGGCTATCATAGATCTCCTTCTGTTTTCTAGTATAGTAGTTGTCATAGACCACTTCCTATAATACATAAAAATAGATAACAGAGCTATAACTCCAAGAACCAGCATGGTGTTCGCTCCAAGACAACCATGAATTTTGCGCGATGATAGGTAGTTAGGCAAGAGACTGCACTGAGGCAATGTTCAAAATGATAGATTACGTCTCATTATTATGCCAAAAACCAGTTGGTAGTCTCTCCAAACCAACCTATGATCTTCGTGGGCATGCTGCCCAGTGGTAGGTGGCAAAGCTACAGCAAAAGGCTGCACGATGATAGGTGGTCAGCTGCATTGTAGTGGTGTTCCAAATGATAGATTGTGTGTCATTATTATGCCAAGAACCAGTGTGGTGGTCTCTTCAAGCCAACCTTGAATTTTAATGATCTGCATGTACGCGTTGCCCAGTGTGACAGGTGGCAAATATGCGACAAAAGGCTCGCAAAAGGTTGCACGATGATAGGTGGTCAAGCCAGAGACTGCGCTGCATGAAGTAGTGTAGAGATGCACGATGTAGTATAGAGCTACTATGTGTCAAGCTTTGCGGTGTTTAGAATAAATAGATTGTCTCATTATTACGCCAGTGCGGCATCATGACATCGAGAAAATTTTTTACGAGAGTGCAGGTCTGCATAAAATTCAAATTTTCACCAAGGAGCACATCGTATCGTGGCCCCAAAATGGCCTTGAAAATAGTTTCACGATTGGATACACCCAAGAAAACATTGACAAAAGGGGGGGCACAACACACTAATTAATTAATAGAATTAGTTGAGGTTAATGCATCCTTTAATCGAAGCAATTTAAAAGCTTATATGATTGATAAAATCTCTTGGACTTAATAATGATATCAATAGGCATCTTACAAGAGTTTCATAAAGAACAAGTGAAAGCTTGTCACTTATTTGTTAAGTCAAAGATTTGAAATAAAGTACTTGGAGAAAGAGTGATTATAATTATTGTACTCCTAAGGACCGTCATTATCACACATTAAGATATAGCTATATTTCCAATCATCATGCACTAAATATAATTATATTCCCAACAAGGAGCATCATCATGGTGCATTAAATATAATCATATTTCTAGAAAAGTAAAGATTTGTGAGTAACCATGCATTGTATTTTCAAAATTAGAGTATCAATCATTATAAAAGCATGCATGGATATATTACTTGCATTTTCAAAAATTGATTGTAGCACGAAATATGACTGTATTTACATTTGTTCTTTTGAGAGGAAATTTTGGCCATTTTAGATGAGTTTTAGATTAAATCCATGCACATGCTCTAGAAGGGTACATTTTGTAAAATTCCAACAACTTTGTTAGGTGAATTAAATAATAAAATTCATCTATTGGATTAATAGGTCCCTCCAATTGGATTATAATGCCATGTGGAAACTAGATCCTCACCTCATCCTCACTCAATAAGATACCCTCCAGGGATTGCATATTTATGTAATCCACTTCTTCTTACGTGACTTGCATTCATAAATAATGCTTTCATGAAATCATGCACATAATAATGACAAAGTCTTGTTAGTCCAAAAAAATGGAGAATCAGCTAAATACTGCTGGTAAAACAATAAATACTACCAATAAATGTACAAAATAATATGAGCAATAAGACAAAACCATCAGAAAATATCTTATATCTGCCTGTAATATTAATAATGCCTTCACACAAAATTTTAGCACAAATTCACCCGCCGACAATATGCTTATAACCGACACTACCAAAGGTTTTACCGTTGGTATATTTATGTGTTAACCATTGATAATGTTCTTTTTATCATTGGTATTGATCCAAATACCATCAGTATAATTACCACCACTTCTATATAAGCACCCAATAGATTTTAATTTTAATTGCTTTTGATTTAAGAGGTAGACCTCCTCTCCTACTGCATTAGTCCCACTAGAAGGCCAAGCTCACAAGGTAGTCTTTTGCCCTTATGATCACAAGGCGTGAAAGCTAGATGGGACCACTTCAAGGGTCTCTAGAGTCTCTCAAAGAGAAGGGGCCAATTTTTTTATTTTTTTTCATGCACTTTGTCTCATGCACTGGATTTTGTACACCACTGTTGCACTAACACATGGAAATTTGCATATGCAGATATTGTATCCAATATAATTTTTTCACATACTTCCACACTAGTTTTTTTTGAAAGAGCAAGATGGAAGGTTTCGCTAGCACTAAGCATAATCATGGGTTAACAATGAAGAAAAAGAAGCTTGTTAACCAGGTTCTTTGAGAGCAATTTTGAGATCAGATAAATAGATTAGAGGAGAGAGAGAGATCCATAATATTTAAAGCATGACAGGCTACAAAATTTCAAGGTAAAGGTCTTATGAGGGTTTTTCATGACACTAAGACAATGCCTTGAATAGGATGCCTCGAACCATGAGTTGGTAACATGGTGGATTGGGAGTCAAATGCATTTCTTTGTACCGATTCAATAATTGGCAATGCATACATACGATTTAAGGCTATGAGTGCTAAAGGACTGTCATTTGCCACGGATCTCAATGAAACAGAGACAAAATAATTGGATAGAATATCAAATGAGCATAAAGGTAACACCCTTCGATCAAACAAGAAGAAAAGAAGGATTGAAAGTAGGGAGAATAAAGAATCCTTGATATATGGAATTGCAAAGAAAAGACGTGAGTAGCAACTAGAGAAGAGCCCACGTGGACCATCACACCATATTTCAATGGTGGGAGCTTGTCCCAATTTTCCTCCAGCTTCCATACAATGAAGGGTCCTTCAGGTAGTACATTGATTTGTACTTGAAGGGAGGAGAAGAGAGGATTTGTACATTGATTTGTACTTGAAGGGAGGAGTAGAGAGGAGAGCACATGCAGAAAGAAGACTTGAGGATGCAATCATTGGATCAAGAAATGTGCAGCAAAGAATAAACTTTTTTTTAATTAATGTCCACCATCTGTTGATCCATGCTCTCTTGCAAGGACTAGCACAATTGCATCAAGCCCAATGGTTCCACATTGACTTTCAACCTGGCTACATCTTGCTTGATCTTACTCCAAATGCTGTAGTTTGTGTTGGAATCATTGATTGGGGCATGGCACAAGATATCGCATAGGAGCACAAAACGGCCTTCCAAATAATGAAGCAGTTGTAGGGCAAAAGTCCAACGGATTATGCAACACAAGCATGAACATGCTCAAAAACACCATTTGCACAACACAAGCACGAACATGCTAAAAAACACTACTTGCACGAGGATTGAAGGTTTTTGCAAGAAGAGGGAGATATAGTCCAAAATTAGACACTCTTAGGGGTGTGCTACTAACGAACCCTAGGTATCACATGCAACCTGCTTTACTTATGAACTAGCATAATTTTTTCTAAAGCTGAGCTTAAAAACCCCTCTTATGATTGTAATCCTATTAAATTTTTTCCAAAAGTGGTATTAAAATACCCCTCCTTTTGAATTCATGTGGTATAGTAAAATTCTCTGAGGTGAGTGCCCTGAGTAGACACTTATGCCCTTGGTTGGATTATCACGAAAAGGGTCCACTTTTTTTGTGGATGTGCATAAATATTGGACTTTGGGTCTTTGTATGCCTAACCAAGTACTTGTGGAATGAATTGGGAAGCACAATGGCAAAAGGATGATGACAAATGACTGATCAGAGAGGCTTATATCTAAGTATGGCATGCAAGAACTCTGATTCTTTGGTTGTGATGGGAAGTTGGCTATGCAACCTATTGAAGACATGAATCTTGTTCTAAGTCTTGCGGATTAGCCCATTGCCATAGATTACAATTTCTTTCTACATATATTCGTTTATGATGATCTAATGAATCATATTTTGAGTCTCATTTTTTATTCCTTTTAAGTCTATTTTGAGTCTCATTTTTTAGCCTCTTGAGTCTATTTTCCTAAGATTTGCAAATGTCATGTAGTAGTGTCATGCATCCATCATACATACTAAATCTAAAAGTGGCCCCAAATGTTTCAATACAATCTCTCTAAAACAAAATTTCTTGGAAATCTCATTACTTCACACAATCTCTTTCACATTCATTAGTCAATGAGAGCTTGGTTTTCAATAAGGAGCAGTATGGGTGCATTTGATTTTCCACATGAATTATTCTAAATGTCAATGAGAGCTTGGTTTCCAAGGGACCTACTAGGTAATCTTCCATATCAATGAAGTCAACGGACCTACTAGGAAATCTTCCATGTCAATGAAGATTACGCATCCATATTCCCCAGAGGAAAATTCCCAGTGGGACTTGCTAATAGAGTTTCCTAGTGCCACTTATAGATATTTAAAGGGGTCTATGTGCTATGCATCAGGAAATCCATGAAGCGGGCTTCCATGATGATGGTCTTCTTGGGGTGCCTTGTATCAGAGTTCCCAATACTCATTTGCAGAGCTGCATCTAAAAGAAGAACAATGGCCAAGGGCTCAAATATATCAATCCAATTGGGGTTTGAGGGAGAAGATTGTTGTTCTATGGCCACTTTGCTTGCAAGCAAGGCCTCCATTTGTTGCGTGATGTCCTAGGGCTTGCCTTGAGGTCCAGAGCTAGTATGTTTGTTGATGTTGAACAACATGCTTGATATAGCTAATCATCGTCGATGTGTTCTTTTGGATGCTGTTACTATTCTGCCTAAAATTTGGGGGTCACAATGGGGAGTGTAGGCACTTGATGGCTACTGCTACCCATCTAAGAGGTTGAGAGCCATTTCTGAAGACTAGGGAGGGATTTTGCTACCTTATCTTTCATGTGATTGGTCATGACATAAGCCACTTGGCCACATCTTTGACTCTTTCATATTCTTTCCTAAATTCATATTGGCCTTCTATAGTCAAGGCCAAGGTGTCGGTGGTTGCTGTAGGAGTGGGTTGGAGTGGCCTTGGATTGTGGTTTGCTTCCCTGAAGGTGTCGAGAGGTCATTTCTTGTATAGAATATGGGTAATTAGAGGCATAATCATCATGGTGTTGCCAATTTCCTGCCATGTCTTGGCATACTGAAATTGGAATTTTGTATAGAAATAGTCCACCTTAGCTATAGGACAATATTTGGCAATATGCACTACTTAGAAATAGAAATAGTCCACCTTAGTTGTAGGAGAATATTTGGCAATATGCACTACTTATGTCCTCCATCTCAGACGCCAATCCCTAAGTGACCCTTCTTGCATTTACCACTCTTTCAACATGGAGTGCAAAGCCTCCTTTGATTGTACCGCTAGCCTCCCTACCCCTTCTACTACTCCCTCTCCTACTGTAGCTTCTTTTTCCTCCATCATCCCCTCTTCATTAGGCTTCCCTCCATCTCACTCTCTCTTCTTAGAAAAATGACTGAAGAGAAAATGAAGATGAACCCTGAGCCTCAGCAATAGTGGCCATAAGAATTAGGATAATAGTCCACTACACATCCTGTGAAGAAGGAAAAGATGACCCTAATGGCAAATCCCCTTTATACTTTGAACACTCAGTCACTATGCATAACAGCTCACCATTGGGCCATCAATGGATAGAAGCACTAGGTGGCATAGTGTTACACTCACTCTATAGGTACAAGCCCAACATGGACTTTCGCCTCTTCTACCACAATACACCCTTTTACCAGGCATTGCAAGGTGGCATAGTGTTACACTCACTCTATAGGTACAAGCCCAACATGGACTTTCGCCTCTTCTACCACAATACACCCTTTTACCAGGCATTGCAAGACCCCAAAGTAGTGCAATACCTTGAGAAACTAGGGCTCACTTCAGTAGTGGATTAATTGCGAGTCATGAAAAATGACAACAAGCTATGAGTTGTCGTTTGCAACAAGCTATTTTGATTTTTCACTAGTCTTGAATATTGATCAATTTTACAATCCTTTGGAGACATTAATGAGAACTATTTTCATAACTTTTACAAAATGAGCATAATTTCAAACTTCTTTTTAAAAATGTACATATTGCTAATTGAAAGTTGAAAAGTGCTAATTGTTCAAAGATGAAAAGTTTCTACTTTCACATCAAATGACTAATTGAAAAAAACAAGATCAATAATATGATCTAATATTCTTTGAAACTACTAATAATTCATGCATGTCTACGTAATGTATAATAGATTATTTACTTGGAATTACAAAATAATGCTTTTTCTTCTATGAAAACTTCATCCCAATCATTGAAGTTCGTTCTTGTCATTGAATTAGAGAATATATGTGGTGTTCAGATAAGTAGGTATATGTCGTCCATAAACAAAGAAGAGGCTTGTTGAAAGAAAATATTTTGATAGATATAGAAAGAAAATCAAATACCTGAATGGTCAAATTTTAGATGATTGTGAGTAGTACAAGTTAGTGGTTTACTTTATTTTGATCTAAATATGAATCATGAAGATGAAAATAGTTTTCCTTTTTTAAAATAATGTAAATCTAGATTCTAGAATCCACTTTGTTGTGATAAAGTTGAACGGATAAAAATTTCCATCAATGAAACTAACTTTTCATCCACGAAAAGGAAAATTTCAAACATGAATGAACGCAAATGTCATTCCATTAGAAGGCAAAACATTTTGTCACGTAGGTTATGGTGCCGACTTCGATTGATACCTAGAAACAGAAACCGATAATGCCACATTGGAAGGTAACGTATTTGACAATGACTTGGCAATCCTATAGGCAGTCATGGCCATAGAATACTCCAAGATAGACCCTCCAGCACTGGCCAATAGCAATTGGTCAAGGAAAAAAGAGGGTGTGAAGTGCCAAAGGCTCAAGGTAGAGCAATTTGATGAATTTGAAAGAATGCAGACCAGAGTGGTGGAATTGTATTTGACTAAGCCCACAAAAGCACCTGAGCCCTCGAATTTTGAATGGGATCCTAAAGGGCTTGAAGGTGCATGTATGGACAAAGAATCACTGAAGGGATTGAGACTCTTATTTAAAATTCATCACTAGTCTCACAAAGAAAAAAGCTTCGCAAGTTCAAACCCAATGTCAAAATGAAGAGTGAATTGGTGAACACTCACAAAAAATAAGAGCAAGGAAACACATATGAATTGGACCAAACCTCTTCCACAACGTCCAATGGAGTTAACAGAGCCAGCACCTCAAAGTGACATGATGGCTTAAGGGAAGTTCTTGATTACTTCAAAAACTACACCAAGGGAGAAGCAACAATAGCAATGGCTAGGACAGCCAGGGAATCAAAGCTCATAAAAATAGAGAATATTGAAAATACCCCAGTGTATGAAGGACCAACCAAAACAATAAAATTGAATCTTGACTTGGATGGAGAAGAAGAAAAGCCTATATACATTAGCAACAAACAACTCACTCTAGAAGAAGAAAAGACTGATTAAAAGCATTGCTGGTCGAATATAGAGATTGCATGGCTTGGTCATACAAGGAAATAAAAGGTATTTCCCCTAAAGTTGCAGTACATACCATACTAATTAGGGAAGGACCCAAACCTAAGGTATGTGGACTCTAAAGGACAAATCCCAAGTATGGCACCCATGTCTATGAAGAATTAGAAAAGTTACTAGATGCTAGTTTCATTTATGAGATCGAGCATACAGATTGGATGTCACAAATTGTGATTGTTCCAAATAAAAACAAGAATCTCATAATTTGTGTGAATTTCAATACAGCAACAATCAAATAGCACTACCCCCTACCATTGACTGAAATGGTAGCTAGGTCTAAAGTGTATAGCTTCTTGGATGGGTTCAACGGGCACAACCAAGTCCAGATCACTTTGTAGATCAAGAAAAGACAACATTTTCCACTGAATGGGTAATTTTGCATACAAAGCCAAGCCATTTGGATTATGCAATGTGCTAGCAACCTTTCAAAGGGTCGTGTACACCACCTTCAAAGCATTCCTAAACAAATTCTTCCTTGTGCATACATTCAGGAAAGAAGAATCACTTGAAATGCCTTGAAGAAGTACTACAAAAATGTAGGGAGTTTAGAATCTCTTTAAATCTTCTCAAATGCCAATTCTTGGTCACACATGGAGTGGTCTTGGGACACATAATCTCTCGACATGGGATTGCAGCTGACATGGACAAAATAAAGATCATTATGGAACTTCTCCCCCACTAAATGCAAAGGGTGTCTAAGTCTTCATGGGCCATGCCGAATACTACAAAAGGTTCATACTTAGGTATGTCATGATTGCAGCACCCCTATATAAGCTTTTAGTCAACTTCATATAGACAGTTGGATGTGAACAATCATTTGAAACCCTCAAGTGGAGATTGATCATAGCCCCTATCCTAATGGCACCAAATTGGGACATAGAATTTCATGTACATATTGATGGTTCTAACTATGCAGTAGGGAGTGTGTTAAATCCACCTAGAAAACAAAACAAATACTACCCTGTATACTTTGCAACAAGTAGGCAACTAATGATGCGGAGGTGAATTACACCACAATAGAAAGAGAAGCTTTGGTAATGATCTACAGCGTGAAGAAATTGTGACACTATCTATTCCCTACTAACCTTATCTTCTACACAAATCATCAAGCCGGATCACTTGATGGTGGCTTCTACGGCTACAAGAATTAAATTTCAAAATTATGGTGAGAAATGGAGCTCAACATTTCATTGCCGATCGCATGTCATGATTGAGGACAGGAGAAGAGGTGGAAGGAATAGAAGATGACCTACCAAATGCCATGTTATTTCAAATTGATGATGTGCCTGACTCATGTGCAAACATCATTGGGTACTTAATGGCACGAAGACAACCCCTTGAAATGAGAGAAATGGATGCCATAGAACTAATTCTAAAATCTACACCCTATCAACTCATTGCAAAGACAACTACACAAGATGGGCAAGGAATGAGTTTTAAGGAGATGTGTAATGCCACATGGGATCATGCGAATCCTCAGTGAAGTCCATGAAGGCATTGCAAGAGGACACTTCCAAGGAGAAGCAACAACAAGAAAATTCCTCCTCACAGACTACTCATGGCTAATAGTTTGGGCAGATCCCTCTGAATAAGTCAAAAGATGTGATATACGCCACAACAATCTACTAAACCACAATACAAGGACTTAAATCCCCTAACAACAATTGTTGCAAAAAATCCATTTGATAAATGGGTGATTGATTTTGTGGGTCCCATACATCCAATAGCAAAGGGAACACTAGCACACTACATCATTATGGCCATTGATTACTTTACCAAATGGGTTGAAGCTGAAGCAGTCAGAAAGGCAGATGCCAAAAGCACAACAAAGTTCTTGTACAAGAATGTGATCACCCGATTTGTATGTCCCATTGAAATTGTGTCAGATAGAGGCACACATTTTGTCAACAAAATTATCCAAGAACTCTTGTCTAGCTTTATGGTGATCCATACAAAAAGCACACCCTACCACCAATAGAATCCACCACCTAAATATCATGATTGTCCTCACCAAGGCAGTAGAACCAAAGCGTTTTGATTGGGCAGAGAAACTAAATTCACACTCAAGGTCAGTACAAGGAATACACCTTTTTAATTAGTGTACGGCCTTGAAGCTATGGTCCTCCCACTAGAATTTGTAATACCAAGCCTACGCATAGTAGTAGAGGAATGCAATGTGAGATCATGCATCCCTAAAAGAAAGACTATATCAATTAGAGAAGCATACAAAGACAAGATTATTTTCCTACCATGCCATGAAAATAGAAAAAAGAAGAAGGAAGGCATGGTTTGACAGAAACCTTAAAGCTAAAGACATCAAGGAAGTCATGGTTGATAGAAACCTTAAAGCCAAAAACATTAAGGAAGGTGACCTAGTCTTGCTCTACAATGCCAAGGTCCATAAGGGAAAGCTCAAATATCTAGGTCAAGGACCTTATAGAGTCAAGAATATGAGTTCATTTGGAGCTCTGTTGCTAAAAACGTTGGACACAGTCCAATTCACCCACGATGATCAACGGTGCACCATGCCAAGGAGATATGCAACAAGAGTTAGAGACCGGTGAGATAAGGGAACATGATGCAAATTGTCAGCTATAGATGGTGCAGTCTCAGATTAGCTTGATGCCCAAGCCAACAAGTACCCAACAATAGAGAGAGCAATACAGCTTGTATGGTTGCACATCACAACATACAACATATCAACTAATGCATACAACTTTTTGCAGGCCAAGGGCCTAGGGACATTTTTTAAAAAGCTACAATCCTTCTTACCAACACCTACTATGATAGAATATGTAATTCAATTCATTACCTCATATCAAAGTAGGGAGTTAGACAGGGTAAAGTATGGCACAATCATGCATAGTCAAAATCCTATCCAAATCTACCTCAATAGACCTACAACCAAGGAATCTTTCTCATTTCAAAAGCCACAAGACAATTATCCAATGAAACATATGGATGCAAAGTTCTCAAAAATTTAGGAATTGTTCGCACCTAGCACAAAGTCCCAATGCAATGGAATATGCCATGATATGATTTTGGACCCAGTATGCCAAGAAGCAGCCAAGTTTATGTTAGATGAAATTCTCAATCATAAACGAGTGAGAAAACACGTATGTCCATAAAAACTCTTACACTCCTTGGCAGAGAACAAATACAAGATTGGTTTCAACATCATTAGATATGAAATACAATATATTTGCACTCCTATCAGCCCAAGAAATGGAGGACTTTGATGCATTTCTTTTATCTCCTAAATGGTAAATAGAGACACAACCTACCACTCAATGTGGATGCCATGAATGGCATACAACCAAGAATCTTGAGGTTGACAATATAGAAACCATGCCAAAAAATAATGTAACTCGGTTCAAAATTGCTACCACATCAACCAAAGAACAATGACTCAAGGGAAGAAATCCAAGAAAGATCCACATCTTAAATCGACTACACTAGCCAACCGAATTGGGTTCCTCTTTAATCATCGCAAGACAATGCTATTGATAAGTCTACAATTCAATTGCCTCAAGCGCACATCATCTTGAATGACACTCAGCAACAGGTTGACATATAGGATAAGGATTAGGGTACCATATGGATGCACGGAATCCAACTCTATAATCAATATAAACAAGGAAACTCCACTTCCCAAATCATACAGCATCATAGTCAACAGATGCAACAGTGGTCAAAACCATTGGCTAGTATGGCCTTATAAGAGCAATAATGTGAATGGGAAAGACAGATGTTGCCTACACTTCAAACCAAGATGCAAAGTGTAGAGATGGAGAATCTAAGGCTCAAAGAAATCATGGCTGAGCAAATGATACAATAGGTCCTTGTATATAAAATGCTCTAGCAAAAAGTCAAAAGGATGCACAACAAGCGGTGATTTGTCTACAAGACAAATACCTTCAGCTTTCTGAAGCCTAAGCAAAAAAGAAGAGGTAGAGAAGTCCTTACACATAATGAAAGCCTCTTGTTATGAGCTCAAAAAAGAAATCATGCTCTTAAAAGACAACTTGCAAGTAAAATATGATCAACTCATTGACACAACCAACAAAAGCCATGAGTTGCAACAATGCATCAAGGAATTCAAATGCCAAGTTCAGAGGCTAAAGCAAGAAGGTTTAGCATCCAAGGAAGCGGCTGTAAACACCAATGATAGACTGCATGCCCAAGAACAAGAGTTAATAATCAATTGCCATGATCATCAAAAGTAGCTCAACAATTAAACATTCTAAAGATGACCTACACCACATCACTTGGTAAGTGTAATAAATAGAGCACATAGCTACCAGAAAAAGGCAAGAATTTTTTAGTTGAACCTTCAACTTCAGAATCAAGCCGATAATGACACAAAGGAATCAACACAAGATCTATTGCTACAAAGCACCACAACAGTATACCAAGATCTTGTTGCAACACTTAAACAAGTGAATCATCTACAAGGATGAGAGCTCACATTTAGTGCAACCACTTGTAGCTCAAAATGCTACTTGTAGTCACTAGTCTTGATTGGACTAGGCCACTAAGCCATAAGACCCTCCACGAATTATGCCACAAAATGTGAGAGTATGAGAATAATGTATTCTATCTATCATTACATAAAAACCTCATATATTTAAGACCAGATACCATACTTTTGTATGAATGCTTGATGGGCAATCATCCTCTTTGAGAACTAGCAGGACTCTTATCCCTACTACAACATGCACCATTAATCTCCCTATGATATCCTCCCACAATTCTCACCTTGAAGTTGACAATGCCTTTCAATAAAAATTGACAAAGATCTTCTTAAGGAATATGTGGTCTACCTTCAATCCAATCTTCCCTATCTCACCACCCTTCGCTCTGATCTTCTCACCTCCTTGCCTAACTCTAGTAACATCCTCTATACATTTCTTGAAATCCATGCCAACCACTATTCCTTACCATGCCTCTTTGCCCATGCCTCACAACACTTCTTTCTAATCCAAAAATCCCAATCTTACTACCCAATAACACCAAACTTTTCCCACCACTTGAAAATCCTTCTCCTGAGGATTATCAAATTGCTAAATCCATTTATCCTCCACCTCCTACCAACATCCCTCATCCCTCTTTCTCTCATTCACTACTTGTTTCCACCTCATGTATGCCCCCCACAACCTCTTCCTCTCTGCCATGACCACATATCCCTCAGATATCTAATGAATTTTCAATGGAAGGCAGAAACAATGATTACAACAATGAGCTTCATGATTTGGATATTCCAAACCAAACAACCACATGAGAGTTAAATATGGAAACAAACAGAATTCCACTACCCGATAATCCCATAGGTGACTTCTAGAGGCAATACCCAGACATGCAGTCTAGAGGAGGATGGGAACTCAATGCAATTTCCATGAACATTTGCCAAGAGTAGATTACTCCAGACATAAGTAACAAATTGGAACCACAACTAGCATGGCATAGGCCAAAGTTGCTCAAAGAAAAGTACCTCCTTGAGTACCTACTATCACCATCGTCCTTTTGATCACATCCCACATTTGAAGTGGTACCTCGTCACTACAAATGGGATGCCAATCGACATGATCCAAATAAGGAATATGAACCTCGCAATTGGCCCCTCATAAATAGATACTCTAAGGTCCAATGACAAGCCAAGAAACACTAATCAGAGCTTTGAACAAACATGCATCAGAGGTGCAAGGAAGCTATGACAAAAGACTCAAGGAAAGTAGCAAGTACAGTGATGCTCTTGTAGTCATCCTAGGGGTGCCCTCACAATTGATGACCATATATCCATGCTTAGTTTCAATCCGAATGCACTGATATATGCTCAAACAACCAATCGCCTCTTTCAACGAGCCATATCTCTTGAGAAATGGTATGTTTGTCTATTTGAAAAAATGATTGATATTGGCTTCTACTACAAACTGAGTAGAGACACTATGGAATTCGCGCACTACATGGGAAGGATCGCCAAGAATCTCACAAAATATATCATCAAAAATAGCTCTACCACAATAAACGGGGTACCACAACTGCATCACAACATCAATTGCATAATCAAGCATAACCCGAGGATGGGTAATCAAATTGATTTGGGAGGAATGTTGCATCTATGGTGCCAAGGGCCAATCGATGTGTGTGTGGAGTAGCAGCAAAGCTCCGCTTGTAATATTTTGAGCTTGGAATACAACTTGAGAAATATAAGGGGACGAGGATAACCAAAATCCTCTCTAGAAAAAGATCTAGTCATACTTGTAAAATAAGATCTAGAGAGAGAAAGAATAAAACTAGAGAGAGAAAGACTAAAAGCCTTCACTCTTCAAAGTACCTTCACAGAATAAAACTAGAGAGAGAAAGACTAAAAGCCTTCACTCTTCAAAGTACCTTCACAGGATACCTTCACAAGGTACCTTACTTTTGATTGCACATGAGTCATGTACAAAACATCCACTCCCGTAATGCATGGAGCATGAATTTCAGGAAGATTTGTAATCCTAGCTATGATCACCTTCTTTGATCTCCCAAAATAATCCTTTGACCTCCCTTCTTTGAGATGATACTCAGAAGGGCAGCCATCATACATGTGGGTCCTCAAAAAATTAACAACATCTACAACACTTTTCAAAGTGGCAATGTTTTCCTGCAATTATTCATGTATGGATGCCCTCTATAAATCAACTTTTGTGCCATCATGCTCATCCTTGCCATAGCCGGAGCTTCTCAATGATATAGACGTAACTTCTCATCTTGACACTCTTGAAGTGGGCAATTTGCTTGGAGATGGTAGTTAGATACTCGTTGCATCGAGGGATAAAGGTATTTTGACTCACGTGGATGTGACTTATTCTATTCAAGCATTCACAGTCCAAATAACTAGTTAATTTGCATCCCTTTCTCAGGGCATCTGCACCCTCAGAGCTTGAAAGCCTAGCAAAGCGTAACGTGGAGACTTGTCAGGGTGTTCCACTCTCCTTGGAAATTTTGGGTGCCCATCTTTACATCTTCCGGCGCAACAAAGAAATGGCCATTTGGAAGGAGACTTTGAGGATGCTCTGAAAACATGCTCCACTATTATACAAGAATAGGATACTGGAGAGCCTAATGATCAGCTACAAGGCACTTGCAAACGACGATGAAGAAACTATGTTTCTTGACGTTGCTTGCTTTATGTTGGGAGTGCACAAAGCCATAGCTATGAGGATTTGGAAAGGGTGTGGTTGGGTAGCTCAGAGCGGTCTTCTTAATCTCAAATTGAGAACAAAAAGAAGCTTACCATGCATGATCATTTGCATGATATGGTAAGGCACATCGCAGATAGCCAAGGGGGAGATCGAGGAACCTTTGGCATCAACCAAAGGTCAATATCATTTTGACAGAGGGAAGGGTGAGTGGTACTTATGTTATTCAACTACTTAGTAGTAATGTGAATCTTAGACTTCCGTAAACGAGTGATGAGCTAGCTAGTCTAAGGGCCTTATGTCATGGAAGGGAAATACGTAAGCAATAGCTATTTCTATTATGCTATGCAATGTACCATGGGAAATAGAAGGGAAATAGGTGGGAAATAGGGTGGGACCATGGGAAATAGCACTCCATGCTCTAGACCTCGAGGTGCTATTTTCCCCACTCTTGAGAATCACTGATGTGACATTTCCTTTATAGCATGTCTCATTTTCTCTTGGATTATGTCATGCATCATACAAAAAACATCCAAATTAGGCTCTTCCAAGGGAAGAGCATCCAAAATAGCCATCATTATTTCCCTCCTTTTTCCCCTCCATGACATAAGCCCATAAGTTACTAGCTGCAAAAAGGTCTTTATCTTAGTTGATGTGTTGTTCGTGCTATGGTGTTATGGTAAAAAAGGACATAATATTCAGGCGCTCGAGTACTAAGTAGCAAAATGATCGTGATGAGTTTCAATTTCAAAAAATGGGATGTAAAGTCTTTCATTGGGATGAAGACACTTTAGTTGCTGGTGATGAGGAATGTCAATCTAACAGGAGGCTGCACCAACATGTCAAAAGAGATATGATGGTTTCAGTGGTGTGGCTATCCTCTAGATTCTCTACCCTCTACAGTAAGCCTTAATTGTGTGATTGTGCTTAACTTGTCTTACAGCAAAAATGCTATCTTTCCTCAAATTAGATTGCAACTATGGAGACAATTTTTGATCGCTGGTTTGCAGCTTCAACAATAACCATTTCAAGTGGTTCATTCACTTGTGTCTTTTATTGTAGTGGCTAAAGGGGCTACGAATCCATGGATGTACAAAACTTGAAGAGATACCAGATTTAGTTGGTTCTCTATGTAGCTTAAAGTACCTAGATGTAAGTCTTTTCCATACGAACTAAAGGCACTACCATCGGCTAGTACCAACTTGACATCTCTTACCATGTTGCTTCTAGAAAGGTGCAACTATCAAGGAGTTGCCAAACATGATTGGCAATCTTGCCAAGCTTAAAGAATTGTGTGGATGTCACCTCAATTGCCACACTTCCACGGTCTTTCATAGACTTGTCTAATTTCGTATCTTCATCTAGATTACTACTCAGTTTTGTAAGGGCTTCCATCAGCAATTGGTGGTTTGGAAAAGCTAACTTCCTTGATGCTGAGATCGCCTTCTATACAAAAGTTTCCCCAACAACCAAGCAAGCTTATTAATCTTATCGAGTTTGCTATAGAGCAGTGCTCTTCGTTCCATCAGCTTCTTGAAGGGATTGAAAATCTTTATATTTTGATTGGCAAATGCAAATGGGATCATGTAGCATGTCAAATCAAATGGCAAGACATGATTTACACATAAATCATGTTTGTTTCCACCAAGTTAAAGCATGATTGCCCATTTTATGCTATTGTTTTTCAAGGGTAAGGTTAGTAGTATAGCCCAATTAGACACTCTTTAAAAAGGTGTTGGCAAGCTACATTAAGCTTGAGATGCACACTTGGAAAGGAAAAGTTTTTAATCTAGAATAGCCCACCTAAATTGGCCATTTCACATGGATAGGCCTTACTTTTTTGCTGTCTATGATAGTGTTATGACTTTGTAGTGTCCATGATGATGTTTTGCCTTGTTTTCTTATTGAACCAATAGGACCCAACAAATATTCTACACGACAGTAGGTTCCAACTTTTAGCATTATAATAATTATAAATTGGAGGTTGAAGCTCTAATACATATGTGTGTGTGTTTAGATTAAAAAGTCCCATCAATAATTGAGCCATACAATTAATTCCATCAATTGGATAAAAAGTTACAAAAGGGAAACATATAAGGAAAAAAAGTTTGAGACAACTAAGTTGAAAAATGCAACAACTAGAGTTTGCAAATATTTCTATCAAAATTAAGAATTTTTAATAATATTGAATTTGATAAACATAATGTTGAAAAAAGATGTCGAATCCTCAGGCAGTCTAGGTTCCAAGGTCGGGATCCACTTACCTGCCACCATCCAAACAAACTAGGTGTTAGATCATCATAGTTATGTTTGGGTAGATAGGTAATGTCTGTTTTCCTCGGCTTGTTATTGCTTTACCTAGGAATATAGACAACCATATGGATTCTTAGGTAATTAAAAAAGTTTAAGCCACAAGTGAAGTTTAATTCACACGTTGAGAAGAAGCGAATGAGTGCATGGGTTGAGACGGGATTAGAGGAGGTATGGGACGATTAGTGGGCTTGGTGTGTGGAGTGGTTAAAAGGAGAGTGTGAAGGGGAGATTTCACGAGGGTAAATGAAAGAATAATTCATAGTTGGGAAAGTATACATGTGTGTGGTGTATGTGTGTGTGTGTGTGTGTGTGTGTGTGTATGTGTGTGTGTTGGAGGTTGAAGCTCTTCAATTATGTACCATTTGTAAGGTTTTTCTTTCAAAGTGAAAATGGAGCGAATCAAAGCTTATAAAATCTTCTATTTGGAATTACTAATGACATGCTCCAACAAAGCATTCATATGCATATACTAGGTGAAGTGATTTTATAAGTTGCTTTAGATGATGTTATTGTATTGTGTTGGATGAATCTTCAAGCAAAACTTAGAAACAAACATCCTTATATGCCAAAAATAGTTTATAAGCATCCTTATATAGATATTATGCCAAAAATACCCATTTGTAAATATTGCTTTGTATATATTGCTTTTTCTCAATTATATTGAACTTTACACAATAAGGGCATTGCCTAGCTCATCCTACTTTCCTTGCAAATACTATCAATATATAGCATCCGGTAGGAAAGAAGCGTTTTGACTTGAAATAAAATGGAAAGGGGTGGTGGGCTGTGAGAAATACTAAATGGATATCTAAAGTACTCTTTTGATCTTGTTGGACTAGAAGGAACACAATTTTGTACTTGAATGCGCTTTTTATATGTCATCGTGAAGAGCATGGTAGTTGTTGGGATAAGAAGAAGGACATGGAAGAGTTTATTCAAGTATAGGTGCTACAATGCTACAGCTCAAATGAGTTAGTTGTTAGCTTTTGGTGAGGTATCATGAAGGGCTTTGATATACAATACTTCTTTATACGTTGAAAATTGAGAGAACCCATTGACTTCTTTTTCAATGGCAAAGCACACTGCTCAAAAGCACATGAGGACTGATGGAGCTTGCCTTGTTTAAAGTAATGAACTTACCTTGCCCATAACTCCCAAAAATCATTCCTTATTGCTTGCAAAGCACTCACCCTCTAACCGAGAGCCTCTATGGGATTAGGAATACTTGCAAAGCACTCACGCTCTACACGAGAGCCTCTTATGAGATTTAAAAATACTTGCCAATCCCCATCGTAGCCACCTTAAGAAAAGAGGGAGAGGCTCTCATCTCTGGAATTAAGGAACAATAACTTGTTATGGGATTAGGAATGCTTGCAAAGCACTCACCCTCTAGCCAAGAGCCTCTTATGAGATTAAAAAGTACTAGCCAGTCCCCAATGTAGCCACCTTAAGAAAAGAGGGAGCAAGATATGGTTCCTTAATTCTTAGAGATGTCAAAGTTGCGCTTGTCTTGAGGGTAGGACCACCCAACATGTGGGGCAAATGTGAGGAATAAAAAGTTAAGGCAAAAAGTCTAGAGAGAGGTGGGCAAGGGGCAACAACAAGGTATACTATCACAAGTTGTCCTCGTGGATGATGGTATAGCATGTGAAGAGGATGGGAAACCAAAGGCGTTCAATACCAATGCCAATGCAAGCCTTTATCACGTAATATCTTCTATCTAGAATATCCACACATACTTAAGCATCTCTTTTTAGTCAATTCATAGGTAGCCCTTGCTTTTGCCTACAATAGGTGGCTAACTTTGTGGGAAAAGCACCTCGAAAAGCCCATTCTTTAGAGGAATCACTTCTATTCAAACTTTTATGTATAATACAAGAGAATAATAAAGCTACCCAATGTGAAACTGGACCCTTTGCAAGCATAAAAATTTGATCTATTTTATCTTTCACAAGCTATAAAGTTTTAGGAGTGTCTGCTGCAGCAGGGGAAAATTTATTAGCAAGGGGTCATGTCCCCATGTTTGCTAGTGGAGGACGTCACAGCATTATAGCGCCAAGCTAGAGATGATTTCAGCCCCTCCAACCTAGCGATGCAATGCTAGGAGGCGAGGAATTGATGGGGAAGAAGCTTGTTCACCAATCATCACAAGCCAAATTTTGGTGAAGAATGTCACAAGGTGTTAGCCAAAGCATTTCTGGACTTAGTTGTTGCAACACTCATAGGTCATCACTAGTAATAGCGCAAATGTCAGCAATACTCACGCTACTCAGAGCTCGTTCTCCAAATTTTTTGGTTGGGCGGGCGCGCGCATGTCCGGGCAGGCCAAAATGAATGACATGTAATCCCACCTAAGGGCAGCAAGAAGACAATGCCACGTGGCGCTCTCCCAAGATTATGGCGAAATTCCCTCTCTACTGTCAGAATATTCACTGAATCTGTTTCCTTGTGTCGCAAGATTCCGAGATCCCGGGATCTCCCGCTCACTCCGCGCTCGGCGAGCCATAGGCTTCACAGAGTTACCCAGATCAAAATGGCTCTCAATTTGGCAGGGGAGGCCGCAATTGTAGCCCAACTCGCTGGAGTTGATGCCATCCGATTGATCTCTCTGATCGTCAAGACAGCCAACAATGCGCGCATGCACAAAAAGAACTGCAAGCGCTTTGCGCAGCACTTGAAGTTGATTGGGAATCTCCTGGAGCAGCTGCGAATGTCGGACCTCAAATCGCGGCCTGAGACTAGAGAGCCCTTGGAAGAGCTGGAAAATGCCTTGAGAAGATCCTACATTCTCGTCAATAGCTGCAAGAACAAAAGCTACTTGCATTTGCTCGCACTCGGATGGCGCATTGTCGGCCAATTCAAGGAGTCGCAAAATGAGATCGACAACTTGCTCCGTCTTATACCTCTTATCACTTTAGTTGACAATAATCGGGTGCGTACAAACGTTGTCGTGCTCGGCTGCATGTTACTTGTCTGTGCATCCTACGGCTCAGTGTGCCAATTTAATCATATACAATAATTCCTTGAATATAATCTTGCAATCACTGTTGTCGGAACCAAGGTCGAAGGAAATCCCTGATTAATTTGATATTTAAAGGTTAACGCATCATAACAGAAGCATAATAATCATTCAAAATGCATGTAAATGCTAAGACTCCCAGATACTAACACAAACGGTAACATCACATGGCAAGACAGAAGTAATTTTCATTACATCCTCTTTGCAAAAGTTGAACGTATGTTCAATCACTAAGAAGCCTAAAATCCATAAGATTTCAAGCCACCATGATGTCAATGATGCATGGGGGTTTTATTGTGGGTTTTTGACCGATGTCAGGCGTTTTTAAATTCCCATCGCCACAGTTCTCTAGGTCTTATTCACAAGGAACAGGAAACCTGCTAGTGAGCAGATTTTTCTAACCTTGCCTGTGGGAAATTGCAGCGAGATATGTCAGTGACCACCTCCGTCGGTCATGTTTTTGGGTTCTCAAGGTTTGGGAGTGCATTTGGTATGCGCCACTCGCACGTCAATGCATTTGGGGTATCTTATTCTAGCAGATTCTGACCCACCAAGTGCGATTCATTGTTTATGAATTGTGCCACAAGGACAGGCACACGTGTTAAATGTTTTTTTCTTTTGAATGTCCATCCAAGGAACCTACAAAAAATTAGAGCTATCATTCTGATGTAAGAAATGAAAACGTTTTTTATGCCCACTGATATATACTTTTGAGCGAGTAAAGATGTAGTGCTAAAGGGTACCCATGCAATATATAGGTTGTTAGAACCAGAGGGGTCCACGTGTTAGCCACTTACATACCCAACAATCTACACTAGGTCTCACACTTGAGTACAGGGGTCCCACACCTATGCTCATAGCCATGTAGAGGCCTAAAGCATCCAAACCTTGCCCCATAGCTATGTAGAGGTCCATCAATAGGAGCTACAGTTGCCACCATCACACAAACACGCCAAGTTCAACTGCCATCAGGGGCTGCTGCCACCACAATTAATGCATGATCAGATCGGCCCGGATCAAGTCACCTCCGTGGGTAGTCATCCCCATGAATGCAGCCACAATTGATGCTGGCCTGCGTAGTGTGTCCACACCAATCCACAGTCCGCTGGGGAATCCAGCTCTGAAACCTGTTTGAGCTTGTGGGATCCACTTGTCAGTTACACACACCCAACAATTTGCACTGAGTATGGAGGTTCTACATCCTGCTCCATAGCCATGTAGAGGCCTAGAGCATCCAAAAGATCCTTGGGGAATACTCTAAGGCCCTGACTGACACTCACACTTTCTATACTAGGCACATTTAGACATGCCTTTGTATATGGGACTAATATGTCCCCTTTGCCACATGTTATCGGACCCTTTTGAGGGCCCCATTGCATACCCACAAGGCAAGGGATGAATTTCCCAACACACACACACACACACACACTTTAACCCAATACAGTGGATGCACAGTGTAAATAGAACTAAGGATGGGGAATATCCAAGTAGGGATTTCAACGTTTATGCACCCATCTACCGACATTGGAGAGCACCCTTTTGGAGGCAACTAACATAACATCTTACAAACATGGATTCTTGGGTTGTTGTTGGAGACTTCAACAACCTAGAGTTCAAGGAGGACAAGCTCAAGGGGGGCACCTTTCGTTGCCATGCCTTCTTGAAAGTGGGCACATGGGAGCAGTTCATCTTTATCGCAACGAGCCAAGACCCTTGGCAAGAGGATGAGTTTTCTAGGGATCCGAGGTTTTCTCTTCAGGCATAGCCGACACGATCAGTTATGGGAGAGAATGGACAGATTCTACCTAGGGGACTGGGCCATGCACAAAGGGGGTTCATGTTGGAAAACATGGCCAGTTGCCACGTGTCATGTCCAAGGGGTGCACCGGCGGGTACGGTGGTCCCACTCCTCGCCCCATAGCCATGCAGAGCCTCTCCCACATCCAACAAAAAGCCGGCGGGATATTGGGAGAGGGGCTCAAGCCTTATTATATCCAAGGATGTCTTGATGTCACTAATTTTTTTGTCAAGATTTTGTTGCTTTATATTACACACTAGCTTCCCCTGAGCCCAAAAGTACATCAACTGAAAATCTCAGTATATGACAAGTATACATCATAGTCTATGTAATGAGTCTACAGACAATCAAAAAAAGATTGCTGCAGAGAGCATCTGAAAAAAGGGAAAGTGGAAAAGCGGGATCACCAAAGACTATGATTGCGATCTTTCCATAGAGTCCACAATGCCCAGTAACGAACCCAGAAGAAAAATAACTCAAACTCCTGTTTGCATGGGCGAATCCCAAAAAGCTAGCAATGCCCGGTCAGTTTGTTTATGACGAGTAATTGTCCAACCCAAAGGATCACCAAGATGATGAACTAACTGAGTAGGCGGAACAATTTACCCCGACCATAAAAGACTATGCCAGTCTTTAGAATGCAATGGCAAGAGCTTAGATTTCTGGTTATTCACATGTAGACCAGCAGCCACGTAGAGCATGCATAAGGAAAGAAAGATCCCTCTTAGTATTCTTTGGAGTAAACAAAGAATCATCAGCATATGCCTAAGCAACCATAGTGCGACTTCAACAATTTCCAATCCATGCAACATGTTTGAACACACTTTTTTTAATAAAAAAAGTGAAATCTTTATATTTCTCTTTGGGAAACCTCAAAAGAGGTAAAAACCCACCAATAAGTACAAGGGAAAAGTTTTAACAAGTAAAACCTCAGAGCGAAAGTCATGAGGTAGCCAAGTGAAATAATACATATCAAGCTAGAGGAGAATCAAACATAGCATCCTCTAGCTTCAAATTGTTGCTCTGTAAAAACTGATGCAGTGATAAAACCACACCATCAATAAACACAAGCTGTTTTTTGCCCTTATGATTCTTCTTGATATAGGCTGGTACCCGAAATTTTTGAATCAAAGGGTCAAAAACCTGTTGTAACATGGGATGGAAAGATTCCAATAAAAAAGGTACTTCTGCATCCCTGAACACACACACACACACACACATTTTTTTGCAATCCATATGTCATTATATTACGAAAAACAGTCCCCAAAAAAAAGGGTTGCTAGTTACAAGCATCAGAAGATTTCATTATATAACAAGAAGGCACGATAGATCCCGTGCATGAAGACAATCATTTTATAAAAACGTGGAAGAATAGATAGATAGATAAATAGATAGATAGATAGATAGATAGATAGATAGAGAGAGAGAGAGAGAGAGAGAGAGAGAGAGAGATGATGTTGGTAGGCACCACTGGAGACCCAACAAGAGAGAATAATACATGATACAGTAAAACATACTATCTGTTTTCAAGGCTAGCTTTTTTACATTGTAGTTATAAAAATAGGCATTTTGACCCATGTGAACACCGTGATCCCTACCTGAATCTTCTTGGCTTTTTTGCATCTTCACATGGTATATTGATACCTTGAGCCTTTTCTTTCATACTTCATAGAAGTCTTTTCTCTGGGAACAAAAGGCACTTTGCAAATTTAAAGCATAAAAGTACAGTTGGTTTTAAGTGTTTTCCTTATTTTGTCAAGCTAACAAGAGTCTGTTCATAAGTTCCATGTAATCCATAGATCAAGCCTAAGGACAGCGAGAAGACAATGCCATGTGGCACTTTCCGATTCGGCCCAAGATTATTGCTACAGAGCCCCCATTCACACACTGTCAGAATATTCACAGAATCTGTCCAGTCTGTTGTACAGCAATGCCTTCTGCTCAAGCACCCAAAACGTCCCACAGCTATCTGCATCCCACCAATTTAATATGCCTAATGCAGTTTTTGTGACAGAAATCTGAAAGATAATGTGATGTTTGAGCCTTGCTTTCCCCATCCAGCAAGCTATTGAATTCACATAGTTAGCCAATCCAAAATGGCTCTCAACTTGGCAGAGACGGCCGCAATTGTAGCTCAACTCACTGGAGTGAATGCCATGAAACTGATCTCTCGTCATTGGGACAGCCAACAATGTGCGTATGCACAAAAAAAATTGCATGCTAGAAAGGAGAGACCCTCCTGCTTACACTCCTGTGCAATACCCTATGACCCTTCTACCCTGCAGTAGATTGCCTCTGATGTGTGCTCCTAGAAAGCCAAAACCCTGGCAGACTGAACTGCTCCTGATCAAAAGATCTCCCTCTGCTCTGCAGGCTGAGAGAATGGATGAGTAGAGGGGGCGAATGCCCCTCCTTATATATAACCCCTCAGATCGGGCCGACCTACAGTTTACAGGCTGACCCTGATCTGCCAACCTACAAGGGCTTACCAGGCCTTTTTTACACTCGGGGTCTGCCTGCTGTCAACCAGTATTGGCCTACCTGTACTGGCTGTTTGGCAGCTTCTCTTGGGACTTATAGCAACCCCAATCCTGGTCTTTCTTGTTGCTTATTTCCCCAATCTATTGTCCCATTTCTAGGGCACATGGCTGGGCCTTTTGCAGCCCCATAACCAGCCCTAACTCAGCCTTACTCAGGGCATTATCTCAGTCCTCAATGCTAACCAGGGTGGCACTTGTGGCTGCCCTAAAATGAATACAAGGAGATCTATGTATTTGCACATGGGCAGCCAGATTGCCGCCCACATGGCAGCCCTAATCTATCCCCCTTTCATCATCCCGCATGCCCTCCTCATATGGCGGCTCACAAGTGGTGAGCTTACCTACCTGTTCCAACGCCCTCTCTCATCAACCCACTGTGGGTCAACACCCATGTGCCAATGCAAGTGCTCCATCAGCTCCCATGGAGAGACTCTTAGTAGCAAGTTGAAGACGCCCTCAAATATTGGTCCATGACTCCGCAGCTCCTGCTCTTCCAAGTCCAGCTCTAGAACCATCCTTGAATAGTGTAGCAACAACAGCCTATGGTTCTGCAATTCCTGTTCACAAACATGCCATCTTCTTTGTGCTATCCACCTGGTTTATCCATGAAGTCACCATCTCATCAACTCTGCAAATGTCAAGGCCATCATTCGTTTGACAGATGACCATCCAGTGGTCCCCCTTAGAATCTGAGGACAGCCTGGCATCAAAGCGCCACCATTTGTATCCTGTCCTTGAAACCTCATCTGTTGAGATCCCTATGAATCCCTCCACCCATCTCTGGAGAAGTATTGTCACCATTCGTGTATGATCCTCCTCTTTTGATCCTTCAAATCCCAAGTCTTAGTCTGAAAGGCTTTGACAAGATCCACCTGGTCCTTCTAATCATGCAATTGGGCCAACCTGGATTACCCTCCTAATCACCTTCACTGATTAGCAACTCAAACTTGTCAAAGTATTTTGTTGCCAACCTGAAGGGCAATCTTGTAGGCAGGCATTGAAAGCCTCTGCCATGAGAGGTCCCTCTTCATCTGTATGGAAGGCTTTCACCCTCCATTCTCCAACCAACTGAGGATTCCTGTACAAACAACCACCCCAAGATAATGTACTTAAGTCTTCAACAATCTACTTAAGTCTTCACTATAGTAAATTGAGAAAACATACCCTAGAAGCTCAGCCTAGTGTTGTTTGCCATAGAAGCAAGCCAAGTACCTTCCAGAAGTACCCTCATCTTCAGTGTCCTTGTATAACCATGAACACATGCTCCCCTTGGTGGGCTCTAGCTCGTCAGGCTCCATCTCTAAATGAGCACTTTCATCTTTGCTGGCAGTGATGGACGTGTCCTCAGGTCCCAGGATTGAGCATTACTCCACAAAGTCAAGATCTGTGCACCACTCCTTGATGTTTGCCATGAATACCTTTGCAAACCCTATCCAGAGGGACTTGGCGTCGTACCAAGAAAAGTTCCCTTGCTATGACATTGACCACTGTCATGTCAGATTCCATGTCTTTGATTGGTCCTCCTTTGCTTTGTCAGCCTCCTTCTTCTTGCATCCTTAGCAAAGTGTTATGCTTGTCACATTAAAAGCTATTCGTTTTCTTTTTCTTCTTGCTCTCACCATCTAAAGAGCCCCAAGCCCAGAACTCCCTCCAACTATCTCAAGGATTCATCTCTAAAACATTGTGCTAATACCTCCTAGATGTAAGCTCCTACCCTCTTCAGTGGCTGGTCGAACAGGGTGTGCAAGTTCATGTGTGTGGACATGTTTATTCGTATTTCTCTCTGATGTGTCGATAGGCTCAATATGGCATTCATCCTCTATGTCTCGTGATGGGTACAATCTGTAAACGATCCTCTCGTGGCACATTCTTCCATCTACCGGTCTCTACTTGGAGTTCATAGGAGCTGGTATGTAGCTGGCATATTAGTTTCCTTTTAAAGAGAGATATCTCATTGAGATAGTCTTGTCCCCCATAGGGCAGCATTGGATTGATTTCTCTTTTGTAGAAGTCCATCTTCTCTTTTAGGTCCTGCCATAGTTTGCCTATGATTTTTTCAGTTACCAGCTCTAGAATGTCAATGGCGGTGTATGGAAGTTTTGTGTAAGCTTTTGCATGAACAATATTTAAAGAAACTAATATGTTTCTCTGTGCGGGTAAGTTCTCCTTCTATGTAGTGACTGAGCACTTGTTCTTGGTAGGTTGTGCTCCTCCTTCAAATAAAATATCTACGGGCCATGGAACCCAGATCCCTCTACAATCAAATATGATTGATGGTGTCCTATCTACTTTTCCTAGTTGAGTGCATCTGGAGTCTGAACCCTTCTCGATTGCATTCTTTTGCAAGGCTACAGGCTTCTTCATGTGGAGGAAAATGCACTAGTTTGAGGTAGTCTTCCCTACCAAGATGCACATGGATTGTATCTCTTCACGGACACTTTAGTGTAGAACTGGTTCAACCTCTCGAAAAGTCCATTGCATTTGCAAAAGCCAAAGAAGGATCCCATGAGCATGGATAAAACCGTGTTCCTAGCAGGTGCTCCACCTTGAATGAAGAAGATGAACTGCTCTCAAATGCCTCAATTTGATACAGTGACCTTTGCAAAAGTGGCACCCCAAGCTTGTCCTTGGCAAACTAGAGGTTGTTGACGTTTCCTCCAACTATCTAGTAGTAGGCTCATACGTGGTCTTCAAAAAGGGCATCTCTATTGTAGATAGGCCAGTGCATAAAATAGGGTACTTACCTTAAGATTTTGGATTGTGAGGCCAACCCATTGTGCTTCTGCACAAGCATCTGTCCTTTGGTCATAAACCTCAAGCGTCAGAGAATATACATCCACTTCAGCGTTCTCTAGGGAGCCAAAGGATGTATTGCAGACAGGAGCAAGATGGCCTATGAATGTTTGCTGAGAAAGACATCTGGTTTGAGAAGCATTGGGATGTCTATCAAACTGCCTATCAAAGCTCTCTAAATACCTGATGAAGAATCGGCATTAAGATGTCTTTCAAACTACCTATTTTGCAAAGCTCTTTAAATGTCCTGATGGAGAATTAGCCTCTGTTTTTGCTACTGATGAGCATGATTATGAAAGCCTTCAGATTCCAGACCACTATGGTTCAACTCTTGGCAAGGCTTGAGGAGGTACGAACAAGGCTTTCTAAGATTTTGGAACCGTGAAACTAGTTGACACGTTGCCACTTTACTATGCCCACTCTGTGTGTCCAAGCAACCAATGTCTAAATCCTAATGCTGAAATCTCTAGCAGCACCTTGTTGAGGTAGCTAGCTGGTCATTAAAAAAAAAAAACACACCCACATCCACCCTTGCTCCTATCGAGGGGCAGACCGATGGGCACAGGGTCCACACCCGTGACTTGGGGATTGGAAGCCCAATGCCCAAACCATTAGGTCAAAACCTTAGAGGCTCCTTCGACTTTTTTAGCTAGAGAGCGGGTGATATGTCTTGATAAGACCTCATTCAGCACATGCCTCTAGACAAAAGCTGTGCTAATGCATGGTGGTGGACCGTGGTTCGTTTTCCACTCGTCCACATCGTGCCCTTTGTGAGTGTGGGCTCCTCAACAAAGAGCAAGCATACGTTCAAGGAGAGAGATTTCCTTCACGCCTCGATGTTCGGCAGGCTTATCGAGTGTGACAAGACATAATAAGCGTTTGACAAAGAATGTTGCTTCAGCATCTCATGGGGTCAAGCCTACCTGGGCAGTAATCACGGGAGTAGCACCAGAGAGTAACCTCCCATCCAAATCCTGTTGAAGCGTGAGAGCTCAGAGAGAGTCGAAATCCAAAATCATACGTGAAAGTACATTCTTCTTTTCTCACTAACTCCAACAAGCCCCATCTCTAGATGCCACGTGTCATCATCATAGGGCCTTCCTAATGCATCTTTTCACCCCTCTCTTGGGATACTTTAATTCCAATTGCCCCTAAGCACATTTCTTCCATTAGGCCCTTAGCCTTAGATCCACCTAGTCTGGTGCTATCAGCCCTCACCTAGGACCTTGATCATTTACATGAAGCGCAAATAGATATATTACAAACAGAGATCCTTTAAGGGAAATGTCAACTGATTCTTCCGAGGTCATGCTACCTCGGCTAGAGCGTAACAGATGAAGCTTCCGAGCTAAATTGCAACCTGATTACTGCAAACAGAAGTGCCATCACGTCATCTCGTTGATCTTTTGTCTTTCTTTTTTTAAGGCCATGCTGATATGGGGGATCGACTGTAGTTAGTCGAAGAGATTGTAATATCATCACGAGGCTGCAATTTAGCTCGGAAGCTTCATCACGGGGCCCTCGTGACTTTGACACGAGACGACAAAATCACATCGACTAAAAGATATATCGTGTTTCAAACTTTCAAGAGATATGCTTGATAAAAGGATGCATGAATATACTTGAATCTTGATAAAGATAAAGCTTGATAAAGGTGAACCTTTGGGTCGCAGTATTCCAAATTCCAATACAAATTTGATCGGTTTCACTTTCTGAAAGTTCGAACTTCGAACTTACCGTCTTACCCTCCACTTTTTTGCGAAAAAGCGGGGCAGACCGTAGACATTGGACTGGAGCACGACGTGGGAGACAGGAACGAGGTCCTGAAACTTGCAAGACACTGCGTCAATGCCGGCCTCATGTGCAGACAAGACAGGCTTGCAAAAAGCATCGACGAGCTTCAAGCATGGTCAATCAACCATGCTCAAACCCACATAAACTGATGAGATCTGCGAGTGGACTCCCCTTCGTCCTGCTCCCTGGAAAATATGTCAGCAATTTCTTACGGAAATCATTTCACAATTACGGCCCACGGGCGATGTTTATGATTGCATCATCGCTCTTAGCTTTCGATCGAATAAGATTAAGAAACGCAAATGTGTCTGCGGTCAGGTACGAGCAATCAACAGAGACGGACAGCCCAACTTCCAAGTCACGTAGCGCGCAAATGTGTGTTGTCGCCGTCTCCCACACGCATTTCTGTGACCCACCTCGCCAGGCGTCCCGAACTTCTGATCTGGAATTTTTCTTCATGCTTGCAGCCAGTTTTGTGTCTCTCTGCCCTGCTCCAACCAATTCAGTTGCTCGAAGCGTCTTCTTCAATGTCTGGCGACATCAAGTTTCAAGCAGCAGCTCTGCAGTCAAGAATTGTGACTTACGGGTGGTCACGTTCAGTTTGCAAAGCGATGCGCGTCGATGGGCATTGAAAGTTGACTTCAATGAGTTTCGTGTACATTGCGCCAACGTCGCAGGTGATGCATCGCAGGCCCTGATTTGACTATCAGTAAGGCGCGATGGCGCTCAATCTGGCTGGAGAAGTAGCTACCATCACTCAACTTGCCGGGGTCGATGCCGTGAAGCTGATCTCCCTCATTGTCAAGACTGCTAATAATGCTCGCATGCACAAAAAAAACTGTAGGCGCTTTGCACAGCACTTGAAACTGATCGGTAATTTGCTAGAGCAACTAAGGCTTACAGAATTAAAATCCCGACCTGAGACCAGGGAGCCCTTGGAGGAATTGGAAAAAGCCCTTAGAAAGGCCTACATTCTTGTAAATAGCTGCCAGAACAAAAGCTATTTATATTTGCTTGCTCTCGGCTGGCACACTGTCAATCAATTCAGAGCATCCCAGAACGAGAT
This sequence comes from Dipteris shenzhenensis, assembly GCF_047967505.1. Lineage (NCBI taxonomy): Eukaryota > Viridiplantae > Streptophyta > Polypodiopsida > Gleicheniales > Dipteridaceae > Dipteris > Dipteris shenzhenensis. The sequence goes on from NC_141621.1 coordinate 26,696,418, forward strand.
TGACAGTTTGCTTCGGTTGATACCCCTGATAACCCTTGTGGACAATAATCGGGTAAGTGCATATTCCTTTTTGTGACGTTTATACTCCTTGAATAATCCCTGCTCTTTCCGACGATTCTTAAATGAGATCGTTGATTCCAAGACATTGAAACAGGGGGATGTGCTAAGTCAACAGTCATGTCGATAAATTAATATGTCTGGAACAATGAAAAATCTTCGATGTACCGTGGCAAGGAAAATGCGGGCAAACTGGCTCAAATTTAAGCTTGATACGCACTTCCTGTGGTATCTGTGACTTTAAATCGTTAGCAATATTGCACGAAGTATGCCTTTCCAAGTCCTTGTTACAACTCGTTTTTTGCTGCCAACATATTAGGAGAAGTAAGAGAAGAGGGGCCTATCCTTGAAAAACGTAAATCAGAATAAAGTCCTGAAAGATGGTGCATAAGTTGTAAGTAAATTGGACAAATATGTATGATGAGCTGAATGAATTCCCAACTATTGATGATCAAGAGTAATGCCAAATCATGCTATGCTCATCAAACTCCAAAGAACGTGCTTCAGTTTCTCAAAGAGGTCTTTGCTGCTGCTGCCTTTGAATAGCCTAAGCATCTCTTCAAGATGCCTTTGGGGATGTGAACAAAGAATCTTGTATCTGTCTTCCCAATCGGAAGGACTTAGCCATTGTGCATCAGGCTTCTAGAAAGGCCAGGCTCCAAGTCTATCTCTCATCTCCAATGGGGTAGCATAGCTTTGAAAGGAATTCTTCGGGAAAATCTGGTCTCAGTATGGATAAGCAAGAACCTCCCGGGCAATAAGCTCTCTCCTAGATATGTGACAATGAGAATAACCTGTTGGCTTGTTGTTATGAATTGGAGACCTTGAAATCCTCTCCAACTACGTGGAAGATCCCTTGGCAGAGCAGATGAGAAGGCTGTCAGTAGGTGCTCAGTTTAGTAGCACACATGGATAAGGGGAGGAGAAATAAGGGTGTGGAGACACTAAAGAGGTGGGGAGGAAGGCCGTGGAGGGAGGTAAAGAAGAAAGGAGTGACCAAGAGGGGGGTAGGCCTGCCAGACCCAGGTGGGGGATGAGGAAGTTGAGAGGGACATGCCATCAGAATTGAGGGGGTTTGTGGGATGCAAGTGTCACAGGGTCACAAGGCTGAGTAAGGGGGAGGATCCTGGGTCTCAAAGAGGTTGCAGGGAAAGGAATGGGATTGCAAGGGGTGGGTGGTCTGGTTACCACGGGAGAGAGTGGGGGGAGCACCGGGTTAGAGGTGTCACATAGGAAAGGAGGCAGGCACTGTGGGGGATATCATCACGAAAGGTATAGACTGTAGAGATTTGACTTAGATTGGTGCAACGCTGAAGAGCAAAATAGTAGACAGTCCCACGAAATGAAACGGCCACAAGGGGGGGTTTGTTCAAAACCAATGGCTATATCATGTACATATAGTAGGCAAATACTCGTTTCTTCTTACGTATTTGGAATATTGTTGAATGTTAGAGAATCAAGGTGCATGTATTCTGGGGTGTGGAAGCGAGGAAAGGGGAGCAGCACATATGAAGAAGTGGTGGAAAAACAGAAAAGGGGAGGGGCGGGGGGGAGCTAAGGTGTAGGGGTGGGGATATCGAGAAAAGGCCACATGGAGGGGAAGATTAAGTGAGAGGGATTCAGGAGAGATGGAGTGACAGACAGAGGGGGGCAAGTCAGAAGGGGGGAAGGGGGTCATCGGTTCACAATGGTTATGGGTGGTGAAGGAGAAACGGGAGGATGATGTGTTGTGAGGGGTGTGGGCGTCATGCGGGGAGGAAATGGGGTTGCGGGTCATGAGGTGTGGGCATGGGGTTGCTAGGGGCAGGGGAAGGGGAAGGGACATGAGGGTGAGGGGCTATGAGAAGACGGCAGGGGGAAGCAGAGGAGACAAAAGAGACCTTGCAAAGTGGAGAAAGGAAAAAAGGAAGAACAGAGATTTCGCCGGGCATCCTGAGATAGTATTGAAACTCTTCATTACAGAGCATTATTGAAAGAGAGGGAAAGAAAGCATAAACACAGGAGCCAGGAGGAGCAGCCATAATATCTGCCCCTTCACCTCTAGACTGGTTCTAATTTTGCAGATTAAATGCCTTTTAAACATTGATATGACCTTCCCGAAGTATTCTGCATTCCGTAGCTGTCCATCAGATTAATTTCCTGTTTGTAAAGTTGCATTTTTGCCCCCAATCATTCGTGTAGCCTCCATTGCCAAGCCATGAATTGGCATAATGCTTCCCCTTAGAGAGGTATCATACCTGTCTCAGCCAGTTGGATGGGGTAGGGTGTCTGTGCCTTAACCCTGAGCTCCCTTATGAGAAAACCTTTAGGTTTTCTAGTAGATCCTCTCTCGGATAGCCAGTATGTGGCCTCTTTGAGTTCGTGGGGGACCTGGAGCTTTTCCAATCTCTCCCATATTTTCTAATGTTGGACTGTGTCGAAGGCTTTCTTGAAGTCCACAAAACAGCAAAAGACGGCCTCTTTATTATGTTTGGCATTCTCCAATGCTGCCCTCATGGAGACCAGATGGTATATTGCCGAGTGTTTAGGGATGGTGCCTTGACTCCTTGTGTCTCTGCCCATTTGCTGATTTTTTGCTCAATGATAGTGTCATACAGCTTGGCCATTAGGTTGCTCACCATGATTGTATGGTAATTTTTTGCCATCCTACTATCTCCTCTCGTGGATGGGTACTATCTTACAAAGTTGCCATTTGAGGGAAACCTTCCTCTAGAGCCATATTCATAAGCCTGGTGAGCATCCCCATGTTAGCATCTCTGTCTAGCCCTTCTGTATCTGGAGCCTTCCCATTTTCTAGCTTTTCAGCCTTTTCCCATGTCTTCTTCCATTATGATATCATTTGTTGCTTTGATGGAAAAGGCATGATTTACTTTCTCTTCCCCTTCTCTTTCGTAGAGGTTCTTGACGAACTGTATCATGTCTTCCCATTATGCTTTCCTCTCCTAAGGTTTACTATAACTTCTGAAAAAACTTCCTGGGATTTTCTTTTAGCTCCTTCAAACTTTCAAGCTGCTTGTTCTTGAGAGAGATTCTCTTTTGGTTCCTTACCACCTGTTTGTACGCTTGGACTTTGCCCTCTTTCTCGGCAGTATCTGCTTTTTTCTAGGTCGTATTTGCAATTTTACATTCCTGGTCATACCAATGTTTGCATGGCATTCCAATACTCCTTCCCTTGGTTTTTACCTGCAGCAATTTTGTTATTCATTTGCTCATTGCATGACAAGTAGAGGGCATCTGATTTTGTGCAGTGCTATCTCTATTTCCCTGTGGTATACGTGAGCCTCTTTTTAGTCCATTCACAGCTGTGTTTTTTTCCAGCATTCTTTGTCCCTATGATGCCTAGAGACAATGGACAGCTATAGAAGGCAGAAATACCTCAGGGAAGATATATCAACGTTTAAAAGACATCTAATCTGCAAAATCAGAACTAGTTCACACGATCTTGAGGTAGAGAGGGGTAGATGGGCACGACCCAAGGTCCCCAGAGAGGAAAGAATCTGCAAAATCTGCCCACATGAGAGGTAGAAAATTAGAAGCATTGACTCCTGAGATGTAGAGTATACACGCACATCAGAGAAGGCTATGGGGGAAGAAGAGATCTAAAAAATCTGCTGGAGAAGCCAGCCAAAATGCTAGGGAGGCAATCCCCCAATACGGAAAATCTTATTGTTATTTCTATGGCTTTCTGCTCTCTTACCTCTGTATAAACATCACATTTGTCGATCTTGTTATGTATTGTTGCTGTAATGTCCTGTCCCATGGATTTGAGCTGAGTGGTGACCATTTCTTGGACCTTGGTTACAAGCTGTGGTGTAGGAGTTGCAGTATTGCATTGCTGTAGAACCTCTTGGATTACCTCCTGGATGAGAGACAGAGAGAGAGAGAGATGATATGATTGTATTAAAGTCCACATGAGACCCTTCAGGATCTATGGGAGTGGGGATCACTATCAACTAATAGTGGTCCCTTACATCCAGTGAGAGAAAATATTACAAACTTGTTATGTAGTTAGTACTTGTGCTGCTAGCTTGTGTGCTAGTCCTAGTACTTTGTTGTGGTGTTCCAAAATCTCTTTCAAGTAGCCTTCCTAGCATTCTGGTTTGGCTGCTTCTGCATATTTTTCAGAATATGTACTGCAGCCTCCAGCAGTCTTGGCTGCACCAAAACATAGGGCTCCATGGCCTTGAAAACAACTCAACTAAGGAGTTTGCTCACAGGCACACACACCAACACATAGGGCCCCATAGCCCCAGTGCCTGCTCTAAACCTGATCATAATAACACCATAACAAGAAAATCCCTGGACGGCCCCAATGTCCCTAGAAAGGGGCTCATAGGCAGGCATTGCCACATATTTCAACACCCCCTCTCAGTGCCAGGCTATGGGGCTGTACCCACATGCCGAAGAAGATGTTCAAGCTACTCCCGAGTCCCGAGACAATGCCTTCATCAGGAGATTGACTACACTCTCTTTCTCAAACACCACTTGATCTTCAATCAGCTTACGGATAAAATGACAGTCCACCTTAGTGTTCTTTGTGCGACCATGGAACATGGGATTGTGTGCAATAGCAATGAAACTCTTGTTGTGACACTGGATTAGTGCCGGATCATCTGTGTGTGTCCCACATATGATAACAACTATCTGAGGCAGACAGCTTTGCACGATGCCAATCTCACAAGCAAGAAGCAATTGACTGTAGTAGACTTTCGAGTATCAACATCTCCTCCCCAATCTAAGTTGGTGTATCCTTCAAGCTCAGACCATTGGGAGTAGAAGATACCATGGTCATGAGCTCCCTTCAAATATCGAAGAACTCTCAAACCCGCACACCAATGTGTTTGGTATGGTGATTGTGAGAATTGCTCAACACCCTGATTGCAAAAGATATGTCTAGGTATGTGTGTTGGTGAAATAGAGAAGACATCTCACTGATTGATGATATCACCATCCACTATGGAAGAAAGGTCGTATTGGGAAAGCTTGGGACTCCCTGGAGTAACTGCTGGACCTGCAATCTGCCATTCTGAATCTCTCCAAAAGCTCCAGACAATACTTGTCGCACCAGCTGTCCTTTGAATCTCCATGCCAGGGAAGTAATGAAGCTCCCCAAGATCTGTCATCTTAAATTAGTGCCACTCATGGATGTTGGGGAAAGCAATTGTGCAGACTTCTCTCTTGATACTCAAAAGCCCACAAGTGTTGAGGAGTAATCAAAGGATTAAAGAACCAATGTTTCTTTTGTTTTGGAACCCCACAATGAATAATTAGTCATATTAGATATAAATATATCGAGCCTTTAGTCTTGGTTAATGGAGTGGTAGGGACATTTTGTTGCACACGTGAATGCAAATTAAAATAATTTAAACCATCATAATATGCTGTGCCAAACATCTTTCCACTTTCTCTCCACTAATTTGCTTCAAATGCCCTCTAATTGTGGAGACCTTCACTCAGCTCTTAGCCAAGTATATGTGAGGCTGTTTCAACTTTTGAGAAGTTTTATTCGCCCTTCTGCTTTCTTGTTTGGTGCTACTTCGGCATTGGAATTCATTGTTTTTCTACCACATGGATATTTTTTCATGTCACTTTTCTCATTAGTCTGTTTCTGCAGGAGCACCTCCATGCAATAGAGAAAGACCAACATGATTATACAATGGATGAGGAGGAGAAAATGGTTCAAGATACCATTCTGAAATCAGAGCCCACTGATGTAGATGCTATACTCTTGCAAAAATCACTTGCACGTAGCTACCCCGATCTTCCTTTTCAAGAAGCTCTTCAAAAAGAAAAAGAGAAGCTTCGAATCGAGCTACAACGCATGCAGGAGGCAATGGATCTTGATCAATGTGATGTTATCCAACATTTGATATATATCACGGATTCTGCAAACGCCTACTCTAAAAGAAGGTTAAGACTGAAGGATTCTGCACAAGATATCAAGCGGCAGGACAGTGACGGGGGAGATACTCCTTTGGAAAATTCAAATTCTGGCCACAAACGTAATGCTTCCTCTGTGGAAAATGATAGCTACATGGAAGATTCTATGAGTCACAAGTAAGAATTCACCTTGCTGCATGGAGATAATCAAGATTTTCTTTTGTCTTTGATGGTTTACATTGTTAATTGAGAGCCATGTTTTCACTCAAGCAGTAGTATGTGTCATGATTGATGTTCATTCAACTGAAGTGATTTTATTTAACATTTTCTATTTTTCACTGGAAATAATGTTTTAATTAGTCGATGTAGCATGGTCTTTATATCTTAGGATACCATGTGGAATGCAGAGGAGCTGGCGTAATCATGAGATTCTTTTTGTCCTTTTGAAGCACGAGTGTGAACTTTTCGTGTTGAGTTTATCCTTAAAAACGATACTGAAGCTTAATGCCTGCTAAACTTTCAGAATAATTGGTCGCTTTTATTGAAAAGATGTCGCACGTGCTGGGAATCATTTTCTTAGGTAGAAAAAATCCCAGAGCTGGATTTGCTGAGATGTGCAAGAACATGCCCTGAGGTGAGGATTGCACCCAAGTAACGCGTCCATATACTCAGCCTTCTAGTTAGACACCGTAGACTCCATTTTTCATTGCTAACAGTTTGCACAATTTATCTTGGGCTGAAAAAGGGTCTGAAGATCATCTGTAAAGTAGTGTGAGAGTCCTAGGAGATTGGAAAGTGTTAGGGTCATAAGACTCAATCATAGTCTGGCTCATTGGCTTGTAAGTTATGTGGTTGATGTTTACAAACGTTTTAACAAAAACTAGGGATTTATTCTGATATTCTGTAAGCACAAGCCCTAGACTTCTGTAAATTGAGGATGTTGTTTATGATTGTACAATCTTGGACGAAGCCTAGTGAGTCTCATGAAAATAAATAAAGCTGGGGACCATGTTTGGACACCGATGGCCTATACTAAGGTCCTCTAAGCTGTCCCAAGAGTGTGATTGGTTTGCATAAGGGGTTTGAACACCCAATTTATGGATAAGGTGGACTGTATGTCAGATATTGAAGAGATGAATCTTGTTCTAAGTCCTGCGGATTAGCCCATTGTCATAGATTACAATTTCTTTCTACATACATTCGTTATGATGATCTAATGAATCATATTTTGAGTCTCATTTTTAAGCCTCTTAAGTCTATTTTGAGTCTCATGCTCTTTTGTTGATCTTCTGAACACTTCTTATGATAAGCAATAATGTAATACCTTCATTGCCATGTATCTACACCTCACATTCAGTCTCAAGTGTCCAACCTTTTGACATGAAGTGATCTAGACCAGATAGGATCCCAATTGACCTATACCACCATGAAAATTGAAGGTTGTTTTGTCTGCCACTGAGGTCCCAATAATGCAGGCATCTTAGCCACGAACAAATAAAAATTTCTCTTTCCAAGTTGCTATGCTCTAAAGAGTGAACAAAGGTAGTGTCCTTTTCTGTCAAATTTTGTCCATGTGAGTTAGCCCTAGGTAGGCTACAATGAAGAGTCACCTATAAACCAATACGATAGAGGTTTTGAATATCCTTCAGAACCCCATTTATCCAAAGTTGGGTCCATTTTACTTGAGCGTGGAATATCTCAACATGATCTGGTAAGTGCAACAACGACATTTTGCAGCATAATTGAAAGCAACCCAAGCAGGCCTAGTGCCACAGGATGAGGATGAATTCTTCAGATGTGAGCCCTTTTATGAGAAAAACCTGGATTGACAGTTGCAAACAAATAGGGTTAGGGTTGCTCATCAATGGGCTTGAACGAATGGCACAGCGGCAGAGGATATGACTGCCATGGTGGCAGATCTGGAAGCCAGAAGGGCAGGAAAAGGGCTGCATTGTCTGCAACACAAGAGGCAGCCATGTGGGCAGCAGATCAGACCTGATCTGGCCATCACATTGACAGCAAAGCATACCAAGCCATGTGGGCTGGAAGGCCATGCAGTAGAGCAGGCCTGAGAGGCTTTAAGGGGTATGGAAAGCCCTGTAAATGGACCCGATCAGGGGCACAGAGCTGCATGGAGGTCGGGCTGCAAACAAAGCCAGTTTGGCAACCTGGCCTAAAAACAAGACTCAAGTCGGCCTGGGGGAGATCAGGTCAGGGTCAAGGTGGGCCTGGGCCGGCCAGGTCCGACAGTTCACCCTAATTCGTGGGCTGATTGGCCCTGTTAAGAGGTCTAGGTGGCCTCATTTGGAAGGGGGGAGGGCAACGGCCCTCCTCTATAAAAGGGGCCTTGTGCCTCATTGTCTCCATCGACCACTTCAGCCACTGCATCCCTAGAGCTCACATAGCAAGGGAAGGCATCACAGCAGATAGGAGCTCTCAATGCTCAGTTTTGGTGCATAGCTAGCAGCACTTTTTGCTGTAGTAGGTCAGCCCGCTGGCTGCCTATTTTGTGCTTTGCTACCTCTACTGCTGAGCATTAATCCGGACTGGCATATGTGCCTTGATCTACTTGTGTGCATATCTTTTATGAGGGAAATCTAAGTGGCATGTGACCTGAGGTAAGATTCTGCTGCCGGGGTTTGGCTACAGCAAGCATTCCCTTCTAACTTTGGCCTGGTATCAGACACTATTATCTCTGAAACATGGGCTGTAAATGAGCTTGCTCGAGTATATCATGCAAGTAATGGATCCTTTCTTGGAAAAAATTATTTACAAGAAGGTATGCATCCTTGGAGGCATAGATGCTGTACTCTCTATGGCTACAAGGCTTACCATAGAGTTGGTTTGCAGGCTTTGAGGACTTAAGTTTCTTTCCCTCCAAGTCTTGAATTGAGTATATCAATGTGTTCAATGAGGTTGGACACTCCAATCTGCTATGATCCAGTGAACCTAGCTGGAATCAACCACAAGTTACAAATGGTTGCCTGAGACTCAAGTTCTCCACGAGCTGGAAATTACCCAATGTAGACGTGCAGTAAGAGATTTGAGGAACCAGAAGAATGAAGAATAAACAGCAAGATATGGCGACTTACAGGTTCAAGTTGTGGGTGAAGCGTTGATGCATCAGATGCTGCCTTGAGGGTCAGCCTTGATGCAAACCTCCCTCAGCTGCATGTGCAACAGCCAAGAAGCAGCCCTCAGCGATGTTGAAGAAGACATAGAAACTGGTAAATTTAGGATCATGTGGGTACAAGTTTTGCACACTCCATGATTCTTTTGCTCATGCTGAAATGAATATGTATTAGTTACATGTTATTGCTGAATGTCTGTCTGAGTGAGTGTGGCCTGTTTGGGGCGAAGTATGTTCATAGCATTATGGTGCTAATATTCATAACAAGGGAACTGGATGTTAAACATTTGCTACATTTTGGGCTTCTTTACATGCAGTCAATCTTTCCGAGAGGATGATGAGACAAAGGCCAAAGATAATTATCACATGACCGAGAAATGGCACAATCGCATCTATCATTGTTACAAGGAACCTTATCTTTGTAAGTATAATCTTTTTATGACACCGATTTGTGATTAGTTAAAACTGATTGAGCTTGCTCTACAGTGCAGCATAAATTACACGAGTACTCCGATCACCTCCTAAAATTTAAATTTATGTAATATTGCTTTTTGATCATCATAAGAATGCTTGATGAGAACTCATTGCCAATATTTCTATGTTTTGGGATAGTATCAGCTCTAAAGTAGGGTCTGAAGAGGCATAAATAGTGAGATGTAGTGCTCTAAAGCTAGGAAGACCTAGACATACATCCTTGTCTGGTGACTCCTCCATGGTCAACCTCATAACAAACAGAGCCGTCTCAGCTTCATGATTTTCCTATCCATGCTTCTGATTTCACATCTGTGCTGCGTGCAACTGATCAAATGCAAGAAAATACATTTCAAGGATCATATCATTTGTTGGGTCTCTGGGAGAGTTTACTAGAGTCCCAATGGAATATCTCTTAAAGCTTGTGTAGGGTTTGCGTTCTAGGACATAGCATTGACATAGACTTGTGCTTTTATAAAGGCAAAGAGCCCTTTAACTAGTCCTTTGCCTCGTTCATCCATATTCCATCTCTTCATCTTCCAGGATATCTCATGTGTAGGGTAAGCTTGTTTTTACTCAGATGAGTGCTTCATTTGCACTATCTCAAACTGATTGTGGGACAACAGTACAAGTTGCAGAAGGTTCATGTTCTTCAAAGTATGTGTGCTTCCCCATGAAACCCAGTCCATTCCTTTTACCGTGCTGGTTTGGGACATGTAGCCCCTAAAGCCATCGCCTAAAAGATCTTGAGAGCAATAATTTATTGGCCTAACCTGTTCCAGGACTGTTATTTAGTCAGGATGACTCATATTTCACCTTCTCAGGACTGTTCAGGACTAGGGGGTTCAGTTCCAATCCCATTGGCCGTGACGCACAGTAGGAGGGTGTCTCAGGAGTTCGCCAGACCAGTGTCAGCCCTAGCAGGAGGGAGTATCCTGATAACTAGAGTTGGAGGTGTTGCTATTAGCACTATGGAGGTTGATGATTCCTCGGCATTTGGTGAGGATAGTCATGCAGTTCCTTCCTCAGCTCCCCTTCCTTAGTTCTTTAGGGGTGCAGCAGTTGCAGTACCAGTCAACAGAGAGGTTGACGAGGCCTTCCCATTATTGTGTCCTTCACTCCGAGAGGTTAGTCATACAGTGTCTCCATTAGATCGTGAGCCACCAGCAGTACCAGTGACCAGTGTCTACATCGGAAGCTCCCTTGGTGATGACATCAGTTCCATCAGTTCCGTTGATTCATCAGAGGTGTGCTCATTAGCCTTAGTACTTCCTCAGTACCTTATGAGGACATGTTCAGTTCCAGTATTCTGTCAAGGAGAAGCTATGCCAGCCATCTCTCACTCCTTTCACGAGACAAACCAGTCATGAGGTGTCCTCAGCAGTTCTTGACATCTCACAGTTCGTTCATGCATCATCCCATTTAGTTGATTCATTAGAGGGGTGCCTAGCAGCACCTCCATTCCTTCGGAGAGCATGCTGTGCAGTCTCCTCCTTGGAGGGGTGTCTGCAATGCAAGTCGCCACTTAGCTCCTTGGAGAGACATCTACAGTTCCATATCTCTCGGAGTTTCTTAGAGAGACAACTCTAGCTTCCACAGCTCTCGACATCACTCAGGTTCTCTTCGGGAGACATTTCTATACCGCATAGTTTTAGATTCCAGGAAGGTTGCTGAGTTTTTACCCTTAGCAGTTATCACACCAGCAGAGGAGGCAGGTGCATTCCAGCTTTCCCTCACTGTAATCATGCAGACAATAGTACCACAGTGCCCAGGAGTGCATGTGAGTATTCTGGAGTTTCCAAGTTTTCAGTTTTGGTTGCTTGGCCTCAGTGGCTTTGGCATGACCCCAACAATTCTTGGAGTAGCACCAGCATTTCTATATCGGTGGATCTTCTGCGTGGGGAGGGTGGATGTCAGCAGTTGGTAGCCAGTTTCATGCCATTAGCCTTCCAGAGTGCAGTGCCTCCGCATAAGCAGCCTAGTCAGTCCTCAGTAGTTCACAAGGACAGCATGCAGTTCATATTTCCAGGAGCCTATCAGAGTGCCATACCACCCAAGGATCATAAGTTCACAGTAGTAGCATGGTGGGATGATTGGCCTTAGCAGTTCGGCTTCTTGTCTTCATGGTAGTACTGATTCTTAGGAGTTTTTATTGAGCCGCTGTGTTATCATAGCAAGCATTCATTCCTCAGCCTCTTGGAGCAGTACCATATCAGTCCCAGTGCGAGACTGTTATTTCCCCACTCTTTGGGAGGATAGTCAAGTTTCAAGTAGCAGTTGGTGGTCATCATGATCACATTCACTTGGCAAATCTTGGCAAATTCGCTCAGTCCCTCAGCACCTATCATCATCCAGAACTTAAACAGGAGGGAATGTCACATCCACATCTACACTAGGGAGCATTGTGACACATAGTCTGACCCATTTGTCATATGCCGTGACCCCGTTGTGAGCCCTATTCCCGGGACGAGTCAAGCACGAGTGACAAGGCCCATTCGTTGTTCCCAAAGTCACAAGCCATGGTGGAGCAGTTCAGGTTGCCAAGGCAAAGCGTCGTGAGGTATCCACCTAGCAACAAGTTTAGAAGAGGGGAATGCCACATGCACAAGGGTCAAAGCCCTCGTACCAGTGACACCTGGCTAGACCCCCAGCAGCCCTATTTGGGACCCAGGTGGGAGGGCCAGCACCAGCCCTTGAAGGCTGGTCTGGTTCGCCGGTTGACCCGATCAGCATGGTTGGCCCGACCACATGGTTGGCCAGGTCGGCTTGGCCATTAGATATGTGGGAAATCTTTATCCTTCCGATTTGGAGTAATGACCAAACCCCCCACATGGCTCGAGAAACGGAGAAAGAGAAGGGAAAAGAGAAGAAAATGATACCCAAGGACAAGAAGGACAAGGATAAGGAAAAGGATATGGACAATACCAAAGATCAGCACAACACAAGAATGACTCCTAGCAAGAATCTTAATGAGTTTGGTAAGCATTTTCTTTGTCTTCTCTCCCCTCCATGTCAACATCCCAGACGCTAGTCCTTGTGTGTCTGGAGCCTTCCCATTTGCTACTCTCTTCAGACCAGTCACTAGTTCCCTTGTGTGTCTGGATCCTTCCCCATGTCTCTTTTGTTATGATGTCATTTGCTGCTTTAATAGAACAAACACGGTTGAGATCATCTTCCATAGAGATCCTGGACAAATTGTATTATGCCTTCCCATAATGCTTTCCTTTCCTGAGGTTTACTGCCTTGTAAGATTTGGAAATATTTTCTGGGCTTTTGTTTAAGCTCCTCAAAAATCTCAAGTTGCTTTCTCTTGGGAAGACTGTTTTTTTGTTCTTACCACTTGTCTGTAAGCTGTAGCTTTGCACTGTTTCTCAGCTGTATCTGATGTAGCCTTATTTGCTGTTCTACGTGCATGGTCATACCCATGGTTGCAGGGCATTCCTATGCTCCTCCCCTTGCTTCTTGTAAAACATTTTTGGGCTGTTTTCTGCAGTACTGCTGTTATGAATTTATTCATTCTCGACAAGTAGAAGGCATCTGACATCATCATGTTGCTGTTTCTAGCTCCTCCTCATAGATGTGAGCCTTCTTGTAGTCCATTTTCAGCCTGGGGTGCACAATATTTTTCTGTTTTTCTGCAGCGATCCTTATTCCTATAAAGCCTAGTGACAGTGCTTTGTGGTCAGAATCCAGCGTCTCCTTCTCAATTTTGAGGTATTCCATTGCAACCGGGCTTATGAGACGTAGTCAATTAGACTTGACCCTTGAAGGTTTTTGCATGTATAATTTCCCGTGTCTTTGAAAAATGTGGTTTCATTGCATATTTGCAGCCCAAAATGTCCACGTAGGATGAGAAGTTGTCTCCCCATGTGGGTGATTTCTCCCATGTCTTTTGATGTCCTTTCCAGCCCCTTCTTTTCACATTATCATCTTCCATTTCTTCCATCCATATGGGGTCTCTTCCCTCCATTGTGATAATGCCTTGAACTGAGCCCCCGTTTGTGTGTTGAAATCCCGTGCCAGAATAATTGCATGGTCTTTAGAAAACCTGGCTATGTCCTTCCCCAAATGCATGAGAGGATCTTCTCGTGATATATGGCTGTTGTGTTTGTAGATGGGCAATCGTGAGGTGCAAAGTAACATGCTGCCAATCAGGTGTTTCCCTCTTTTGTCACTATCTCCAACCGCATACAATGTTTATGTGGATCCTCCTTTATGATCTTGGCTGTTTTTCCCCATGCCTTGTGGATGTAGCATGCTGTCTACCAAATCCCTGGCCTTTTGTGTGTCTTTTATGTGTCTTTGTGTGTGTGTGTGTGTGTGTGTGTGTGTGTGTGTGTGTGTGTGTGAGAGAGAGAGAGAGAGAGAGAGAGAGAGATTATTAACATCAACGAAATAATGAAAGGTCTGTGGGACCAAAAAGAAACCAGATACAGTGAAACCTAAGGGTGGGGCCACTAAAATGGGCACTCCTACCCAAGGCTGATGTTATGTATGTTGTCTGTGGAACATGACTGAACGACTGAGGAGAGACAAGAGGAGCTCGTCTAATAGTGGTTTTGGGTCTGGTGAGGGCTGGTGTCGAGAAAGAAAATTAGCAATAGAATGTGGTTGTCGCTCGGCCTGTTTGGGTCCATCCCTCCTCTTGTGTAGTCTCCGTGATGTGGCCCGTTGTCTAACAAGTGCTATGCTCACTCTATTGGTCTCTCTCCCTATTTCAAAGAGAGAGGATATGTTTCCAAACCTCATGTGAGTGTCCACTTGGGGCGGGGGGGGGGGGGGAGAAAGAAAGAAAAGAAAGACAGTTTATTAAAGTCTTCGGAAGACCGATGGGTCTATGAGACTGTGAAAAACTCGATACAATGAGCTGTGGTAGTGGAGCTACTAAACGAGCATCCATACCAATGCAAAATGCAAAAAAATGCAAAATGGCAGTACTAAGTCCTAAGTACAACATAGTCATATCCTGCCTATATATATCAATCTCAGCATCATCGTCAGCATCATCATAACCATCATCATCATCATCGTCAGCAACGGGACATCAAGATGGATGAGGCTGTGGAAGTGGAGGCATGAGGTCAGCAATAGAACGTTGTCACCCCTTCAAGGGTGCAGTCTTGGTACGTCTCCTGGTTGTAGCTCTACGTCTAACCAAGGCCATTGTGACCCCCGTCGGTCGGCCTCCGTGACCCTAAACAAGGAGAGGGAGAGAGAGAGAGAGAGAGAGAGAGAGAGAGAGTCTATTAACGTCCACTGGAGACTAAAAGGTCTATGGGACAGCAAGAAACCCTCTAGTACATCTGCTTTAGGGAGGAAAGAAAGAAAAAGAAAGAAAGAAAGTTTATTTAAGTCTTTGAAAGACGGATGGGTCTATGAGATTGTGAAAATCCTGATACAACAAGCTGTGGTAGTAGGGCTACTAAAAGAGCATCCATACCAATGCGAAATGCAAAAATGCAGAATGGTAGTACTAAGTCCTAAGTACAACATAGTCATGTCCATGGTTGACTATATATCAATCTCAACATCATCATCATTAGCGGCAGCAAGATATCAGGATGGATGAGGAGCGGTGGCATGAAGTCGGCAATAGAGTGCTGTCGGCCACTCAGAGGTGCGGTCTTGGCAGGTCTTCTGGTCGTAGCTCTGCGTCTGACCAGGGCTATTGTGACCCCCGTCGGTTGGGCTCTGACTCGTCGAAATAAGGAGGGGATGTCCCCAAGTGTGATCTGTGTGTCGACCCTCTATCTGAGATATCGGGTCACAGGCTCCGGGTCACGGTCATGTCGAGGCCTCGTCTCGTGGGGATTCATGTGATCTAGCTGAAAGAACTCCGTGATAGAGCTCTGAGAGGGATCAGCCGAGGAAGAAGTTTGCTCCTATCTCCGTGCTCAGAGTATCCTCTCGCGGTGTCTAAGTGCCTCATGAATGAAACCTGCCAAACACCGCTGGTCCGGGTAGGAGAGGAAACGGTCCAAAATCCCATAGCTATTCCCTCATGATACTAAGTCTCCGGTTATGGAGCCGACGGAAGTGCAGTCTGTACATTCTGTGCAGTGAACAAATGACATGTAGCAGGCCTAGGCATAGAGGATATATAAAGTGGTGTCTACATCGAGACATCATAAAGTTAGCTTGTGTGCCAGGCATCTGGACCTGTGATGGGAATAGGCAGCTTCCCCTCAAATAGAAGCCCCCACCCAAGGGTAGGAGCTTCCCCCTGAAATGATCAAATCACCTCCCACCCTATGTGTGAGGAAAGCCCCCCTCTTACAGTGTGTCAATCGCCATGGTATCTGCTGTGCTTGGCGTGGCGTCATGTGGCCCTAGGCTCGCTCATGTGTGAGGTAGGATTTCAACTCTTTGCACCTGTCATCGAACTAAGAATTTTGAGGGATCTTTCAATTGGACATGTGAAACGGACCGATTCCTATTGAAACAAGGGTGTCCGAGGCACGAGCGATGTCTCATCATCTCCAAGTAAAGTAGGAAGCTCACGGGCCAAGTGGCTCACATAGACTAGATCCAGAGCACAAGCAAAATGGATTAGGACACGAGTGGGTGTGGGTGGGGATCTCCATGTGGCTGTCATAGTAGCCAAGATGCTTAAGGCTAGGTATGAGTGGTCAGCACCGAGTGGGAGAGGAGACACAATAAAGTCATGTATCCGCGATACATACTTGTCCCCAACAATCTGGCGGGATGGCAATAAGGCGACGGGGTACCGGCTAAGCTTGAAAATGGAAAATTTGTAGTTGTCAGAGTTATTGAGGGGGTTGTCGCATGTTGAGGGTGTTGCCCATGAGAGAAAATGGGACGGAAAAACTTGGCGATGCATAGACTTGTGAGGTCGGTATGCAAGGATGCAAAAATGCAAAAAATGTATTGGCTGTATTCAATGTTCACCTAATGCTGACCATGAATTTGGGTGTGTGCGGTGTGGTTACCAAGGACTTGTGAGCTACTGGTGCATGTGGGTGATATGCGTGTGTGTTCGGTGTGTGTCTGGATCGAGTGAGCGTGAGCGCTTGGAGAGAGAGGCAATCCGGTCGTGAGAGCCCCGTACAGCTCCCCCGTCTGCCCGTACACCTGTACGGCTATCGTACAGGTACCGTACGTCAGTACGGACAGCCCGTACGACCATACTGCTCCTTCTGCACATCTTTGCGTGATCTCGCTCCAACCCTGCGTGTGTGTGCGTCGCTATCGTTTCCTTTTTCCATAACTTTACTTTGTGCATCCGTACATCTCAATCAGTTCGCCTTTCGTCAACATCATCGTCTCTCGCTAGTAATCTCTGCACCATCCTCGTCCGTACGTCTGTACGGCCACCGTACGTTTTTCGTACTTTTCCGTACAAACCTAGCCCTCCCGTATAGTCTGAATCTTTTTGGGGTTTCCTTTCGCTTTTTTTCCCTAGCTGGTCTTCCGCCAACTCCTACCTATCCCTTTGCTCTCTCCTTACTAGTTATACAATTCCTCTTCTCTCTTGTGGGCTTCCTCTAATTTTCCTTTGGGACTGTTTTTTTGGCTTTCGCCACCCTCTTACAGGTACTTCATCCTCAAGCTCCTTTTCTTACCAAGTCATGGCAGAGTATTCATATGAAAAAACATTTCAAAAGGAGCGCTCGGCTCCCTGCAAGAAGCAAAAGCAGGTTGAGGGTCAACATGACCCGATGCATGACACACTTGAGGCTCAACTAGTATATGATGTAATGCATGAAGGATTTGCAGATACGAGAAAAGACTGGAAAGACTCGGTTCCCTCAGTTGGCCTCATGGTTGAGGTCGATGAAATTGTGGATCCAGTCAGAGACTATGCCAAGAATGCAGTTATATTATTCTTTCCAGGCCGGAATCCACCTGCTGCAGAGATAGGCAACTGGCTGGCACGCACATTGGCTGGCTCTTTTGTTCGTAAAGTACACTATGCAGCCAGGGGCTTTTTCGAGGTTATCATGGTGGATGAGATCCACAGACAAATGCTTTTGGAACATTCACCTCTCTTTTTTAGGCAGCAAATGGTGCATGTCTTGCCATGGTCTCCCACATGGGACTTTCAGGCTTTAATCAGACACAGATGCCCAGTCTGGGTTGAAGTCGTTGATTTCCCCCAATGCATGGCCTCACTTTTGCCTAAAATTGCAGCCTCTTTAGGTAAAGTGGTCTGCCCACCACGGCCAAATGGCAATTCAAACAGATTTTGCATTCTCTGGGATACTGATAATCCCACACCGGACTCTTATTCAGTCACGGTGAATAATGTGAACATGGGGAGTGCATTTTATAAACTCAAATGGGGTTTATTTGCAGGGGCCTGTTTTGAATGCAAAAAGTTTGGACACATGGCTTCACAGTGTCCACTGAACCCACATAAAATGCCTCATGTCACCTTGCCAGTCCACATGCCCACCAAAGATGCTCCTACTCTAGTTGCCAACAAAAATAAAAGCAGTAGACAGCATCCTGGAAGTCAGGATAAAGGCAAAGATTCAGTAGTTACCAATGCGAATCTCACTTCACATTCACCTCCTGCTACTCAATCCATGCCCAAAGGAAAGCAACCTTCAACTGATGGCTGGCAGAGCCCAAGAAAAGTTATTTCTGCTCGAAGAATTCCACCCCCCCGCACTTGGAATGGTGCATCTTCTAGCGGAAACACCCCAGAGATCAATACAGGAATTGGGATTACATGGGCTGCAGTAACAGCCAGCAGAACACTCTTCCCTGAAGAAGAGGTTGCTGCTTTGCTGTCTACTTCTCAGGCGACTACTTCTTCTCAGGGGCGAGGCCTCGACCGTGAGATAGAAATGCAAGGCTGACCTCATACTTTTTGCTGCTGTACATAGTTGTTACATTACTATAAATATCTGTATATATGACTGCTCACATCACCTGTTTTACACTCAATGTCCAGGGCATGTGTGACAGTAGGAAATGGAAATCTGTGTGGCTGTACATCAACAAATTTCAGCCTGACATAGTGGCATTACAAGAGCACAACCAACCATAGTTACCGTGGAACGGGAACGTTCCGGGAACGTCGGATGCTAGAACGGGAGCGGGAACGGAGCGGGAGCGGATCGGGAACGTCGGGGAACGCCACGTCATATGACATGTCAGCATATGACATAAAATGACAAAACATTTAAAATATCCAAGATTAAACTTTAAAGTCTTAAACATTAAAAATTTAAAGATTCTAGAGTCCAGAGTCCAGACTCCAAATTGAAACTGAAAAGAAAGTACATTGCATGAGGATATATAATAGCTGAAAATACAAAAAGCTGGCTGCTGAGTACAATGTACATACGACAAAAGTATCAAGTATGACAAGTACAAAACTAGCCTCAAGGGCCAAGGTAACTGGTGAGTCAAAGACTAGTCATCAGCAAGTGGGATCTCATCCTCCTGTCCAGGCTGTCCCTCAATTTG
This sequence comes from Dipteris shenzhenensis, assembly GCF_047967505.1. Classification (NCBI taxonomy): domain Eukaryota; kingdom Viridiplantae; phylum Streptophyta; class Polypodiopsida; order Gleicheniales; family Dipteridaceae; genus Dipteris; species Dipteris shenzhenensis. The sequence continues at coordinate 26,715,394 of NC_141621.1, forward strand.
GTCATCCTGATGCTGCTCCACATCATCCTCTCCCTCTGGCTGATCCTCACCATCATTGTCATCAAGATCAAGGGAAAATCCAATAAATGGCTCTGGAGTACACTCAGCCCTGAACTTGTTAAGCAAACGCAAGTTTGCATTAACAAATACAAGGTCATTTGCCTTCTGGACACCAAGCGTGTTCCTCTTCTTGCTTGCAATGTTCCCAAAACTGCTCCATAAGCGCTCACAGGGCGAGGAGCTAGCACCCTGGCTGAGCACTCGAATGGCCAATCTTTGCAGCAATGGTGTATCTGCCCCATAATCCTCCCACCACCATGCACTGGATATCTTGAACCTATCATTTTGTGCATCTTGCAAACCAAAGAGGCCTCTCTTTTGTCGATAAAAGGAAAGGTCTTCACGAACCCTCCTCCTATCATCTCCATCGGGTACAAGCCTCCTCAAGATATCCTCCCAACCCTGCACAACCTCTGCATCTGTCTCTTGTCCTTTACCTTGAAATTCTGGATCCACCACAAATGCAGCAGCCTCTAATGCAGAGTGATACTCTGTCCACCTGCCTGTCGCAAGACGAGATAGCTCCTGTCTCCTACCCCCATCCAAAGTCTGTAGAGACTCTAGAGATAGGATTCTCTCAATCATCCTGTCCATCCCCTCGTACACCTTGCCAATGCAAGGCTCATCTCCATCAAGAAGCCTCAACATAAGAATGATTGGCCGCACAACCTGCAACAATGCCTCAATAGTGTCCCAAAAAGTGTCATCAAGAACTATGGACCTGCATCGAATACCTGCCACTGAGGTGCGCTCTCACCATGCATCCCACTCCTCACAAACTACAAGCTGCCTCAAATGATTCTTCACTTCAAAAAGACGCTTTAGCATAATGAAATTATATGCAAAGCGTGTTTCTGAATACTTTAAGAGATCCTTTGGGGATCTCTGTCGAAATACAGCCAAAATGTAGTGGTGGCGAGTGATAAATGAAACAATGTGATTGCCCATTTCAATAAAAGGCTCCACCCACTGCATCTTACCAATATCTTTGAGGAGATTGTTGAGCCCATGTGACATGCAAGGAGTAAAGCAAATATGTGGGTACCTATCCTCAATGATCCTCCCTGCTGCCCTGTTTGAGTTCTCTCCATCAGAAACAAACTGGATGACATTATTGGGACCCACATAATCAATGGCTTCACTCCAAATATTTGCCAATCTCTCTGCAGTTTTGCCCGCCTCTGAATTGTCAATAGCTTTAATAAAAAAGCTACATCCTCTGGAGTATGCAAGGATACCCTGAATGGAGCGGCTCCTACTGTCACTCCAACCATCACCCATGATAGTGACGCCACATCTACGCCATACATCCTGAATGGGTCCCAAGGCATCCTCTATGGCCGTCCTCTCTATGGCTAGAAGTGTAGTGCGCAATGCCTCGGATGAGGGTGGAGCATAGCCAGGTCCGAAAGAAGCAATCTCCTTCACCATATCTGCAAAGTATGGGTTGCGGGCCTTTACCAAAGGAACATCTGCAGCATAAAAAAACCGTGCCACTGCTGCATCTACTTGTGCCCTCCTCCCAGGGTGCCATGATGCCACAAGACTAGCCTGCACTCGACCTCGTGAAGCCTGCGTCTGGGGCGCATTTGTTCCATGCACGGATGGCTGTGGAGCAGCCCCAAATAATGGAGTAGATGCACTCGCTGAAGATGCCGCGCCTGTAGGTGCAGCTGATGATGATGTACCTCGAGGATCAAGAATAGAGGGCCGACTCCCTGCTGCATCAAGTCTATCTGCAAGTGCCTGCAATCGTATGATATCTGCTCCTGACACTGTAGGGCAAACAGAAATGCCTTTGCCTCTAACCCCCAACAAATGGGCTCGCACACGATCCGTGCCTCCACTCTTAATGGAACCACAAAAGTGGCATTTCCACTTGCGTGACCCTCCTCCTCTTGCACTATCATATCTGGACACAAGATCCACCTCATTCCACCAAGGAGATCTGTTTTCTGCATCTATGCCACGAGGAGGTGCCATTGAAATTGATAAATGGCTGAAAATAAAAAAAACAATCAAAATGCCCTTGCATGAGACATAAGTAAAGTGTCCACTAACTGGAAAAAAATGCAGCAAACTAGAATATCCAAATTCCAATGTTCATTGCGTCAAATTTTAAATTTTACCTGCTCAAGAGTCAAGTGCCAACCAAGCAAGGGAAGGGGGCAGCCAAGGTAGGGAGAGTGTGGGCCCTGGGCCCTGGGGCAGCCAAGGGGCAGCCAAAGGGGAAGCCAAGGGGCAGCCAAGGGGGCAGCCACTGAGCCAAGGGGCAGCAGCCAAGGGGGCAGCCAGCTGCCAAGCCTCAAGGTAGGGAGCAGCCAAGGGGGCAGCGGCCAGCCAAGGTAGGGAGCAGCCAAAGGGGCAGCCAAGGTAGGGAGCAGCCAACGGGACAGCAAAGGAGGAAGGCAGCAAATGAGCCAAAAAAGATGCAGCGGCTTATCTAACCGCCGCCGCCGCCGTCGCGCAGGAGCACATAGGCCGGAACGCCCGGAACGGGCGTTCCGCCCTACGTTCCGGCACGTTCCGGAACGTTCCGGCTGTTTCGCGCGTTCCGGTCCCGTTTCGCACGTTCCGGGCACGCGTGCAGCTCCGTTCCGGCGTTCCAGGAAAGCGGAACGCCGTTCCGCGGTAACTATGCAACCAACATATTTATGCAGGCAAGACATGACACTTCTGTGGGTATGACATTTTCTATGCTGGGGAGCACTCTTTCTCAGGGGTTGTCCTTCTGATCAAACATGAGCTTCAACCAGTCATTGCATTAAATGACAACAAAGGCAGATGGCTTGTTCTCCAATGCATTATTAGAGGAGAGGTGTTTGAATTTGCTTCAGTTTATGCACCTCAATCATCTCGAGACAGAACTGTAATTTGGGATGCTATGCAACAATACCCGTGGAGATATCATGCCTACATATGTGGGGATTTCAATAATGCTCCACAACAGGGAGACAACACTTCCAGCCACGATCATATGTTATCTCCTGAAAGGCATGCATGGTCTCAACTACTTTTGCATTTAAATCTGGTTGACCTTTGGAAGGAATTGCAGCCTTTGTCACCGGGCTACACTTTTCGACATAATGCTCTTTCCGCTTATCAGGCAAGACTGGATCGTTGGTATAGTGTCGCTCCCCAACAAAATGGGGATTTCGCATGCAAAATGTGGATTGACTATGCCTTTGTGCATTCAGACCATGCACCACTATGGCTGCGTTTATCTTTTCATAAGATGCCAGAAGATAGATTGCCACAAAGGCGACATCTAATCATCAACAATAGTTATTTGCAACATGCTGAATTCAAGGCAATGGTTACTGAAGCAGCTCATTGTCTTTCCTCTAGCAGCTATCTTCATGCTGATGATGCCCGGGCTTCTTTTATTTCTAAAATGCAAATGGTGATTAGAGCTTATGGCAAGTCTTACATGAAGACTCTGAGGGAAACCATTACTCAGGCCAAGTCTACTTGTCAAGACCTCACTGAACTCAGTCATCATCGTTCGTTGTCCATGCATGAGCAAACCACACTATGTCAGGCTAGACATTGTCTTAAACTAAATGATCACAGGAAACTGGCAAAATGGGAGACTAGAGCAAGACAAAGAGCCTTCACAGATAAAGGTTGCTCTTCCAAAGAATTTTTCAAGAGTTTGCATCAGAGGAGAATCAAAACAGAAATTTGCAGAGTGCTTATGCCCGATGGATCATGGACTCCTTCACGGTCACAGCTTGCCTCTGTTTGTGTGCATCACTTCTCCCAGCAATTTGGCTCTGCAGCTCCGCCCTCGCAACAGGTTTTGCTTGCACGGAATTTACTGTTGCAAAATGTTTCTCCAATAATTTCCCCTACTCAAGCTTTGGAATTGGAGGAACCCTTTACTGAGAGGGAACTGTCAGATGCAATCAAATCATGTGGCAGATGGAAATCCCCCGGATGGGATGGTTTAACAGTCGAGTTTTTTCTAGCATACTGGCCTATTTTGAAGCATCGATTACTATATATGGTGAATGCTGCATGGCAACATCAGAAAATGCCAGACACATGGAAGAGAGGTCTTGTTAAACTCCTTCCTAAAAAACAAAATTGTGAGTCTTTGGCAGACTGGAGACCTATCACTCTTATGCTCGTAATTTACAAAGTCACTACCAAAATGATTGTTGCTCGGCTAAAGGGGTTTTTACATGATGGGTTGCATCCTGCACAATATGGCTTTGTCCCGCGTAGGCATATCACCGATAACATTGCCAATGCCTACATTGGAATTGAATATGCCAAATACACACAACAGGATGTTTTGTTATTGCAAGTTGATATTGCCAAAGCTTTTGATACAGTTCAGTGGGATTTCATTTCATCGACTATGCAAGCTTTGGGTTTTGGCACAAAAATGCAGCAACTCATCAATTGGCTATATCAAGATAGTGAAGCTGCCTGCATACTTTCAGGAGATATTTCTCCATCCTGGACTCTTGCTTGCTCTGTCAGACAAGGATGTCCACTGAGTGCTTTACTTTTTGCCATAGCCACTCATCCACTGCTTCAATATCTGGATCACCTCTTAGACACTGACCAGCTGCACGGTTTGGAGATTCTTGGCAGTCGCAGCATGATTGCTCAAGCATATGCTGATGATTCTTTCTTTACTCCAAAAAATACTCGGGCTGATCTGTCCATGATTATGCATGCTCTTTCTACATATGGATTGGCTGCTGGCCTTCAGGTAAATTTTCAAAAATCAAAATTGTTGCCTTTACATGCACAGGACTGGCACAATCTTTTGTGGCCTTGGGAAATTGTCCCTGCTTCTCAATTCATTCGACATCTTGGTTATCCTCTAGGCTGGGGACTCACCCGTTCACAACAAACTGATTGGGTGCTAGTAAAGTTAAGGGCAAAACTTGAATATTGGAAGCTTACAACTTGGCCATTACATGTTCGTCTGCGAATTACACAATCCATTTTGATAGCATACATACAATTTTATCTGCCTCTCACTATGTTCACTAAGGCAGATTTGGTTTCATTTATGTCAGCTATCATGGAAATTTTCTGGCATTCAAAACATGGCAAGAAAAGTCTCAGATTACTCTCCATGCATCGTCTCTGTTCTCCAAAGATGCACGGGGGTCTGAACATTCTCAATATTCAAATGCATTTGCTTGCTCACAGGGGAAAAATGATGATGCAGTTTCTACAAGGAGATCAGCCTTGGGCTTTTATGATCCGCTCTCTCTTATTACATCTTCATACATCTGCTTTTGGGAATTGGCAGCCTACTCAGTGGGAATTTTTATTTGGCTCTATCCAAGGCAAGATCAGAGGATGCCCTTTTGTCTCTTCTCTGCTTCTTGATTGGAAACATATTCTATCCCACTTGGAATGGAAAGGAAGGGACTCTCTCTCGGGCAACTCTTTGAGGGTAGAGAATCTCTTTTGGTCTAAAGTATTCCATCCACCTTTGGCCATACAAGAACCCCGACACTCTTATTTTCTCTCCTTCAAAGGCATTTCATCTGTGGCGGATGTACTTCAGGATGATGGCACAATTCTATCTTTTTCTTTGGCTGCTCGCAAATATGGCTTGGGAGCTCATTATCGTTCTTTATGGCATAAAATTTCAGCAATGCTCCAACCGTACTTACTGGTACCTCATTTAGAAATTCAGCATCGGCTTGAGGATTGGATTTTACGCTCTCCTTCCTCATATGTCCGTCCTTTGAAGCTTTCACATATTACAGTGTCATCACTATATAAAGTGTTATTACCTCCATCTTGGATTTCCAACAGAGCAAATACTGTTTGGCATATGGATCGTTCAATGAAGTGGTGGAGAAAAAGGCTGCGTCTCCTTTGGCATTACAAAGTCCCTCTTCGACAACAGCTTTTCCTATGGCGAGTTCTCCTTGGCATTTTTCCATCTGGACAGTTACTCGCACACAGACATATTACTTCAGCTGTTTGTCACAGATGCTCGCACTCTACTGAATCAGTGCTCCATATCTTTTGATCCTGTCCAAACACTTCTGATCTCATTGCTCTCATCAGACAGAGGCTTCGACAACGATTTCCTACTGTTACTTTTGGCAGATTTTTCTGGTTGTTTGGATTTTATCCCCAGAGACAGGGTGTTTTTTTTTTATTTTTTGTATGGGTGCGATATTGGACCCTATGGACTTTATGGATGGATAGAAATCATAGAGTCTTTGGTGATCCACTATTTTCATCCTTTCTTTTTTTCAAACGATCTCTGCAACAATCATTCTACGATTGTTTTCAGACTCGTTTGATAGATTAGGATGTGTATACAGCAGCTCATACCAAGATCTTTTGTTGAGTAGTAGCTACTTCGTTTTTGAAGCAGCTATGAATGTAATTATTCCATAGAAATAAAAGATGTCTTCTCACAAAAAAAAAAAAGCATGTGGGTGATATGCCTACCATACCGACTCACCTAGACCTAGACTTGATGATCATGCACCTAATGTAGGGTCGATTATGTGGAATGCAGTGGATTGAATTTTGATCAACAACATACCTTGTCATTAGCCAGGTAGAGCATATGCTGATTTTGTTCATCATTCTGGTTGTCAAGTTGCTGCGGCGTTCACGTTGATGGATGTCCTTTGTAACAAGGCATGTGGACTCTTGTGTGGCTGTATCCCAAGCCAGGGCAGGTTCTTGTGGTTCCATGGCCTTTGATATGATAGAAAACGTAGGTCTGGGTGACATTGCAGGTGTTACCCTGGGTACGGTGACTTCGGAGGGGGTTCGCATGGGCTTGGAGAAAGGTTCTTGTGTAACTACCTTGCGTTTAGGGGTCGGTTCTTGTGTTGCTCCCTTGATGACCTTGGCATCTTTCTCCTTGAATTGCACTATACGTGGGATCATGATACCTCTTGGGCTCTCAGGATTGTAGGCATTGGTCCAGATAGTTCTGCAATTTCCTGCTATTTTGAGTGTGGTGAGTTTCTTTTTCCTTACTCACATGCCAGGCACACTATATACACTGTTTTTCCACTGCGTTTTACTGTTTTTTCCCACTTGTTATGTCTCCTTACATCTTTGTGTCTGCTTGCAGCTAGCTGTTTGCTGAGTCTCAGCCTCTGTAGGTGCCTCTTCGGCCTTTTGTTGATCTTCTTGATATGCTTCTAGCTGTTGTGCACGTTTAGGGTGGTGGAGCAGTTGGTTTTGTCAAGGCAAGCTCAAATTGGGCTCGAGCACGGTTACGCCTGTTGGACAGGGCGGGGGGTGGTTGGGGGGTAGGAGGGGGGCCTGGAACAGCCCCACACAGCCCCCTCATAGGTAGGTGATGTGGCGGGGGCTTGAGGGCGGCCCGCGATGTGTGAGGGGGCTAGAAAGCCCCACAAGGAGGAGGCGGAGGGCTAGAAATAGCCATGTGCTGTTTTGTGGAGGTGGATGGAGCTCCCACACTCAAGAGTGCCGGGGGGGGGGCGGCTAGAGCAGCTCCATGATGTAGGAGGCCTGCGAGCAGCAAAGGGAAGGCCTGGGGGGAGGGTTGCGACAAGATGGCGGGCTAGGAGTGGGGGTGGGGGGGGCGGAGAGAGAGAGAGAGATGTATTAACATCCGCGGGAGGCCTCGTGGGCCTATGGGACAAAGTACAACAAAAGGAAAACTCATACAAGCAGATATATGCATGGTCTTTTGGAAGACATGCATGATTACCTTTTCAATCTCTTCATTTTCACTCTCCTCCACCCCACAATTCTGATGTTAAGGGCTTTTTCTGTAGCTCTTTTTGCTCTCATTTTACAAAAACTATATCATCAATAGCATGGAAGATGTCTTTTCTTTTAGCCATTTGTTGGACCTGCTGCTGATTTTTCTGTACCTGCATTTTCTGACCTGATATTTTCTTCTCTATTTCCTATCCCATGCTGTGGACTTTGGCATATCCTAAAACCAGACTGACCGGTGAAAAACAGCTATGGCTTCACTCCAACGACGGAATTTTACTCTCAAAAGCTCTCCCTCACTCCCTCTCTCTGAAGATACACTAGGGCCCAGGACAAATCGTCGGGCTGGACCCCCCCGAAGGTCTTTATTCATTCAAGAAAATCTGTTACAGAAGTTCAGCGTAGAGCTATCTCGTAAATCTCCATCACAAAACGTGAAAAATCCCTTCTTTTACAAGAGCTTCAAGCTCCATTCAAATTGGCAACATGCCACTTGTCTAAAATCTAGACTAAATCCTATTACAAGCCTCTAAGGGCCATTCTGGAGTCTTCAAAGCTCTCGGTCACACGAACCGCCTCCTAGATGCTTGTCAGGCTCCCATTTCGCTTAGGAAAAATAATCCTGCAACAATTAATTAAAGCGCACCACCATGGTACCCATTAATTGTTAGTGCTTTGCATGCAAATAACACACTGTGGACTAATCCTAGTCACGGTGGGCGTCCCCACTGAACACATGTGCACATCTAACAAATATAAATTTATTCTCTGGTTGACCGGAGTCAACACTCTTGATTATAATTAAGGAGCTTTGACCAAGGGTCGAGGCGTCTTAATTATACCCAAGTCTCTCCAACCGAAGTTGGCACATCTTGGTTAACCGGGGTTAACCCTCTTGGCGCATGCCAAGTCTTGTTGACCGAAGTCAACACTCTCTGACCGTAGTCAGGTTTACTTGACTAGAGTCAAGTATCTTTGACCGTAGTCAATCCTTTGACCATTAAAATAACTCTTTGACCATAATTAACAAATATAAAACTCTTTAATTATGATCAAATAAATGGTCAACTATACTTTGACTTAGGATATTTACATGGTGGTGACATCCCCTCGGCTTCTATTCAGTTGACCTCAACTGAAAAGCTTCCTTGTAAACATCCAAAAGTTGTGAATGATCGGATAACATGTCTTCGTCCATCCACTTGGCATCTAATGCCATATAATTCTTGAATTTTACAAGATACCTGTAAAATTGCTTACCCTGAGGGCCTTTATGTACAGTATGGTACACAATTTGCTCTGGCTGAAGGACTTCCTCCAGCTCATCCACTTGTGGTGGATCTTCTGATACTGGTTCTGTAGGCTCTGGTCCTTGAAATTTCTTTAGAAGACTCACATGGAATGCATTGTGAATCCTCCAATGCTCTGGCAATGCTAATCTGTATGCAACCTCATTTATTCTTTCTGTAACCTTGAAAGGGCCATAGAATCTGGGAGATAATTTTGCATACACTTTCTGTTTGCCTTTAAACTTGCGGAGCCTAGCTTTTTCAAACCTCAAAAGTACCCAGTCTCCTTCCTTGAGATCTGACTGTCTCCTATGCTTATCTGCAGCTCTTTTATGTTTCTCTTGAGACCTTTCAATTGCTGTCCGGACTTGGCTGTAAGCTGTCTGGAGGTCTCTGACAAACTAATCAGCTGCAAATATTTCATCTTTAGTCCTTAATATAGGTGGCAAAATCACCTTCCCATATATGACTTCAAAAGGGGCTTTCCCTGTAGAGCTATGTACTGTATTATTGTAAGCAAACTCTACTAACGGTAGGTACTTTTCCCAGTCTGAACTTTGGTCACCCACGTAGCATTTCAGCATATCCAAAATGGTAGAATTTGCTACTTCACTTTGACCATCTATCTGGGGATGGAAAGAAGAAGAAAAATTCAAATTCGTCCCCATGTTATCAAATAAAGCTCTCCAGAATAGACTGGTCATTATGGGATCTCGATCACTAACAATGGACTTAGGCATACCATGATGTTTAAAAATTTGTGCCATGAACAGCTTAGCCATATGATCTGCCTTTATGGTTTTGCGAACCGGAATGAAATGAGCTTGCTTGCTGAATCTATCTATGATAGTCCAAATCCCATCATTCCCTGACTTTGATCTCGGCAAATCAAAAATAAAGTCCATTGTAATACTTTCCCATGGTGCCTGAGGCACGGGAAGAGGCATAAGTAGGCCAGGTGCCTTCCGTCTATCATACTTGATTTTCTGACACGTAAGGCATTCAGTAACAAACTGATGTATATCTTTCCGCATTCTTGGCCAAAAGAAATACCTCTCTAGTGCTAGAGTTGTTGCTGTAATTCCTCTATGTCCAGCATAGGGAGGTGCATGGCATTCCCCCAAAATCTTTTTCCTCATCTCCTGGGTGATGCATAGGCAATCATCTTTCATTAAATACCCATCTTTCAGGGAATAGTGATTGGTAGATTGCCCCTCTTGCATTTGCTGTAAAATTTCACCAAAATCAGAATCATGAGCATATTGTTCCCTCATGCCTTCCAGGTCCTGATGATAAGCAATAGTTACATTATTGACCTGGGGTCTTCGGGACAAGGCATCTGCCACTCTGTTCCGAATTCCTGGGGTATGGACAATCTGAAAAGGATACATTGACAGCATGTTTGCCCATTTCATATGCTTCTCGGAAAGCTTGGTCTGGGTCAAAAAGTATCTCAGACTTTGGTGATCTGTTTTGACAGTAAAATCTGCACCCAAAAGATAGTGTTTCCATGTATGGATGGCATGAATTACAGCCAATAACTCTTTCTCATAGATTCCTAAATATCTTTCCGCATCCCGAAGTCGCCTGTTGCTTTCATAGGCTACTACATGACCATTCTGATGCAATGCAGCCCCAACACATTCTCCACAAGCATCGCAATCCACATCAAAAGACTGATAAAGATCCGGAACTACCAGAATAGGTTCTGTAGTCAACTTTTCCTTGAGTATATTGAATGCTTTCTTTTGTGATAATCCCCATGTGAAGGCTGCATTTTTCTTAGTGAGGTCATGTAATGGAGCTGCGATATCAGCAAAATGTATGATAAACCTTCTGTAGTAAGAACACAAGCCTAAAAAGCTTCGAACTTCATGCACAGTTTTCAGCTCTGGCCATTCCTGAATGGCACGGATCTTCGCTGGATCCATTTGTATCCCATTCTTGGATATTATATGCCCCAGATAGTGGATTTCTTCCAAGAAGAACTCACTTTTCTTGCTGTTTGCATAGAGCTGATGATTTTTCAGCTCTTGAAACACTATAGTAAGATGTTCTCTGTGGTCTTCCTCTGTCTTAGAAAAAACTAAGATATCATCAAAGAAAGCACCTGTAAAATGCCTATACTTCCGGAAGATGCGATCCATCATTCTATTGAATGTGGCTGGAGCATTTGTCAACCCAAAAGGCATCACTAAGTATTCATACAACCCGAATGTAGTGCGGAATGCTGTCTTGTGTACATCCTGAGGCTGTATCCTCACTTGGTGGTAGCCACTCTTTAAGTCTATCCTGCTGAAAACTGAAGCTCCATTTAACTGATCCAGGACATCATCAATACACGGAATAGGGAATCTATTCTTGATGGTTATTTTATTCAGTGCGCGATAATCGACGCACATACGGAATGAACCATCTTTCTTCTGTACTAACAATCTGTACTAACAATACAGGGGAACAAAAAGGAGACGAGTTGGGCTGAATCAACCCTTTGGACAGCAAGTCCTGTACCTGAGCCATAATCTCCTCTCTCTGAGTCGCACTGACTCTATAAGGGGGTCTATTTGGTGGCTCACTACCAGGCATTAACTCTATCTGATGATCTTCTGGTCTCTCTGGGGGTAACTCCCCTGGCAAAACATCAGAAAAACAATCCTTAAAGTTTACCAGAAACTGAAACTTATCTTTGTCTGCATCATTCATTTCAGCATGCATATCATTCTCTTTTTCTTTTACAAAAACCATGTACGCAGAAATTGCAGACTTTATTGCTTTACCGCATGAAACATCAGATACAATGGGGATAGTGTCCCCTTTATTCCTGGCAATTAAACGCTGATTTTTCCCCCTATGCACAAACTCCAGCACTCTTTCAGGAAGAGTCAACTTCACTGCCTTGCGGTGAAACCAAGGCATCCCCAAAACTACATCATAATGTTTCAGTGGAGAAATGAAGAAGTCTTCCTGATCCACATAACTCTGAACATGAAGACGGAGCTTCCCTATCAAGGGAGTAACTGGCACAGGATTTCCACAAAACATTTGATCGGCATCCAAAGCCCTGCCTAACTCTTCCGTCTTTATTCCCAGCCTCAGGGCTAGATCCTCTGATATAAAATTATCAGTAGCCCCTGGATCAAATAAAATTAGCGCTTGCTGGTCTCTAACTTTGCCCCATGATAGCAGCAATTCTCGTTCTTCTAGGTTCAAAGCATGACCTAGTATATCAGGAATTCCCCCTGCCATTGGCTTTTGCGGTCCTCGTGGCTTCTCTGCCTCTTTTCCCTTCGATGTTGAAGGCTTGTCTGGGCACTGGGCAGCCACATGCCCCTCTTTTCCGCACCTGAAGCATTTCCCATCTCTATGGAATTCCGCTATCTGTTCAGGGGTAAATAGAGATTTGCCCTTATAAGTCTTTGAAAACTGAGTACCCCTCGGCTTCTGAGGCTGAAACCCTTTCTTTTCAGCCTTGGGGTACTCTTTCTTTTCTGATTTTATAAAATCAGTTTTCTTTTTATCAGCACGTCCTGCATGCAAGGATGGCACTGTAGATGGATCTTGTAGCGGCACAAGACTCGCTACTGAAGCTGAATGCATAAGATCTTGAATATTCTTTGCCCCCAAAGCATTCACTACTGCCTGAATTCTTGGAGTGAGACCTGCTCTGTACTTCCTCATTTGGGTGCCTTTGGAGATCTTTTTGAACGGTGCAACCTGCAAATAAGCATCCCAGAACTTTTGGTTGTACCCATCCACTGTATCTCCTGCATCCATGTGCAAGCTGTCCCAGTCTTGAAGAACATGGTCTCTAAACTGTTTAGGCATGAACTGCTAGTAGAAGGCTTTCTTGAAGCCCTTCCACTTCCTTGGGGCTGACCCATCTGTGGTCAGTGCACTCCACCATGCACTAGCCGTTGCTGTCAAGTGTAAACTGACCATTCTTAATTTGGAGGATTCTGAAAATTTTTCTGTACCGAATGCAGCATCAAACTGTCTGATAAACTGCAATGCTTTGTCTGTATGACCATACTGTCCATTGTAGGTCATAAACTTGACAGATTTTCCTCCCTCTTTAAATTCCTTGGTCGCTTTGGAAGACTTTCTCTTCCTAGACTTCTCGTGTTTCCTTCTTTTCCTGGATGATTTATCTGATAAGGAAGAAGAAGACACAGAGGTCGAACTCGAGGTAGACGATGATGGACTAGGAGATCGGTGATGATGCCTCGATCTCTTTTTACTATGGGACCGTCTCCTATGAGATCTATGAGATCTCTCTCTCTCAGGCTGTACACGAGAGTGTGCCTCCGGCATTGGCACGTCATATACTGGATTAGGCATAGCTTCTACTTGAAACAAATGCTGAGCCCTGGGATCCCTTTTGAGATTTTCCAGCTCTTGTATACGAGTGCGTACCATTTGTTCAAATTCTTGTTGAGTTTGCGGCACATTTCTCTGTCCTGGATGTACATCCCTATCTTGTGAATCCCACTGGATAGGTGATTGATCCATATTCTGAGATCTGCAGATTTCTCACACCGTGCGGGTAACTGATGCACACTACTTTTGCTTTTCCAACAGAAAAAGTACCTCAATAAGAGGTGTTTTGCATTCACAATCTATGCCAGTACTGGCTGTCAGTTCAAGGCATATACCCACACAGTTGCCAAAGCATCAACAATTATATTGCCCTTTTCTGGCTGCTGCAGATGGCTTCAAAAGGCATCTGTTTTTCCCTCTTTTTACTGCTCAAAGGCATGCATACTCTTTTTCTGCAAATCTCTGATTCCTCTGTTTTTCTGCTGTTTTTTTTTTTTCTGACAGTGAAAGTCTGACAAGCAGGTGAAAATTGTTAGCAGAAACAGTCTCTGCAACTGTTCTTTTTTTTTTTTTTTTTTGTTGAAGAGAACAGTAACCAGATAGAGTAAACGGCTGGTTACGCTAACCAAACTGACTTTCTCTGGTCTGGTTAGTTGCGCAGGCCAGTTAGTCTGTAACTGAGAGTAACTGAAAACAGTTGGGTAGACCAAGCTTACACCAACCAGTTTGGTTTGGTTGGCCCACTAACGGAACCTCTAACCAGAGTACAGCTAACCAGGGTTAGTCTAACCACTGGTTTGCCATCTCAGCAGTCCAACTGACTGCCACATCAACAGCTGACCTTCCTGCCATGTGTCAGCGCCATGTCAGCTTCTTGTCAGCCCTGTCACATCAGCACCTGCCACGTGTCCTGCATACATGGACTGCCACCTGTCACACAAGCATGCACTGCCACGTCATCTGCTGAGCTGGCTGTGCCACGACACACGTCAGCGCCTGAGCAGGGCGCCTCCCCAAACCTTCATGCGCCTTCACAAAAAAAAAAAAAAATTCAAACGGAAAATCCTTCCGTTAGCACTCAACATCGTCAGCCCGGCCAACCATGAGGTCATCTTCTCCGTCAGTTCACGCCTTTGCACTCAGGTTCCATCACTTACACCAACAGATTACGAAACACCAATTCAGCGCAGGCGCCTCTAAAGCATAGCATTGAGCATCGATTGGCGATGCAAAACCTTCACCCGGTCACTCCCCTGCCTTTTTCATTAGTGCTTTTAATAAAGGCATTTCGTCGGTCGTCCGTAAGCGTACAAGTTTTTGTACGGCGATCTCTATGAGCATCTTTGGAAGGCTAATGCAAAATGCCCATGAAGCCTTTCATATTCCCGAAAGAACACGACATCGCTTTGCCTTTTGCCTAACTGAGCGTCGATGACGACCTTCCCGCCATGTATACTCTCCGTCAGGCGCATCCTTACATTGTCGCGTTGCAGACCCCAGGCCTACCAGCTAGCTCCTCTTAAGCCATCGTCATTGCCAACATAGGAGCACATCATCAGCACCTTGCACCCCACTATTTAGAAATTCGCCATAGTTGGGGAGTAAGGTTGTTCGACGTCTTGCCTCCTTTGCTAGAATCGTCACAGCCTTGAGAGGCTATGAACCTACGCTCTGATACCAATAAAACCAGACTGACCGGTGAAAAACAGCTATGGCTTCACTCCAACGACGGAATTTTACTCTCAAAAGCTCTCCCTCACTCCCTCTCTCTGAAGATACACTAGGGCCCAGGACAAATCGTCGGGCTGGACCCCCCCGAAGGTCTTTATTCATTCAAGAAAATCTGTTACAGAAGTTCAGCGTAGAGCTATCTCGTAAATCTCCATCACAAAACGTGAAAATCCCCTTCTTTTACAAGAGCTTCAAGCTCCATTCAAATTGGCAACATGCCACTTGTCTAAAATCTAGACTAAATCCTATTACAAGCCTCTAAGGGCCATTCTGGAGTCTTCAAAGCTCTCGGTCACACGAACCGCCTCCTAGATGCTTGTCAGGCTCCCATTTCGCTTAGGAAAAATAATCCTTCCTAGTACCTGCAACAATTAATTAAAGCGCACCACCATGGTACCCATTAATTGTTAGCGCTTTGCATGCAAATAACACACTGTGGACTAATCCTAGTCACGGTGGGCGTCCCCACTGAACACATGTGCACATCTAACAAATATTTAAAAAAAAATATTTATTCTCTGGTTGACCGGAGTCAACACTCTTGATTATAATTAAGGAGCTTTGACCAAGGGTCGAGGCGCCTTAATTATACCCAAGTCTCTCCAACCGAAGTTGGCACATCTTGGTTAACCGGGGTTAACCCTCTTGGCGCATGCCAAGTCTTGTTGACCGAAGTCAACACTCTCTGACCGTAGTTAGGTTTACTTGACTAGAGTCAAGTATCTTTGACCGTAGTCAATCCTTTGACCATTAAAATAACTCTTTGACCATAATTAACAAATATAAAACTCTTTAATTATGATCAAATAAATGGTCAACTATACTTTGACTTAGGATATTTACATGGTGGTGACATATCCTACCTCAATTGTACTCTCCACTGTTGACACCTTTTGTGACGGTCACAATGTCTTTCAATTGCTTAACCTCTGAATCAACAGGGTATTCTTGTCCTGCATCCTGAATTCAAATCCAAACCAGAAGACTCTCAGTCTTAAACTGGTGTATGGCCGATTATATGTTTTTTATGTTTTATTTGACGTAGCTATTCTGAATAAGCAGAGATTCTTTTGCATTCTATGGGAGCTACCATGTGCCTTCCCTAAACTGATGTACTAGTTGGTTCTTTGCTGTCCCATAGAACTTTTTGTCTTCCGTGGACGTTAATAGTCTTTCTTTCTTTCTTTCTGATCACAGTCAATGATCCCAAGCTTGCGGTCACCATGCTGTAGAGTAGGAATCATGACCCATGACTCAGTCCACTTGTTCTTCCAAGTGGTGTGGGATGACAAAGTCAGGACATCTTGGAGCTGCACATCGGCTATTAACACCTCCATGCAAATCAGAGTATCATCATGCAACAAATATTTTGGCGCATGCAAGGAATTCGGGGGTCTTCAAGAAGCCATATTCTAGACCATGATGGTTTAGGAGATAAGATAGGCCATCCATCAATGGGAGCTGGGTGAGGCTGTACAAGACCAATGGAGAAGAGGTGAAGGAGCGGAGGAAATGTGAGCAGCGGAGAAGAGGATGAAAAGGATATGGAGATTGGTAAGGGGGGATCATCTGTGAGAGAGAGAGAGAGAGAGAGAGAGAGAGAGAGAGAGAGAGAGAAGTAGAAGTAGAAGTAGAATTTATTATCGTCCTCAAGGGGCCAAAAATGACCCATGGGACCTAATCCTCAGTACAAAAAATCTCCTCCAATGTGGAGGGGTCAAGAGTTTTCAAGTTCTTGATGGTACGAAAAAAGACGAGTGACAAAAGACCCCAATGCTGCCAAAGAGGCAGTGGAGAGAACTGATGAGAGCTGTGTGGTGTCTACCAGTATCTGCTGGTAATCATCCCTGATATGTGCATATTTGGGGCACTGTAGGGCTACATGTGCCTCTATCTCAACTGTCTGTGAATCACAAAATATGCAACTCTGGCATGTCGTGGCAAATTCAGCCAAGCTCCTTTCTCTATGGCCAAGGCATGTGAGTGTGTGCATAATTTGGCAATATTCCTGCAATAGAGAAGAGGGATGGGAGTGCTGATGTATGGCTAAACAGAGGCATATAATTTCATGAATGATGACCAGCATGGAGGATTTATTTGATATCTTGGTAGTATTCTGACTTGGTCTTCCTTTCTGCTGTCAGCCATTGAGCCTGTAGGGTGCATAGTAAGGACAACTAGAATTCGTGTAGATTGACCTTTTCAGGTGGCATAGTTAAGTATGATGGTTCCACTTTCCATCTGCTGAACCATTTCCTTATGTTTGTCCCCCATCCTGTACATATGATCTTGCCTTTATGGTTCTTTTGAAGTTTCATACTTGCTGTCCATGCTCTGTGTGGTAATCTGTCTGTTGGCATTTGTTGCATGTCCACTAGATATTGCATCAATTTGATCAATGCATGAAACTCAATTGGCCTCTTGCGTGTTTCCAAAAGGAGGACAGAGTACGGGGTAGTAGCCTTGACTCCTAGATGTCGTCGCAGGAATGCTTTCTGCATTTTTCAATCTGATTTCCATGTAGATGGAGAGATGCTGCCTCCCCATACTCCTACTCCGTGGAGCACTGTTGGGACCACATATGCATCAAACAACATATTCCGGATCTTCCAGTTCCGGGTGTTAGTTTGCTTGCAATCATTTTCAAATTGATAGTATTTTCCCCAACCTGTATCCAACCTTCTTTGTGCACATTGCCACCATTTGTGGTCGGCTGGTATGTCGATGCCTAAATATTTAAAGGTGTTGACATATTCAATGGGCTGCCCCGCAGAGCTGATAACAGGAAGGTGTTCAGGTTAAGTGGTGCATACTGCCATCATTTTGATTTTGGTGACATTAACTTGCAGCCCACTTTCATTGCAAAAGACTAGAAGTGTCTGTAGTAGTTGATGCATGGAATCAAAGTCATAAGCAAAAAGAACCACATCATCTGCATATAGAAGCAACAGTATTGTCCATATCCCAAGTGTGGGTTCTTTTACCCCTTCTTCTGCTGTAAATTCATTTACGAGTTCTTCTAACTTGTCAATGCAGATTCCAAACAGTGTAGGTTAGAGAGGACAACCTTGTTTTACCCCCATATTACTTTGAAATGCAGCTGACAATCCATGCTCTTGTTTTAGTCTGCATGATACTTCTCGTAGATTCGGGAGATGCCTACTCTTAGTGCCAAGGGAACTCTGAGGTCTTGTATTCTTTTCCATAGGCCACCTCTTGGGACTGTATCAAATGCTTTCTTAAAATCTACAAAACAGCATAAAAGAGTTTTTCCTTTGAGTCTGCTTTCATCCATGAGTACTCTTAATGTGACTAGATGATCTGCAGTCCTATGCTCTTTACGGAAGCCTGCTTGTCCAATGGCCCTCTTCTGCCCAAGTGCTGATTTTTGCTTCAAGCACCATGCTAAAAGGTTTAGCTAGTGTGGAGTTAACCATTATAGTCCTCTAATTGGTGACTGAATTTTTGTCTCCCCCTTTGAATAGTGGCTGAACCCAATTCTCTTGCCAATCAAGAGGAAAGCCATGATGTAGAGCATTTGTCAATATGTGTGATACCCAGTGTCGTGTCCTCTCTTTTGTCCATTTTAAGAGTTCAGCACACATGTGCATGTGGTCAAGGGCCTTTCCATTTGCCATCTTCTTCAGCCCTGCTTCAATATCCTCAAAAGTGAAAGGGTTGACTGAAGCATATGACAGTTCTTCATTTCCCATGTCTGTTGCATTGGCATGGTTATAGAGTCTGATAACATACTCAAGCATTTCCTCATCTGATATATTTCCCATGATCTTTTTCTTCTGGCTCTTAACGTGTTTCCACCCCTTTCTAGGATTCTTGATGAAGGTGAGCAAATTAGATTTTTCCCTTTCCAGAATGTAATTTCTTTCTTTCTTCCTTGTGAGGGCATTGTATTGCTTCTCCTTTTGCTTGTGGAGGTTTGCATCAGAAATATGTTTCAGCTCATTGCGGAGTTTCTTGCATTCGTCATCATACCATTTCTTACATGGCAGCCCTTTATGCATTTTTTTCCTGTCTTGAGGGATTGCTCCAAAAACCTATGTTGCAGTATCAAGGACTGCCTCTCTGAGGGCTTCCCATATAGGTGTGATTGCCAGTACATTCAGCTTTTCATCCAGTGTGATGGCATATTCTTTCTGCTTGTCTTGGTCTATTCGGAAGCCTCTTGAATTGGCTGCAAATTTCAGCACTTTTGTTTTAGTGTGGATACCAAGAGTCATCCATATTGGGAGATGGTCTGACTCCGGATATTTCCCTCCTATCCTATAAGTTTCTATGACATGCAGTGCATTGACATGTGCTAGGGCATAGTCTAGGACACTGTGTCCCCCGCTAGCGGTCGGAGAAACATGTCATCTTGTCAGTCCGTGGAAAGAGTTGCATCCCATTCAGAACTGGCATGTGCAGTCCGTTCATCATACATTTGAGTGTTCTTCCTTGTGCATTGATGGTATCATCTTCTGAAGTCCTGTGCCATAAGTCATCTATCTCAATTGCATCTTCTTTGTCCAGTTCATCATGCATGATAGGTTAAAATTGCAACTGTCTAATTCTAGCATTGAGGTCTTCCATGATTATTACCTTGCCTAGTTCTTTCAGTTTTGCAATGTCTAGGCATAGTGATTCAAATGCCTCACTTGAATCTATGCCATTCCGGGCATAGAAAGGGGATTCATGGTGAGGTATATAGCATCCCGCAAGGAAGAGGGGGCATTCACCAAATTCCAGTTTCAACCACATAAACCTCTTGTATTTATCAGCTCTGTACATGCTGATTTTTCCTGCTAAGTGTTCTTGGATCATGCATGCTACTCCTCCTTGGCCTCTCTTTCCGATTTGTTTTTGGTACATTGTGTGTACAACATATTCTGATATTTCTGGGATTCGGCATATCTTGCTTTCCCATGTTTGAGAGAGAGAGAGAGAGAGAGAGAGAGAGAGAGAGAGAGAGAGAGAGGATTGCCTATTGTACCAAAAGCTCATGGTGAATGAGTTTGAGATTGCCTGTTGGTGTATCACTCTTGGAGATCTATTCTTCTATACTTACATGCAATGAGTGCGTGTGTGTGTTCTTGTATCTCTTTGTATTGTTAAGTTAATATGTCATCTTTGTGCACACTAGTTCGGGCCTCTTATGCACTTGCACCAGAATGCATTTTGAGCATGTGGTACTTTTGGGCATTCCTCGCGGTGATCTTCAACTATTGACTCTGTTCGGCACTGCCCTTGGGAGTGCAGACAGGCTAAAATCATTTGGAATGGATTGCAGAACTTATGCACAGATTTTCTTCCTCCCCTTTCTTCATTACTTGGGGGTTTGTGACCTGGCTCTCACACAGGCCTCATTTTTTAAAATAAGAGTCAAGACTTCACTTGGCCTATCTAGATCAGTCTAGGGTGTATAGTTTTGTGGACTTCAGGCTGTTCCTTCTTCTCAATACAAACTTGCACATGCATCAGTAGACGCTGCTGCTGCAAGATTGTAGCAAGCATCAATGCTTAGCACGCTTGGAATTCTAGATGTATAGAGGCTATTGATGGCGCCTAGGTTCACCCAGCATATACCTTGGCCAGCATTTGGCAGATACTTTACACACCCTGATGGCTATATAGTCTAGGATGCAGAGTTCTTCTAGATCTTCTTTGAGCTGGAGGACATTTTTCTCAGAGAGTGGAGAGGCTGTACTTTCTTCTTTGATACCTCACAGGCTTGACATGGCATTTCCAGCCACAGTCCTGGTTCTCATCTAGTTTTTCATTTGTTCAGATTCTGTGAGTGGTATTTACCACGGGTTTTTCATGATCTGCATGATGTATTTCTGCCTTGAGTTTTCTTCTCCAGCTGTTTCTCTTATACTTAATAGAAGTCTATTTCACTGAAAAAAGGAAAAAAAGGGATGAACTGTTCAATATCTTGCACCCAATTATTTGACTACTCGATTATTAAGGGCAAATCTGTTTTCCAGGTATTGCAACTTTTATGTATCCATGCGGCACATTTGCAAACATAGCAGCTGTTGTAACAGATGGAAAAATCTGTATGTTCATCCCTCCCTGCTCATGTACTTCATGTCTCTTTTTTGCTATTTCATTTCTTCCAGACACATGCCCCCTGTCTTTTGAATCATTTGAAGAGCTTGCATTTTTTGGCTTAAAGAAATTGTAGAAATGTGTTTGAAATGGATATAGAATTTCTTTTCAGAAGCTGGCTCCTGCTTGGTAGGAATTGAAGTGAATCTTTGTGCTGCACTCTAAGGATCACACTTGTTCTTTTAGTGGTTCTAAGTAGAATATTACTATGATAAAATCTCTCCAAAAATTACAGATTTAATGTTAAGCAATACGAATTTTTGTTTTATGAATCCATTGCATTAGCACAACTCAAACGCGGAGAATAGAATGGGCATAACAGATCATATATTTTGTCTTGCCCCTGAATCACCGTGATCCCTTATCTAGAACAACTTCTATATAACATGAAACTTTGTACGATGGTCAGGAATGACAAGTAATTCCAAAGCCACAATTAGATGGCTAAATAACCTGGATGTGCATAATAGGATGCCCAGAATTGTGGTATTCACTTTCAAGGAGCGCACCTGACAGATTGTAGGACTGTGTACATGTCTGATCCCCAGATGGTCAAATAAAGATTAGTGCTCTTTCAATCTAAGCTAGATTGGAGTAGGGAGCTATTTGAGAAATTTTCTGTACCTGCTGTATTGTGGCTTGATGTATAGGTGGAAGCTTGTAGAAGAGCTATGAATTTGGGCACCGAATAGCAAGTAGTAGGGATAACCAATAAAAGAGGTATGCAAAATGAGAAAATTAGACCTCTATCCATTAAATCCCAAGTTTTGGGTCTAAAGAGTTTACTATGGGTTTTTTTTTTGGAGTACACATTATCCAAAAGTATAATTATAGTTGCATAAACCAGATCTCAAAACCATTGCTATATTGGCATCACCCAAATACACAAAATTATAAAGCTATAATCTAACAAAAATATAATCAATCTAAAAGAGAGAGATAAGAGGACTCCTAGTATTGATTTCGTGCAGAACGTCCTATTGGAACTTGGGGAGAGAGGAGAGCTTCATCATGGAGGTGAGTGAGAATACATGAGATATTCAAATGGATATTCTATTCATTGTGAGAGGGAAGTCCCTCTTTTATAGAATGGCCTAAATCAATGGCACCTCTCCTACATCAAAGGAGGTAACTCCTAAATCATAGGAACTCCACAATCATAGGCACCACCCCATGTGGGGACCTTTGCATTACATCATCACCTATGTCATGGCCTATGGCACTAAGTGTGCCTCTTCTACACACACACACACACAACCATATGACTGCTAGTGGATGCACACATGCTCTTAGCAAGCCCTTGATCACACATATCCCAACATACCCCCCCTCAAGGGTTTTCCTCTTGCTATATCAAGGATACATCTAGTCACATAGTTTCTCATGCCATCTCATGGTGGTCAAGGATAAATCTATGGCTAGGATCTCATGCTAGCAAAGGTGTCCAAGGGTCAAGGTTTACAAAAATGGGATAGACCAAACACATATCACATGGCCTACATCATATGGTGACCAGAGGTGATTTACAAAAGACAAAACACATAACATTCTTTTTGGAGTACTACTCCAGGCAAAGAACCTCAAAATTTGACCAAGTGATGATAAATAAAATTTCAAAGACAAAGTGCTCAAAAGGCGTAGTCCTTGTCTTCTACCACAAATTTTGATTCTTCATTTGTTGATGGAGTCTTTCCTTCAGCAAGATTTTATTTGTTGTTGATGTAGCTTCTTCACATGAAATGCTTCATTCTCTTGGGAGTCATTCCTCTCCTCTTCTTGGGCTTGTCTCTTGGAGAGCAGCTATAGAGAAAACCTTTTTAGGTGGCAATACTCCATAGTATGATTGGGTACTCCACAGAAGGCACATATCTTTTTCTTGGTGTTCACCTTGATGAAATATTCACCATTACAGGGCTTTACTCTCATTCTAGGCTTCTTTTGGAATGCTTTCCTTTGAGATACATAATCAATGTTAGAGGAAAAATATGATGAAGG
This sequence comes from Dipteris shenzhenensis, assembly GCF_047967505.1. Taxonomy (NCBI): domain Eukaryota; kingdom Viridiplantae; phylum Streptophyta; class Polypodiopsida; order Gleicheniales; family Dipteridaceae; genus Dipteris; species Dipteris shenzhenensis. The sequence goes on from NC_141621.1 coordinate 26,738,595, forward strand.
CATATTGGGAAGGTGTTACCACTAATGTGGCAGTGTCTAGGCCCTAAAGAAGTCTCCTTCTCCACAAGTATTATTGGTTGGAGAGATAGTGAGATACCCCAAACTCTTAGCATAAAGGAAATACAGTGTCTATTCCTTCAAAAAATAGCATTCAAGCATATTCAAATCATAAATGCATTATGAGCATTTACAAAAACTGTCAAACTGTAGGACAGTGCTCTAAAGATAAGACTAAAAAGTGCCTCGGATCACTTCCAATGGTCAAACATCCAAAAGACCAAAGATAACTGAGATAATAATGAAACTTTCTAGCACTTAACCATATTCAATGGCTCATCAGGGCTTTCAAAGGCAAATGGAAGCTCTTATTGAGGGCTACTTCCAGCTCACCTATAAGTAGGCCCCGCTATAGGTTAAGATTTACTAAAGAAATTGAACCAAAGAGGCAAGATAGCCAGGGTAGATTCAGTCCAATTTCTCACCTTTCACTTCCCCGGTGATATTGAAAAGAAAAATAATGATACCTCTTATCTGTGTACAAATTACAAAGAATTGAATAATATTACCATTAAGCATAGGTATCTGATGGCTTGGCTTGATGATTTGCTAGACATATTGTTAGAATATGAAGTCAAAGTGAGTGTATTTGTGTGTCCTAGGTCCCTAGGACTTATTTTATAGTCTAGTGAGTCCTAGACAGTGCCAAGTGTCATATGGGAGATTATCCCATATGCATTGTGACTTTCTAGAGTCTAGAGGCTCACACTATATATTGTTGTACTTGTCTCGAGTCTTTTCATGTTAGTTAGCATCAAGCTATCTATGCTTGACCCTCGTATTCCACTATCTCCTCTCATCCTCTGATTCCCACATATATCCCATCACTATTGGCAGCTCTCTTTCCGGGCTTTCATGGGTCTTGGTGTAAAAGATCATGTCTTTGTCAGTGTATGTTTCCAAGAACCTCCCAGAGTCGGACCAAAGGGTACCATTGCAGTTTCACACTGCTATTCTCAGCCCCCCTTGTGCCCTCATCTCATGAGTCTAACACCGTCATGTGCTATCCATCTCTCCTTCTTCTCTTTCTTCCCTTGAGTATTTTGGCTCATTGCTATTGCCTACTTTCATTTGATTTCATTTCCATTATGCTTGCAATCTTTCCTTTCCATTCCTAGAGATAGCTTGCTACATGTTTCTTCATGTGGTATGAGAGCCATGTTGAAGATGCAAGACGTGGAATGGAAAGGAAAGTAGAAAAGCAAGACTAGGCAAACATAATGGAAATGAAATAATGCTAGAAAGAATGTACAACAAAGTAAAGTACTTACATGATCAAGAAAGGCATGAGGCTTGATTGATTTGACATGAGAAAGTACAATGCCTTTATAGGATAGGCACACACACTCTAAGTGTCAAATGTATATGGGATAAGTCCCATAGTGACACATGGCACTCTAGGATATAAAGTAGTATAGTACTACTCTAGAACACACTAAAAGTCACTCAAATTGACTCCATTTCGTAACACCTCCCCATGGAGGAAAGATAAGGGACTATAGGAATGGAACCAAAGTCATGATAATGGCGGTCATGAAAACTGTGCATGCCGGTCTAGAACTAGACATAGCTTCGACACAATCTCAAAGGCAAGTGAGCATGGCTTAGAGGCTAGTGAGCATAACATAGAAATCTCATCTAACATGGCTCAGAGGCTCATCATGCATGGATGCATGATCAACTCAGAGATCTAGGAGACCAATGCACCAACAAATAGACCTATCAAAGCCAAAAACACATGAGTCCCGCAGTACATCCCCTCCTGGCTCCAAAGGCTAATGAGGAACATGGAGCCACACACCAAAAATAGAAAAGAAATACATCATTTTAGAAGGACTACTCAAGGCAGAGTACCTTTGTTGACTACATGCACATGATTTATTGCATTCATTTTTCGGAAACACCCCTAGGGCAGAGTACCCAAGTACATCATGCTTAGAAAGAAAAATCATGATCTCCATCATCCTCTAGATGCTGGAGATAGACAGTAAGAGCATGATCCTATAAGATTTGGAGGAGAGAGAGAGTAAGAGAGTGAGCTGAGAGCTGAAAGCTTGAAAGCTTAGTTGCAATGAAGAGTGTGAGAATACAACTGAAAGAGTGAGAGATAAGGTTTTGTCCTAGTGACAAAACCTTAGTAGTCACTAACCATAGTTAGTGGACTAACTGCGGTTAGGGGGAAAAACCTCTTAAAGAGGGAAAAGTGCCCCTAACTAGCTTATTAAATTACATTGGTCACTGCTGAATTATATCTATAATTTTAACACCCCCCTGCAGTGCCAATGTCATGTACAAGGCTGATTAATCACCAAACGGATATAAGTTCATGGCACTGCGAAATGCCTCAAACTTTTCACGTGGTGGTGCTTTGGTGAAAATATCTGCAACATTGTCATGTGTGGACACAGAGATCATACTGATCTCTCTTGCATGCAACTTCTCTCTGACGTAGTAATGTGTTTCGTGCGAGCATGAAACACTGGATTCTTTGCCACTGCAATGGCACTTTGACTATCAGTGAGAATTGGAGAAGGACCCTCCAATGACAGATGAAGATCAGCAAACAGATGTCGCAGCTAGACACATTTAACTGTTGCTGTGAAAGCTGCCCTGTACTCAGCTTCACATGATGAGGTAGCCACTGTAGATTGTTTCTTGCTCAGCCAAGAAATGCAAGATTTACCCAAAAAGAAACAATTGCCACTAGTGGACTGCCTAGTGCCATAATCACCAGCCAATCTGAATCACTGTAGGCATGCATCTGCAAGTCACCCCCCCTGGGAAATAACAAGCCATAAGACTTCGTGCCCTGCAAATAACGTAAGATGCGCTTAACTGCCTGCCAATGCATAGTTTTTGGGCTGTGCATATACCTGCTCACCTAAGATACTGCAAAATGAATATCAGGTCTAGTGTTGCAGAGATATATGAGGCATCCAACAACCTGACTGTAAAGTGTGGCATCAACTAATTCTCCTGCATCATGCATTGTGAGTTTCAGCCCCGGCTCCATGGGAGTGGCTATGGGCTTACAATCATGCATGTTAAATCTGTCCAAGAGTTTCTGCACATACTTGGAGTGAGACATAACAGTGCCACGTCTCTCTTGAGAGAACTGGATCCCCAAATAAAAGTGAAGCAGTCCCAAATCTAACATGTCAAAGTTGGTCTGCAAATCAGCTTTGAAATCTGCAATATTATCTTCATTGGACCCTGTGAGCAGTAAGTCATCGACATAAAGAAGGAAGACTAAAATTCCCCCCCCATCCATCTTGATGTAGAGGGTGCTCTCAGTAGGACTATTGTGCATCCCCTTGTTGGTCAAAAAGGCATGAATCTTGGCATACCATGCACGAGGGGCCTATTTCAGCCCATACAAAGCTTTGTTTAGCTTGCATACCTGAAGTGCATTTGCTGTAATTTCAAAGCCTGGAGGTTGTTTGACATAAACCTCTTCCAACAAGTCTCCATTTAAGAAGGCTGTTTTTATGTCCAACTGATGAACATTCCACTCAAAATGTGCAGCCATTGCAATAACAGATTGGATGGTGGTCATCCAGGATGTAGGAGCAAAAGTCTCCTCATAATCTATGCCCTTTTTCTGAGCATAGCCTTTAGCAACCAGCCTTGCCTTGTATCTGTCAATGGAGCCATCTGGCTTCCGTTTCACCTTGAAAACCCATTGTGTGCCAATGGCATGTTTACCTGGTGGCAAGTCTACAACATCCCAAGTCTGATTTTTCTTAATGGACTGCAACTCATCGTGCATGGCATTCATCCAATGCACATTGTCCTTTGCTTCTTCGAATGTTGCAGGCTCCTCCTCATCGAGAAGAGTACCTGCATATGCTGATTCCACTGAATTAGCACCTTCCATGTGCCTTGCTGCACTGCGAGTCCTGCCAGGTAATGGAGCATCAATCTTACTCTCCCTGAGAGTCTGTAACAGCCAGTTTGGGACTGTTTTTACTGCATGTATGTCTGCAATTTCTTGCTGAACCACCTGTTCCACTGCCTATGGAGGTGGCAAGACATCTTGTGGCTGAATTGGAGCATCGGGAGGTGGCTGTAAATTCTGATTTGCATCAGAAATATCAGCAGGGGAACCCAAGGCAATGGGTAGCAACCCCTCAAAAACATCCTCTGAAGAAGAAGGCAAATGAAATTCAGCCTGAGTGTGAGCTGAATTTTCTGCAAATATCACATCTCTACGGACAATGATCTTGCGTGTAGCAAGATTGTAGGGACGGTATCCCTTGCTTTCTGCACTGTACCCAACAAATATGCACTTAATTGCCTTATCTGACAACTTATGCTGAAATTCAATTGGCACATGAGCATATGCAAGGCATCTAAAGACTCGGAAATGATCCACTGAAGGCTTTCTCCCATTCTAGACCTCATAGGGAGTTTTTGTTTTCAAAGCCTTAGTGGGAGCCCGATTTAAGATGTAGTTGGCACACATCAGACCTTCAAGCCAGAATTTGTGAGGCATGTGTTTGCTTTTCAGCATACATCTGTCCATCTTCATAAGAGTTCTATTTTTCCTCTCAGCTTTGCCATTTTGCTGAAGGGTCAGCCTCACTGTGAGCTGATGCACAATACCCTTGCCTTTCAGAAAAGCATCAAAATCTGCAGACAAGTATTCCCCACCTCTATTTGTGCGCAATGTTTGTATCTTGAGTCCAGTTTCATTTTCAACCATGGCTGAAAAGCGTTTAAACACCATGAACACTTCTGATTTGTGCTTCAGCCCAAAGACCCAAGTGAAATTGGAGTAATCATCAATAAAAGTAACAAAGTAGAGATGACCACCCAATGATGGAGTCCTCATGGGACCACAGACATCATTGTGTATAAGCTGCAATTTGCGAACAGTTTTAACTGAACCATCCTTTTTGAAGGGGAATCTATGCATCTTGCCTAAAATGCACCCTTCACAGGCATGTGGAGGAGGTATCTCAAGAGGTGGCAATGCATCAACCATAGAGTGCTTCTGAAGTGTCATCAAGCTGTTGTAATGCATGTGGCCATATCGGGCATGCCATAATTCTACATTCTGCATGGCAGCAGTAGGAGTAGAAACTGCAAGAGCATGGGCTGCTCTTTTCTCAAAAAGATCAAGCTGAAAAAGCCCACGCAGCAGAGTACCAGATAATCTCAAGGCATAATCATTTTCCCTATCTCGAACAGCACATTTGTCATCCTCAAAGATGACCTGAAATCCAGCCCTGTTAAGAGTGGACTCTGAAAGGAGATTTTTGGTGATACCAGGCACATACAAGACATCTGAAAGTCTGAAAAGTGAGCCATCAATGGCGGTAAGCTCAACTTCTCCTGTGCCACGTACTGAATATGACGAGTTGTTGGCACAAGTGACTTTCTTACCAATAGGAGGTGAATGCAAGGAAGTAAAGAGACACTTCGTAGAAGTGATATTTTTGGAGGCACCGCTGTCAAAATACCAAGTATTCAGTGTTTCATTGACACTGAAAGCTGATGCATCCGTAGAGGGGTCATAACTGCAAGTCAAAAAGGCATATGTATCATCATTACAAGTGGCTGTACTATCCCGAGCATCTGGAGCAGCCAGCCTAGAATCTGAAATGCAAGATAAAAAGGCATAATCCTGTCCAACAAAGTTGGCTGCAGCATCCCCACTGTCAGATGCATGAGGAGCTGAATCTGAAACAGCCATACCGGAGCTGTTTTTCTTCTCTTTTGCAAGCCTTTTCCTGCATTCTGCAATGTGATCACCTAGCTTTTTGCAGTAATGACAAAAACCCTTCTTCTTGGGCTTACTTGCATCATTTTTAGCCTTTTGTGAAGGCTGTCCTGACCCACTGGAAGGCTGATTTACTGATGTCTTTGCCTGCCCCTTTGTTTTTTACTTGAACTTTGAGAGCATAGCTTGTTCACCTGCACGTGAAGCCAAGTTTTTCCTGGTCTGCTCTTCCTGAACCAGAAGTCCTATCAACTCATGAAAAGTGAGAGGATTTGCACCCTAAGTTCAGCGATGTATGAAAGTTGAGATAAGACTCAGGAAGAGAATTCAGAGTGGTGGTAATCATCTCTGAATCAAGAATAATCTCATCTATGTTCAATAATTGCTCTCTGAGATCTTGTAGCTTTGTGGGGTGGACTGACATGGAGTCACCCTCTTCCATATGTGTATTACTTAACTGTCTTTTCAAAAAAGATAGCCTTGCATCATTCCGGGCTGCATACATGCTTTCTAAGATATCCCACGCTGCCTTCGAGGTCTTACACGATCGGATATGCGGAATGATAAATCTTTTCACTGAAAGAGAGATGCATGACAAAGCTAAGGCATCCCGTGAATCCCATCTCTTCTGCTCTGGAGTAGTGGCTATAGCTGCACCAACAACTTGTTCTGCAGTTGCACCCTGTGCACGACCTCTTCCACCTCCTTGCTGAGGAGGGGTATTAGGTGCCAAACCTGCTGGTCGGATCTCACCCCCATTCACATAATCCCATAAATTGCGAGAAATCAGAATATTGCATACCATAAAACTCCAGAGGGAGTAGTTGGTACCATCTAACTTGTCTTCCTGTGAAAGACCACCGAACTAGAAATCATTCTGATTTTGCTAGGCCATATCTGAGAACGAGATTTTAGCAGATACAAGACTGAATTCCCTTACTGGGAATGAAATGCATAACTCCCAAAAACCACAGCCGAGCACTGGCTGTAAATGCAACTCAGATTTCTGCACTTGCACTGTCAGAAATCTGTCCAAGCATCAAAAAACTCTCCAGAATCTGCCAAAAGTGCTGAAAAACACTTCAAGAAAGGCAGTATGAATTGAAATCTCCAAAATTGCTCTTCCAAAACAAAAGCCCCAAAATAGGCCCGAAATTGCAACCAGAAAGGGGCAAATTGATCAAAAGCCCCAAATGTTGCAAGAATTGCACTCTGTCTGCAAAAGCCCCAAATTTCACTGCGAAATTGCAGTGTAATCACAAAATCCCCAAATTTCTTCAAGAAATTGTACTGCAAAACTGAAAGCCCCAAATTTCGAGCTTGAAATTGCAACCAGAAAGGGGCAAATTTACTAAAAGCCCCAAATTTGCAATTTCTGAACAAAAGCCCCAAATTTCAGACCAAATCTGCAGATCTATCTGCAATGTTTGCTCCAAGTGCAGCCCCAAATTTCTTCAACACTTGCAAATTGACCCTTGCAAAGAATCCTTTGTTGAAAAAGACCCTGCAAAGAAAACAACTGATGCAGGAGAATCTATGTACGGGCCTGCTGGTACGGTTGTACGGATGACAACGTTTACAATTGTACGATTGTACGATCAAGCTGTACGGATGACCTTGTACGGCAACTGTGCGGATTGGCTACAAGAACTGTGCGTTGTACGTGAGTTCCTTACAGAGCAGTTGTACGGCGAACTGATTGCAGGTACGACTAGTACGGTGAACTGATTGCAGGTGCAAGCAAGTACAGCACGTACGGTAGGTACGAAATGATGCAGGATACGGCAGGTACGCGTATGTATGTACATCATTGATGCAGGTTGTACGGTTATCGCAGATCGTACGGTCGACGATGTACGGACGAGATTGGCGCTACAGTTGTACGGTCGTGCGAAGCAGCTTCGACTAGCTATACGGAACTGACGAAAAAATGGTACGGATGGCGACCACACATGCAGTACGGCCGACGATCGCGATCAGTACGGACAGCGCAGATGGAGCAGGGAGATGTTGGGCTGGAGCTGGAGTCAGAAAGCAAGAGCTGAAGGGAGCAGGGAGCACGAAGCTCTTGAACCTGCTCTGATACCAAATGTAAGATTTGGGGGAGAGAGAGAGCAAGAGAGTGAGCTGAGAGCTGAAAGCTTGAAAGCTTAGTTGCAATGAAGAGTGTGAGAGTACAACTGAAAGAGTGAGAGATAAGGTTTTGTCCTAGTGACAAAACCTTAGTAGTCACTAACCATAGTTAGTGGACTAACTGCGGTTAGGAGGAAAAACCTCTTAAAGAGGGAAAAGTGCCCCTAACTAGCTTATTAAATTACATTGGTCACTGCTGAATTATATCTATAATTCTAACAGATCCTGTGTCGGATGGTCATCTTTGTCTGCATCATCACTAGTGGCAGAAGCCACCCAATTGGCATGATCCTTCGATTGTTGTTGAGCAAGCTTCTGGTAGCACCTGTCCTCCGTATGACTGAGCTTGTTGCAATATGTACACTTGAACAGCTTAAATGTCTTTCCTCGTGTTGGTGGAGTCGATGGCCTGGTCTCCATTTGCTAGTGGAGGCAAGAGCTTGTGTAGTATCCACTGAGTAGGATGGAGATTCTTTGTTGCGGTGATCCTTTTCAAGAAGAAGAGATACCATATCTTCAAAGGTAGTTGATGCAATGCGAAGTACTTCAAGGGCATTCTCAAAGCGAGAAATCCCTTCCATACTTGTCATGAGGACAGCCATTTTGTCCTCCTCATCCGGGCAACACTTCAAGTTGGAGAGTTGTTGAACTAAAGACTGAATTTTTGCTACATGTGTACAGGGTATCAGACTCTTCCATTTTTAACTTATAAAATTGCATTTTCAGAAAAACCTTGGAGTTGGTGATCTTGTTACCAAATATATTCTCGAGGCGTGTCCAAATCTCCTTAGCCTTGGACTTGAAGTCGATATGATGAATCAATGAATCATCTAGGCAAAGCCTGATGATTGCGATGGCCCTCGAATTGTGTTGCTTCCAAAGCTTGCGTATTTGAGGCTCCGTTGATGCCTCAAGCGCTTCATCATCTTTGATGGCATCCCAAACATTCTCCTTCATGAGAAGAAGTTGAACTTTTGTTTACCATGTTAAGAATCCATCCCCCTTGAATTTGTCCACAGGAAGAGAGTTGGTGGAAATCGAACCCATGAAGCTGACAACTAGAAGAGATAGCGGGATAGTGAGAGTGATGGATGGAATGAAGCTGTAGAAGAGGAAGAGTAGATGGCGGGCACAATGGAGCTATAAAAGAGGAGATAGCGGGCACAATGGAGCAGAGGAGGAGCAGCTGTAGATGGCGAGCAGAACAGTAGCGGGCAAAGAATAGTGACGGGCAGAACAGAAGCGGGTAGAAGAGTAGCGGGCAGAGAATAATGGCGGGCAGATCAGATAGCGGGCAGAAGAGAGGAGCGGACAGAACTGTAGGCTCCGTGTAGATACGTGGGAGAATAGTGAGCTGAATGGCGAGGAGAATGGAGAGCTGAGTGGTGAAGTGAAGAGCTGAGTGTCGAGCTATTGAAGAGCTGAGTGGCGAGCTGAATCCCACGAACTGAATGGCGAGCTGATTCCCACGAACTGAAGCACGGGCTGAAGTGACAATCTCTTGGCTGAAGTGACGGGCTGAAGTGACTACCAAAGCTCTTCAATGGTGAGGCCCAAGGTGGAAGAGAGGTAGAGCTCAAGATGGGATTGGAGAAGGCATTCTTCCAAGGGGAACGAGGGAGAGAGGCTTCATGTCCTCAATCTCTTACCTCAACCTCTTAGAAGACAGCCTAACTCTGATACCAAATGAAGATGCAAGACATGGAATGGAAAGGAAAGTAGAAAAGCAAGACTAGGCAAACATAATGGAAATGAAATAATGCTAGAAAGAAATGTACAACCAAGCAAAGTACTTACATGATCAAGAAAGGCTTGAGGCTTGATTGATTTGACATGAGAAAGTACAATGTCTTTATAGGATAGGCACACGCACTCTAAGTGTCAAATGTATATGGGATAAGTCCCATAGTGACACGTGGCACTCTAGGATATAAAGTAGTATAGTACTACTCTAGAACACACTAAAAGTCACTCAAATTGACTCCATTTTCTAACACATGTTCCTAGACCTGCTCTCTCTTTCCCTTTCCCTTCCAAGAGCTTGAGGTGAGGGAGGCCAATGAAGCTACTCTCCCTCCTCCTTAGAAGGCTGCCCTCTTCTCTCCTTCCTTGAGCTCTCTTCTCCTCCTATCCAAGCCTCATAAACAAGAGCTGATTTACCTCGCCAGCAACTACCTCTTCTTCAGTCTGAAATGCCTCGCCAAGGGCCGCTTTTTTTGCATCGCCATCAACTGCCTTAGTAGCCTCACCTCCAATTGCTCCAGCCCGTTGCAAACAAGCCGTACAAGCCATACGGACTGATCCGTATTGCACCAGGGCCGTACAGTAGACCGTACAGCATGTCGTACAGTTCGTACATGCTGTACGGACAGTTCCGTACAGTACGGACAGTTCCAGTCTACTCGTATTGATGTGACATGCCCGCCATTTGCTCCTTCTGCCCGACATTGTCTTGGAGCTGCTGCCCACAAGTTGGTGCTCGTATTCTACCCATCATTCTCTTGGAGTTGCTGCTGATTTTACAGTTTCTGTTCTTCTACTTCTGTCTGCCATGAAGAAGTTCTAGACCTGCTCCAGCTCATGAAGAACTTACCAAGGTGATCTTTCCATAGTTACACTTGCATTTCTACTCTTTTCCAACCATGGATTCTTCCAAATCATGTACCATTTCGGTCGAGAAGTTTTCTGGTAAGAACTTCCCTACATGGCAAACAAAGATGCATCTTGTACTTATGAAAGATGGAGTGTGGCATATTGTTAGTGGCAAGGAGAAAAAGCCACCATCAGATGAAAAGAAAATTGCACACTGGGAGAATCTGAATGACAAAGCTCTTTCTCTCATTGGTTTGGGGTTGGGTGATGAAGTTATTCATCATTTTGATTTTGATTCCACTGCTCACAAATTATGGGCTAAGTTTGAAGGATTGTTCGGCAACAAAGTCATCAATTCAAAGGTATTCCCAAGACATGAATTCTTCAAGCTGCAAATGAAGCATGAAGACTCTCTTCTTGCTCACTTGAATCATATGGAATCCCTTGTCACTCAGCTTGCTAGTCTGAAGGCCCCTGTAGGGGACGATGATCAAGTTGATGTGCTCCTCTCGAGCATTGAGTAAATTTTTAAGTACCGGGAGATCATACCAGCATTGTGTGTGATACAAATGGGTTATGAGCCTATGGTAGCTATGCTCATTGATCATGTAAGACGGTATGGAGACACTCCGGACTCGAGTGCATTGTACTCCAAGGGAAAAGGCAAATTCAAGCCTTTCAAATGCAATCACTGTGGAAGCTTGGTCACTCCGAGGATCACTGCTTGAAGAAGCTTCCCAAGCAACAAAACAAGAATCATGCCAACTTGGTTGGGACTGCAACAAGTGAAGACGAAGAGGAAGATGATGCTTCGACACCGACTCATGCTCTCACTGCCGACATCAGAGATCTCTCTCTCCATTCAGAGGTCTATGTATCTGGTGATTGGGACTTTTGTTTCTCATCTATTCTATGTGCGCTTGGATACTCTGCCCTGGGTAGTCTCCCAAAAATGCTTGTAATAATGAGTCTTGTATCCTTGAGTCAATAAAGGCTTTCAGCCTTGGATAGTCCTTTTCAAATGATGTTTTATTTCCTTTATGAGTGGTGTGTGGCTTCCTACCAAGTCCTGTTATGAAGCCAGGGGAGGATGTATTGCGGGAGTCTTTCTATTGGCTTTGATGGGTCTCTCTATTAGGCCTAGCTGAGTTCCAGGATGTTGGTGCATTCCCTAGACCGATGCGTTGGTCAGGTAGCCATGCTTCATTTGAGCCTCTGAGCTACTTGTGTACACAGAGCAGTAGACTCCATATGGACATTGTCATGTTCTGTTCTTGGCTTCATGCCAGTAGTCCCTCACCTTTCCTTCATGGAGGGATGTTAGAATATGAAGTCAAAGTGAGTGTATTTGTGTGTCCTAAGTCCCTAGGACTAATTTTATAGTCTAGTGAGTCCTACACAGTGTCACGTGTCGTATGGGAGATTATCCCATATGCATTGTGACTTTCTAGAGTCTAGAGGCTCACACTATATATTGTTGTACTTGTCTTGAGTCTTTTCATATCAGTCAACATCAAGCTATCTACATGTGAGTATTTTGGTTTATTGCTATTGCCTACTTTGATTTGAGTTCATTTTCATTATGCTTGCAATCTTTCCTTTCCATTCCCAGAGATAGCTTGCTACATGTTTCTTCACATATCACATGGAGCCATTGTCTTCGGCAAGATAGATCTTTAAAGGAGTCATCATCAGATCCAAATTAGAGCTGAGGATGCCCATAAAACTGCTTTCAAAAGCAGGTTTGGATATTAGGAGTTTTTGCTAATGCCCTTTGGGCTCACCAATGCTCCAGCTACATTATTCATGCGTATAAATGACTTACCACGTCCATGTATCGGGAAGTTTGTAATACACTTCATTGACAATATATACTTATTTACAACAAAAGTATTGTTGAGTTTCGTGAACACTTAAAGAAAGTGTTTAATACTTTGAGGAAAGCTAGTTTGTTTGTTAAAAGAAAGAAACCATGATGTGCATGGTTAAACTTGAGTATCTACGATTCATTATTGCTCTTGATGGGATCAATGAATCCAAAGAAGATGGCTGCATATGGCCAATTTCTAAGAATGTGACCGAGTTGGGACCATTCTTAGAAATTGTCTAGAGACATATCAAAGGATATTTCAATATAGTATCGCCTTTGACCAAGCTAACCTTAGATAAAGTACCTTTTGCCTAGGGATAAAATTCAACAAGAAAGTTTTAATACTATAAAGAGTGCAATGGCCTCGGTTCCAGTGTTAAAAGTTTTTGATCCCCCTCAACTATTTTCCTAGAATCTGATGCAAGTGGCATTGTGGTAGAAGTGGTCATCTCCAAGAGGAAAGGTCAATAGCCTTTGAAAGAAGCTTTCTCTCCTTAGTGTCATTGGCTAACTCATGAATAAGAGTTGTACGATGTTATTCATGCTTTGTAAGCATGGAGGCATTACTGTATGGTTCAGAGTTTTACGTAGATGTGGACCACGATACTCTGAAGTATTTTTGTAAACAGCCTGACTTTAGTGGCCGCCAAGGTAGGTGGGCTGATCTCATGCAAGAGTCTAATAGGAAGATTCGATATCAAAGAGAGAAGAAAAATAAGGTTGTTGATGCGTTGTCGTGTATTATGCATGATATGAGATTCTTGGTATCAGAGAACGCCCACAGGCACAAGGGAGACTGAAAGTGGATAGGGTAATAGATGACGTGGCATCTAGAAAAGGCCAAACTTATGCAAGACATACCATAGATAATGATATGCTAAAACGTAATGGCAAGGTAGTTGTACCTAGTCAAAATGATCTCAGGGAGAGGATTATTTGGCAAAGCCATGATAGCCCATGTGCGGGTCATCAAAGTGTTAAGAAGACATATGATCTTGTGGAACGAGGTTTCTTTTTGCCAAAAGTAAAAAGCATATGTGAAACGGTGTTTCTCATGTCAAGTGAGTAAGGTAGAGCAGGTGAAGGCACCTGGCTTTTTGATGCCCTTGGAGATACCATCAAGTAGACAGAAGAGCATTTCCATGAACTTTATAGCTTATCTACCTACGACAAAAGGAGGATATGATTCTATCCTTGTGATGTTTGATTGTCTTACCAAGATGGCTCACTTCATTCCAACTAGGTAGTCTATTAGTACTTTGCAAGTAGCAGATTTGTTTATTAATCATTTTATTTTTTTGCATGGATTACCCAGATCCATAGTGTTAGATAGGAATACTAAATTTAAGAGTCATTTTTGGACTACAATGTTTGACGCATTTAGGACTAAGTTAGGAATGAGTAGTGGGGATTGCCCTGTGTCAGACAGAGAAAGTTAATTAGACTTTAGAGAATATGCTAAGAGCATATGTATCATTGAGGCAACGTACATGGAACAAGTGGTTGCCATTGTCCGAGCTTGCCTACAATGATAGAAAACATTCCTCTATATAAATGAGTTCACTTACGTTGAACTATGGTTATAGACCAAGGAATCCATCTACGGTTGGAGTACCTCAGAAGTGCCTAGTGCAACGAATTATGTTGTTTAGATGCGGGAGATGCTAGCGCTTGCGAGAGCTAATATCCGCCAAGCTATGGATGGGGCTAAGATGTATGCATATGAAACTAAATCTTTTAGAGAGTTTAAGGGAGAAAAGTTATTCTCAGGGTTCCTTCACACTCCAAGTTTTTGACTGCAGGAGAGTGTGCTAAGATATCACCCTGATATTGTGGGCCGTGGTTAATTCTAAAAAGAATAGGCAAGGTAGCTTGTAGATTGGGATGAACACAAGATTGTAAGCTGCATTCAATGTTTCATGTTTCTTGTTTACAGCAATTTTTGCACCCAGGTGACTCACTAATCAAGGGTATTGTTTTGTTCAATATAAAGGGTAATGCACGTTGCAAACCAGCAAGAATCGTGGACCAAGAAACAATGTAAGTATGCAATCGAAAGATACCCACAATGTTGACTGCATGGCATGGGTTACCTCTATTAAAAGTGACTGGAAATCTGTATACCAGATGCAGAAGGCATTCCCTATTTCATCATCGAGGATGCTGGCGCTCGAAGAGGGAGAAATGTTATCCTCCAGTCGAGATAGCATGACCTCGTAAGAGTCAGTCGGCATTATCCTTTAGAAGCCAACTTTCGATATAGCATTTGTGTTGCGCTTTATGTATATGGTCAAAAAAATCATAATGCCAAGGTCATTGGTGAGGTGATGGCACTGACTAGATAGATCCAAGTCCAAAAGCCCTGGTACATCAAATTGTGAAATGTGCCTAGGGGCAAGTGAATTAATATGTATCCCAAGAAGGGGGAAAAAGATGCATCAAAGATAGGCCTTAGCAAATTGACATGTGGGACCTAGATCTGTAGGGTTGGAAATTGACCTGAACCTGATATGTAGAGTTAGAAATTCCTAGCTTTGATAGGAGCGTTGGGATCATGGTTTGTTTTTCACATATACACCAATTGGATCCTTCATGGCACTTCCACTCTTTAGATTTGTTGTGAAAGCCTACTTTCTTTTTTGCATGATTTTGTATGATGTTCCACTGGTTTTCATCTTGATTCAAGGGGGGGAGGGGGGGTGTGCTAGGCCATTCAAGAATGTCTTGTTGGAAATGCAATAAATTCCCACCGTTCATGGGCATTGACATATTAAAATGTAAGGGGGGAAAAGAATATGATTTGGGCAAGAAAGGAGACACACTTGTTACACATTTTGAAAGGCGGCGATCCTTCTTCTTCAAGCTGGCACTTAAGCTTGTTATCTTGTCCGGGCTTCCTTTTAGGGAAATTGCATTTTGGGCCTAACTTCTTTGTCAATATTAGAGGAAAGAATATGGATAGGAGTTTCCCTCCATGGATTTGTGCTTAAAGTAGGTTCATTCACTAGAGCTCATCCAGCTATCTGACAGATTTTTGGGCTGTTTTTTTCTTCCAGCTCAAGAAGAGGCATGTGACAATTATTTATTTTTCACACTATGTCTAGCATGCTATTGCTACACATGTTGTGTACGGCGCAAGTTACGAAAACGATTTGGCATTCCGGTAAGACTGACATTCTATGAGAGGCTTGCTTTGATAAAGCTGATGCAAACTTTTCTTTTCTAGAAGGGTTTAACATGCTGGTAATAAAGATATAGATAGTATAATGTTTTAAGTTAACAGAATGGCAAGGTCTTATTGGTGTAGATGTTCTGTAATTCAGGTTCTAAGCCAATCATCAGGTGAGTGGCCGAGTGGCCAGCATGCAAATGTGATGTCTAAATTGGAGACGTATGAATCTCTTTCATGGTTTAGAAATGAAATGTGCATGAGCATCTGCATCCTTATCAGTCAAGGTTTCGTGCTTATTCATTTGCCTTCTGCCTTTATCTAAGGGCCATACGTTATTCAAAATTGTGTCCCTTGCTGCCCTGCACTTTGCTTAGTGAAGCTCTGATCTAGAGAATCACGGGAATATTGTATCAACTGGTACAGTTATAGTTTTTAAAATGCACCAAAGAAATGTGGTTCAGACCATAATTGCAAAGAAACTCATTTGCATGTTTAGGCAAATGTGGGCAAACATTTGCTAAATAAGAATTTGCATACCTCTAACCAGGGCTTTGGTAAGCATTGACAGCCACTCAATGAGTGATGAATTCCATTCTCGCCCTGCTGAATTGCAGGCTTCACCCACACTTGCAGTTTTTACTTACATATTGCATTTGTTGATGTTCTCCAATGGTATTACCTTTAGGTGACAAAGGTTTCTGTTTTAACAAATGTGAGGTCTTTAAAACCCATTTTGAATGCATGGAAGAGTTAATTCACCAGAATCCATGCACCTATTTTCTTGTAAAAAGAATGCCACTTTGTGAAAAGTCATATTTTTGCATGGAGGGATTAAATGCCACTGTCTCATCTATCAGGATCTTCTCCAGTACTTTTCCTAACTAACAAAAGTATGCAAAGTTTTGAAAAGAAAACTATGTGTCCTCTTTGAAGGCAAGGAATTTTGGATGAGAGTACGTTCTTGTGTGAGGGTGGGAAATCGAATTTAGTCTGATAAACTCTTGGCTGGTCTTAGATAGACGCCCATTGACACACCTGCCTAGGGAGGAGGGGTCTATGAGATTGAGAACATTGAGACCTTGACCTGCATGGTTTGGAATTGTAATGGACCTTGTGATATGAGCCTGGGAACAACTCGGAGTCATACACAGGACGAGATATTCTCTTCTATACAACTCATCCAAGCACAAAGTGCCCACTACCACTGGTCTATGGATATATGTGGGAGTTGGCCTATCTGCAGCTTCCTTTCTCTAATCCACTTCTTTCTTCTCTCTGGGTATCCTTACTGTACCAGCATTTGTACAACCAAACTCTTTCATAGGCAAGATTTTACCCTTTCAAGGCATGATGTATTTCTTCCTTGAGCTGTGCTCTTGGAGCTTCTTTCATACATACGTAATAGAAGTCTTTTCTTTGGGGGGAAAAAAAGAGCATTGGGAGGGTGTCAATTAAATTTCAGTTATTTATATGAGGGATGCAATTGAAATTAAGCACATATAAGTCTCAGAATATCTGTATATAACTACCTACCCTTTTTATTCTTTTTTCTTCTTGCTGTTGTAGAAGGACCTCACAACACCTCTTTTTTGGTTCTGCTCCTCCCTTCATTGCACCAGAAACTTCATCTTTTGATGTGAATTTATTGGCTGAAGCAGATAACAAAATACAATAAACTCTACATGAAGTGCTTGTCAATTACATTTAGCATTGTTCCCTCCTTGCACTTTGAAGCAGCCCATGAAGCGAAGCTATATCCATCCAATTTCACTAATGAAAGCTCGAAGTTTCTCTTGCCTCCCACTATCTCCAACAAGACCATACCAAAACTGTAGACATCACATTTCTTGCCGACCATAGAGTGACCTACCCATTCTGGAGCGATATACCTAGGTGTTCGCCTCATTCAAATCATCACTAGGGATGTTTCCCTATCCATCAACCTAAACATGCCAGAGTTAGACAATTTGGGCTCAAAATTCTTCTGAGTAAGATATTTTGAGGCTGATATCAAGGTGCAGGATGGGCTGCGGGGCATCCTCATGTAGGTAGGCAATGTCCCAAGGGCCACATGGAAGCATGTGGTCCAGTTGAGAACACAATTAGGATCTTTTGCAAATAGCCAATGATCTAAGGAGTTGTTTTCCATGCATTCATAGATGCCATATTCTCCTTCCTTCTTTTTTGGGGGCAATGCACGCAAGCCAATTCTTCAAGGCAAAGTAGAGCATAGGCAGCGCCAGTAGGAGGAGGCAAACACAAGCTGAAGCACAATGCATAGGCCATGCTTCAGGGCAAGCTAGGCCCCAACTGGGGCCAATGGGAGCAACACATGTAGTGCTAATAAATACACACCGCTCCACCCACCCACTACATAGGTGCTTCATGGAGAAATACTCCACTACACTCTTTTGACTAGGAACGGTACTTTGAGGAGAAACATTGAACAAACTCTCTATAACGAATGAGTCTTTGACGCGTTTCCAGGTCACAGCAAGATGACCGGTATGGCATGCACTCTTGAGAGTGCCCTCGGTTTAGCACATATTCTTAAGATCACGCTCTTTGCAATTGATCAACGGACACATGGATGATTGTGCATAGACAAAATGATATCAGAGCTATTAATAATAACTGGTATGTTCTCAAGTGGCCTCCGGTTAATCATCAGCTTTGCTCATCAGTGCATTTGCATTGGATTGTTGGAGGAAGCTTGGGCATGGGCATTCAAGTCGAATCTACTATGGTGAGGGGCTTCTAAGAGAGAACCTAGGGACTTTGGGGAACCAAAGGAAATCACTTACATGACCAAAAAGATCCACTTGAGTTGATTGATGTGACAAGTGAAAGTACAACACTCATAAGAGTGGACATACACACTCAAGTACCATATGTATATGGGATAACTCCCAAAATGCCACATGGCACTCTCTCACACAAGGACTCATGAACTAGTTCCTAGAACACACTAGAACACACTCTTTGACTATGATTTCTCCAACATCCCCCCTCAAAGCAAAGGGTGTAAGACCCAACACACAAGGAGCAAACCGATCACCCCTCCACTGCAATACTGCAAAGAGGAAGTCCAACTATCTAATACCTCCAGTGTGATAGTGACTTCTCAGTCAGCTTGCGACCGGCAATGAGAACCATCCCTTGTCACCCCTCCTTACCTTGCACTAGGTAGGAGTCTCACATAGCCATAAGAGTAAACACCCAATAAAATCATTTTTTGGGGACTACCTAGGGCAGAGTACCCTTAGTAACTCCAAAGCCACAAAAGCATACATCATTTTAGAGGGACTACTTAAGGCAGAGGACCTTTATTGACTCACATAAGAGAAATCAAAATACATATGGGTCGTCATCCTCAATCAGGGTGACATGGCAGATAGTGCTTGGTCGATGACTTGAATCTCCTCTGGGGTCTCCTTTGATGATGATGGTCTTGTTCTTTTGCTTTCTTTGTGTAGCAGTGTGCTTCAATATGCCCTTGTGCTTACAATATCTGTACGTGATGTTCTTATGGGCTTTCCATTTGCTGGTGGAGGCAAGAGCCTCTTCAGTGCCTAATGTAAAGAGCGGAGATTCTTTGTCCCGGCGTTCTTTTTTGAGAAGAAGAGTCACCATATCTTCAAAGGTTGTCGAGGCAAGCCTAAGTACTTCAAGAGTGTTCTCAAAACAAGAGACTCCTTCCATACTCTTCATGAGGATATCATTTTGTCCTCGTCATTAGGTGAACACTTCAGGCTGGAAAGTTGTTGAGCAAGAGATTGCATTTTTTCCAAGTGTGAACTTAATGCGTCATTATCCTCCATTTTTAACTTATAAAATTGCAGTTTCAAGAAAACCTTAGAGTTTGTGATTTTATTACCAAAAATATTCTTGAGACGCACCCAAATCTCCTTGGCCGTCGATCTAAAGTTGATATGATGAATCAAAGAATCGTCGAGGAAAAGTCCAATAAGAGCAATGGCTCTTGAGTTTTGTTGCTTCCATATCTTGAGTTGTTGAAGACCTGTTGTTGTGGCGTAGTTGTGATCATCTTCAATCACATCCCATACATTTTCTTTCATGAGGAGCAGCTGCATCTTAGTTTTGCCAAGTGGGAAACCCCTCGCCCTTGAACTTCTTGACAATGAGGGATGTGGAAAGAGAAGTCATGGTGCTCTTTGTGGCAGCTCACTCTTCAGCACTTCTTCTTTCGGGGCAGCCAGGCAGTGATTCAGGAAGTAGGGTTGCAGGCAGCTCGAAATGAAGATGGAGACATCGCCCAGCTTCAAGAGAGCAGGTTGGCTGCTTATACAAGGAATTGGAGTCGTCTCCCATCAACACTGATCAGCAAAACCAAAAAAATAAAGATCTCCCTTGCTGGCAAGACACCAACGAAGAGGGATGATACACCAGGAGATGAGCCGCTACTCAAACGCTGCTGCAAATAGTACCACGTTTATGGCTGCTGCCTCATGGCGGATGCTAGAATATGAGCGGGCAGCAGGAGTGTGAGCTGGAATATGCGTGGGCAGCAGGGATCAAGCGAGGAGAAGCATGGATGGAATATGCATGGTCAGGGAGAAGAGGTAGCAGGCAGGAAGAAGAGGCAGCATGGGCAGAAGAGGAGGAAGCGCGGGCAGGAAAGGGAGAGCCGGAGGCAGGCGGGCTGGTGCATGGGCAGCTAGCAGCAAGTTGATTAGCCCTTGTCATTCCAATTTTAAAATTCATTTGTGCAGGGACAGGGCCATAAGCATGCAGCCAGTGAATAGTAATTTTATTATGGAATTGGTGGCAGCATGTCTTGAATGTCAACATATGCAAGTTCATGCCTCACTCCTTCAAGAAAGAAGGGGTACTTGCTAGACTGCTTGACTGGATCATGGTTAGTGATATTCAAGGATTATGGCAGAGATGAGTTGCTCAATGGTGCTCAGCTGCAGTCAAAATGTTCAGCACCATGGGTCACATGCACTTTGGGTTACCCTTTACAGATTGAATCAAATGGATGTCAAACAAGATCGGGCGTTGGCTTGTTTTATCCGATATTCCCTCTTTGTTCTACCAAAACAGATTTAAACAATATGTTTGATTGGTTTTTTTTCAGGGGGATCGACTTTTTTATATCCAATGACAAGGAAAGATTGTGGCACCATGCTGACATGACCCATCAGATATGATTTGTCTTCCATGTATTATTTGGCTGTTCAGAGGCCAGATCTATCATGTTTCAGAAGAGGCATTATCTCTGGTAGACATCTGGAAGACAAGTTGACCATCTGCAGGTTTAAAAAGGAGACTGAGGAACCTAACAAATGGGAAGAATGGCTCAGAAGATTGGTAGATTGTTTCAGATTCAATCCAACAGATGATGAGGACAAGTTCATGTATGCTACCACTGAAGACTTGAAGCCCTATATTGCCTTGCATGTGAGAACTCAAGATCCATGGAATGTTGGGGCCTATGAACTTATTTGAGCCCAAATACAGCAGCTATAATCAAGATGATTTTCAGTTCCTGATGTTAGGAAAGGACAGCATAACCAAATATGCAATGCAAAGATAGCTCATTGAAGCTGCTATGTGTGATATATGGAAAAGCAATCAATGCTTCCAATGTGGAGAAAAGTGGACAGCAATCATAGAGGGGTGTAGAACATGAAACTCATGGGAATAATCAAGTGTGTTGTTGTGGTTTCTCTCTCTCTCTCTCTCTCTCTCTCTCTCTCTCTCTCTCTCTCTCTCTCTATATATATATATATACTTGGAGGGGAGCGGCTTCGGTGCACTCTCATGACTGATCCACTTTCATGACCAGGTTTGCATTGGGCTCTATCTGATGGAGATGTGCCGATGCAAGGATACATTACTATGACAAATCAGAGAGTAGCATCTGGTGACTAGGCCATAGGATATAGAGGCTAACGGAGCACAGCAACACATCACATACTTTTATTTATTTGAGTTAGCTCCAAGACATAGCGGAGTAGAGGAGGAGGAGCTAGCAAATATGGCAGCTTGGATTAGCAAAGAGAGCGACACGGTGCCATTGAGAGAGGGACGTAGAGACCGCACATGAGACAAAGAGTGTTCAGAGCAAGCACATTCTATTGAGGTCTGACCTATAGCAGCTGTCCTTAGGGGAGACCGACAGAGACGAGGGGCCACTCTTGACATACCTCAGTGGGTACAGAGATCGAGGAGACGGCATCCCCCCGCCACAGCGTGAGATAGCTCGATAGACCCAGATCCGAGATATCTTCACAGCTCACCGGAGAGCGACCACTGTGTCGGGCTTCGGTTTTTGAGTCCCAGCTCTTAGATTGCTTCAGTTTGCTTTAGTTTTTATTTGATTTTTGCTTTTGCTTGAGCTCCCAAGCTCAGTAGATCAACATAGATTAGTACTCAGCAAGGGTCCTAGCACGCCCTTTACTCCAACCCACTGTGGCTTTTATGAGTCTCCTTTTTTGGGCACTTTGTCCCATAGGCCTGCGAGGCCTCCCGTGGACATTAATGCATCTTTCTTTCTTTCTTTCTCTGTGGCCCTAACCTATCAGAGGTGGACTAGGCTCAAGTGTTGGAAATGAGGGTCCATTATCCCAATTGTAATCCCCTACATGAGAAGAGCACAAGGACATGATACCAATATAGGAGTGGGGGGCATGAGAGTCTACTATGTGAGCATCAGGATGGATGTACATGGGTAGATCTAGGTGGAGGGAATCCTCCACATGACAGCCACGTGGGCAGCACTTGAGGCTGCCATGCATGCGCCACATAGTCCAGTGATAGAGGTGGGTAAAAGCTCTGGAAGAGGGTAAGCTTGTGAGCAGCATGCAGCAAGAACAGGACGTAAGATACAGGCTGTACAACGACATCTGCAAGTCTTCTTGGACAAGGCACGTGGACCAAGTTGCGTGGCTGTTATGGAGGACTGTGCAGGAGCTGCCAAAGAAAGACATTGTTGTAAGATTGCTGCAAAAGAGGCTGGCAGAGTCAGCACACAAACGAGGCGCATTAGCAGTATGAGCTACTGGAAAGGCCTGGTTAGGCTTCGGGAAAGGGCAGCTGGACTACTAGACAGCCAGCATGAGGTGTCTGTGGAAGACCTCTTATAGGCTAGCAAAAAGAGCCAACATTAGGTTGGCAAATTCACAGACGAGTTGGCTGGTCTGTGGCAGGTTGGTTGGATGGACCAAGTTAGTTGGCTGGAGGACGGAGTCGGTTGGTTGGAGGACTGGGCTGGCTGGCCTAGGGGCTTACCTAGTCCTATAAAAGAGCGCCTTGGGGGTGGGGTCCAGAAATTAGTTTACTCTTTTGGCATTCCACCTTACTCCAGTGTGGAGATCAATGATCTAATGGAGAACAGAGGATTGGATGAGTGCAATAGCAGAGGTTCTCACATACAGTTCAGACTAGAAGTGGCACTCACACCTTGGAGTTGATCTTGGTGTATACCTAGAGCCAGTAGGAGACTACACGTCTACATGAGGGCACTGTCCAAGGAACTTGCACTATGGATGTCACTGAAGCTCATTGAGGAGCACACAACATGGGAGTGCAAGGACAGAAGTAGGAGCAGTATTTGTGTTCACCATAGAGCATCCGGGGCAGTGGACGGTGTGTGAAGATTTTTGAAAACCCCAAACTCATCTTGTACGTATGTGCATGTGTGATGTTCAACTTGTGGCGTTCAATCAGATCTTGTGTAAGCAGCTTTCGAGTACAGCATGGTATCCAATGTGACGGTGTTGATCGTGGGTGACATATGTCCGTCATAGTAGCCCTTTACCAAGTGTTCATAGTGTCATGAGTGGAGTTCCGTATTGTGGTGAAGACATGGGAGCACTCATGTACTTTGTGTGGGCATCATGGATGTGTAGTTATATGTGGCAAACAAGCTTTAAAGGCTTTGATGGAAGTGTATGTGCAAGGGAAAAGGTGAGCCTAAGGTTGGAATATGTGCTTTAAGTGCCTTGGTGTAAGTATTGTGGGAAAACTTTGGAGTGGTAAAAAGGAAAGCATGAGGTGGCAACTCAAAATGACGTGGCTATTTTTGAGAGAAGGCAAGCCATGCATTGAAGGTGGCTACGTGATGGAAAGGAGAGTTTTCTAGACGGTGAGCTGGAGCTACGTGGAGATGGCGGCAGGGAACTGATCAAGCTACGCTGGAAGGATCCTACGTACTGGACGAAGGCTTCTGGGAGAGAAAAAAGGGAGAAGAGATCGTCAGTTCCGAGGATGGAGAGCAGCTGGAAGCTGAATATCATCACGAAAAGAGGAGATGAGTGACGTAGATATTGCATTAGAGACAGGTGGTGCTCTGGTCGAGAGCTTTAGGACGGAGCTGTGTGCTCTATGAGCAAGAGAGTAGCTGCAGCAGTGATCTTCGCATGAAGGTGATGGGTGACGAGCTTCTGGGGGCGTCTCTACTATGAAAGGCCTAGAGGACTTTGGTCGATGTGCTATTGTGAGCTGCTAGCAGGGGGAATTCCACCATATGGGAGCTCCTGGATCATGGTGTTGAGAATGTCTACGGGTCGGGAGTTCCAGAGACAAAGGAGAGGATGCTCTGTGAGCTGGGTATCGTCTAGTGAAGGATAGACAGATCATGAGGGAGGTGGCTCTTGCTGGGCCGTTGTCTCGACTTTGGAAGGGCTGTCTCGACTTTGAAAGGGCTGTAAGGGATTTGGAAGTAAGAAGGTGTGTGCACCCTGAGCATGTGAAGTTACAAGGCAGCTCACACCATAAGAGGAGCTACTAGAAGACCTGGGTGATGGGAGTTCGGTGTGCTCTATGAGCAAGAAATAAACAATGATGGCTATGATCACGTGATGAACGACGGTCATATGTTGCTTGACGGGGGAGCTTCTGGTTTTGATCGGGGATATTGCTACTATTCGGTCTGGAGTATCATGAGTGCTGGTTGTTCCGTGATCCAAGAGAGAAGCTGTGAGGCTACGATGCACACTTGGGGGTAATGGGCAACGGAGTGGCGTAGTTGAGAAGACGGGCTGGCTGGTCATTGGATGGGAATGATTGCTCTAAGGCTGAGAGTAGAGAGGCCTTGCCAGGCCGGATGTTGAAATCTCCAGGGGTGGCGAGCTGTGATATGGGAGCTTAGTGCACCTCGGACTTCCGTGAGTCCATAAGGAGCTTGTGAGTGGTAAATGGTATTGCCAATGGGTTGTTGGCAGTTTAGTGGATAAATGTGAAGGTAGAAAAGAAGACGAGGTACTCAATGTGAGGAACTCAAGGGATAGCGAGCTATTACACGAGAGCTTGGTTCACTTCAGATTCAAAGAATTTAGATGAGAGCTCATGGATAGCAAACAACTTGTATATGAGATGTGTGAAGGCCTTAAGTGGTTGTGGATGATGAATAGTTGTATTTGTGGAGTACACTCACAGAGATGGTTTCTAAAAGACGTGACAGTAGCACTTGAAGATCAAAGAGTTGGAGTGTAGACCTTGAGAACATGTACGAAGGGCTTGCACGTCCTATGATTTTTTTGATCATGTTGCTAGAAGTGTGTTGCACTTACTTGATGTTGACGGGACAGTCCCTTTTAGATTCATGATCATGATGACGGTTGAGAGAAGCTCCCCTGTGGGATATGGGTTCATAGCATGCATGGCTGTTTATACCTTGAGTTGTCAGGAAGTGTTCATGGCAGTTATGCAGTTCTGAAGTTGTCATTTTTTGGAGTTTTATGTTTCATGGGTCTTCTATGTATTTTCTAAGCTTGATCTTAGTCAGTAGGAGAGCTTGTCTTGAGCAGTGTAGTCCTTTGGGTTCTTTTTGAGTTTTTTTAAGCTTTCAGTGGAAATGTGGCCAGAGTATGAGTGGTATCCGGAGGTGTGTAGAGACAAGGAGTTTCAATGAAAGCCTTTTACCTTCTGATAGTGTTGTTCACTTGATTTAAATGTGGGATGAGGGTGGCTGTGAAGGCGGATTAGGCTCTGCTCTTTTTGTCCATCGAACGGCTGCGTGTTTTGGGATCTTTGGTGAAGCTTTTTGTAAAGTGTTTGGCTCAGATTTATGCAATATATTCTGAGACATTCTGAACTATTCCACTGTCATCTATCTCTTGAGTTTGGTGCTAGTGAGTCCTATCTTGTGGATGCTTAAAGTTGAAGTTTGAATTATAGCATTCCTTTCTCCTCTCTAAGATCCTGCCGTAGCACTCCCTATCCATTTAGTATTTCCGCTGTATGGAGAGACTAGCCAAGAGTTTACATTGTTCTAACATCAGGTGGAGAAGCTCCAAGTACTCTTACTGGCACAAATGATTGGTACTAAGCCATCAGTCCGACTCCATATCCTCTTGCCTGAGTTTGGGGTCCCTCCACTCCCAGCACAAGAGTTTGGGGCACGTACTTGTTGGGTTTGTCGCCAAGCATTAATGTTAGTTGGGGTAGTGTGATGCCATTGTCATGCAAAGCTATCTAAGTTATCTGTTCACCATCAATGACTGATACAAAGTTGTTTCCATCATTGTTGGTACATTACGAATCGTCTTGCATTGATTTCTCAGAGCTATTGGTCAAATCCTTGATAGGTAGCCCCCTTTCTACAAGCCATGCTGGATGACACTTTGATCCCTGTTACAAACAAGTGATAGTAGATACACTATCTATTTATTGCACCGTATAGTTCATCCTATTGCTTAGTCATTGATTGTGACTTGTTACTTGCCATCCATGAATGCTGCATGTTTTGCTAGTCATGCTGCATAAACTAGGTTCTAGTGCAAACAGGGGTTGAACTCAGCATATTACGTTTGTTAAGTAAACATGCGCTTGAAATATCTCTCGTCTCCTTTCTTCTCTCTTTTTTTATTTTTCATCTCCTCTAATTTTTTCCTTCCATTATGACGGGTTGTTCATGTCAAGAATAGTATTTAACTTTTAACTTTTGTCTAGTAGAGAAGGAATATGTGCAACTCATTACACGCATTAGGTGAGGTTTGGGGTCTCAAAAGGCTCCCTAATTAGTGTTTCTTGTACCAATGAGAGTGCTCCATTTTGTGGTCCCATGCCATATTCAGGTGGCATGCGCATTTACTATGCCTAGGTCTAGAGGTGGTGACAATTTGAAAAGGGGGGTTTATGTCAAAAAAATACAATGGATTTTGAGAAGACCACCGCCACGATTGGGGAGGGAGAACCGTATGCTTCCATGTGTCCAACATTTTAAAAAAGTGGGGGGGTATTTAACGCATTTGTATTTGTGCAAATGGGCATGCGTCACATGGCTGTAGCACCGTGCGTGGACTAGAGCAGGCTGTGAGAAACACGGGCCTGCTGCCATGTGTATGCCGCACACCATTTATGGGGGTAGATGCCTACCAAAATGTTAATGCTTTTTGGCTCCTAGTGGGATTTGAACCTCTAACCACCTGGCTCATAGCCTTATTGTCTAAACACTAGACCATGCAACCTTCTTGCCACATTTTATATAGTCGAGGACTACTACTCCTTGTCCATCATAATTGCTTGCAAAACTATGTGTAGTCTACCAAAACCACCTTATCCTCCATTATGACCCCTACACTTATTATGAATTTCAGTAATCCATTCCTTAGGATGCTCTTTTGAGACCCCAATTCTCTCCCAATGATTTATGATGAGCAGCAATGCATATCAGCATATTAGGAACGCTAACATGGCATGAAAAATGTTCTTGGATTAAAAATGCATAGTTTTGGCACACTATTGGTTTTCTTGTGTTCATAAACATGTCTTTCTATTTGTCTGCAGGGAGGGTCATGTGATGATTTTTGGGCCCATGCATTATGCTTCTCTTGTGCTTTAATTCAAGAGTGGCAAGAAATAACTGCAAGAGATGACCATAGTAAGTCCATGTTTTTTCCTCCATTCTTGCATTGGGAGAGTTCATATAAGTTAAGAATATAAAGCACATATGAAATATAGAAACTTAACCATGTAAATTTGCTTCTTGAATGTTGATGTATTTTTTCAATATGTGTCAAGGTGTGGTATGATCTAAAAGAATATGGATCGAATAAGGTCAACTATTATGAAAAGCCAAGTTGTTTGGTTCATGTTTCATTCTTGGACTATATGGATTTTAAATTTGTCTTGCATTCATAAGATGCAAATAGACGGCAAGAAGGCTCAGTCCTCATTGAGAGGACTCCATGTCTAGACATTCCAAGTGCCCCTTACATGAGAGCACAAATACAAGGCAACACACGCCCAAATCTTGATTTTTGTCCAAGCTGAGATGGGGTCTTCACAATTGGTGCATAGGCAATCTCAAAGCCATAGACATAGGACCAGTCTCACATGAACAGACCACGCTTGGCTAGGAGTGTATATGCTCATCTTCCCTTGCTCTCCTCTCTCTCTCTCACACACACACACACAAACCTCACATAGCCCTCCTTCATTCAAATCTCTCTCTCTCTCTCTCTCGCTCTCTCTTTACACATAAAGTCAAGATTTCACATAAAATAATAATTCAAACTTTGGAAAAGAATGACGTTTCTTTATTCCAAAAAGAATCCTTTACAAAGAAAACACTTCCTATAGGAAGAGAGAAGTACCTGCCACCTTTCCCTTGCTTTACCTCTAGTATCTCAATCTCAATCATAATCACAATCTAAATCTCGATCTCAATCTTGTTCGTAGGTAGAATACAAATATCAATCACAATCGCAGTCTCGATCTCAATCTTAAAATCTACACTTGAAACCTTGGTCTCGATCTCAATCCAGTTCTTGAATTTGAATCTCTTTCAATTGTCCTCAAAATCTGCACGCATAAATCTTCTTCAAAAAATTTGTAGAGGGAACTGTTCTTCTCCGAAAAAATCTTTTTAACTAAGTGTGAATCCGCTTTTCCCAATCTAGTCCTCCTTTTCTTGATTTAGCAGAAAATCAGCCCTCTTTGGAGATGCATGTCTCCAAAATGGTGTGGAATCTGGAAATAACCAATAAGGCGACTTCTAACCATCTCTTGATTCGCTATAACTTTTGTCCTCATTTGAATCTGCCAAAATCTGCTGTTCTAGGTCTCAAATCTGCATTTCCGAATTCGGCATGGAAATCGAAGTAGAAAAACCACTCCAAAGTGCTTTTCCATGATCTTTTGACCATTATTTCACCATTGAAACAAATCAACCATGTAAATTGCAAAGTATCAAAACTGTAGCCTCTTGGGAAGTCTACAACTTTCTCATGCAGACTTTTCCAAAACGAAATGCCTTCACATGCATATTTACCTTTCAAAAAGGGCTTATGTAAATTTTCCGATGACCAAATGCTCCAAAAAAATGTAATAACAACAAAACATAGAAGCAAAAGAGTGCAGTGAGCTGAGGCGTCACATTGAGTTGTTAGAACAGCATCCTATGCTTGCCCTTTCCAAAAACCTATGTGCTTGTACATAGCTATCTCCACCCCCCAATGTGTGGAGATAGCTTTCCAAAAACCTGTGTGCTTGTACATAGCTATCTCCCTCCTCTCAGCCCCTTCCTCTCTCCGGAGTGATGAGTCCCAAGTCCCTCTCCCCCTTGCTTTGAAGTTTGCAGGCTGCAGCAAATTTTGCAGCCCTTTCGTTGCATTTTTTGCAGCTCCCTACCCCTCTCCATCCCTCTCTTTTATTCTCTCTTTCAGTCGCTCCTCCACGTGGCATTGGGACTGACTATAAGTCTTCTTGAACTTAATACACCCCTTGGCTTTTTATACCAGAATGCACAGTAATGTAGCTACCATTTCATAATCAATATTTCCTCACCAGTTTTGATCTCATTGATGGATAATTCCTAATGAAAGACAGCAACATGTTTTTTTATAAACAGGCCTCTTTTAACATCTGTACAAAGATCAAGTCAAATTTTCGAAAATGTTGGGGGATGAGCAACTGAATGTCGTCTCTGTACTTTTCTCCTGAGCACAAAAGCTCTGTTGGAAAACCTATGACAAAGGTCCCGTAAAATTTTGCAAGCTGGCTCTCTGGAGATCTGCAAGCAAAGGGTTGCTTATTTAATGACTATATATGTGGGGGATGTTTCATTAGAGTGCAGTATCTCCATCATACTTTTGGGTCTGACAGAAGTGTTTTTATGGTGCAGGTGCTCATACTCTAAGAATGCGTGCACCTGGCAACCAATTCATGAATAGATAGCCCACAAATTCCATGATGATCACCAATCCTGCGGTAATGCATTGTAAGAGAGAGAGGTACAATGTTACAGATATACAAAACTCGTGAATACTGACATCATTTCTCTGTCATCTAATGATGGATGTCACTCAAGATGAATTACAGTACTCGAGCATGAACTCAGTTCATGCAGTGTACATACAGATAGATAATCCAGAACAGAATTGCTTCTTTAGGAACTGCGGGACCTGAAGCTTCAGAGTGTCTTCAAAATGCTGAGCACTCGGAATATTTCGTGAACACCTACATTAATTGTCTAACAAATATTTTCTTGAGGATTGAGATATCTTATTATACCAACTTGGGCACATAGTTACGAAGTTGACAAGCTCTAAATCTTCAAGGAATTTTCTCAAAACCATGTCTATGCAGCACGTCTAAGGGTTGCAAGGTGTCTTTGCAATTTCAACACATTATCAGTTAGCAATTAAGGTTCTCTCCTATTGAGATTCAACGAATAACAGCTCACTTCTGATGCAGCCATCCCGTATCCTAGCTAAACGTACAGTATGCTGGGGGAAAGGTAATGATATTTGGAAGGAAATTTTCTCTTCCTTGAAAACTTACCCTTTCATTATATTATGGAAAAACCAACACGAGAAAATACATACCTTGTTTGCGCAAGTCCCAACAAAAGATCCAAGCAACCTCTTAAGGCACACAAGTGACCCCCTCCCATGGTAAAATTTGCAAAGAGAATAGTAAAAGCTGTGTAAATAAGGTGAAAAATTAGAGATCCATGAGTCACCTATCTTGCTTGCCCCTTTGGCCTTCAAATGCTTGCTCAGGTCTCTCATACAATTTTGCTGCCTCTGTATCTTGCTCTTTTTAAAATTACATCACAAAATTCATCCTTTCAGGTTGACAGTCCCACAACCTGTGATTTGTTTAGGCAGCAGATCTGCACATGTATTGTCAAATAGGACCATGACTGTGAAGTCGCCACCTACACTTAACTCATCTCTCCCTAGTTGAGGATGATGGGGTGTTAATCCACAAGTTCTAATATGTGCAGTACCTTCAATGTGAGGACTTAGAGAGGAATATCTCTGTTCTGAGTCTAGCTGGCTGGGAATCCTTGGAACACTTGTCCCAATACTTCTAAGTGTGGATGTTCTCTGCCCAAATCTGAGATAAGACCTTTGTCGTCTAGTAAATCACCTCCCATGATCTGTCTGCAAGTTTCTCCAAAATGAAATGCAGGGCATAATCTCTTGAAGTACCATCATCCACTGATGATACTTTCGAGTCAGGGAGTAGAATTGCTATGTGAATGAAATCACTGAAGAGTTAAGAGATCTTGGATGAAGGGATAACGATGACCTCAGGTGGAAGAACATACCATCAAATGGTTGTGCAAGTAAGGACACCGAGAATAAGTTGAAAATCCCCCTCCAAATACTCCTAGGCTGAGTGTGGGCCCATAAACGATCCTTTGCACTTCTAACTTACTCAAATCCAAAAGCAAAGGTTGCTAGGCTAATGTCCACAAACTCTTGGTAATATCATGCAGCCAAAACTATTTGTGTATTGAAAAACTATAGTGTTTTTCAAGTAGACCTTGTTGAAAGCCAATTCTACTCTCCCATAAAGAACCAAACTCTCCAGCTAGGGTCGAGGCTCACTCTCCCATGGATCAATGTCCTACACCTTACCTTGTCAGCGAATGATTCCAATTCTTACCAGTGGGTTGAATCCAACCCCTAAACCTTGTAAAGATTTTAGAGCTTGAGGTGGTGAAGAACCAATGATTCCAATCCTTGCCAGTGGGTAGAATCCACCCTAACGTTCAAGTCTTGGAAAGAATAAAGCTTAGCTATTAAAGCCTTACTTCGTAGTTTTGGGTCCGATACGTTGATGCCTCCTTGCCTCGAAAGAATGAATATCCCAATCAACTATGTCTCTACCATCTCTCCTCCTATCAAGTAATTGAAGAAAAGTTCTATAGGAGTCTATGGATGTGCCTAATGCATTGAGGATCAAAGATGGACAAAGAAACCATGTACCACATAGTAGCTAGAAAGACCTCGTTGAGAACCAAAGCCCTATGTGCAAGAATAAGATAGCCCTATATGCAAGAATAAGATAGCCCTACATGCAAGAATAAGATGTGTTGCACTCCATGACAGTCTTCATGATGCTTTATGGAATTGATGAAAACTTTTGTGAGGGCAAGCTGCCCAAACCCAATTGAATCCCCAAGTATCTATGTGTAGAACCTCTAGAACTCCAAGGAAAGCCTAGGTTAGCACTCTAATCGAGTGTGTACTCTCGTGAGCTAGTAAAGAAGCCTTGCTCTTTTGCCATTTGTGTAGCCAAGCAGTAGACTTCTTGTATGTCTCGGTCCACAGTCGCCATGTCGATCCTTAATAAATTGCGATCTCTCCAATGAAACTGGGGTCCAAACTCTCCTTATAAGTAGGTATTCGTGAAACTCGAGCATGTAAAGTTTACCTCCTACTATCTAGAAATTTGATGGAGGTAGTGTCTTTCGAGAGAGTACCCTAAAAGCCTGATTGTATGAATTACCACCCATGAGCATGAGCATCACGATCTGTGGCACACCATGCTAAAATGAAGAAAAAATATTGAAAATGATGTGCAAGCTTAAATTGGACCACAATCTCCTTTAATTCGAGCATATCCATGTGGATTCCACCAATGGAGATGCATATATTCAATTTTTTAGTTTCTAGGCTCGTCTTGGAGTAAGAATGGCCTTGGTCACACTCACAAGATAGCAACAACTCACAATGAAGGAGAAGGGATGAATAAAATACTAAAGGTGGTGAGTGCAAGGAAGTAATCAAAAGGATAGGGAGCTAGGGGGTAATGAAGAGGGATAGAGCATGAATGAAGGCACCTCAATAAGCTCCTTGCGAAGGACACACATTGAGACTCATTGGGGGAAGTTCTTTAAGGTGTGGGTGATTTAGAGAATGGATGTAAGGTAAGAATTAAGGTTATTGGGAGCCCTCTAAGTAAAAGTCATCCACCATTGGTGATGGCAAAGAGACCACCTTATGAGATATCAATATCCCTAGTTTGTATGCTGCCAGTGCCATCTTGTTTTACATGGCTCCACCTAATTTATGATATAAACCATGATCTACATACTATTTTCGCTTAACATCACTAATCTATCTCATTACACATCTTAATTAAGAAAACAACACTCATAACTAATGCTTGCATTGTTGTTGTAAATATTTTCTAAGGATTGAGCACATGAGAGAGAGAGAGAGAGAGAGAGAGAGAGAGAGAGAGAGAGAGAGAGAGAGAGAGTTGTATTAATATCTTTGGATGCTTATGAGACAAGGTACAATTAAAACAAGTAAGTCATAGAAGCTGCTGAGGTAAAGGGCTTGCTAGGGCCCTCGCTAAGTGCTATACTAAGAAACTCAACTAAAAAATTATTTTTTTTCCAAAAAGATTACATTATTAAGTATGAGTGAAAGCCGCAAGAGCAAGCTCACATGCGGGAGTACATCATGTCATGCATGAGAGAAAAAATAGCTCAAAAGGAGTTAACAAAAATCTAAGGTGGAAGCTGAAAATGCCACCTCAACCCTGAAGAAGATTCAAAGAAGAATGGAGATCCTCTCCAAACTTTGAAAAAAATCTCTCTAAGAAACTCAACTAAAAAGCTATTTTTTTTCCAAACACATTACTTCATTAAGTATGAGTGAAAGCCGCAAGAGCAAGCTCAAATGCGGGAGTGCATCATGTCATGCATGAGAGAAAAAACAGCTCAAAAGGAGTTAACAAAAATCCAAGGTGGAGGCTGAAAATGCCACCTCAACCCTGAAGAAGACTCAGAGAAGAATGGAGATCCTCTCCAAACTTTGAAAAATATCTCTCTCTTGGCTGTAGCTGCTCTGGAGGATCCTTACATGCTCACCTAGATGGCCATCAGTGTGTGTATAGTATCAGTCCATATACTGGCCATAGATGGGAAGGGTGAACTTGTGAACCCTCCATCGCCTCCATACATCTGGCCCTCCAAATAAGCCAAGCTGGAATGTTAGCTAGAATCTCCCAAGATGTGAGTCACGTTCCTCGAAAAACACTTGAGGGCTAGTAAGAGAGAACCATGCCACTGATCCCCAGGTCATGAAGAAGGGTGTTCTATGAAATATGCACATTGCAAAGAATTATGGCAACACCCTTCCAGATCGTCCTTGCCTTTCTGCACTCCCAAAGGCAATGCTGAATTGACTCAACTGCTGCATGGCATCGACAACAAGTAGGGACAATCTTGTCTCTCATCAGTAATCCAAAAGCCATTGGATTTGTTCCAATTAATATGAGCCCCTGTGGTAGTGCAAAACAAATCCAAGGCTGTCCTGAACGAGGTGAGTGACTGTGGTGTGGCATCCAAAAAAACAGCTGTATCATCTGCCAACTCACTATCCAATAGCTCATCCTCTTGCCTCAATAGAATTCTCAGCCCTATAATATCAGCTTGAGCTCTAAGGTAATAGCTCATAGCTTCGGTCACAAATAAAAAGAGAAAGGGGGCTTAAGGACATCCTTGACGGACTGATTTGGTAATTTGAAACGTGTCTCCCCTTACTCCACCAATGAGAACCTGGCTATGGGCTTATCTATAGAGAGTTGACACCCCTATGATCCATGCATCTGTGAATCCAAAGCGAGCAAGGGTACCCTCTAGAAAGCCCCAGTCTACCCTATCATAAGCTTTCTCAAAGTCCAAGAGTAGAATGGCAAGCCTATGGCCATTATGCATGGCCTAGTCAGAAGCCTCCCAAAATGAGAAGATTTTATTGAAGATGCTCTTGCCATGCACAAATCCAGTCTACGTATCATGTATAAGATCTGGAAGAATGGGCTGCACATGTAGGCTGATTACTTTTGTTAGGATTTTGTACCAAGTACCCAACAAAGTGACTGGCGGTCTCTACTAAGACACTAAATTCCTGCAACCCCCTTTTGGGATAAGATAAATGAGACCCTCAGTAAGTGAGTCTAGCATCTCACTTGAGCCCCAAATGCCCTACAGGGTTGAGGTAATGTGATCCCCAATCTGATCCCAAAATGAAATAAAGAAAGAGGGTGAACTTTATGTTGGTGAATGGTGCATCAAGTGAGACTATTATATCTCCAGTCACCAACATAGGTAAGTACTGCCAAATAACAACTTGAGCATCATCTCTGGCCTAAGTGTCAGGATCTGATGTAAGAAGGGAGGCATAGAAATCTGTGGCTACCTCCAAGATGGTATCTGGATGTGTTTGTAAAACTCTGTTTGAGTCAACAAGCCGTGAAACTCTCTCCTTACTATGTCTGGGTCCAAGAGTAGAGAAAAATTGCTTGTTAACCCTACCTCCCGTTTGAGTCCAAAATGACTCTTTGGCGCTCCTAAACCCAAGAAAACAAAGGGGGCTGCTGATGGGCCTCGGCCAAAAAAGTGTCACTAGCATGGATTATGGCACGAGTTTTGGCAATGAGTTGCTCCAAAGATGGAAGCTCCTTCTGAAGGGACAGGAGCAACCTCATCCACACAAGAAACAAGGACACGAATATCTATTGCTTGTAAGGGAGGGTCTGTGGCACTGTGAGAAGCCTCCCGAGGTGGAACTGGCTCAGCAACTCTGACTGGCACCCAACGGGGGACGACTAGAATAGGACATGCTGATGGTCTTGTTTGCATTGTAGAAGAAGGTCCAGGATGAGAAGCTGACGGTCTTGAGTAAGAATTGGAAGGTCCAGCAGCGTGGAAGTGGCAAGATGTGCAGTAGATTGTGAAGTAGGTCCAGCTGAGGTGGTGCTATGAGGCGCTACACCCATTGACCTTTTAGGCCTTTTCTTTTTTCTCTTGCTTGGGCAATCTCTAGCAAAATGCCCATGGGTCCTACAGATCCTACACTGGTCCTGTCTCCTAGTGATCTCGACTCTCTGCCTGAAGAATGATTGGACTGGAGCATGATGTGGTCATCTATACTATTAGGGTCAGAGACAACGACTCTAACACGTACCCCATCTGACCTGACTGCCCCGACTGCCGAAAAAGCATCCCAGGAGGGGGCGGTCCTTGTGACCATCTTGAAAGTGGCTCCAATGGAAGATAAGAGTCGATGGTACACCTGCGGGAGGCTGGGGAATCCGAGGAAGAGTGAAGACATCCAGCTATCCTTCTCCACAAGGTCAAAGCTCAATGAGAAAGGTGTCAAGAAAATCCTCCTGGAGCTCAGTGTCAAAGGACTAGAGGTAGGATGGAGATAAAGAGGAGGAGGGGGGGAGAGGTTAAGAAAGAAAGGATAAGGGAAGAGGAGGAGAGGGGCAGGGGCATGGGCACGGGAAGGGAGGTGGGGAGAGGGGCTGAGATAGACGAGGAGAGAGGCTGAGGGAGGTGAGGAGAGGGGCTGAAAGAGGCTTGAAGGGGGGGGTAGGGGGGCGAAAGTAGGGGCTGAAAGGGGCGGGGGTAGGGGAGAGGAGAATGGGGCTGAGAGAGGCAGGAGTAGAGGCAAGGGTAGGCGGGGGTAGGGGTTGAGGGGGGCGGGGAAAGGCAGGGGTAGAGGTGGGGGTAGGAGTGCGGAAAGGCAAGGGTAGAGTTGGGGGGTAGGGGGAGATAGGTGGGAGTAGAGGCGGGGAAAGGGGCAGGGGTAGGGTCAGAGATGGGTGGGAATAGAGAGGTAGAGAGGGAGCGGAGAGTGGCTGGAGAGGGAAGGTAGGGAGGGGACTGAGGGGAGGGAGGAGAGAGGGGCGGGGAAGGGAGGCAGGGTGAGAGAGGGCAACACTATAGGTGGGGAGCAGTAGTAGCAGCTAGTGTTTTTTTTTAGTGTTCAAAAACTAGTACTCAAAATCCAAAACTCCAAAATCCTGAGATAATAAGAGATCTGATCAACTATGATCTTGGTCCTATGGCAGACCTCTAATGGAATGTGAAGACATCTCGTATTTGTCTCTATCACGTCGTCTGTCACTACGGTGGGGGGTATGGTCTCCATGACTATCTATGGCAGGCCATATCGAGAGTGACACTTTGACCCTAATGGTCCCCTCTGAGTAGGGATCTGAGTAGGGACGAGAGGTTGAACCTCCATCATGTGCTCTAGTTAGCCTCTGCATGGTGCATAGTCTCTGCATCTCTGGCTCCAAAGCTGCATAGTGTCTCTTTGAGCTAATCCACTCTAGCCTCATATTAGCTAGCTCCTCCTCCTCCACTCCATTATGTCCTGGGGCTAACTCTAGTGTGTAAAGATATGTGACATTGTATCTAGTCTAAATCTATCTCTTGTGTCATCATCACCTTAGAGGTGGCTCCCCAAGTCAAAGGAAGCTCCATGTCAATAGACCAGCCACTGCACGAGTTGGCCCAATCGGATTGATGAGCGCCACATGGGATGGACCTCTAAATCCTATAAAAGAAGGGTCCCTCCTCTAAATCCTATAAAAGAAGGGTCCCTCATGTATTTTCAATCAAGCACACATCAACAAGTGTGACTCCCATTTCGCCTCTCCTCTCTCTTGAGCTCTTAGCTCTTTCCCTCTTTCAAGAATCCATTGTCCCTCTTCTACCACTACTCCCTCTTCCACAAGGTCTCCACCCTATTCCTTCAGTTACCCCTCAACCTTTCTACTTCTCTCTCTTGAGGTGGGACCTTGACTCTCTTGGCCTTCTTTACCTCCTCCCTCTTTGTTTCCTCAATTTGATATCTAATTTTGAATTTGTCAAATTACCCACTCTTTTCCTTGGCTTCAAGCAACTCTTTGCTAAGGAGAGAAAACTTGAATTTGTAAAATAGGAATCCACATATCTTAGACATGTCATTTCAATAAATGGTGCTTGTATAGCTATGGGAAAGTCAGGTTGGAATGAGAGTGTCCCATCTTAAGAATCATAATTAAGGTGAAATCCTTCCTTTTATGAAAAATTTTCAAAACTTCATATGAGATTATGCTAAGATAGCATTAACCCTATCGAAATTTGCCCAAAAGGCTAAAAAAGGGAAGTATAATAACTATTGACCCATACCTTATACAAAACATGAGGTTACATAAGTTCTTATGCCTTAGAGAGTGGATCTTAGTAAACCATTTGTCATTTTTATAAATGTGAGTGACTTTGCTATTAGAGTAGCTCTATTCTAGGATGATAGATGAGTAGCTTCTCAAAGTATAAAGCTAATTGAGCCATATTATAAACGGGCAATGCATATGAAGGAGTTGCAAGCTATTATTAATGCGTTAAAAGACTAGAGACATTGTTCATATGGGTCTACTTTAGTGGTCTACATGATAATTCACCTCTAAAATATTTTTACAATTGGTCAAAGCTTATGCACGAGTTTGACTTCAAGATCCATTATCATAAAGAACTTACCAAGAAGGTAGTAGATGCCTTCAGGGAAATTGGCATTGTGAGCTAAATTTGAATTGCAAAAACCCATTTAGACATTTATGACTTTCTTGAGGGCCTTTATCCAAATAGGATTTCCATGTGTGGTATAAAGTACAAGCTAGGAATACACCTTATGGTAGTAAGGTCAAATAGTATTCCATCCAAAATCGCCTAGATTTTTTTAAATGGGCAAATATATGTACCTCCAAAGAGTACAAAGAGCTTAGATCTAGTCAAAAGGCTAGATGGGACTACTTCTTAGGTACAAGCACTTGCAATCTCTTAAAGGGATAGTTTTTTCTTTTTTTATAATAGAAATTATGTATCATATTGCATGCATGTACTTTTTAATTCTTTGGGACATGTACATTGTCATGCATGTACTTTTGCATTCGTAACTTAAATCGTTTCTTACACTCGTGCATGTTTCATATCTCATGCATGCATGAATTCATGTATGTGTGTCGTTGTGTGCTTGAAGTAACTTGTCTATTGGATGCACTTGCATGTGCACATAGGGTAGGGTAGTTGAGCATCATTGAGGATGCCCATTCAATTATCATCTATACACCACAATTTGCATTAACAAATGGCATCAAGTCAAATTTCGATTGGTTCTAAGTACAATGTTAACAAAGGCTCAACACAAGCTAGTTAACTAGGTGCTTTGAGAGCAGCAACTAGAGCATATAGATAGCATGTCTCAGAGAGATGGAGGGCACAATACAAAGCATTGATAGGTTGCAAAATTTGAAGGCTAAGTTTGTAGAGAACTCAATATGATAGCTAGAAGTAGATGCCTAAACTAACGAGCTTGATAATATCTTGAAGTGCAGATGTAAAGCATTACTTTGGGTGGAATCCTACATCAGCAATATCATGACACATTTTGGAGAAGCACGTATTGCAAGGCCATCATTTGTTAACAATGTCAAGGCATCATAGATGGAATGGTGGGATTCAACATGGACTTTGCAAAAGAGTAGAGTCCTACAATTTGACAAGAAAACCCTCATGATTGAGAGTTGGGAGAAAAACTTTGCATTAATTTTTGTGATGGATGGAGTTAAAGATGTAGGGAGGTGAAGTGTAAAAGCTACATGGTGGGCTAGTCAGTCCAACTAATAGGTTGTCTTGGCCTATTGCAACGTAGATGGTATGCTAGACAATGGTACCAGCATGAAATTGGGGCTCATAGACAATCTTGGGTTTAGGTAACATAGGGCAATGTATCCTAACTTTGGGACAGTTAGGACATGTAGTACCCTTGGTACATTTAGGGTAGTTTTAGTGCTGCGACAATTAAGAAACATTGTGGCTTTAAAAGAGTGAGATGAGGCTCATTTGGTCTAGACACTTGTTATTGCAAATGCCTTGACACCTTGAAATACCTGTCTGCAATGCTAACATGTTATTACACTTGTTCAATACACCAATGAAAGTTTGATGATCTTCTGATACACCTTCATGGTGCTTCTATGCATAGCATATGCAGTGTCTCCATGCTCACAAGATCATGATATTCATCTAACTCAAAGCCACCTTTTGACCTATTCGGAAGTGGATGGTTCTACCTTTCGGTAGGCACCTTGTTATTGCAAATGCCTCATCACATGCTTCCCCTCTTCTAGTGTTGACACATTCCTATATGCCTTGAATACACGAATGAAAGTTGATGATATGCTAAACAGCATCTTTGTATAGCTTGTCCTTGTCTTCTTGATCAATATAAACTATGATCATGATATGCACATAATCACATTAGGATGAGATAATGCATTGAAGGCATGCTAAACATCCTCCATGCTCCCATGTTTTAAATAACTATTCACCAAAGTGCTTCCCATAAATATATTTAACTCAAAGTCATTCTTTACTACTTGGGACTGGATTGCTCTACAATGGCTCTACCTATTGTTAGGCAGCCTATTCTTGCAAAAATTCCCTCAAATTTACATTCAAGGACCCCTCGTCTATGTTGTTAGGCTACTACAAGCCTTAACACATAAACAAAGATTCCTTTGATTTGCTATAACACCTTCCTTTGCATCTGTGTACACAATTCCAAAGTGAACACATTGTTTTCTTGCTTGTCATATCCTTGGATTAGTGTATTTCACGTCAGCACATTAAACTAAGGCAATTTAACGAAGATACGCCTTGCATTCTTTGTGCTGCAACATTTTGAATATATGTCCCCAAATGAGGCTCCCATAAATACATCTAACTCAAAGCCATACCTAACTACTTGTGAATGGATGGCTCTATCATTTGCTAGGCACCTTGATTTTGCAAATTTTCCATCAAGAAACTTTGCCTCTTCAATTCTACTTTAAGCCTTCAATGCACCCACAAAAGTTTGATGATCTACTGTGACACCTTCTTGGTGCATTTCCATATAGATCTCCAAAGCTAGCATATTATCCTCACATTGTCTTCTTGCTCAACATATATCCCTACATCATGATATTCCACATGATCACATTACAATAAGGCAAATTGCTCAAAAATATGTGATGTTGCCACATATTGCAGACAAGTCGACAAGATGGCTCCCACAAATGCATCAAAATGAATTACCCTCTCAACTACTATTAGAAAAGGGCTCTAGTTTTTCACAAGGTACTCCCATTCCCCTCTTCAAATGCTACCAGGCTGCCATAAGTTCAATGCACCAATTTTTTACTAAGCTACATAATCCATCATGCCTTCATATATAAAGCAAGTTATGTTTCCAATATAAGTACCAAAAGGTCCAAAAAAATCAATATCAAAATTGGTTCTATGGACTGTATCCAACCTATATTCAGCTACTATTCACCATGTATAAGCCATTTGATATCTAGTGTAAAAGTTAGATAGACATTAGTTTTCAAGTGTCAAAACTTCAAAACTGCAATATGCCATGTCTACTCCAGTTTAATATTCAAAGTTCTCTGGGGTTTTAATACTGCAATCACTTAGTCTAGTGCACGTTACGTTGCACGGTTCTTCCAAATCCAAAGTACTGACTCACCTATCACGATCCCACAAAACATCATGGTTAGTACTATGCATGTTGCATGGGGAAAGTAGGCTTCAACATTAGCTCATGATTCTTATCACTATGACTCCATCCATTTCATATTAAGAAGAGCCCCAAAGTATTAAAATGTCGTTATAATAGGTGCACAAGAACCCCCACCATATTTGTAGTAAGCATCAACCCAATAAACGGGCTGGCTGTACGAAGCATGGACTACATTTATTCACTGAGCTCAATTCATTATTCCCCTAAGATCTAGTAAGCATACTTGGTCAGTGGTGTACCACATGTGACAAAGTGTTTAGCATATTGCACTTGACTAATCATATGTACATGGGTACTATATTTTTAAAAAAGCACCATTTTTAAGAAAAAGCTTAATAAATTGATCGAAAATGCAACATTAGTCTGCAATTGCTTTATACTTCGATGATATTTATTGGTTGGGAGTATGCGGATGCACTTCAAAATAAGGGATAACATCGTGGCCATACTAGCAGTCTACTACATGTTGGAGGATATATAATATGTAGAAGTTTGCATGTTCATTCCCACACACTCTCTCATGGTGATGTCAAGAGACATCCTTCTTATCAAACTATTACACCTAGTGCTTATATCTCATTGTAACTTCATTTATCAATACAACATACAGTAGCAGCTCGATTCATAATTGCAAAAGGGATGATGGAATACGTTGTGCAACCTATGTACTTTTCAAATTGAAAGCTTGATCCGTCATGGATCATCATTTTTTTGCAAGTCGATTGTCACTCATTGCAAAGACTTAATACCAGGTCCCCATGGAGTGGAAGTGTGGAAAATTTTGACTCTCCAAGCGGGTTCCCATGGTGAGAACTTGCCAACCTTTTCTGGGACAAAGATTTACGCTCCTTCCAGGGGTGGGTAGGGGCACCCCCTAGCAACTAGAGTATTAAGTTGTGCTCCTCTCGCTCAAATATAGGCAGTTTAGTTGATGCATCCAAGGGGTGGGTTGAGGCATTGGGATAGAAAATGAACCTAAAAGTGAAGGCTCCACTCAAGCACGACTATCGGACATTTAGACTCAAGTCGCTACAATTTTTCGCTCCATGGGGACCTTAACAATATAAGGGAAAGGCATACTCCTAATCCGGCTAATGGAAAATCAAATCAAAACTATTGGCATCGGATTGGAGGATTTGATATATATGATGTGGGTCTTAGTCAACGAAGCGAGTAAGGCCACACACATGAACATGCTTGTATAGTGAGCAAGCTGGTGCTATCTCCCCTTATAAAATTGTTCCGTTGCTATTTGGCTTGATTGATTGTATTGGGTGGAAAAGATGAGTGGTATGGCTAATTTATGTAGGTTAGTTGGCATGGTGTCGATGCCACTTATGTTGTTGTGGGGATAAGGGAAGGGTGACTAGTTGAGGAGACCAAGGGTGGTTTCACACGTAGGCACCTACAAGATGAATGAAAAAGGATTGTCTGCCTTGGTTTGACGTGCAAAGTGGTGTCTAGTGATTCATGGTTTTACAAGAGGTGAAAAGTATAAATTGCAAATGGCACACTTCCTTGCCATCCGATGGAGTTCAGTTCGGTGGTTGGAATATGTGCGGGTAAGAAAGAGCAGCCCGTCATTCTCTAGGTTGAGGGGGATACCTATCAGGTTAGGACCCGGGGGAGGGAGAGAGAGAGAGAGAGAGAGAGAGAGAGAGGGGGGGGGGGTGGCCAAAGGGCTTGTTTTCATGCCACCATAGATGTGCACATCTGGATGGTGGTGTGAGCACCCTGTAGGTTTACATTGAAGAAATAGCAGTAGGGTGGTGGTATCCTTCAACGCATCGAATCCACAAGTTGTTCGATTCATTTTGCCACCC
The DNA here is from genome assembly GCF_047967505.1 of Dipteris shenzhenensis. Lineage (NCBI taxonomy): Eukaryota > Viridiplantae > Streptophyta > Polypodiopsida > Gleicheniales > Dipteridaceae > Dipteris > Dipteris shenzhenensis. The sequence goes on from NC_141621.1 coordinate 26,781,589, forward strand.
AGGGTGCACCTTGGAGTGATAAAGATGTGGAGCCAATCGTAGTTGAATTCAAGGCGTTCGTCTCTTTGGCTCTCTCCATTTGATTGGGATGCTCAACTCTCCTTTGCTTCCAAAGCTTGTCTGACAGTTGCAGACAACTAGCAATTTTCCGCATGGCCTGAAATGCTAAGAGGCCGTCACCATACACCAGCTAGTGGTGATGGAGGGCCTCTTTGCAACAGGTGGCCTCTAAAGGTCTATGCTGTCCCCATGGCTTCCAAAACACCTCCTTGCAATCTACAATTAATTCCTGCAAGTAGTTCGTACAAGGAGAATTAGTTGATTGCAAGCAAGGGATCTACACATCATGGGCAAAATTTTCCGCATGGCCTGAAATGCTAAGAGGCTATCACCATACACCAGCTAGTGGTGATGGAGGGCCTCTTTGCAACAGGTGGCCTCTAAAGGTCTATGCTGTCCCCATGGCTTCCAAAACACCTCCTTGCAATCTACAATTAATTCCTGCAAGTACTTCGTACAAGGAGAATTAGTTGATTGCAGGCGAGGGATCTACACATCATGGGCAAAATCTGAGTTTTCCTTCTTCATGACACCTCTGGCACCTTGCATCCTTCGATGGAGGTGTGGGGGGTACCCTCCCCCACCCCCGAGACTCTCCTCAATGGAGGGTACTGTAGATAAGGAGAATGCGCATCGTGAGGCTATGGGGACCTCCTCTAACCCCAAACCGACCTACGAAGGCCGTATGGTGTGGGTATTTAAAAGCATGTTCACCTGGGAGGAGTGGTTTGCAAACCACCCTGTCCCTATCGGCAACAACTAGTTGTGTTGCTTGAGCCCCTCCTCTTAAGTAGGGGCTAGGAGAAAAACCAGGTTCTCCCTCCAAAGGAACCCAAATTCAATTCCTTGGTTTGCAACCCCCCCCTTTGCGTGAAGGCTCTAAGAGAGCTTTCCCCACGGGCTGTTGGAGCTGGCAAATATGGCAATGTCTTGGCAGTGGGTAGCATTTGTTCCCGCCGAAGGCAATGGAGTAGCATGGAGCCTGCCTCTACATCAATATTTAGGTTTGACCCCATAATGCTTGGGTGGAGAGGGATTATTTCCATCTCCACCGTGGCATTGTAGGTGCTCAATGCTAGTCCCTACATTTCAGGGGCCATGCATGGGAATGTTTCAAGCCCAAGCATTCCCCAGCATTTTTGCTGGGTATGCCAAGCGTGGGAACGTCTTCTAAGTGTCCTGTAAAAGGTTGGGGTTGCACGTACGATAATCTGAGGTGTAAAAGGTTGGGGTTGCACGTACGATAATCTGAGGTGTTAGATGAAATTTCTTCAGGAATGGGAATCTAGAACTGCCCAATATAGCTTACACAATGACACGTGTCGTGCTCCCAACGCCTTTGACAGTTGGGAAAAGGGGGCGGGAGGGGGGTGTCTACCTTTCCCCGGGGAAAGGCGGGCGGCCTTTCTGCCATGGCCGCGCGCGTGCCATGGCCGCCACCTTGTGGAAACAGGCACAAGGAGGCGCCACACACTCCAAAAGTTCAAATCTTGCTCCCCTCCCGACCTCTCCCCCTCTTCCAAATTTCAAATTTCAAATTTCAAAATCTTGCTCGTCTTCAACTACAAAAGCAGGAGTTTGCCATCTTCTCGCCATACCTCAACTGCGCCAAGCTTCTCTGTCTGTTCTGCTCTCTGTGTCTTCGCCATGGCTCGTACCAAGCAAACTGCCCGCAAATCCACCGGTGGCAAAGCCCCTCGCAAGCAGCTCGCCACCAAGGCTGCCCGTAAATCCGCCCCTGCCACCGGTGGCGTCAAGAAACCTCATCGCTTCCGCCCCGGTACCGTCGCCCTCCGTGAGATCCGTAAATACCAGAAAAGCACCGAGCTCCTCATCCGTAAGCTTCCCTTCCAGCGCCTCGTCAGAGAAATCGCCCAAGATTTCAAGACCGACCTTCGTTTCCAGAGTTCCGCTGTTCTTGCCCTCCAGGAGGCTGCTGAGGCCTACCTCGTCGGCCTGTTCGAGGATACAAATCTTTGCGCCATTCATGCCAAGAGGGTCACCATTATGCCCAAGGATATCCAGCTCGCCCGCAGGATCCGAGGCGAAAGAGCTTAGGCTGCAGTGAACGGTGGTTTCGAGAACGGTGTATTTGTACACCACCACTGCTTTTGAGTCTTGTCTGCTCCACTTGATATGTGTTGGATTAATTTCTAAACTGTAAGGTCGCGATTCTTGATCGGTAGTAAGGCAGATTATGCAGGCAATGCGTTTGTCATTCCGTTCTTGCACTCGACTTTCGTTTGCGGTTCTGAGGTTTGTGTAGGATCAATGGGGATCAACTTTGACCTGAAAGCGTTCCACATCAGAGATACCGCTGTAAGTCACTCGATATACAGTGCGCCTTTTAAAAAATTCTATGAGTTTTTAGCATTGTGTTCATAGATATTAATGTTTTGGTGCTGTTATCCTTTCGAGTGTTGATTCGTCTTGATGGAGTATCAGTCCGAACTCTGGTATCTGAGAAAATCTTAAATTTGGCGAGAATGTAATTGCCTCCTTTAGTATGTGAGCTTTATTTGCACTGCCCCTAAAAGGAGTTGTCTATAGCACCTAGAAATTCGGGATGATCGACTAGTGGCAGCCACGGAAATGATTTCACTTTAGTCCTCTCGAAGCTGCTTAGTTCCAATGCACTGTCTTTGCTCCAACCAGGTGTTCCTTCTCTGGCAGCCTATGGTTGTAAGCGTCATACTATATAAAATGTGGTTATAAAGCTTCTTTCTACAGTTGTAAAGCGCAGCATATGGTTGCAAGCGTCATACTATGTAAAATTGGCTCAGAAATCATCCTGGGTTTTGTCTACGTAGCTCAACGTCAAGGACATCATTTGAATTTTGTTCTCACTCTGTACTGATCGTTTATGTTGGTCTCCTTTCTCATTGTTCAACTATCTAACATTTTATTCTGAACGGAGGTAAACACAGCACCAAAAAACAGATGCTGATGTGGGTTGCACAAAGGAGCTATGCACCTGTCCATGGGGTTATCTTCTTGATATGGATTCCTATAGTGTTATGGGCCTTGGCATTCATGTGGGATTATAATGTCTGTTATCAGCCTTTCTAGGAATACGGGAGCTTCAAATTATCTAACGGAGGCTCTGTGGGGGGGGTGGGTCTTCTGCTTTCTTCTGATCAAGACATGACATCTAATAATGTTCACTGTCTGAGATTCATTTTTCAATCTGTGTACTGTGCTTTAAGCAATCAAACCTTCAATAGTTGGACCAGTAAGCTTGTCTGCTTTGAAAATGGAGTTGAGATTTCAGATTTTACTCACCTATAGGTGGACCTGCGATCAGGGCTGGTACTCACAGGTTATGAGCTTATAGAAATGTACTTCACATAACAAATGACTTATTATTAGCACCCTGGATGCATAATAGATCTGTCCTGGCTATTGATGATGATTTTATAGGTGTGTATACAAGTGGCAGGCAGAGTTGGGACTCTTGTTACTTGAAGGCTTCATCGACAGGTCTGTTGATTTGTACCTACAATATGATGTATGTGTGTTGTGCCCTCAGTCTCAAAGTAACCTTCTAAATCAAACTGTCTATAGGCAGGTGGGCAGGACTGTTTTAACTGACATCAAGATCCATAACCACCAACTCAAGTCTTGTGATTCACGTGGCCTAGTGCTGCTGTCAGACTATGGAATTCATGAAGATTTTTTATTCAAGGAGAGGAATTTTGTAAAATTTCACCTCTCTACTTAAATGTCTTTTGTCTATGAATTGAAGTCTCATTAACTGGTGAATTTCATAATGAGTAATTGTTTCACATAATGAAACTAGTGTCCTAAATGGTATGTACTATGATCGAGTCTAAGATATCTGACTTCTCACAAGAGTTAAGACTCCATTCATTTCGCTCATGCAAGAGTGTGCAGACATTGAAGAGCAGATCTACCCAATGCGAGTACATGTAGCAGATAACTTGCTTGAATCCTATCACAGGCATTCCTTGTGAAAGTAAAGGACGTTGTAGTTAAGGAAAGCAGATGAATATAAGGACAATGGTGGGCTGGCCGACTCGTTTTTGGACCCATTTTGTATAATGAAGTACAAGCAGTTATCTCTGCTAACTCCTTCCACGTATGAGTTATTTGGTGCGATATGGACATCATCAGAAGATTTTCAGATCCAATAATAGCTGGACTCAAGGAGGGAAGAGAGTATGAGGGAGGGGAGGAAAGCTCGTGGTGGAGAGAAAGGGCTTCTATTAACAGAGAAATGATGAAAGGGACTAATGACAAGGAAGTGTGCTTCTCTCTTGCATGAATGTGTTAACCTTGTTTGTCATAGTCTAAGGTCTCTAGTCCAAAGGAAAAACCAATAAAGGATATTTCACAATAAGCTCTAAAATGGGCATGAAGGATATATGGAAAATTCAAAATGGAGGTATTACAAAGGATCTAAGGATACCTTGAAATGGAGGTATTCTAGAACAATTGTTATTTTGGAGTTGGGGGAGTTTGACTAGAGTAGAAGCATTGGGCTCCTTGAGTGCATGCATGAGGCTCTTGGGATATTTTAGAACGATTTTTGGGAGAGGTTTAGAATGGAGGATAGTTCAAAGTGAAGGTATTCTAGAACACTTGCTATTTTGCAGTTGGGGGATGTTTGATAAGAGCAGAAGCATTGGCTCCTTGAGTGCATTCGTGAAGGGTTAACTTTAGGGAGAGGTCCAACAAGGGGAATGGGGGTATTATTGGCTTGTCCTTTGGGTAGGTTTAAGTGGAGGGTCAATTTCTTTTTGTGAAAGTCCTAAATTTATGATTGCTTCAACTCCCACTTTCTATTTCTTTCCCTTGAAGTCCTCCACCTTTTTCTCTACTCACTCCCCCCTCTCTCTCTCCTTTATCTCCCTTAGTTTGCCTACACATCATCTCTAGTGTATTCTTTGGGCATGCCCATTGAATGACATTCACATTCACTTTCTATTTTCTCTCTATCTCTCCTTCCCCCCCCACTCTCTCTCTCCCCTTTCTCTCCAATTTATGCTCTCCCCTCCCTTCTCTCTCTCTCTCTCTCTATTTTCAATCCTCTTTTCCATGCTATGCATCCAATTCGTTTTCTTTTTTGATCTTTGGGAGGCCTTATGAATGATTCTCATCATTTGATCTTGGGTAGGCCTCATTCACCTTGTTCTTTTTTGAGAGGGTGCCTTTCTCCTTAGGCCAAAAGACCATCCCCTTGAGTCTTGCATATTATGAAAAATATGCAAAATTACTAAATTTTTATATATTTATGGTAAGAATGACCTTAGATTGTCATATTTTTTCCTTGAATATTGTGTCGCCACCCTTAGATTTTGGACAAGGGCACTTAAATAATGCATATTCAATTGGCACTCGTCATAGTAGAACAAGCCCTTACTATGGGGGGTGTTCAAACCCCATTTTCCCTGTTAGCATCATGTCTTAGGACTATTGATATCTACCAAATGAAATATATCAATGCTTGGGACTTTTTAATCTACTTTTCTTAGTAACCTTATAAGATATTAGGATGCATTTCTACTAAGTGTATCCACTAATTTTGTGAAAAACCATGCATGCCAATCATGGTATTCAAATGAGGAACACAAGCTTTTGAATGATCATGTGTAGCCATGGGATGAATAAATTTTTGTAATTGTAAATATTGGATGGAAACACTCCTATTTTTAAGTTTGCAACCTTTTAAGTATCCTCACTCACATAAAATTGCCATTTCACTTTAAGAAAAAATCCTTTCTAGTTTGCCAAAGACTTTTGACATTCCTTTCTAGTTTGTCAAAGACTTGGGCCTACTGAAGGAGCAATGCTAATATCAACACCTTAGGGAGATGCACATATTGTTACAAAAATATCATTTTGGTTCTCACATAGATATCCCTTATCATGTGCAATGGGAATAAAATTTGTGCATGGTAGGTTTTCCTACCACATGCCACTTAGTGGTGTGACCACCTATTAGAGGGATTCCACTTTCGTGGAAGTGACGATGTGTAGAGTTTGGTAATAAATCCCTCATCTTCTCTCTTTATAAATTCCTTAAAAAGCATCTTGAAGGGCAAAAGGATGAGCTCCCTACATGATGGTTTCTTGTCATGTGTGTCCAAACAATTGGGATTTGGCTAGCTCAAGGATAATTCATTTAAAAATTAGTAATAAAAATAAAAGAGATTTTTGTTTCTCCTCCTTTCACATGCATGGTGGATATTTTTCTTACCTTGTTGAAGAAATTTTGCCAATTATAGGTGTGATAAGGGAATGGGAGCAAGAGATTCTTCAATTACTCATGCACTTCACTTTGCTTTTAGAGAGAGAAGAAACTCTTCATCCCTTCTTAGTTGGTTTCCTAATTTGCAAAAGATCAAAATTGAGCACTATGTTAACTTTACCATCAAGGTTCAAGACAACCCTAGAGAAGGTAAAATCATTGTCCATTGCATCGTAGATATAATCATATCGATTGTAAATAAAGAGATTGCTTTTGACTCATTATCAACATAATTTGAAATTATACAACAATGATTCATAAGAACAATTGACATTTCTAGATTATAATAATGAAACATTGCATTCATAAGTTGAAATTGTACAACAATGATTCATAAGAACAATTGACATTGCTAGATTGCAATAATGAAACATCACATTCATTGAAACAGTGCGAAAAATTCAAAGGAAAACAAAAAAATAAGGCGAAAGTAGACCTTGCTTGGGTTCTAATGGGGGGAGCCCACCAATAGAAAGTTTATTTCACTTGTTAAGAAAGAATTTTCACACATGGATCCTCCAAAAAATAGATTGGAGCATTGCAATAGAGAGATACAAATCCCATGAGACATGTAGAGAGAGAAAGACTAGAATGCCAAGATAAACACTTGCAAACTGATCCCACGATCATTTCCAACTACATCCAAGAATATAATTCTTCAAGATATATCCACAAGAAGTGGGAAACCAAATTTGGAGGAGATCTTTGCCTTCGTTGGAGAGGAATCACCACAATCATAAACAACTCACTTCTAGGGAGAGAACATAATGGTCTAGAGAGAAGGTGTAGATAAAGGCTACAACTACCTAGAGTGAGACTACTAGGTGTGGAGGAGTAGGGTGTTTCACTTTTGCAGCTAGCCTTGCCTTCGTTGGAGAGGAATCACCACGATCATGAACAACTCACTCTTAGAGAGAGAGCATAGGGACTATGACTACCTAGGGTGAGACTATTGCTATGGAAGAATAGGATGCCTCACTTTTGTAGATAGTGTATGTGTGAAATGAGCTAGGGGGCCATGGACATTTTGGCAAGTGGTTGGCAATGGGGTCTCTCTTGGTGCAATTGTTTGCTCTTGTTTGGGCAGATTGCCCACAAGTTTTTCTTGGTTTTAATTGTGTTTTTTAACTACACGAGTTTGGGATGCTTACCACTTGGAATAACTTTAGTGTCACCTGAAAATTATAGTAGTCCTAGAGCACTTTCAGACACTCAGAAGCACTTTTAGGTGGTACTTTTAATAGCTTTGAAGCAATTTCCGATCCACTTCCAGGTGGTGTTTTGTACCTCTTGGAACAGCTTCAGTGTCACTCGAAAATACTTAAAGGCTCAAGAGAAACACTTGAAAGTACTTTTGTGCCAATTTATATTTTTGAAGGCCACCTAAAAGATATTTTAAAAGGACTTCAGGGCCAAGGTAAATTACTTGAGGAGTAGGTATAAGTACTTTAGAATTATTTAAAGTACTTATACCTACTCCTCAAGTAATTTACCTTGGCCCTGAAGTCCTTTTAAAAATTACTTCTTTTAGGTCTTTAGGTAGTGTAAAATGGTCTTTAGGTAGTGTAAAATGGTTCGGATGCACTTCTAAGTGGTCTAGAAGTACTATTAACTGGTTTATAAGCACTTCTTAGGGATCTTAAAGTACTTATAAATGGTTCCCAATTGCTTCTTAGTAGTCCAAAAGTACTATTAAGTGACAGTGAAGTACTTGTTAGTGCTACAACAATGTACTTTCAAGTGGTCTTGAAGCACTATTAAGTAGTTCTGTAGTATTATCAAATATTTATTAAGTGGTGTCTCAATAGTTGTCCTTTTGGGATCTAGTTGAACTCAAAGTTGGTTGTCCACTGGGGTTCATCGTCCCAACCGAGCCAGAGAGCTGTAGTCTTGTCTTTATTGACTTTGGAGTCAGAAAGTGAAGCGAACTTGTCCACAGTTTTGAGGAACCTGTTGATGTTCTCTTCTGTGCTAGCCAGAAAGGAAGTGTTGTCATCTGCGAAGAATTGTGAGCAGAAAACCATCTCTCCAGGAATAGTTAGCCCCTTGATGCTGCCACTGTTGAGCTGTCTATCGATCTGCACAAGTAGAGGCTCAGTGACCAAGGCAAAAAGCAAAGGGGGGCTAGTGGGCAGCCTTGCCTGATCGACCTTTTCAACTCAAATTTTTGATAACGATAGCCGTTTACTGCCACTGTGGCCCAAGCATTAAAGAAAAGCATGTTTACTAGTCTGTAGAAACCTTTACCAAAACCCAATGCATCCAAGCATCTCAGGACGAAGTCCCAGCAGACACGGTCATATGCCTTCTCGAGGTCGAGGTTCAGCATGACCATCTTTTCATTGCTTGCCAGGGCGTAGTCAACTACAAGCATAGCATTAAGCACTGCTTCATGAATATTTCTCCCTGTTACAAATCCAAATTGAAGCGGGTGAATAAGACCTGAAAGTAGAAACTTGATTCGATTAGCCAGAAGTTTGCCTATCACTTTATAAACAGTGTTGAGCATAGAGAGTGGCCTCCATTGTCTCGGGAGGAGCCTGTTGTGGGACTTTGGAATCAACTTGATGACTCCCATGTTCAATTCCCTGGGCATCATGGCCTTGATCCTGCACCAGTTTGTGAGCTTGACCATCTCAGTTTGGCAAGTGTCCCAATAGTACTGAAAGAACTCTGGGGGAATCCCGTCAGGACCCGGAGCTTTGTCCTTGCGAGGCATGTCGGCCAGAAAGGCCCTTGTCCTATTTTCGTAGTCGTTGGGCTCATTGGGCTTTGAGCCTGAGACTTTTGCCAAGTGATTGGCAAAAACGATCTTACCTTCTTTGTCCGTTATCATTGTGATTGCTTCTCTGTCGCTTGTCCTTCACAGCTTTCAGGAAGAAGTGTTAAGGGAGATCTCCTTCCTACAACAAGCAAGTGGGAAGCTCTTGGCGAGCAGCTCGCCTCGACAGAATCTACTTCTCGCAAGGTGCTTGGTGGATCAAGCCCAAAATCCACGGACACCTTTGCCTCTGACCACCTCCCAGTTATGGTGGCTTTCGACTGCTACACGCCAAAGCCTCAAAAGTACTTTTTGAAGCTTCCTGGCGGAGACTTCGACTGGGGACTGGGATCTGCGGGTCTCGGGTGGCCTCCTCTTGTCAGGCATGGTTGGACGGAAGGCAGCGCCCGTTCGAGCTCCCTCAGTTTCTCAATTAAACCGTCTTGTCAGTCCTATTGTTACAGATGATGAACGAAGCAAGATGGGTTTGTCAGGAGGCCATAGCTATTAACATTCTCTCAGACGATCTTCTCAAATGAATGGATACATTGAAAAAAGTACTTCCAAACTCGCAAAATCTCAAAACCAGTTTCTAAATCACTTGACAGAACCAATTTACTTTAAACCACATTACCATTAGCATCTCTATTATTAGCGTTATTGCTAGCATATATCTTATAGAAGCATATTGTTATTACCACAACATATGTCAACATGTCTTTTGTTAGAACATTTGAATTAGCATACACTCATTAGCACATTTGTGTTAGCATATCATTAGCATCTCTGTTACTAACACAATTGCTCTTAGCATATATCTTATTAGCAGTTGTGTGTAGTTAGTAGGTGTGCTATGAGCACACCTATTATTAGCCCATTTGTGCTATTAGCATATTATTATCTGTATGATTCAATACTCCCAAAAATTTTGATGTAAAATTTGGAGATTTTGACATCTCCAATGCTTCTAGAGTGCCCCAAAACTCCCCAAATGACTTTTGAATCACCAAAATTGGACTTCAAATGAGGGAGAAAGGACATTTTAAGGATCATTTTTTTGCTTAAATCAAGCCATGCCGGCGTGGCCTGGTGATCTAGGCCAAAACAATTTCCTCAAAATGTCCTTGCTCGCTCATTTGAAGTCTGATTTTGGTGATTCAAAAGTTGTTCTGGGCATTTTATGGCACTCTAGATGCATTGGTGATATCAAAATATCCAAGATTTGCACCATGGAATTGTTTTTCCAATAGCAAGTCATGCTAGTGTTGTTTTTCCAATAACAAGTCATTCAAGTACAACATGTTCTACCCTGCAAAAAAATTCCAAAAAATGCTATGAAATGGTATTTGTTTTTCTTGCTGGTTACTCCTTGTTGTTCCCAGCATGGGTGCTCTTGTTTTAGTGGTTTTCATAATGTTAAATGTAATTTTAAAAATTGCTAAGACTAGAGCACGTGTGACAAATTATTTAGGGACACATCTTCAAGTACACGTCCTAAACATTCAATAATTTATCACATAGCTGAGAGGCCTCGAATTCAATGATGGTGATGATGCATATGCATGCCTGATTTAGCAGGTTTTGCTTGGTTTTTCCTTCACTCAAGAAAATTTTCTCGGCATTTGGGAATAGGCGCATGCTTGAACGTCATATGAGTTCTCTTGATGAAGGGTCATGCAAGGCATGCACTTGAGGATGTTGAAGTATTGCATTGAAAAGTTCAGTCTGGAGTTCTTACTCATGCCAATTGTTATGTCATTAAATAATTCCATAGGTTTATTAACAATGCTTTGCTTTTGCAAGTCATCAAGTCCATGTATAACAGCCTCCCTCTTGTGCTTGTCTCTTTCCTACTACTGTCTTTTCAACTTCATATTCCCTTACAATTTTGTCCTATGTTGTTGGTTCAATAGAGTTTTCCATGTTGCCTTGCATCGATTCACCTCTTTGGTTACTCAAAAGTAAACCCCAAACCTACAATTAAGTGCAAAATAAAACTAATTAGTGCTTTGGATGATGAACAATATCAACCAAGAATCCATTCTTCATTTTGGATCAGCTCCATTATGCAAAGACCAAAAAGAAAAGAACAAGTGGAAGCATCAAGATTTGGTGAAGTGTTCTTGTAACTTGCTGCATACATCTAGTGCTCATGAGTGGGAATATGTTATACTGCCTCCTCCTCTAAGTGTTTCAGTTCTTTTCCAAGTTTTTTGCAATTTGTTAAAAAATAGTGTGAAAACTCTATATTATGAAGTTTGGTATAAAATATCTCCTTTAGTGAGATTAGAACTATGCATTCGCTATATGTTATAGCCTATCGTCTCTCAAAGTGTGGTGAATGCCAATGAAAGACTGAATAATGAGACAATTCAACTATGGCTTTTTCCTTTTGCCTTGCAAAAGCACGGAAAGATGGTCTGAGCATTTTATTTTCTTTGATGGGCATTTAAATATGATGGTGGCTAAACCTTCACAAAATTTCAACCCTTTCAATAGGAAAAACAGATAATGGAGCACCAGTTGCAGCTATGGTGAGCATGCTTACCAAGGCTTCAAGAAAGGTCACTTGTGTAAAAATCTATCAAGGCTCACATCCTGTAGGAGTGTAGCCCCCTGGAGCGGTTTTCTACCCCTTTGTCTACAAAGTGGTGGACAAGGAGAAGGGCAGAGGGTGTGGCAGCCCAGCTATGGCTCCAATGTGTCAAGAAGAGAGAGAGAGAGAGAGAGAGAGAGAGAGAGAGAGAGAGAGAGAGAGAGAGAGAGAGAGAGAGAGAGAATACACGTGGGGGTTGAACTTGTAACTGGCATTCAAATTTTGGCTCACTTCAAAATGTGCTATTCAATGGTGCTTTCTTAGCATTGTCCTTGGTGACATGGCCACCATGACGTTTAGTCAAAGCTAACCATAGTTAGTTGGCCCAAGATTGGTGATGTGGTAAGTGGATAGGGTATTGCCACGTGGACTTGTATAAACCCACCTTGCTGAAGATAAGATATGCCTGTGAAACCTTCAAGATTCTATCAACAAGATGTTGAGTCCACATCTCACTTGAGTGTTCAAGGAGAAGCATCTAAAATGGTCAAATGGGAATCATGAAAAGCCTGTTCTTTGTCTGCATATAGTGTTAAAAAATGCGATGTTAGTAGTAGGTAGATTGTTAACGTGTGACATTTCTAATTTTTTGCTTGCAAGAATAATGGACGTCTGTTCCTATAGCTTATAGTGATGATTGATGCTATCCCATCAGGAAAGAACTTCATCATAGCCTTTCCCAAAATATCCCCATCAAAACATTTATTTTTAATCGTGCTCCTTGGAACCACACAACCATTAGACATGGCCACATAATCCATCAATTTTCTCCCATCCGTCAATTTCTTCCATCAAGTGATCACTCTCCACACATTTGTATATTTGTTGGGAAGTTTGCAACCTATACACATTAGCATTTATACAAAATTTCCCTACATTCTACACAAAATATTTCCAAAGAGGGCAATGATGCAGGTACAGGTGAAAGAGGAATAGCAAAGAGTGCAATGGAAGCAAGGAAGGTAATGAATCAAGGGAGATGAAATCCTTTAAAAAGAAGGAAGGAATGCATAGTTTCACCAGCATGATAAGGGTATAAAGTTGGGGTTAACAATGTCACGTATGGGTGTGTTTAAGAACTACTTTACGAGAAGGCAATTTATAGGTGGTGGAGGGGATGCCAAAATAGGCCCTAAATAGTGCAAAGCAAGGTGTTCTTGCACATGTGGAACGAATTGTAGACCTTTGAGTTATGATTGCTTGCTAGCGACAATAAGAATCCTTACAATTTGCTCACAATTAATATCAGGTATTTCTTGAGGATGGGAACTTGGTAGAAGAGTACCAACATGCAAATCCAAATCTCAATGCTACTTATGACCAAGGTGGTGATAGTTGAAGGAATCTAACACAAATGGATCTCATGAGTTATTATTTTTCCAACTGCAGCAATGTGTGGCTCCCCAATAGTTTATTAATTATACTAGATCACAAGTATTTCAAACTAAACAACACATACAACCATTTCATATGCAAGCTACAGTGACACGAACATCAAATAAACAATTAAGTGTTAAATCTTGGACATTTATATTTAATAATGTTAAGCACAGCAGCACCAAAAGCTGAATAAATGACTTTAGAAGTGTCGAAGATGAAACTATAATATATTATGATAACCTACAACAACATTGAAAGCCAAATAAATGACGACGTGTCAAAGTTTAGACATTTATTTTATGAAATAAGCTACAATGACACTGAGAGCTGAATAAACAACCTAGTGTCGAAGCCTACTTATTTTGTAAATTATATATCTAAGGAACAACACCAAAAGCTGAATAAATGACAAAGTCTTGAATCCTATTACTCTTCTAAGGTTGACGGATGACACATACCGTCGAATGATACGACCAAGTGTCAAGCTAGATTCAAAACAATGAGAAGGAGTCCTAGTAATGACATTAAAGGTTGAACATTACAACCAAATGTCAAAATAGAGACTTACTTATCTAACCGCACATATAATCGATTGATGCGACCCAGTGCAAAAAGATAAGCACCATGCAAATGCATGGTCCAAGTAATTACTCAAATATTACATGACAAATCAGATGATCAATGTGTTATGCCAAAAGGGCAAGTACGACACTACGTCGATATCTAATAGTCATGTAATATCAAGAATAAAAAAGTTATGACATTGACCTATTATATGAAAAGCCGAACTATGTCAAGCATAAGCAAAGAAGAAAAAACCCCCCAAAAAATTTTATCAACTGATTAATAACAATGTTTAGATGGAAAACGTGCCAATGGGTGCATTGTTGAGTAGAGAAAGCAAAGCTATCATGTCTTTACCTTAATTATAATTTTGATTTTGGACTGCTAACCAAGCACAAAGCTAACAAAGAGTCTCCTTGGTAGCCTGCACAAATACAGGGACAATTAATCCAAATCCGAGTCAATAAAAGGCAAGCTATAAAACTGCACTCGATTTTTCCTTCAATAGACATGCAACTTTTAATACAAGTTCTAATTTAAATAAAATATGGGAGCTATCTTACGAGTTTAATAGTCCTCCCTAGGCCAAAGCAAAGGATTGAATTTCTTATCTACATTCATTTTGACTAAGAAGGACAAAGTCCTTTTCTACATAATCAAGTGTCTACTAACTTTTGATATATTGCAAGATTCAAGATTCAATGTGAGAAGACCAACACCAACCAACTTAATATCTAACCTTCACCCTCAAATCAAGGTAGTGGATCTTCTTTCTTCTCTTTCCTTTGCTTGCATTCAGACACGGAGAGAGAGAGAGAGAGAGAGAGAGAGAGAGAGAGAGAGAGAGAGAGAGAGAGAGAGAGAGAGAGAGAGAGTTTATTAAAGTCTTTGGAAGACCAATGGGTCTATGAGACTGTGAAAATACTGATACAATGAGCTATGGTAGTGCAGTAACTAAACAAGCATCCATACCAATGCAAAATGCAAAAAATGTAGAATGGCAGTACGAAGTCCTAAGTACAACATAGTCATGTCGATGGTCGACTGTATATTAATCTTAGCATCATCATCAATATCATCATCATCATCATCATCATCATTAGCAGCAGCAGCAATAGTAGGACATTAGGATGGATGAGGTTGTGGAGGCATGAAGTTAGCAATAGAGTGCTATCGGCCACTCAAAGGTGCAGTCCTTGCACGTTTTTTGGTCATAGCTCTATGTCTAACTAGGGCTATTGTGACCCCCATCAGTCGGGGGCTTTGACTCTAAACAAGAAGAGAGAGAGAGAGAGAGAGAGAGAGAGAGAGAGAGAGAGAGAGAGAGAGAGAGAGTCTAGTTAGCTATAATACATGTCTGTTATCTGATAACTAAAGTTTGATGGACAATCTAAGAGAGAATCATGTTCTCCTTGTTTCCCTACAGTAGTCTGGTGTCCCATCTACTCAATGGGTTGTTGAAGAGGATTATATTACAAAAACAGGCAGTGAAACCAGTCAAGAACGGAATCTCAAAGGCCCAAGCAAAGTTGTAGCCAAACAAGCAAACGCGTAGAGGTAGTATGAAAAGAAATAAGAATTAAGGAGATGCACAACAGAGGAATAGGCCTACTTGAATTGCCTATCACAATAGGATGAATAGCTTACTTCCTTGTACTTATCGAATGTCCCAACGTAAGAAATCTCCCTAAGGAAATGGGTAGCTTAACCGATCTCATTGAGTTGTATATAGCATAGTGTTTTTTTCCTACCACAATCGGCAATATGAGAAACGTAGAACGCCTAGGTAACCAAAAACTATGCCTTATGAATCCTCTCAACAACGAACAAAAACTTGCAGCAAGTAGTTGGAAGTTTAGCCTTCTCTCTTCTGGTTTCTGGTTGTTGCTGACAACTATCTTGCAAGAGAGCTATATTATGACAGCAGGAATCAAAATTGAGGTGGATTGAGAGGGCGAGATCTCGAAGAATGGCATGTGCCATGAGAGCGTTTCCAAAACAATCAAGTATCATCCAATTGCACCTGCCTCAATTCCTCCTTGAAGGTCAAATTTTCTCACCATGAGCAATTATGACCTTGATGATGAACTCTCTAAGTACTAGATGCTCGTACAAAAGATGAGATGCAATCCAGAGATCGTGGGAATGTAGAAGCTAGTTGACCATTTTCTTACATCTAGCCATCACCATCTTTGCATGTGTTAGCATGATTTTTGAGACCAGGCCATGAGATACAGTCATGGTTCTCCTTTCCAGGAGATGGTGAGGAAGAGGGAGGAGGATTAAGAGGGGACTTCAAAAGCGGCAGACCATTAAAGGGCCATTAAATTTTATTAAATCTTGGAAGCAAGATTTAACAAGATTAATATTGCATGAGATATCACATGACAACTTGCAGAGAGCTTGCGACCATGTTGTTCTATATATAGTTTTATTCTATATATCAACAATATTGCAGGATAGAGAGAAAAATGAATTTCTCAAGGGAAAATAAAACTTTGAAAAGGTTGTGAACATGACAACGGCCATGGATTCCGCCAAGGAATTCAAGTAGAGGTGTGTATTGCTCAACCTAGAAGATAAAGCTATGATAGTCTAAGGTGGGAATGTATGGTTAAAATAGCTTTTAGTAAAGATGATTAGTGTTGAATTGATCCATGATTTTATGCTTGAACGATGGAGTAGTGGGTTCCCTCATTAGGAAAAAAGAGAGCTCATTTTGGGACCTTTTAGCCAAGAAAGAAAATAGCCATCCACCAATTAAAGGAGAGCCAACGTAACGTTGGAAAATTTAGAAAAAGGAAAACAAAAGAAATGCAATCGAGTTTGCTTTCAATGAGGACACTTGAGCTACTTTATTATATCTAACATACCGTGCAAAATTTGGTAATTTTTACATCACCGATGCATCTGCAGGCCAAAACCCTTGGAAAGACTTTTGAAACGCCAAAAACGAACCCCTGGAGGCCCAAAAAAGGCCAAAAAAGCCTAGAAAGCCACTTGTACAAATGAAAGAAATCTAACACACACACACACACTTTTGTATACTAGAATATGTTGGGAGCTTCTCAAACTTTTTTAATATAGACACCCTTTTGTATATTAACATTTGGGTCTTAACTTACTTCCTTATGTATATATATATATGTAAGTAATGGAATTAATATAACCCCATCTGTTGAACTCACATGATAGGGTTACATATGATGAGTGATCCCCCCCTGAGCAGCCTTGGAGAATGATGACCCTCCATTAACCCTGGTGACAGGGAAGAAAACTATTTAGACTGAAAAATGAAATTAGCAATCGGGAACCTCGAGTGAGAAACCCAAAGATCCAAGTTCCATAGAGACAGAAAAGAGAAGGATGTCGAGAGGCTTTACTCTTTTGCCTCAGGTAAACTTTAAGAAGAAAAGAAATAAAAGCACTATCCAATGATGCAAAAATAAGAAAAAGTCTCTTCCTAAGTGTAAATGTACAAGGAATGCCAAATGATCTAGACCAATAATCTTCAAAATATGGATCCGTGCTAGAGGGCTCAACCCTAACTTCTTAGCTCTTCAGGAAGTCAAAATTAGGGGGCCGAAGTTAAGATGGCAACTGAACTAGATTGATGAGACAAAAGATTGTGGCTTTGTATTGAACAGGAAGAGGGTAGAGAGTGGGTAGTGTTGGGCATTGCCAAGTACTTGTCTCAAGTAGTAGGCTGGGTCTTGTCCACCTTTGGTCAACCTTTGGTCAAAGTGGAATAGGGGTTGACTTCATTCACCTCAACCTAGTGTGTTAGATCTTCTCAATCTACACGCCTAACTTTGTTTGAGATAGAGCACTCCTATGGGGTGGCAAGATTCTACAAGACAACACTATCCTATTGGGAGACTTTAACACGGGGTCGAAAGTAGAAGAGATAGATGGAATAGTATAGGTAAGGGAGTGAGCTAATAGCTTGGAACAACCTAAAGGACCAAGCCTTTTTTATTGATTCCTCAGAAGATATTTCCTTCACTTGGTCAAATAGCCAAATAGGATAGAACCACAAAAAGGCTCGGCTAGACAGAGCGTACTTCTCTAGAAGAATTTTGCTCGAATTTCGGATGACGCTCTCTGCCATAAGGCTAGCGCTCTATCTTCCTTCCCCTTCTTTGATCATAAAACTGTTCTAATCTCCCTAGAAAAGGGTGAAGGGAGGAGCTTTAGATCTTGGTTCAAGGCGAACCCTTTTTTCTTCCAGCTACCTTATGTGCAAAATAAAATTGTAAGAATTTGGCAAAAGGCTTTCGGTGGAACTACCCATATGTCAGATAAATGGGTGAAAGCTACAGAGCACACAAGATGCTTCTTGTAGGCTATCAAGCAAAGATCAGACAAAGCTAGACTCAGGAGGCATCAGGTACTAGAAGATTAGATAAAGGGACTTGAGGATGACAATTCACCTTAGGGCCAGACACAACTAAGGAATGCAAGAAACAACTTGAAAGTTGAGGTAGAGATTGAAGCAAGACAGGCCAGAATATGCACGAGAGAGTGGTGGGCAGGTAAAAACACCGACTCATAAAAAACGACAACAAAATCATGCAAATGACAAGTCAGCTCCATTTTTGGAAAAAAGGCCCAAAAAATGTGCATTTTGTCAAAATTAGAGGGATGAAATATACACTTCATGTCAAACATTTTAAAAACTAGTACTTTTTTGAAAAAAGAATGCATAAAATATTACTTACATTTTACTCCAAAACCCAAAAATGTTTAGTATTATCAATTGAAAAAAGTGTGCTCTTCTTTAATTTGAAAAACATGATAAATTACAAAGAAGAAGAAACTCCTTCATTCAATTAAGAGAATCGTTAGAGCTTTTGCTTTAAAATACCAATTGTTTTTTGTGCAAGTGCCCATATATTTTTAACTCAAATCCATATACAAGGATTTCTACATCCTATAAATCAAGCATGTCCACACATTGATGAATTCCATTTTTTTTTCTTTATCACATTGTTTAAGCACCTCTAGATGATATGTTCCCTGAAGTCCATTGGTCGAAAGAATTTTTTATGAATTGACTTCCACATAAGTAACAACATTGCCCTCATGGATAAGTACACATTTCTAGAATACTTATTGTACATAGCATGCTATCCACAAATTGATAATTCATAAAATGATGTTACTTTAAGATCTAATACAATTTGATGAAACACTTTTAGTGCATTGTCTAACAAACCAACTTTTCTTTTTTATACACAATTGATCAAATGGTTGAATTTTAATATATTTTGACATTAAGATGGGTAGGTATATATGGAGTCCATGACCGTAGAAGAGGTTTATTCAAAGCAAGCATGTCTCTAGATTTAGATAGAAGCCCAACGACTCAAATGGTCAAATTGTAAACGGTCTTGATTAGTACAGTTTATCATTTATTGTGTTCTCACTTAGATCCTATATACGCTATCATATTTTATTCTCCTTTTCATGATATTTTAATATGATCTATAGTGGGTCCTAGCTTCATATCCTATGTAGACATCCTCCTTTGCTAGGCTAGAGGAAAGATAGCAATTAACGGTAAGGCTTCACCCTGCTTTGGGTTAAAGAGATCCATTAGACAAGGATACCCTCTAGCACCCTTGCTTTTCGCAATAGCAGCAGATGCCCTTGGTTGCCTTTATTCAGGATAAGGCAGATAGTAGAATATTGAAAGGTATCTGGGTCGAAGAGGGAAGAAATATTATCTATCAACAATTTGTAGATGATTCCAATCTTATGCCACACAATGATGAGCAATCAGTGGCTAACATTTTGGATTGCTTAAAGGTGTTTTGTCTAGCCTCCGTCTTTAGAATCAATCATGAAAAAATAGGTATATATGGTACCAGGAATCCGCCTCCCCAGTTCTAATAAAAAAAGGATGCAAAGTCATAGGAGAAAGAAAGGGAGAAGAAAGGTCTTCAGATTACTAGGAATTCCTATGGGTTTCAGATGCTCAATAAATGATTGATGGGACTGTATAATCGACAAAATCAAGGATGAAATCAAAAAATGGCAAGGCCTACAACCAACTCTCACAAGGAGAAGTTGGTCCTAAATCATTACATTTACCATTGATTCTTTACTTTATTTCGTGTTGGGCACCAACCAAAAAGAGTCTGGGAAAGATATTTGGTCTTTCCTGTGGGGGGGGGACACGGACCACTACAAAATGGCCAACGTAAAATGGAAAGCTTGCATGATGCCCAAAGAGACATGAGGGTTGGGTATTGTGGATGTTGAGAAGTATTCAGCAAGATTCATGAACCAATGGATAATCAAATCCTTTTGAGAACCTGATTCAACTTGGGCTACACTAATCCTTCGCAACATAAACAAAGTCACGCTCCAAAGATGCAAGCATTAGAAGTAGATTCCATTTGGGGTTGCGCTTTTGGGCAAAGAACCATGTGTTGCTAAAGGATTGGAACTCTAGAAGGGAATGTGGCAAGCCTAACGTGCCCATATATCACCTAGAAGGGATTCTCAAGAAAGATGGGTACCTTTTGTAGCCAAGACTCAATCTGGTTCCCATTAATCTGGCCGTACTCATAGGTGGGTGAAAAAGACATGAAAGGAGCTCTTCGATTTAATAAGAAGGGAGTAAGAGTTTGGGGTGATCTCTAGAATCGAGAGCAGGGAAAGTGGCTGGACGACAAAATGCTGATAGCCAGGTATCGAATCAACAGATTTGATTTGAGACTAAAACATGAGATACAACTACTATGGTTGAGAGATAATCTTCCATGGATGGGAGGCCATCTCAAGCCATCCCTAAAGTAGTTCAGATGGGCAGGTCAAACACAAATCATACCCCCTATTCCCATCTGGGTCGAAGGACATGAAGAGGTAATAAGGCTCCTCAACCTACAATGGCACAAGAGAGACTCAAATAGAACTTGAAATAAGAGATTCGAAAAGGTGTGGGATAAGAACATCTCAGAGAAACAATCTAGCTTTCTTTGGTTAATCTTGCACAAAGGAGTCTGGTCAGCTAGTTGATTGCAGAGGATAGGCCATAGTGACGGAGTGTGCAAGAGATGTCTATGTGCATAGAAGGACATTCCATACCTCTTCCTTAACTGTAGACTTTCTAGAACTTTGTGGTCTTCAACACAGCTACAACATGCCAGGCTCCCATTTAACTATGCCTACTTACTACTGGGGGTGACACGCCTAGCAGAGTTCCCTCCTACTAGAATGTTAACCGTGCTTTTGCATTATGGCCAATTTTTTTTAGTTGATGCACAAAAGTTTTTAATGATAACAATGTTGATGCTACTGATTTTTTTCTAAATCTATGTATGCAACTAGGAGCGAAGTGATAATTTGCAGAGAATTATCCAAACCCAATCTCAGCTGGCTGCAAGTGTACATCCAGAAAGTGGACAACTTGGCAAAAGAGGAAAACACACTCTGGCACAACTACATAATGTTGTAAAGAGAGAGGCAAAAGAAAGAGAGGAGATGCGACATCAAGGGCAGAGCAATATGGCATCCTAGGGAACACAACCTCTAGTCCCCACTTAGAATGCTACCCCCGTCTCTATCAGTTATATTGCTATAACTATACATGTTCCTCCTTCTCCCTTATCTAATGAGAGCACCGTGGTGCTATGTGTACCACCCACTCAAGCTCAGAAGATTGTTGCTCCCCTAGAATCGCATAGAGCCTCACCACTCCCACCCCTCTTCAAGAGACCTGTCTCATGTGTTGACCCTATGAGTGCCTCTATTAAAATGTCCAATGAGAACATTCAAGAGAACAGTTCCTCTAGTCCATGCAGTGACCTCACAGAGAGCTCTTAGGGAAGGGTCAGAAGTGCAAATGCTTGTGTCCTTACATGCATATTTTGGGTACCATTGTTATCAGGGTTGTTACTTACTTGGTCTTGAAGGAAGAGATGAGTTGACTTATCTATCACCTGGTCTATCTCACTACGACGACTTGTTCTGATAGAAGACTTCCCATGCTTCTTATCACAGTACTAATTCTCCTCGATATGGGTTAGAGAACTTTTGATCTAAAAACGACCGCCTCTTTTTTGACATGATAATATAAAATCGCATTTCTTTAAATTTTGTAGCAAGAGAGGATTGACCCAAGCCATTGTGTCTAGCTCTCCTAGCAATCACTTCATTTGTTGCTCATTTGTTGTTAGTCCTTTTACTTTCTTTCATCCTAGAATCATCTAGAGATGCCTCTCAAGATGGCCCTAGTATGTAAATGACAAGTGAAGATAACGAAATTCCTACAACTTCAAGAACATCAAGCTTTGACACTTAGGTGTTAGGGCTCACCTCATTTTCCTCAAATTTGCTTTATTTGTAGAGGTTTTGTGGGCTTCTTGGATTTAATCTGCCCATTTCGAATGGTGTTTTTTCCCCTACAAAGTTGGTTTACTCTCACCTAGCACTTATTGTGAGCTACAAATTTAACTTTCTTCTTTAGCTTTCTTAATCCAATTTGATCATGGTAATCCTACACTCAAAGGGGTCCAAGATTCCCATATTTCATATGTTGTGAGGAACACTATTGCGGATGAAGTGAGAACTATTTTGTAGAAACGAGAACTAAATGGAATATTCCTTTTGTATACCATTAAATATTGCCATTTTTCAATCCCTTTCAAAAACATGGCTTCCTATCATAAGTCCCAAAAAGAAAAAGTGAAAAAAAGGAATTCTTGACTGAATGGATTTGTATGAAAACAAAAAATTGAGCACATTCTTCATTAAACCAATGTATACACAAGGAAAAAAGTTAACATGATTGCAATTTTTAAAACATCATATGAAAATGAAAGAAGAAGGTACCCATCATACAAAAGATCTTGCAAATCATCATGTATTGCATCCTCATCTGTATCCACACCCCTAAGTTCCTCACTATAAGCATCATCATCACTAGGAGATGATGTTGATGATCCATCCTCCTCAGCACTATCAACAATCACATTAGCCTCATCCTATGCAATCCTAATGCTACTTCTAATTGTCCTCGAGTAACTCTAGAAGAGGGTCCAGCTTTATCAATGAATTTATTTGAGGGAAGCTTTTGTTTAATGATGTCAATTGTCTCCTTGCAAAGATGTCAACATTGGTCAATCAAAAGTCATAAATAAATATGTCAATCTCATCAAGAACAAGCACATTGAAATGTGGTTGATTTTTTGCTCCTCTTCACTTTCCCCTACCCATGAGCATTTGCGACCATTTCAGGGGTGTACTTTCCATTGTATGCATCACGACTCTTGGTTCTAATCCAATGCACTTGAAGGGAACTAATATCCCTAGTTTCAGATCTGATCAAACCAATCACCTTTGCAATCCAAAATAAATGGTCAAGAGGATCATCATCGACAAGTGTTGCAACCATGGAGTCCACCTTTATATCTTGCACACTTCCACTCCAAATTTCTACAAGTCACTCTTGTCTTTTACGAGACATCTGCACACCCAAATACATTTCTCTTGGCTATACATTAATCATACCTTGCAATTGTGTATGAAGAGAAGTTGTTGCATTTTGAACTGAAGTTGCAATAGAAAGGAACATTTAGCTATAGAGTGACATCATTATGCTCAAACTTGGAAAGAGTTTGGGATTGATCTTAAAAGAACTCATTCTACCATCTTGTGTCCCCATCCCTTGCATATGTGTGGTCCTTCTCTACGAGATCCTTCTTTTCTTGAAGGCATATATGGTAATCAATGTCTCTCTTTTGGCTTTGACCCCGTTGCACTTCTAATAAAACCTCCAGTGGATCTTGCAAAGAAGCACAAATCATACAGTTAGGAATGAAACATAGAAATAGCAATCCATTCTATGGTAGCCACGTTGGAGATGAAGCAGTGGATCTTGCAAAGAAGCACAAATCATACAGTCAGGAATGAAACATAGAAATAGCAATCCATTCTGTGGTAGCCATGTTGGAGATGAAGAGTATTGATTGCCATCCATATATGTTTTTCCATCTCTCATCTTTATGCAAAATTGATGCTGAAAGCTTAGGTCGTTTAGCTGTTTAATACATGTGTCGGATGAATTTAAACCATTCACAAACTTTCTAAAGTCAAATTTTCTTTCAAGTGTAGCACATGAGGATGTGGTGTATATGCTTCAAGTATAAGTGAAATCATTGTCAAACTGAATGCATCATGTTGTGCTAGCTTCTTTGAGAATGTGCTAAACACCTGATCAATTTGATCACGTGTGTGACCAACCAAGAGGAACCCAAATTTGACCTTAGTGAAGATACCTTTTGGCACCAACATATTCAAAAATCTAAGCAAAGTTTGATTCTTGTTCTCTCTAACCATGTTGTCCAATTACAAATACAAGACCGAAGGAAGAGGCCCTTCCCATGTTGAATTTATATGATGAAGGATGGTGATTGTTAGATTGGAATCATTATGGACATTTGGATATGTCAAGAATACTTTTGATAAAAGCTAGTTGTTATATTTGAGACATCCGACAAGATACATCTGCACAAAAGAATCCTCCTTCAAATCCTTTAGTACCCTAACAAAATGTGGAAGGTTGGTCTTTTTCTGGTCCATGCCATCAATAACACTCCCTAAGTATTTTTTTGGATTTTTAAGGCCCTTCTTCCTCTGCTTTGTAAGCTTTGCATGTTCCAATGCTTGTTGTTCTCTATACACCTTCAACGCTTCATTTACTTGATCAGAAAGCACAATTTCGGTATTGAGAAGAATAAGACATTTAATATAAAGTAGATGGACAATACATGAAATATTGAGCATGGAGGAGTACCTGTTTCATTCTTTGATTTTGCATTTTGCCTCCTACTCTTCAACTTTGCACATATGCTACATATCCCCATTCTAACCTTTCAAGGAATGCTCACATTGTTGAAGTAATTCTTCCATAACCTTGTGAAATGGCAGTAGATCGTGTGTTGCTCATTACTGTTTAATATCTCATCTTTGTATATTGAGAATACTTCAAATCTTGTGTAGTTATTAGTTAAGTTTAGTTTGCTTGTGGTTGTTGGCATTACCTCTACATGTTCCTTAAAATAACGTTCCACCCATGAAACAACAAACCTTCCACAAGGTCTAATCAACTTTCCATAATGGCCATTGCTCCATAGACCATCCTTCAAAGACCTAGATTGAATCTGTTGCAGTCTATTGTTGCCAAGAGTGAGTGCATGCTTGAATGCTCCTCTGCAATCCAATATATAGTCAAGGTAGTATTCAAACACATCTTTCGTAGTTCGCATGATCGATCTACATAGATAAGCTGTTTGCTCTTCATTATTAAGACTGAGGTTATAGTCATATCTGATGGACTTGATCTCCCCAACTCCTAGGTGTCTCAAACAACCATTATGACAACAATATACCTTAGATGTCTCAGAGAGTTGAGTTGCAGATAACAAGAATCTTTTTCTCCTCATACGATAGCTGGAATGTCTTCTATTGATATATAGAGGCACTTCCTTATGTACAATTGTGTGATCATCATCGCTATCCGAAGTTGCCCTTGTTCTCCATTGACATGTTTCACTAGCTAGTGGTGGATTCCTAGACATGGCCTCCACATTGCCAGATGAATGGAGGCCTACCTCATTTGGGAAGTCAATATCCTTGAGTGCTTGTGGCTCCAATGATTCAACATATGATTGCAATGATGACTCTAAGAGTAAGAAACCATTGTTCTTATCTTCCATAGAGCAGGGAAATCAATATATGATTCCAATGATGACTCTTGCTGAAAATGACGATCATTATTACTTGCCCTATGTGCAGGGGATTCCACATGGGGTGCCAAGAAATTGGATTGGACCTAGATCACCACATTTTGTGGTGAAGGAGACTCAATGTATGTGTCTAGGAAGACCCATCCTTTTGAGTTGAGGTTGATGCAGAAGTAGAATGGTAGGATGGAAGAGAACTAATGCTCCTAGTCATTTGTTCTTGAGAAATGAGGAGAATGAAAGAATGGAGGATAATGCACATAACTTAAATGTGCAAAAGAGTGAAGGAGCATTGTTTGGGACGTCCTAACCCTAAACCCCAATTTTTGAAGCCGTGGAATCCAATATTTCAAAAACCAAAAAATCAAGAAATGCATTGTTTGGGACGTCCTAACCCTAAACCCTAATTGTAGAAGCCCTGGAATCCAAAAGTTTAAAAATAAAAATAAAAAAGAAATTCAAATCCATAGAGTATATAATAGAGGCCCCATAAGCACATTCCCCATTTGCAATGTTCATCTGTGCTCTTACTCATAACAAGCTAGAGACAATATTTTGCAGCAAATTTGAAGAGTGAATCGTAGTGTAGAGCTTGATACTTCAACAGGAAGAGAATCATCTGAGTATGTATTTTCTATCAAACATTAGAAATTCCATATGGAATCAAAATATTCCTTTTTGAAAAGTAAAAATTTTAAAGGTATTACTATTCACATCTTTTGTTTATCAAAATTGAAAGGAATCTACATAATGTTGATGAAGTTATGACAATAGTTGATAACATCATCAACTTGAGTCATAACTTATGAAGAAACTTGATAACATCATTGAGTTGTGTCATAAATTATGACAAAACTCGATAACGTCATCGAGTTGTGTCATGACTTATGACAAAGGTCGGTAACATCATTGAGTTGTGTCATGTGTCATTTCTTAACTCAATGCTATTATGAACAACAAATGACAAAACCCGATAACATCATCGAGTTGGCGAGAAAAACATAAGAAGTATGTTTTTGGAAGTTTAAATTTGATCTCCATCCCATGACAAAGGCATCTAGATATATATCTTGAGAATAGCATTAAGTGTACTCATGCCTCATGATAGAAGTTGATGATGTTATCAAATTATGTCATAAGTTGAAACAAAATAGCAATGAGCTATAATATGAGTTAGAATGGGAAATTAGAGCTACATTTATGCTAGGATTATTGCTTGGTTCTTGTAGGGCATATGTGTTGGTTAGATGGAATTTCCTTCTACAAGGAATTTTGTAGTAGGTAATGACCCCCTAACCTTGCCCCCAATTTTTGAGTGCCTTATGCTTCGAATTTGATCTAAATGTCGGGGCCAAATGATGCAAAGCATGATTTAATTGTTGTAGAAATGCTTGTGCTCTAAATTTTGAGCCAAAAAGCTCCCAAAATAGAGTCTTGGTTCAAAAGTTATGGCCATTTACTATTTCTATATTTATTATGACAAAATTCGATGGTGTTATTGAGTTATATCATAACCTATGACAATTTCAATGGCATCATCGATTTTTTTCATAACTTATGACAATTCTCAATGTTGTTATCGATATCTATCACAATCAGGCCAAAATTTGATGACATCATGACTTTTTCATCATAATAGTCACTACAACTCGATGTTGTCATCAAATTCAAGGTTAAATTTATGACATGTATCGATGATATCATCAAATTTTATCATAATTTGCGAAACTTTTTAGGGTTTATGGTACTTTTGTGGCAAAAAGTGACCTGCAAGACCACGTTCAAAATCACATTTTCGCAAGTTTTTCTTGATTGCCTCTCTTTTTCGCAAGGTTTTTCCCTGATTGCCTCTCTTAGAGAGTCACCTACGATCTTCCAGGCTTGATTTTTTATCTTGGCCACATAAAACTTGCCTTCTTTCTTTCAAACTTCCATTTTCATCTCTTCATCTATCTCAAATCCCCTAGCTCATAGAAGCTACCTTCTTCCATGCACAGGTTTCCTATCTCGTAAGAACAAAGACAAACAAATTTCATTTTGGTGCTGTTACACAACAAGAACAAAGGCAAAGATATTTTGCTTTCTTTCCAAGAGCATGGCCAGGTACCGCTTAACGAACTGTGTTAGTAAATCGTTCATCAAACTCGATGATGTTATCCAGTTTTGTCATATGTTATATAAAACTCGATGATGTTATCAAGATTCATAAAAAATTATTTGATAACATCATTGCGTTGGGTCTTGCTTTCCCTGAATTGTTACAAAAAACTTGATAGCTTCCTTTTTAATGTATTGGTATGCCTTTCTTTGACCCGTGCTACTAATTCTTTATGTAGCCAACAACCTTCTTTCAAGTTCAAATTGAAAAAGCCTTCCATTACTAGGGATAAAAATGAATCACCAAAACCAAACAGCCAGTTCCAAAACAAAGCGTACATATTCTCAAAAATTTGATCAAGGAAGGCAGCTGCACGATGAGTTTGCATCACCAATTGGTGGAAAGGGTATGAAGGGAAAGGCCTGAAGAAGGACGAGGACATTGAGTTACCTCTTGTTTGGAGAGGAAAAGCTCAAGGACAAAGGAGGTAGCCAGCAAGGCTATGTTGAGGTAGATCTAACACCTCCTCTCAAGAAGAGTGGTGCACATCAAATTAGCCCACAATATGATTCGCAAGAGGAACAATCTCCTGTACCTAAAAAGAAGAGATAAAAAAGGCAATTGAAGTATTTCTTAGAAGCATCTTCTCCTCACAGAGACATGGGAAAGAGTATAATTTGGGAGCTTGCTATCAGGATTGAGGAAGAGGACATTTCAGATGAAGCAAAGCATTTTTACTCGAATCAAAAGTGGGCACTAACAAAACAGGTATCAGGTACGGGGGCAATCTTGATCATCTCAAAGTAAAGGCATTGGTGAGTTTGGTACACCGAAACTCTTGGGTGTTCTTACTAGTTCTTGGTACGATGAGGATGACACTGATGCTCTGCACTTTAGTATTACAAATAAAGGGAAGGTATGTGATGTTACCGTTATGGAATCTCTTTTTAGTAAAGATGTTTCTACACCTATGGAGTTTGTAAAAGCAATAAGTCAATGTATCAAAGACAACAGAAACATTATCACTGAGCTACTGAAGCATATCACTTTTTCTTTCTCTCAACCTAAGCAAGTGCTGGCTTCACAACCCAACAATCAAGACATCTAGATGAGGATATTGCAACCATGTCCTCACATGTTTCTCAAAGGCAAATATCCACGATTAAATCTGGAAGACTTGAGACAAAGAAGGATGACAAGAAAAAACATGTGCAAGATGTGTCTGTCACAAAGGTCCTCGATGTTGCTTTGGGATTTGGAGATATAGACTCTGAACAAAATAGAATAAGGAAAAAAATTCAAAGAGAAAATCTTGTGGATGTTAGGAATTATTACATACATATCAATAAGCTTCACCGACCTATTATTAATGATGACACTATAATGAGAGTATTAGAAGTCCATGCACCTCACCCTTTGCATGTCCATAACCTAAAGACTAGGATGAAGATCAATCCATTTGCTACTGTAGGCTTCCATTTCTTGTAATGCTTCATCTTGCACAATGTCTAACGAAATATTACTTTGATGCTCGTCAAGTGGATCAATATGATTACTATTGCATTGGTGGTGGTCATTCTGCACAAGCCAAGGGAGAGCTAGTACTTGAGTTTCTTGACTCCCCATATTTTAAGAACTGTGAATGTAAGATATATTCATGTCTTAACTCAGTGGAGGCAAAGCTCTTAGCATGGGGCCATAACATTGACCATGACTACAAATTGACAATGACTTTGATTCAATGCATTAGATTCTTTCACAGTGAGTATGTGCAGTGGATTGCAAAACATGGTAAAACTTTCATTGAATTGAGAAAAATTTGCTGCTTTGAAATTGGATTGGTATTTGATGAAATTAAGGGTTCTGATGCCTTATGAAAATATGATAATTTCTTCCAGTTGGCATTTATAAACGGTCCGATTTGGGATTTAGTCGATCAAATCTTTACCCTGTGGGACATTAAAGAATTGAAAGGTCAAAAGAAGGCTGTCCAGCGAGATGACCCAAATGTGTCCTACAAAGGGAAAGAGAAGACTTCAGGTTGATGTATCTCTAAAGTCAGTTCTAGATGATATGAAAATTACTCATTGGAAATCAATGCAAGGGATTGGTGATGAGAAGGTGATAACTTCTGTTTTATCCCGTGTTATTGGCAAGGAGCTCTTGCTTGATGAAATGGCGAAGGAGTTTGACAAGTGAGTATTTTCTAATGTTTTCATGAAACTTTGTTGTTGAACTATTTCTCTAAGATATTGATTTATTAATGATGTTAACACATGTATCTTGGCAAAAATAGGAACAAGACTTATATGAAAATGTAGGAACATATGATGTTTTGCTTAAATTGTTCGTCAGGGGAGGAGGTTAGGTAGAATTACCCAACCTCAAGCAATCACGACTCATTGAAGCAATTCTTCGTTTCCTTCAAGAATACTATGAGTTTCATTGAATGTCTTATACTTTCATTGTTGATAGTTATAAATCCTTCCTTCCTCATGTACCTTACTCTAGCTTCTGGTTGCTAAGTTACATAGTAATACTAGTAGCTTACTCATGTACCTTACTCCTGCTTCTGGTTGCAACTACATAGTTAAAGCCCCTTTAAATACGAGCAATTGACACAAATGCTCCAAAAGTTTAAACAGGTAACAACAGTCCCACTTTGGAGGATTTTGATATTCGACCATTCTATGAAGCAATCATATGCAGTCGTAAAGGTCCTCATGCAAGAAGCACATGCACTTGAATGAATGTGCTAGTAAGCATTCTTATCCCTACAATAGTTTTCTAAAATTTGTTGAAAAAGATTTATCTTTATGGCTGGTTTCTATAGGTATAAATCAAATCTCACCCATGTACCAGGAGAAAGGATGGTGACTCGTGAGCTATTTTGAGATGATGACAATTGGGTATTTCTCTGCCTCTGAGAAGAGACAGGTTGGGATGCATTGTAGAAAAAAGAATTTTCAAAATGTATTTAAGCATCATGCAGTGACAAGAAAGTTGTGTTTCTCAAATGCATACCATCATATGGTGAATCCATATCAGAAGCCCCAAAGGCTGATCAATGAGATGATAGACTTATTCTTTTTTGAGTTTGGACCTTCTCTCTGGTTCCGGTACAACTATAGTTTGTTTTTTAAAAAAGGACTGGAACTGTCTTGTAATTGTGAAGGACCAAGGGCAAGCATCATTTACTATCCAACGGATCAATGCCATGAATTTGTTGCCTGATGTTGATCAGGAGGTAGGAGCTGCAATAGTTAATAGTGATCGGGTGCAAGCATCGTCATCAAAGCCTCAACCTCCTCTTTATGATGAGGCTAGTGAATTTGCTGAGCTAAAGCATGAAGCTATTGAGGACTGCTACCACTATTGATAAGACAGGCATAGATTGTGTTGATGTTTAGTTAGACATTTGGTTTTTCATATAAAATTTGACATATGGACATATTTTAAGATATTTAAATTTTGTTTTGTTTTGAGAGCCAGCTTTGCTGTGTTGCACAAGAACACAAAGCAACTATAGATGCGCTTGGTAGACGTGCAAAATAGCGGGCGCGTTTATACGCATTGCTTGAGTAGAGGAATTACAGGCGCATCTAATAGCACGTCTAACAGCTCGTCTATTTGTGCGTGTATTAACACGTCTATTTGTGTGTTTAAACTGAGAAAATACGGACCCGTCTAACATTGCGTTTATCAATGCATCTATTTGTGCATGTATTAACATGTCTATTTGTGCGTTTGAACTGAGAAAATACGGGCCCATCTAACATTGTGTTTATCAACGCGTCTATTTGCACGTGTATTAGGGCGTTTATTTGCGCATTTATACTAGGAATTAGATGCGTATTTAGACGCAAACCAGAGAATACAGAAAGTGAGATTTTGGTGTACATCATTGCTTTCCAAACATTGCCCATGATTACCAAAGCACATAATTTTAACAAAAACATCAATGCTTTTTTGCAAGCCCACATATACAAGAATTAAGTGAGGTGAGGAGAATGAGACAATGTGTAAATTAGTTTTGCCAATATCAATGATGGGCTACGATTCAATCTCATCCTCAATGAGATCAACCCTTGCCAAACTATCTACTTCAAAATCCAAACAAGTGTTTAGATCTACAAATACATTCAACCCACTACTACTTGTGCTACTCATGTGCTTATCGAAATCAGCATCACCAATGGTAGGCTCGTCCTCATGGGTAATGGCCTCAATATCTGTATCTCCTATCTCACGATCATCCTCCTCTCTCGTATCATGTTCATCATCATGTCCATGGCCATGATCATCCTCCATACGCTCCATATTAGTAAGTACTATACATCACTTTGGAACGTGGCATAATAGGTATGACATGCCACCATCTATTATTATCCACCATTGGTTGATAGACAACCTAATTCAAACACAAATACAATCATGTTATTTTTCTTGCATCAAATATTTAAAAGCGAGTATTTTTATATGTGTGCACAATACTTGTTCACATTGTTGCGGTAGTACTAGTGTGTCCTTCCTACTTTGCCAAAACTTTGTGGAGTCAATAGTTACAAAGCCACTTGCATGGCATTTGATTGTTGCATTAGGGCCTCTTTCCACCACGTCCTTAAACCACTTTACATCCAAAACATACACAAAGAAGCGTCGAAAGTCAAGCTTAATAATATCTTGGATTATGCCACAATAATCATCCATGGCTCCATTGGCTCCCTCAAAGCTAGCAATGACGCCGTAATCTTGTGTGTTTCTCTTATCATCAATCCGTTGTGTTCGAAAATGCTTGCCCTCACACCATATAGCATTGAACATAGTGCACTACACCAATAAAAAATCAATTAAATAAGCAATCTAAATTATTGAAGGCTCCTAACTTATGCATAACATTCTATATACCGACCTTGCTCATGCATCCCCTAGCATACTCCCATTCTTCCATTGTGATATGCATCCCCTTGTCTTTCTCTGCTTTCTCCATTTCATCAAGTAGCCAATCTACATGAATATCCTTTGGAAGTGCTCTTAGATACTGAGGGTATGGCACACAAGATCCGTGGTGTGTATGAAAGAGGGCCCTTTCTTCTTGTCTTCTTGCGTTTGCATCCTCGTATCTTGTCACCCATCTTTTCATCACATCACTATTAAGCACGTAATAGAGGTTGATACTATTATGCAACGTGTCTATTACTTTGTTGTGTCCTTTCCCTTGAGGCACAATAGAGGTCATCCTTAGGTCTTCATCATCTATCCATAGTCGTGGGAGAGAGCTATCCACATCAACAAGAAACTCAAAAATATATACAAGTGACTCTTGTACCAACCAACCCTCGGCCATGCTACCTTCGGGTCTTGCATTTTATCTCACGAAGCCCTTCAAGGTCTTCATGAAGCGCTCGAGGAAGAGCAACCATCGTGCATGTATAGTACCACATATAGCAATCTCATCCACCAAATGCACTATAAGATGTAGTTGGCTTGTGAGAATAGAATGTGGAAATGTCTCCTCCACTAAACAAACCACCTCCACTGACATAACTTGAGCATTCTCAAGCGTGGTGGGATCTATTTCCTTTGAGCTCACATACCTAGAAATGAAAAAGTACAGCATATTAGCAATATGCATTCAAACTTGCATGGAGCATTGATACGCATCATATTTTGTATCATGTAAAGTACCTCACGAGCTCGCCCATCTTGTAAATACAATCTTTCACGTCCTTCAATGCACTATGTGAAATGCTAGTAGGTAGTATAAACTGAACCCACGAGGAGGTGGTTGATTAGTTGCTTATAATTATTCACTCACAAATTTGAAAGGAAAAAGATGTTATGCACATAAAATACTTACTTGGAGCATCTTGTGCTAATCATGAGATTTCAAGCCATATAATTGATCTACACCTCTTTTCTTGCTCTTTGTAAAGGCTCCCTTCAAACACCTCATGCATCCAATGGGAGTACGAATTGTAGTAATAACGCGCTTCACCGTCGCCATCTCTAGCTTTGATAACCTCCACGGTGCACGAGGTAAAAAAACACACCCATTTGGTCTCTCTTGTGGCCAAGCTTCACGCATCCTCCCTGTGGTACATAGATCCTCCCTTATGCCTGCGGAATCTCGTGTCCCATTCAAATGATCCCAAATGGTAGATGCCACATTCTTGAAGATATGCATGGGATCAAGTAGGTGATTGAGGACCAATATGGTAAACGATAAAAGATGGAGTATCTAAACAAAAGTTGGTGTTAGCGGGCAATCTTTATTTCCAGCCAATATAGCACACAATAGTTACAAACCCTTACCGGCTCATGCCAAGTGGTGGAGTCGTGGAACCATCCCAAATTCTCATCCAATCTCCCGTGGTGAGTGATTGTGGGAGGACTTCATTCCAAGGGGCAACATATCTAGGATGATTAGGTGGGAGAAATCGATGGTGATTCTCATAGATGACCTTATTCAATGCGTTTGCCCATGAGGCAACTAGCGAAGGACCACAAATAGGACATGCATGGTAACCCGATGTAGTGAGACCTGAACAATAGACGCAATTAAGAGTTGAAGGTGGGTTTAGGGTGCAATGCTTACCTGAACATTTGCCATAGCCTAGGAAGTCATGCATCGTCCACATCAAGACTGCTTTGCAGTTGAAGTCTCGTGAAGCGGGAGGCCTGCTCACATCATGCACCTCGATACCTCTCCAAAGTATCTCTATCTCGTCAATCAAAGGCTCCAAATAAACATCAAGATTTTTGACTTTATGTTTTCCTGGAATTAGAAGGGACATCATAACATGTCCTTTCTTAATAGCCATAGAGGGTGGAAGATTATAATTCACCAATATCACTGGCCATACACTGTAAGAGGTGCTTTTGAGACCAAATGGGTTCACACCATCCATACCCAATCCAAGTCTCAAGCTCCTAGGTTCTTCCTTGAAGCTTGGACATGTGTCTTCAATATGCTTCCACGTAGGAGAGTCCGCGGGAGTTCTCCACTTGCCATCGGTTGATCGATGGGAGGAATGCCATGACATGAACTCTACAATAGATTTGCACTTGAACATATGTTGGATGCGAGGGATTATGGGAAAATGTCGCAGAACCTTACGAGGCACGTCCAAAGTTTTGAGATCTGCTCTATATCTTGCCTCTCCACAAGTAGGACACCTCGTAGGACACTCTCTTGCATCCTTATGTAGTCCACGAAACAAAACGCAATCGTTGACACATGCATGGATGCGCTTGTGATCTAATCCTCCAAGAGAGGTCACATGTTGCCTTGCCATATCTCTTGGTCGGTAATTTATTCTCCCTTGGAAGCATTTTACACAATAGCCTGCACGTGAAGACCATAAATGAGGAAAAGCATTCGAGTAATTGGCCCACTAGCATAATTCACCATGTTTGCAAAATAGACTTTAAAGCTTACTTGAGCAATGCATTCAAACTTGCATTGCTCCATCCATAGATGGTTTGCAAGTTTAGTAACTCAAGGAAAGCATGTAGAACAGAGAATGTGCACCCCTCAAACAGTGGAGTCGATGCTGCAGTAAAAAGATAATCATGCTCCATGCTATCATCCCTCCCTTGATGGACATATAAATCTCGCACCATATCATCAAACACCTCCTCCTCCATGGCTTCATGAGGTAATGGCGGAGGGCTACTATCACCATCACTCCATGCATCCGTAACGGTTCCTCCTGAAGATCCCACCTCATATCGCCGACGCTTCGCCTCCTCACGGCGAGCATAGGGCAACATATGCGGGTGTGGCACTGCATCCTGTATCAAATTAAAACGGGATCATAACTCAAACATATGAACAGCCATAGGTATCTCAATCAACCTTAACTTACAAACCCTTACAATGTTTATGGTCGCATCCCATTCTCCATACTTTGAGATGTGATTGAGTGTAATCTTGCGTGCACGATACATGTTTCCTCGACATCGATCACACATACATTTGATTTTTTGCTCCAACCACATTTTGCAATGGTGGATTCGAAGGGATTCATCCTCACTGGAGCTACTTGTTGAAGATGAAGACATCCCACAAACAAACAACCCAAAAAAATTTGCTTTTCTTCAAATGTTTAATTTAAAACTCTGTGGCGTGCCTAAAACCCCGTCTGTCTATTCTGTGGTGCGCATCTGCAAGCGCATCTAAAACCACGTCTGTCTGTTCTATGGCATCTACAAGCACGTCTAAAACCACATCTGATCTGTGTATTTAGATGCGTATATAGATGCGCTATTAGACGTGTCTATAGACGCGGCTTTTAAATCTGCTTTTACCGTGCTCGCTTTGCTTTTCTTCACATTACTTATACTTCATGCAGCTTGCTTGCTTCGCTATTAGCAGATCCATAGTTTCGATGCTTAAGAGGAAGGCACCCACACTTACTTCCAAGCTTAAAGGAGAAGAGGGCGAACAAGGAAGAGAAGCAACTTTGAAAAAGGAGAAGAACCTTCCATACCTCTATCCAAGGTAAGTCTTTTTGCAGTTGATCTTTTTTGGAAGTTTGCTCTCTTTGGATTTGTACTTTCTCGTATCCAAAAAATGCATGATTTGGGTATCATTGTTACATTTTTGTGTCGGGCACATGTTCTTTTCTACTTTTTAGAAAAGTCCATTTGTCGGAGCGTGTCTATAGGCGCATCTCAAAGCGCATCTAAAACCGCATCTACAGGCGTGTTTAGACGCTCGTCTAGCCTATTTGCAGACATAGACAGCCGCATTTATAGACGCACTGTTATACGCAAAAATAGATGCACTAGTCAGACGCATCTATAGATGCGCTTCGACAGTAATCCTCTCTTCCCTTCCCCTTTCTTCTCAGCTCATCTGTAATCGTCTTTTTTTCTTTTTTTCAATTCATCATGTGGCCAGGAAGCGCTTCGGGCTCACCTGATCTCCAGGAGTCTATTTTTAGGGACTTATATAACCTTTTAGGACATCCTCCTAGTCCTGTGGAGTTATACGGGTATATGACGGGTACTCTAAACACCCCCCAGGAGTCGGCACTACAGACTCCAAAACACCCCACACTAGCTGAGATCACCCCAATGGAGTCAGCACAGCCCAACCGGCTACACAGCATGGGCCCATCTCCCATGCCATCTTATGCCCCTTCCCCCATGCCGTCAGGAGGTCCTTCTGTCTCGCAGAGCCGTCGGCGTACTCCTGTGCAGTCGAGACTCGATTCTCCAGCTACGAGTGGTCCACGTAGTCCCATGCAGTCTCCAGCTATGAGTGGCCAGCGTACTAGCTCGACATGACATGGTAGTAGGCGTAGTAGTAGGGAGAGCGATGGGGGATGCATGGCACAGTTCTTTGGGAGGGGTGGCGGTGGGGACGATGATGATTCAGATGATTTAGACGTGCCTCTGGGTGATGGTACGATATTCTATGACATCACTCAGACAGGAGGCATCTTGATGGATGCACGGGGGAAGGACATCATGGCCTTCATGCGCTCTGTAATTACTAACAATTACAGAGATTGCTTTATCCACTACAAAGACCAGCCAAAGAGGTTGGCTGATGAGACCCTCGCTGCTGTTCGCTCTAGGTATCCTAACCCCCCCAATCGCCAGTTCACAGATAAATGGGCCAAGTCAAAGATTGTTACAATACTTGGCAATAAAAGATCTTCGCTTAAGAGGCAGGCACTAGCGGAGCTTGCTAGGCTCGAGGGAGGTCAACCACCAAGGGGCCCACCCCACACCGCTCACAAGCGTGAGTGGAAGAAAGCAATGAAGTCAACGAGGGAGGACCCCAGTCTGGAGCACGTGGAGGCATGAAGAATCCAGATGGAGCAATATGGAAGCATGCATTTTTGGAGCAGGGGGTGTTGATTCATGGGAGGCCTAATTTGTAAGTATCGATCTCAAATTATATTGCTTATGTAGATTATTAGGAGGTTGTTTCTTTGTACTAATCCCTCTGCAAATTGTGTCGTCTTGTAGCTTGATATCGTGGGCAGATACCCTACTCCTATCGAGACAGCCTACCACCGCCACCATCACAGAGGAGATACATGGAGGCACTTCTATCATGATGGGTTGATTACTGAGGAGCAATATATCCAGGCTACTGGAGCGGCCCCCGAGTTATTTGAAAGTAATTAAATAATGTCAATATTATAAGTAAAGATTTGATTTTTCATACATTGATATATGTTGTCCCTTGTTTACAAGTTCGTGCACAAGACGATGAGAAAGA
Source organism: Dipteris shenzhenensis (assembly GCF_047967505.1). Lineage (NCBI taxonomy): Eukaryota > Viridiplantae > Streptophyta > Polypodiopsida > Gleicheniales > Dipteridaceae > Dipteris > Dipteris shenzhenensis. The sequence goes on from NC_141621.1 coordinate 26,819,315, forward strand.
AGACGAGGAAGGAAGTGGAGAAGGGAGCGCAGAAGGGAGTGTGGAAGGGAGCGAGGATTAGTCATAGAAGTAGTGCTAGCTACTCTTTTTTGTACTTAAAGCCACTGGCTTGGCTTCGTGCCTCTTGTATATACACTCCTCTTATTTTTTGTACTTGAAGCCACATCACGTGGCTTAGCTTCGTGCTATATGTACATACAAGCACTTTTTGAGCTTTTAATTTTATTGCGTTTTGGAGTTGTAATGTTTTATTTGGAATTGTAATTAAAATGCGGTTGGCTGTAAGAATTGAATTACACAATGTGGAAATGGGATTCTTATAACTATAATATAGCATACACAACATACATAGCATTCTGTAAATAAAAAAATATATATTATAAAGCACGTCTATCAGTGCATCTATAAACGCGTCTGTCTGTTCGAGAAGCGTCTATTTGCGCATCTATAAACGTGTTTATAAAACCATTTAAAAACGCGTCTATACAGGCGTTTAACGATGCGTTTGTCTGTTTTTTAAAATTTTAAGCAGAGCGTCTATTTATGCGTCTAAATGCGCATCTATATGCGCGTGTGTCTACTATATAGATGCGCTGTTAGATGCGGGTCTCTAGACGCAAAGATGCATAAATAGACGCGTCCGTAAGTTTTTTATTTAGTTCAGTAAATGCATCTGTGTGCGCGTCTGTAGGTGCTTTGTCTTGTTGTGTTGGGCTTACACCCACTAGACATCTCATGGAGAACTCTTTCTGCCTACCTTATTTATTCGGTGCCACCTCAAGTGTGGACCCTCTACAAAACAACACACTAGAGAGTGGAGAAGATACCAAGGCCCTGACGAACCCGAACCCAGGCATGCGGGACTTACCTCCAATCCCCAGGCCTCGGGCTCACCATGCTAAAACTCCATAAATCGATGGGTGATCGGACTAGAGCTTCCATACCCATACCGAGCGTTGGCTTAACGATTTTGGTGTTCTATTTGTCATAAGGATTTCCTATTTAGTACATTTCTTGGTTATAATATAAATAATAATATCTTTGACGTTCATTTGGTTTGAATTAAATTTCTATACCATCAGTGATAAACAAATCTTAGGGTGACTTTGTGGATGTAAAATATTTCTTGCAACCTACAAATAAATATTGATAATCTAGCATGTGTTTTGAAGGTCATATTCATGTGTAGTCAAGTATGAAAACATAAGTATATGTATCTAGTTCATCTTAAAAAGTTGCATTGCCTAAATTTGTGCCCTTTTTTAGAATCGATAGTTTTTGGAGATGGACATATGAGAAAATAAATTACTTTTAAAAATTGGCCAATAATCCTAGGATTTTGAAGAGAATCTTTTTTTGAGAACCCTAAACCCTCAACTGCAATAATGTTGAGGATAAAAGCCATTGGGAGAACATGGATGTGGAGCCCATTCATCCTACTTTGGAGTCGTCTTCAATCCTTTACCAAAAATAATCACCCCACTTATTTGTCAAGATTCACATACTTCATCACTGTCACCATAGTGAAAGGTTACACTCAGACAACTTTAGTTTCCAATATTTGGCCATAACTAACTCGATAATAAAAGCACTATCAGTTACATTTATAGGGAGGATCAGGTCTGAATGGACTTTGTGTCAAATCTACTATCCACGATTCTTTTTTTTTCCTTTAAAGTTGATAAAATAGTAGGATCCAAGATCACATCCAAATTAGAATCACTTTAACAAATTGAGGACTTCTCATCGAACATAACATTTCCACAAATTTTTTTTAAAAAAAAAGGGATTTTCTTAGGTGCATTTTCTTAGGCGCCTAAGATGTGGAGGGATAGGGACGTAATGCAAAAGAGTCAACGAGATTCCAATATAATGAGCTTACATTAATTACCATGAGGAGGAAGTATGTAAGGTGTTCTTACAAAAGGGTAGAAGGAGCCTTTAATTAGCTGCTCTGGAGATGTGGTGAACTAACATGAAAAAGACAAGGTGGTTTATAGCTACTCTATCTATTGTAATGTAGCTATTAAGAGTCAATAGGGGATTGATGCAAGCTCAACAAAGGAGGAAATGGATAGATCTTTTGCTGGAAAGGTTTGGAAGACTAGGAAGAGGCTCTTCATTCATGATCGGGTAGTAAGATCTAAGATCACCTTTTCATCCAATGTATTCTTGTATTCACCTTTGGAAAGATCACTGGATTGAGTTCCTTGTTCTTTGAGGTCATGGCTCGGTGCATTGCTTAGCTCTACAGCATGTTTTTCAGTCTCCAATTTTCTCTGCTTCACCTCCACGCCCGGCCCACCTTGAAAGTATTTCTGCAACTCCTCCAGCGTCTTGCCTTTGGTTTCTGGAACAAAGAAGATAACGAAGCCAACAGATATAAACGCTATGGCAGCGTAAATGAAGAATGCTCCAGCTGGGGTTATGGCTTTGGATATTGTCAAGAACGTGAGAGTAACAGTACCACTCACGATTCTGTTCATAGCTACTGCCAAGCCGCATGCCTGTGCTCTTATTCGCAAAGGAAACATCTCTGATATGAGGACCCAGACGATTGGGCCGAAACCTATGGAGAAACACGCGACATACATATAGATAAATAATATCGTGATGGCAGCTCCGGCTCCTGGAGCGTTTTGTGTAGCATTCACATTAGAAGAGAATAGAGTAACCCCTTTTGTGGAGTTCAAACCGAGAGCTAGGAAGGCGACAGAAACTGCAACAAGGCAGAGGGACATGGATACACCACTGATGATAAGAAGAGGCTTCCTGCCATATCGATCTAGAAAGGTAGTCGCAACGAAGATAAACGTGACTTTGCTGAGGCCTACTCCGATTGTTGCACCGAGTGTTGCAAGCCTGCTCTTGATTCCTGCTTCGCCAAACACCACTGGACTGTACGAAACAATTGCATCTATACCACACGCCTGTTGGAAGAAGTGTACACCTAGTGCAGCGATCAGCAGCCGTTTGACATATCTAGTCGGAAATAAAATCTCATTCCAAACACCTACTCCTTGCTTTCTCACTCTAAGAGCTGCTGCTTTATAGTCTTCGCCAGTGGGATCTGAATTGGGATCTAAACCTAGTATTTCCATGATCTCTGTTAGCCTTAACATCGCTTCTTCTTCGTCTCCGTTGGAGGTTTTCACGAGTACGTCCTTAGCTTCAGCCATCCTCCCCTGTGTGACTAACCAGCGAGGAGATTCTGGCATCAACAACACACCCAATCCAAGGAGAACAGCTGGAAATGCTCCTAGGCCCAGCATTAATCTCCAGTTGATATTCCTTGGCAACCTCTCGAAGGCAAAATTCACTATATATCCGAGGAGAACCCCAACGTTGATAAAGACCTCTATGAGTGAAACCAAAGCGCCCCGAATCCTTGCCGGAGCGAGCTCTGCCGCATAGACTGGAGCTACCATCAGGGCGAAGCCAACACCGATTCCGGAAACTACACGACCCATTAGGAGGACAGCGTAGTTTGGAGCAAGGGACATCAACGCGGCCCCAGCAAAGAAGATGCCGGCAGCAATAGCCATGGTCGCCCTTCGGCCTATTGCGTCAGACAGACGCCCTGCACCAATTCCTCCAAAAATGGAAACGATGCTCAACGATCCCACTATCATCTCTAATTCGATAAGCTTCAAGTGGAATTCGTCTTTGATAAAAAGAATAGCTCCGCTGGCTACACCACCATCTGAAAGAGCCAACGCACAGGGAGAACTTGAGAAGGTGAGTGAAAGAAATCCAAGCATTTACAGATCGAATCTAATAGAGCTTAAGACAGCGACCAGATACTGCAAAGAAATTTTATGTCATAGAGCTCGATATACAAATGTATGATCAGAGAAGGTGATGGGTCATTTATGAGTATGTAGTTTTCCAGGATCTTGGAACCACTCACCATATCCAAGAAGAATGGAGCTGATAGTCGCAACCACTGTACATCCAATCACATATTTTCCAGCGGAAACCCGTTTCATGTTCTTGCCTTGGGCGTATATGGAGTCCTTTCCGTTCATAGCCGGTACCCCGGGAATGCCATGTCGTGTATTGCATATGGTACAGCTACGAAGGTTTCAGTGCGAAATATCTAGTGAAACAACATAGTCTGCAGGGACAAGGCATCATTTTAAGCATAGTAGCAAAAACGGAATTCGTAGCCCAACAACATGGGAGCTTAGACTGTTTCTACATCAGAGCTGAGAGATTCTGAGACACGACTGAACTACCTGTATTTCCTTGGAAAGCAACACTCGCGCAATATTTCGCAGGATCTTAAACGTGATAGGAAAGGAAAGGAAATGTAACAGAGTGAAATCTCTCCGCAAACTTTCCGAGCGACCAGAGATTAGGGGTGAACGCTGAGGTGATGTCTGCAAATTCTCAAAGATGACTTGAGAAACAGCACTCTGTCTATGCCTAAGCTCTACAGTTACCAGGACTAGAGAGAGAGAGAACATAGCTCCTGCCTAAATGCTTTCAAGAACAAAGAGCAGTAGGTGGCCGGAGAGCGTTTTCCCAGCGAGCTGCTTTGCAGCTCAATGAGTGGAGTGCTCAGCTGACAGACGGTGATGCACAAGAGACTAGTGGGCCTAGACTAGTCGACTAGACCTGAGACTAAGACGAGCTGCGGGAGCTTTCCACCTACTGGGCTGAACATGTAGCAGCGAGAAAGGACCCAAGACGTAAAGAGCACCTGTACGTAGTGTGTGTGTGCATGTGTGTGTGTGCGCGCGAGAGAGAGAGAGCGCACGCGCGCGCTGATGAAGCGGCAAAGGGTACGTACAAAGAATGGCCTTGTGCACACCATTCTACCCTTCTTCAGAGTGCTTACGCTAGTTTAGGCTCTCTGCACACGCTGCTACCTGTGTGTAGCTCGTGTGCATCCAGCTCCATGTTTTTGTTTTGATAGCCGGTTTTGCTCTATGACGCACTTACACCCATCAGATATCTCATGCACCACCTCCATGTAAATCTATCAAGTGTTTCAATTCAAAAGTCTATGGAAAAGTTTAATTCAAAAGGCGTAGACTCTTAGGGCCTCTCCACACGGGCTCAAGAATGCTCCACTGCTATGTAGATGGTGCATGGAGAGTAATTTCCTATGTGAACAAAATCCCAAATCGTCAAGTTGCGGCGGAGCTCACCAGAGTTTGGTACATGGCC